>NC_057797.1:753315648-753968324 GCF_018294505.1 Triticum aestivum | reverse complement strand
ACAGCTCCTGGAGCATCGCGTTGAGCTCCAGAACTGTGAAGTTGAAGTTGAGGCCCGGCCGCAGCCTCATGATATCTGCCGCATTCTTTAACTCCCAAGTGGGTCTCCCCCGTTCCTGCAGGGGGGGCGATGCGGCGGCGAAGAAAATCCGCACCAACAGCGCCTACAGTGAGCCCGGCAAGCCTGAGGCGTAGGATCCGGGTGACAACAATCTTCAGCCTGTCGTCTTCCGGGGCCACGTCACTCCAATCGCTGCCGCGTGCTACTGGGGTTTGGCGCCGGGTGGTGAATGGCTGCGGGTTCTCCTCATCAATCCAGCACCAGTCTGCTCTCCACTCCTCCCACTTGCCGCGGAATTCTCCCTCCAGATAAGTTTCCTTCTTGCAGGCCCTTGAGATCCAGGCGATTCCGCCGGATAAAGGCTCTCCTCTCTCTACTCGGGGTATAAAGAAGTGGCGAAAGAGGGCTACACTGGGATGGACTCCGACAAAGTTTTCGCAGAGATGTGCGAAAACTGCCATGGTCAAAACGGCATTGGGGGTGAAGTCGAGGAGATGGAACCCGTAGGTGTTCATGATATCGCAGAAGAATTCAGAGAAAGGCGGGCAGAGCCCGCAGTAGAAGAACATGGCGAAGAAAGGGTGCCCGTTTGGGGCCTTCTTCCAAGCAGCGGCGGGAAGTACCTTCGTGCGCGGATGCGCTCGTGTCTCCGTCGACCAAAAGAGGTAGTACTTCTCCCTCAGCTCCCTCGCGGCAAGCTTGGGGGGGAAGACTGCCCGCTCCTTTCGCAGCGCCGCAAGCCGCTGCGCCCTCGGTCGACTTCACAGCCTTCCCCTTGTCGGCTTTTGGAGCCATGGCGGAAGTGGTGGAGGAGGTCGACGGCGTTGGTGGTGCTGGTGGCGATGGGGGGCGGAGCGCTGCTCTCTTTCGGCTTTGGGAAGACGAGGGAGCGGCGGAGATTTTTGAGATTGGAGCAGCAACGGGCGAATGGACGAACTACCCCTGTTTCCCCTGCTTATAAAGAGGGAGGGGGCGGACGTTCCGCATTTCCGAATAAAGAAACCACCCACGATCTCTCCCACGACGCCGCATTCAACACGTGCCGTTTGGGGAGGGCGCGGTGGATACGGAGAGAGATACGGCGTAACCTAGGCCACGCATGCCCGTGCCCTGTTTTGGGCCTGGCCCAACAGCGCTCGGCACCGTGTATGGCCCAGGCCCAGGGGCTCCTGTTGGTGTACTAGAGTAGGGGTACCCTAGTATCACGATCTTGTGCACGGGCAGTCGCAGCATCCCGCGGCAAGGCTTTCCGGGTGACCACCAAGGTCCTCCGTGGTTCCTTTGGAGCCATTCAAGAACAAAGTATCCAAACCAAGACACCACAAGACCCCGGCAAGAGGAGCTTGCCGGGAAGGCCAACCAAGGAAGGCGCTTAAGGAGACAAGACCCCGGCAAGAGGAGCTTGCCGGGAAGGCCGCCCAAGGCATCTCAAGGAACTTGCCGCGGCGCGCCTCGCGTCCCGGCAAGGCCCGGTGAGCGACAAGCTCCCGGACGCGACAAGACAATGACCGCGGCAAGGCACTTGCCGCGGCAAGCCACCACTCTGTGCCCGCGCTCCAGCACATCCACCAACGTGTCGCTCTGGGACCCTTCCAGGCGTGCGTGGCGGGAGGCTGTGCAGCCAGCGGTGCACAGTGGCGAGTGGCGCTGACAAGATTGCCATCGTGGCGAGCGGTGGCGTCCCTGACGGTCCTTTTTGCACTGTTTAGGCGACACAGACGGGCATTTAATGCCCTTGTCCCCTGCCGTCAGGGTTAGGTATGATACACTGTAGCAGGTAGCTGTACCTACCGCAGCACCTTTCCATTTTTACCCTTTGTCTCCGTTGCCACCTGTCGGTGACCCCTTGAGCATATAAAAGCAGGCCCATGTGCAACGTAGAGGGGGGTTGGGGGAAAAAAGAGAACACTCAGGCTCGGTCTCGTTAGCCGCTGGTGTGTACTGTAGCACTCCGCGCTCCCGAGCAAGAACTCAATACAAACCACAAAGCAGGAGTAGGGTTTTACGCATCTGTGCGGCCCGAACCTGGGTAAACTGCTCGTGTGCTTCGCCTCGATCTGCTCTTCGTGCGACCTCCGCCCCCGCCGAACCGAAAGGGACTCGGTCTGCCGGTCCCATAGGTGTTCATGGATTAGTCCCCCGACAGTTAGAAAACATAACCATCTTCGATTAACGAGCTAGTCAAGTAGAGGCATACTAGTGACGTTTGGTTTGTCTATGTATTCACACAAGTATTATGTTTCCGGATAATACAATTCTAGCATGAATAATAAACATTTATCATGATATAAGGAAATAAAATAATAACATTATTATTGCCTCTAGGGCATATTTCCTTCAGTCTCCCACTTGCACTAGAGTCAATAATCTAGATTACACAGTAATGATTCTAACACCCATGGAGCTTTGGTGTTGATCATGTTTTGCTCGTGGAAGAGGCTTAGTCAACGGGTCTGCTATATTCAGATCCGTATGTATCTTGCAAATCTCTATGTCTCCCACCTGGACTAGATCCCGGATGGAATTGAAGCGTCTCTTGATGTGCTTGGTTCTCTTGTGAAATCTAGATTCCTTTGCCAAGGCAATTGCACCAGTATTGTCACAAAAGATTTTCATTGGACCCGATGCACTAGGTATGACACCTAGATCGGATATGAACTCCTTCATCCAGACTCCTTCGTTTGCTGCTTCCGAAGCAGCTATGTACTCCGCTTCACATGTAGATCCCGCCACAACGCTTTGTTTAGAACTGCACCAACTGACAGCTCCACCGTTTAATGTAAACACGTATCCGGTTTGCGATTTAGAATCGTCCGGATCAGTGTCAAAGCTTGCATCAACGTAACCATTTACGATGAGCTCTTTGTCACCTCCATATATGAGAAACATATCCTTAGTCCTTTTCAGGTATTTCAGGATGTTCTTGACCGCTGTCCAGTGATCCACTCCTGGATTACTTTGGTACCTCCCCGCTAGACTTATAGCAAGACACACATCAGGTCTGGTACACAACATTGCATACATGATAGAGCCTATGGCTGAAGCATAGGGAACATCTTTCATTTTCTCTCTATCTTCTGCATTGGTCGGGGATTGAGTCTTACTCAATTTCACACCTTGTAACACAGGCAAGAATCCTTTCTTTGCTTGATCCATTTTGAACTTCTTCAAAACTTTGTCAAGGTATGTGCTTTGTGAAAGTCCAATTAAGCGTCTTGATCTATCTCTATAGATCTTAATGCCCAATATGTAAGCAGCTTCACCGAGGTCTTTCATTGGAAAAACTCTTATTCAAGTATCCTTTTATGCTATCCAGAAATTCTATATCATTTCCGATTAGCAATATGTCATCTACATATAATATCAGAAATGCTACAGAGCTCCCACTCACTTTCTTGTAAATACAGGCTTCTCCAAAAGTCTGTACAAAACCAAATGCTTTGATCACACTATCAAAGCGTTTATTCCAACTCCGAGAGGCTTGCACCAGTCCATAAATGGATCGCTGGAGCTTGCACACTTTGTTAGCTCCCTTTGGATCGACAAAACCTTCCGGCTGCATCATATACAACTCTTCTTGCAGAAATCCATTCAGGAATGCAGTTTTGACATCCATTTGCCAAATTTCATAATCATAAAATGCGGCAATTGCTAACATGATTCGGACAGACTTAAGCATCGCTACGGGTGAGAAGGTCTCATCGTAGTCAATCCCTTGAACTTGCCGAAAACCTTTTGCGACAAGTCGAGCTTTGTAGACAGTAATATTACCGTCAGCGTCAGTCTTCTTCTTGAAGATCCATTTATTCTCAATTGCTTGCCGATCATTGGGCAAGTCAACCAAAGTCCATACTTTGTTCTCATACATGGATCCCATCTCAGATTTCATGGCTTCAAGCCATTTTGCGGAATCTGGGCTCACCATCGCTTCTTCATAGTTCGTAGGTTCATCATGATCTAGTAGCATGACTTCCAGAACAGGATTACCGTACCACTCTGGCGTGGATCTTACTCTGGTTGATCTACGAGGTTCAGTAGTATCTTGTTCTGAAGTTTCATGATCATTATCATTAGCTTCCTCACTAATTGGTGTAGGTGTCACAGAAACTGGTTTCTGTGATGTACTACTTTCCAATAAGGGAGCAGGTACAGTTACCTCGTCAAGTTCTACTTTCCTCCCACTCACTTCTTTCGAGAGAAACTCCTTCTCTAGAAAGTTTCCGAATTTAGCAACAAAAGTCTTGCCTTCGAATCTGTGATAGAAGGTGTATCCAATAGTTTCCTTTGGATATCCTATGAAGACACATTTCTCCGATTTGGGTTCGAGCTTATCAGGTTGAAGTTTTTTCACATAAGCATCACAGCCCCAAACTTTCAGAAACGACAATTTTGGTTTCTTGCCAAACCACAGTTCATATGGCGTCGTCTCAACGGATTTTGATGGTGCCCTATTTAACGTGAATGCGGCCGTCTCTAGAGCATATCCCCAAAACGATAGCGGTAAATCAGTAAGAGACATCATAGATCGCACCATATCTAGTAAAGTACGATTACGACGTTCGGACACACCATTACGCTGTGGTGTTCCGGGTGGCGTGAGTTGCGAAACTATTCCACATTGTTTTAAATGTACACCAAACTCGTAACTCAAATATTCTCCTCCACGATCAGATCATAGGAATTTTATTTTCTTGTTACGATGATTTTCAACTTCACTCTGAAATTCTTTGAACTTTTCAAATGTTTCAGACTTATGTTTCATTAAGTAGATATACCCATATCTGCTTAAGTCATCTGTGAAGGTGAGAAAATAACGATATCCGCCACGAGCCTCAACATTCATCGGACCACATACATCTGTATGTATGATTTCCAATAAATCTGTTGCTCTCTCCATAGTACCGGAGAACGGTGTTTTTGTCATCTTACCCATAAGGCACGGTTCGCAAGTACCAAGTGATTCATAATCAAGTGGTTCCAAAAGCCCATCAGTATGGAGTTTCTTCATGCGCTTTATACCGATATGACCCAAACGGCAGTGCCACAAATAAGTTGCACTATCATTATCAACTCTGCATCTTTTGGTTTCAACACTATGAATATGTGTGTCACTACTATCGAGATTTAATAAGAATAGACCACTCTTTAAGGGTGCATGACCATAAAAGATATTACTCATGTAAATAGAACAACCATTATTCTCTGATTTAAATGAATAACCGTCTCGCATCAAACAAGATCCAGATATAATGTTCATGCTTAACGCTGGCACCAAATAACAATTATTTAGGTCTAATACTAATCCCGAAGGTAGATGTAGAGGTAGCGTGCCGACTGCGATCACATCGACTTTGGAACCATTTCCCACGCGCATCGTCACCTCGTCCTTAGCCAATCTTCGCTTAATCCGTAGTCCCTGTTTCGAGTTGCAAATATTAGCAACAGAACCAGTATCAAATACCCAGGTGCTACTGCGAGCATTAGTAAGGTACACATCAATAACATGTATATCACATATACCTTTGTTCACCTTGCCATCCTTCTTATCCGCCAAATACTTGGGGCAGTTCCGCTTCCAGTGACCAGTCTGCTTGCAGTAGAAGCACTCAGTTTCAGGCTTAGGTCCAGGTTTGGGTTTCTTCTCTTGAGTAGCAACTTGCTTGCTGTTCTTTTTGAAGTTCCCCTTCTTCTTCCCTTTGCCCTTTTTCTTGAAACTAGTGGTCTTGTTGACCATCAACACTTGATGCTCCTTCTTGATTTCTACCTCCGCAGCTTTCAGCATTGCGAAGAGCTCGGGAATAGTCTTATTCATCCCTTGCATATTATAGTTCATCACGAAGCTCTTGTAGCTTGGTGGCAGTGATTGGAGAATTCTGTCAATGACGCAATCATCTGGAAGATTAACTCCCAATTGAATCAAGTGATTATTATACCCAGACATTTTGAGTATATGCTCACTGACAGAACTGTTCTCCTCCATCTTGCAGCTATAGAACTTATTGGAGACTTCATATCTGTCAATCCGGGCATTTTCTTGAAATATTAACTTCAACTCCTGGAACATATCATATGCTCCATGACGTTCAGAACGTCGTTGAAGTCCCGATTCTAAGCCGTAAAGCATGGCACACTGAACTATCAAGTAGTCATCAGCTTTGCTCTGCCAGACGTTCATAACATCTGGTGTTGCTCCAGCAGCAGGCCTGGCACCTAGCGGTGCTTCCAGGACGTAATTCTTCTGTGCAGCAATGAGGATAATCCTCAAGTTACGGACCCAGTCCGTGTAATTGCTACCATCATCTTTCAACTTTGCTTTCTCAAGGAACGCATTAAAATTCAACAGAACAACAGCACGGCCATCTATCTACAATCAAACATAAACAAGCAAGATACTATCAGGTACTAAGTTTCATGATAAATTTAGGTTCAATTAATCATATTACTTAAAGAACTCCCACTTAGATAGACATCCCTCTAATCCTCTAAGTGATTACGTGATCCAAATCAACTAAACCATGTCCGATCATCACGTGAGATGGAGTAGTTTCATTGGTGAACATCACTATGTTGATCATATCTACTATATGATTCACGCTCGACCTTTCGGTCTCCGTGTTCCGAGGCCATATCTGTATATGCTTGGCTCGTCAAGTATAACCTGAGTATTCCGCGTGTGCAACTGTTTTGCACCCGTTGTATTTGAACGTAGAGCCTATCACACCCGATCATCACGTGGTGTCTCAGCACGAAGAACTTTCGCAACGGTGCATACTCAGGGAGAACACTTCTTGATAATTAGTGAGAGATCATCTTATAATGCTACCGTCAATCAAAGCAAGATAAGATGCATAAAAGATAAACATCACATGCAATCAATATAAGTGATATGATATGGCCATCATCATCTTGTGCTTGTGATCTCCATCTTCGAAGCACCGTCGTGATCACCATCGTCACCGGCGCGACACCTTGATCTCCATCGTAGCATCGTTGTCGTCTCGCCAATTTTATGCTTCCACGACTATCGCTACCGCTTAGTGATAAAGTAAAGCATTACAGCGTGATTGCATTGCATACAATAAAGCGACAACCATATGGCTCCTGCCAGTTGCCGATAACTCGGTTACAAAACATGATCATCTCATACAATAAAATTTAGCATCATGTCTTGACCATATCACATCACAACATGCCCTGCAAAAACAAGTTAGACGTCCTCTACTTTGTTGTTGCAAGTTTTACGTGGCTGCTACGGGCTTAAGCAAGAACCAATCTTACCTACGCATCAAAACCACAATGATAATTTGTCAAGTCGGTGCTGTTTTAACCTTCACAAGGACCGGGCGTAGCCACACTCGGTTCAACTAAAGTTGGAGAAACTGCCACCCGCTAGCCACCTTTGTGCAAAGCATGTCGGGAGAACCGGTCTTGCGTAAGCGTACGCGTAATGTCGGTCCGGGCCTCTTCGTCCAACAATACCGCCAAACCAAAGTATGACATGCTGGTAAGCAGTATGACTTATATCGCCCACAACTCACTTGTGTTCTACTCATGCATATAACATCAACACATAAAACCTAGGCTCGGATGGCACTGTTGGGCAATGTAGTAATTTCAAAAAAATTCCTACGCACACGCAAGATCATGGTGATGCATAGCAACGAGAGGGGAGAGTGTGATTTATGTACCCTTGTAGATCGACAGTGGAAGCGTTAGCACAACGCGGTTGATGTAGTCGTACGTCTTCACGGCCCAACTGATCAAGCACCGAAACTACGGCACCTCCGAGTTCTAGCACACGTTCAGCTCGATGACGATCCCCGGACTTCGATCCAGCAAAGTGTCAGGGAAGAGTTCCATCAGCACGACGGCGTGGTGACGATCTTGATGTACTACCGTCGCAGGGCTACGCCTAAGCACCGCTACAATATTATCGAGGATTATGGTGGAAGGGGGCACCACACACGGCTAAGAATATGATCACGTGGATCAACTTGTGTGTCTAGGGGTGCCCCCTGCCCCCGTATATAAAGGAGCAGGGGGAGGTGCAGCCGTCCAGGAGGAGGGCGCGCCAGGAGGAGTCCTACTCCCACCGGGAGTAGGATTCCCCCCCTTTCCTAGTTGGAATAGGATTCGGGAGGGGGAAAGAGGAGAGAGAGAAGGAAGGGGGGCGCCGCCCCCCTCTCCTTGTCCTATTCGGACTAGGGGGAGGGGCGCGCGGCCCAGCCCTGGCCACCTCTCCTCTCTTCCACTAAAGCCCACTAAGGCCCATATACCTCACGGGGGGTTCCGGTAACCTCCCGGTACTCCGGTAAAATCCCGATTTCACTCGGAACACTTCCGATATCCAAATATAGGCTTCCAATATATCAATCTTTATGTCTCGACCATTTCGAGACTCCTCGTCATGTCCGTGATCACATCCGGGACTCCGAACAAACTTCGGTACATCAAAATGCATAAACTCATAATATAACTGTCATCAAAACCTTAAGCGTGCGGACCCTACGGGTTTGAGAACAATGTAGACATGACCGAGACACGTCTCCGATAAATAACCAATAGCGGAACCTGGATGCTCATATTGGCTCCCACATATTCTACGAAGATCTTTATCGGTCAGACCGCATAACAACATACGTTGTTCCCTTTGTCATCGGTATGTTACTTGCCCGAGAATCGTCGGTATCTCAATACCTAGTTCAATCTCGTTACCGGCAAGTCTCTTTACTCGTTTTGTAATACATCATCTTGCAACTAACTCATTAGTTGTAATGCTTGCAAGGCTTATGTGATGTGCATTACCGAGAGGGCCCAGAGATACCTCTCCAACAATCGGAGTGACAAATCCTAATCTTGAAATACGCCAACCCAACATGTACCTTTGGAGACACCTGTAGAGCTCCTTTATAATCACCCAGTTACGTTATGACGTTTGGTACCACACAAAGTGTTCCTCCGGCAAACGGGAGTTGCATAATCTCATAGTTATAGCAACATGTATAAGTCATGAAGAAAGCAATAGCAACATACTAAACGATCGGGTGCTAAGCCAATGGATTGGGTCATGTCAATCATATCATTATCCTAATGATGTGATCCCATTAATCAAATGACAACACATGTCTATGGTTAGGAAACATAACCATCTTCGATTAACGAGCTAGTCAAGTAGAGGCATACTAGTGACGTTTGGTTTGTCTATGTATTCACAAAAGTATTATGTTTCCGGATAATACAATTCTAGCATGAATAATAAACATTTATCATGATATAAGGAAATAAAATGATAACATTATTATTGCCTCTAGGGCATATTTCCTTCATAATTAATTAATATATATACCTGGCCGGACTCCGTTCGGTCACCGGAGCCGTCATCACGGTGTCCTTCCCCCTCCATTCGGTCACCGGAGCCGTCATCACGGTGTCCTTCCTCCTTCATTGTTTGATCATCGTCGTCGTAGCCTGCTTCTTCATCCTGTCTTTCCAGACCATCGGTGCATGTGTCATTGAGAAACAACAAGACGGCATCACTTCCGTGTGCGATTATCTCCCCCAACACCGCTTCTTGTGCTTCGTCTCGGGGGTGCGGATCCATAGTTGCTGCAAATATTTACAACATGGTAATTATTATTCAAACATGACAGAAGGATATATTAGTGGCAAACGTTGAACTAGCTAGCTAAGAACAATAAGGAATCATATTAGTGGCCTGGCCTCGACGCTTCTCTAGGGTTTGGGGTGGCCTCGACGACAATGCTCTTTTAACTTGGTAAATTTGGGTGGCTTCAAGAGAGTTTGTCGATCGGGTAGGGGCGCGGCGGGAGGGGATAGGAGACTGACATCGTTTTTTCTAGGGTTTGGGTGTCCTCGAGAGTTTTGGTCGAGCGAGAGGGCCGGGGGGTGCTCCCGTGGTATAAGTTGTCACGGTCGAGAGGGGGTATATATATCGACCGCCCCTCATGTCGAAGTTATCCGGGAGCGGTTATATCGACAACGACGACATACATACATGGGAAAATAATGTTATCGGGGAGGTGGTATATCGACCCCCCCCCTCGTGTTGAAATTATCGGGACATAAATTATACATACATGGAAAAAATAAGAAAAGGGAGAAGAGGATAAATAAGAAGAAGAAAAAAGATGAGAAGTTTTTTCTTCTTCTCCTCTATTCCTTTCTTCTTCTCCTCTTTTTTTTCTCCTTTTTTCCTCTTCTTATTTATTTCTCCTTTTTCTTTTCCTTCTTCCTAAACTAAACATATATAAACTAAAATAATCCTAACTTTTGCATACGAACACATATATATAAACTAAAAATTCTATGAACAAAATTACAACAGAAAAAATCATAAATTTTTTATAAAAAATGACATATCCTTTTGCATATGAACATACAAACATTTGCATATTCTACAATAATATCACCCCAAAAAATCTATGAACAGGAAAAAACCCTAACTTTTGCATATATATGAACATACATACATCATCATCATCATCATCTACTACTACAAAATGACATCTTCATCGTCGGCGTCGGGGCGGGCGCCGGCGTTGGGGCGCGAGGGAGAAGGGGGAGAGGAGGGGGAACGGTGCGGTGAGGCGCTCACAGTGCACGCAAGCGGCGGCGAGGTCGGGGTAGGGTGCGGCGTGCACGACAGCGAGGCGCGGTGAGGTGGAGGCAGGGCTCAGTGACGGCGAGGTCGGGGCAGGGCGCGTCGATGTCGGGGCAGGGTGCGGTGAGGCCGGGGCAAGGGCGGCGGCGGACGGGGGCGCGCGGCAGCCTAGCGGCGTCGTCAGGGCGGAACTGCGAGATGAGAAGTGAAAACTTTCACAAGTCCTACTTATATACTCAGAGCATTGGTTCTGGTTCATAGCACAAACCGGGACCAATGAACCCTTTAGTCCCGGTTGGTGCCACCAACCGGGACCAAAGGCATCTTTTCAACAGCCCAAAGGGCGGGAAGCGGTGGCCTTTGGTCCCGGTTGGTGGCACCAACCGGCCATTGGTCCCGATTGGTGGCACCAACCGGGACTAAAGGGGTGCATTAGTTCCGGTTGGTGCCACGAATCGGAACCAATGCACCCCTTTAGTCCCGGTTTGTGCCACAAACCGGGACCAAAGGCCTTGCATAGTCGGGTGGTGGTGGGAGTTTAGTCCCACATCGCTAGTCGAGAGGGGCGCGCAGTGGTTTATAAGCCCCACTGTCGCACCCCTCTCGAGCTCTCTGCATTGCAGGCTTACGGACCTAATTGTGACTGTTGTGCCTGATGGGCCTACTGGGCCTTCTGCGGGCCTGAATCCTGGCCCATTGATGGGTTTATAGTCATATTCAGGTTGTGGTGGCCTAGTAGCTGGCAAATTTTTTCTTTTTTTCTTTTTTTTGTTTTTTTCTACTTACAACAAAATGCTTATTTATTTTATTTTATTTTGTTTCTAATTACTTATTTTTTTATTTTATGATAATATTTTTGCTATTAAAGTTTCTAACAAAAAAAGTTCTTTATGAAAATTCTTTTTGCTTTTAATGATTTTGAACAGAAAATACTTTGATAATTTTAGTTGCATCAATTTTATATAATTTTAGTTTCATAAATTTCAGAGGTTGCTTATAATGTTTTGAACAGAAAAGACTTTGATATTTTTAGTTTCATAAAGTTTATTTATGTTATTAAATTTTATTTTATTTTATTTTGTTTCTACTTATATATTCTATTAAAGCTTATATTATTTTGTTTCAAATTACTTATTTATTTTATTTTATGATAATTCTTTTTACTGAAAGACCCTAAAATTCGTTATTTTTCATGCATTTACTGATTATTTTGAGATATAAGACCCTGAAATTGAAAAGCACTACAAATGAACTCTGAAAAGGTTGAAACTTGGCATGGTATCATCATTTCACCCACATAGCATGTGCAAGAAAGTAGAGAGGCTTACAGCAAAAACTAGATGCACTTCATGTACAAAATGCACACTCTCTTTCGAAGTATCACGGTTTCACGGAAACTCGTTTGTTACAAAGGGATTTCATTTTTTGAACTTATTTGAACTCCATACTTTTTTTGTGTTCAAAATGCACCATTCAAAGCCACATCATCAATTTTTAACCCTTTCTGACTTCATTTGTTATTTTTCATGCATTTACTGATTATTTTGAGCTATAAGACCCTGAAATTGAAAAGCACTACAAATGAACTCTGAAAAGGTTGAAACTTGGCATGGTATCATCATTTCACCCACATAGCATGTGCAAGAAAGTAGAGAGGCTTACGGCAAAAACTGGATGCACTTCGTGTACAAAACGGACAATCTCTTTCGAAGTATCAGGGTTTCATACGGAAACTCGTCTGTTACAAAGGGATTTCATTTTTTGAACTTATTTGAACTCCATACTTTCTTTGTATTCAAAATGCACCATTCAAAGCCACATCATCAATTTTCAACCATTTCTAACTTCATTTGTTATTTTTCATGCATTTACTGATTATTTTGAGTTATAAGACCCTGAAATTGAAAAGCACTACAAATGAACTCTGAAAAGGTTGAAACTTGGTATGGTATCATCATTTCACCCACATAGCATGTGCAAGAAAGTAGAGAGGCTTACGGCAAAAACTGGATGCACTTCGTGTACAAAATGTACAATCTCTTTCGAAGTATCAGGATTTCATACGGAAACTCGTCTGTTACAAAGGGATTTCATTTTTTTGAACTTATTTGAACTCCATACTTTTTCTGTGTTCAAAATGCACCATTCAAAACCACATCATAATTTTCAACCCTTTCTGACTTCATTTGTTATTTTTCATGCATTTACTGATTATTTTGAGCTATAAGACCCTGAAATTGAAAAGCACTACAAATGAACTCTGAAAAGGTTGAAAGTTGGCATGGTATCATCATTTCACCCACATAGCATGTGCAAGAAAGTAGTGAGGCTTACGGCAAAAACTAGATGCACTTCGTGTATAAAATGCACCATTCAAAGTCACATCATCAATTTAGTACATATAGCTCTCATGGATAGATAAGTGACCAAATTAATAGAAGTTCATCATCACATTAAAAACAAAGTACATATATAGTTCTCATTGAACAACATATAGCTTTCCAGAGCATCTAGTTAAACCATACATTGAAACTATGTGAAACCTTTCAGTGCAACAATAAATGTGATCATAATCACAACCAAGGTAAAAATTGATCCAACGGCATAATGATACCAAGCCTCGGTATGAATGGCATATTTTCTAATCTTTCTCATCTTCAACCGCATTGCATATATCTTGATCTTGTGATCATCAACGACATCCGCAACATGCAACTCCAATATCATCTTCTCCTCCTCATTTTTTTAATTTTTTCCTTCAAGTAATTGTTTTCTTCTTCAACTAAATTTAGCCTCTCGACAATAGGGTCGGTTGGAATTTCTGGTTCAACTACCTCCTACATAAATAAAATCTATGTCAACTTGATGGGCATAATTGTCATAAACAATAAATGAACCAAATAGTTATAAAAGATAATATATACCACATCCGAATCATAGCCAGGACGAGGGCCAACGGGGGCGGATACCAAAACCATCGCACTATATAATAACAAGCAATAATAAAAGTAAGAAAATTAGACAAGTATCTATCTAAAGTAAGAATTTTTTTTCTTTCAGAAGAAGATAAGAGGCTCACCACAGTGGTGCAGGAGATGAGATCGGCGCGGGCGATCGACGGCGGTGAAGACAGGGACGGGACGTGACGGACTGCTAAACCTAAACAAATCTCGGGAAAAATGGAGCTTGGAGGTCGAGCTTCGAGAGGAGAAAGCTTAACTAGCGTGGCTTGGGCATTTCATCGAACACCTCGTGTGCATAGGAGGTGAGCTAGAGCACCCAAATGCCCTCTCGTCGCCGGCCAGAAAAAACAAAGCACTGTGGAGTGCTCTGGTGCGGCAATGGGGTATATATAGGCAACTCATTTGTCCCGGTTCATGGCTGGAACCGGGACTAAAGCCCAGCCTTCTGTCCCGGTTCGAGCCAAGAACCGGGACCAATGTTTGTGGGCCAGGAGCGAGGCCCATTGGTCCCGGTTCGTGCCTGGAACCGGGACAAATGAGTCCATACGAACCGGGAACAATGCCTACGAGGCCCCGGCCGGCCCCCTGGGCTCACAAACCGGGACGAATGCATCCATTGGTCCCGGTTCGTGGAAGAACCGGGACTAATGGGCTGGCCAAGCCCGAACGAAAGCCCCTTTTTCTACTAGTGTAACAATCTCCAAGAGAAGGACCCCAAAGCTATAAGTGTCCAATTTCACAGAAAATGTACCTCCCATGGCATATTCTGGGGACATGTAACCACTGTTTAAAACATTCGACAAGTCAGCAAGGAATGTACAAAACACGCTATACTAAACCATATTAAACTAGGGCGCTAAGAGTTCATTAGTATACCAGTTACTTACTATGTTACGACGACCCGGGTTGTGTTAGCATGATTCTGGTTTGCACCAAAGATTCTTGCCATACCAAAATATGAAACTTTAGGAATCATTTCTGTATCCAACAAAATGTTGCTCGCTTTGAGATCTCTGTGAATTATCGTTAATCTTGAATCTTGATGAAGATAAAGAAGGCCTCTTGCTATTCCTTTAATTATTTAAACCGTGTCAACCAATCGAGCACATGTTTTCGTGCATGATCTTTCATGGTCAAAATGAAAGGAAACAAGTCATCATGAATACCATTTTGGTTCATGTAAAAAACTGTATGTAATCAACAAACTAGCACATACCAAAAAGAAAGGCGTCCAACTTTTTTTAGTTATGTACTCGTCGACCAATAACTTCTCATCTTCATGAATGCAGCAGCCGAGAAGTTTGACTAGATTCTTGTGCTGCAGTTTTGCAATGAGAACTACTTCATTTTTGAACTCCACTATACCTTGCCCAGAACTCTTACTAAGCCTTTTGACAGCAACTTCTTTTCCACCTTCCATTGTGCCCTACATTTTTTGGAAATGGAGGTATACCCCCGGCCTCTGCATCATGATGATGCATGCGGCCCTTTTATTAAAAATTCAAAAAGTATCATCATAAAGGTCTTATAGCTCGCAAACGAAGCAAAACATAGCACGTAAAACTGAAAAATACAAGCGGACGGTGATAATAAGGACAAGCTCTCTAGACTCCTATCCTGTATGCGAACGCCATCCGAACCGGTTGAATATAACCTGAGCCACCATCTCTCATTGGTTGCACCCAGTAACCAAAGGCTCCCTGGAGTCCATAGGAGTGAGTAAGGACCACGTACGGATCCAAGCTGTAGCTCTGAAGATAACCTGCAAAAAAGTTAAGTTGTGTTGTCTATTAAAAATCATATCATTTCTACAGTTCCATATAGCCCATAGTAACGCACATATTCCAATCCGAATACGAGCTGCCGTGATCTGTTCAACCCCAGCTAACCACGTCCCAAACAAAGACGCAATATCTGCTGGAGGATTGATATTAAAAGCTATATGAATCGTTCTCCAAAGTAAGTTGGCAAGTGGGCATTCAATGAATAAATGTTGTATTGTCTCATCCTGAGCATAAAAACAACACCGCGAGTTGCCTACCCATCGCCTCTTAAGTAAGTTGTCCTTTGTGAGTATTACTTGCTTGTGGACAAACCACATAAAAAATTTAATCCGCAAAGGAACCTTAACCTTCCATATATGAAGTGACCTTGAGATGGGGCCAGAATTAACCAGATCCGTATAGAAGGATCTCATCGTAAATATCCCATTGTGCCCTACATGATCGAACTTTTTCAATGGAGCCAAAAATGGAAATTAACATTTTCGCACCTATGTGTAACATTTTTACATGAAGAGATGTGTTTTTCAGTTGAGCCCATGAGATACTTTTCAACTCTAAAATCGTTTCCTCTGTACCACGAATGACAAGACTAACCCATCATGTTACCTTGTAAACTTTGCCAAAACCTCCACGTCCAAGCAAATTGGAATCCGCAAAAAAATTTGTTCCTGAAAGTATGTCTTCATAGATAAAACATGGAAATTCCGTATTTTTGCCTTCTAGTGAGTTGGATGTGCTAATGTATCCTAGCATCAGTTTCTTCTGGTATTTCTTCTTTCCCCATTTGCCTGTTAATTAGGACATCCACTTACTCTTGCACTAATGTAATATGTCAAAAAGAAGTCGATATTTGTTACTTTACCTCTATATTTGTATATCCAGATGAAGACTATGCATGCTAGTAGTAGCAGACATGATATAATGGGGAGTACAATCTTTACTGGACCGATTTCCTTGTCGACCGCAGAAATACGACCAATCAGAAATTCAGAATTAACTTCCATAAGTACCATGACGGATTTTGTGAAGCTAATTAGGCACCTGGACTATTGTTATTTCTTAACCTGAACTACCAGGGCCAGTGGTAAATCAAAGATTTGACCATCTTAAAAAATGGTAGTTGATCTTGCAAATATGCATTGGACATTATTGTCAATTCAAGAGAAAAAATAGCAACTAGCTATGGCCGTATGGGAAAGTTAAGACATGGAATCTGGAAAGAATTGTCAATGAATTTGAAAGTGAAGGCCAGAAGTAATTGAACAACCTAGCAATTGTAAAATGATATTAAAAGGAATGCCGTGTTTATTTAAACAAGAGGACCTTCCATATGTATTCCTTCCAGTTTCTAAACAACGTGATGTTCTTGATAAGGAACTTCTAAATTTTTAACTACTGATACTGCTTGATATATTTAGATTGGATATCTTGAAAATGGTATGGTTAGATATTTTTTGAAATTATTTTTATAGTACTACAATCTTTTTTGGTTAAATATGTATTGATAGATACTAACAATAGAGTTAAAATCATTACTGACTAGGTAAAAACAAGAGGGCATGGAACACCGAATACCAGGATTGGCAAGTCGGAGGGCACACCCCGAGCACGAGGAGACTCGTGTGCTGGTGGTTCCGAACCAAAAAAAAGTCGGAGGTACAGGTTCTCGCCAACGGTTCTCTTCTGAGCATCAATAAGCTCCCCTGACCAAACTAAGCACCTTGACGGGTCAGCCATAGCACCTCCGCTACTCAAGTTGGCATAAGCATACGCTGTACACGAGCAATTGTTGATGCACTCAGCTGCACAGTCATCCAACTTTCTGTTGCGTATATGCAAGAACATGTCAGGCACCTTCATTCGAGGAAAAGACGCGAAATGACTTTTCTTGCTGCATTCAGCGCTTCTTTTCTCTGACATCCTTTAAAAGAGTTAGTACTGTCGACGGGCTCAAACCCATCAAAGCACTGACATGTTGGAATGGCCTTGGTGAAGTCACAATAGCCAAACGGGCCACAAGAGGCGTAGAGATCGCAAGCACTATTGGGGTGCTCATTGATGACTGTCCATGACATGGAGTGATCGTCCCAGCCTAGAGCCTTCAACTTGCCAGTGTAGTCAAGCATGATGTGCATGAACGGTGAGTTGTTGGAGACGGCGAACGTGTAACTGAACTCGTCTCCAGAGTTGACAACTGTTTGGTACAATGTGGAGCTAGTGTTGGTTAGAAGTGTGCGGCCGGACACCGACACACCGTCCCACACAATGATACGACAATATAGCCTAGCCTTGTTCAACGTTACCAACTGAAGGTCTGGGGATCTTGGGTCGCCGCTGCATGAGAAGTCCCCAGAAGATGGGTCATCGGGGCCCTTCCAAGCAACAAGACGTGTGACGATTTGTGCCTTATAGCTCACCAAAAATCTCATGTTTGGAAGGACGGTGTCGGTCGGATGATCAAAGCTCAACCATATGTCCTGGTCGCCCGAAGACCGGAGGACAAAGTTCCCTGAGTTGAGTAGTACTGCATAAGCTCCTGGCGCCCCAGAAGTGACATTGCTTCCTGCCATCCAAATAATACGGCCTTCGGAGTCTGATAATACCATGCGAGAATTGTTAGTTACCTTGAGCATCATGGACGAAGGGTGTTGATGATTGGGCTGTCTCGGTTGGCGATCCACACGACGGTCTGTGGCCCGGGGAGGCTGTGGTACCATATGCCAAGGTAAAAACTCTTGTTGGAGCTTGTCGGGGAGAAGAAGCCCAGAGCAAAGTCCCCGCTCTCGGAAATGAGCATCTCGCCATGGGTGAGTGGCTTGGCTTGTGTGAGCTGGTCATCCGCGCTGCAGAATGAACTCAAGATTAGGAGGAAGAAGATGGGGATCATCTGCTTGCGCCGGCAGGCACAGATATAGATGAAAGATGGCAAAGTCTGGAACTAATGGAACTAGTTGATAATTAAGGATAAAAACATCAAGGTCGACATAGACCATATATAGCACAGGAGAGCAGAGCAGACTCAAAAGTCTATGGCATAGATAAATACATCAAGGTTGGCAATTGACATAGACCTATATATAGCACATATGGCCAGACGACAAGTCTCCAACGACAGTGCTGCACGCTTAAAGAATATTCGTCACTACGGGGCCAGATTGGAGTCTACGCTCCACACTGAGAGGATGACAGGGGAAAACTCGCGGCATGTGATTGTGAGTTTGCTTGCTGCAGCACTAATGACAATATTTGACTGATAAGTCATGAGCTTGACATGTGTGTGGTAGCCTGGTATGGCTTGTGTTATTTCGGGGCTCTGTATATAGAGCTCGACGTCATGGGCATCTCGAAGGATTTGAAGATTATCAAAGTGGCAAAGTCCGGATTCGAGACTAATCAACAGAGACGGCAATGTGAACAGCCCTTTTCAGGGACCTTGACTAGTACTGATGGTTTGACGAGAGCAGGCCAACAAGTCTCATAGACTTAAACGCTGCTCTAGGTACGCCTAAAGAAAATCGTTACTACTCCCTAACAATTCAAACTGGACTAGAGTGGCAGCTTGAGAGGGTGACCGGGAAACCTCATGATCACGCGCTCGTCGCAGCAGGGGATAATGCATTGCTTTGATATCATCAGAGCCGGTGGCGGGTGGTCGCATACGGAGCCATGCGTTTTTTCTGAGCAACTGGTAGAGGCTTTTCCTATTCATCAAGAGGGAGTAGAATTGACCGGTTAATAAGCTAACACCAGTTGGTTAATTAAGGGAAAACCGAGCAAAACCCCGTACTGCATGGCCCACCAACAGGTATGGAGCCCTGATCAATGATGCCTGCACACCGGCAAGGAACACTACAACAGGTATGGAATCCATGCAGCTAGAAAGAGAGGCTAGAACCAAAATGGAAACCTTCTGACCTCCGTAGAAGACGAGAAGCTGTGTAATCAGGTTTGCGATTTTTGTCCTGTTTTCCCTTCATATTTTTTTGTTGAATTTATTTTGTTCTTGGTTAAGATGGATGACAATATCGAACATGGCATCTTTACGTTTTCATCATAGGAAATATTCTCATTCCATCCGAATGTCCTTGGTCTCGCCTACCTTGATCATAGCCATCCAACAATCCTATTCTAATTTATTGAAATATTAAACCCTAGCCTTGGCTTTACAAAGGAACCCTCATCTACTTTGCTTGCAAGATTATACAAAAAGAATCACAGTAGTTATTCAATGCATATAAAATCTAGATTTGCAAAAAAAGATGCTATCTCCAATGCAATATTTTTTAATTAAAAGTAATTACCTTTCCTGCACATTTGAGCTGAGAAATTCATGAAAATTTGTGGAGATATTTCTACTACTATACTTGACCTCTAGTAAAAATATCGGGTTAAATTGAATAGTGGATCATCCTTGTCTACTCACTCCACCATATTTTTAGCTCCACATGTTTTTGGATGCTCCCCTTAAATTCTTGGCTTGTTGTTGGTCAGTTGGTCACTAACCCCGCCTACTTAATTCAAGAACTTATACCAACAAGCATTCAAGAGGTTGACACTTACTCCTTTGGTGAAAAGCCACTCCTTTCACCATTTGGCAATTATCCTGTTTTGCCATATTACGAAGCAACTACCCTATCTGTTGCTATGAAAAAGGCCACAAAAATCAGAGAGATTACTCCATCTATACCTTGATAAAATCAACTAAAATATTTGTTCCATGGTATATTCTTTTTTCATAAACCATAAATGCCACCTTTTGCACAAAATGCCAAATATAAAGCAACCAATATTTGACCATCAAACTTTGTCACCTTTCTCACCTTCCCTGCCAACCTGGTTCTCTAGAAGATGGGCTTGAATGGAGTAGTAGAAATGTCAACACCACCAATCAAAAACCTCTACCATAAATTTTGCATTTTAGTTGCTAGCGTTGAACTTGTGATGTGCTTTTGTATTCTAACCCTTCTACCATCCTAAGCATATTCAGTGGCACACACTTCCTAAAAAATGTGTCCATGTTCATTGCAAAAATAGTTTTGCTAAATCACATCTAGATGAGAATTACATATGCCACATCTAACTGCTCAATTACACGATGTAAAACGCCAAGATTCGTGTCGCTCTCTTTGTCGTGTGGCTTCGTTGTCAATCCCCCGCACAGCCACGCTCGTGAGAACCTGCTGGGTTGTGTTGGATTTTTAGTTCCCTTGTCGTGGGCTTTAGCTGGGTTATGGGTTGTCTTTTCTATGGGGAGCAACTAGTTAACGAGCGCTCCTTCGGGAGCCTCGCAACGATCAGCGCCACTTGGCGCGCTCTCAGCCATTCGCCACATGTCGCGCTCTGGACGCTCCCTTCGGATTTTTTTTATTTTTACGCATGCGTTTTTGGCTTTTTAAACGGATTTTTTCGGGTTTTTTGACGTTTTGGTTTTGCCCCAGTCTTTCTTAGCTTTTCGATCAAAAAAATTTCAAAAAAAAAATTTTGCACGAAAAAAACGTGTTTTCTTTTATTTTCCTTTCGCGAAAGTTACAGTTTTTCTTCCGCGAGAGGCACGGTTGTGCTTTAGCGAGAGTCACGGCCGTGCCTTTCGGAAACGGAAAAAAAACGCGTTTTCTGTTTTTTTTCTTTCGCGAGAGTCACGGTTTTGCTTCCGCGAGCGGCACTGTTGTGCTTTTGCGAGAGTCACGGCCGTGCCTCTCGAAAAAGGGAAAAACAAAACGCGTTTTCTGTTTTTTTTTCTTTCCTGAGAGTCACGGTTTTGCTTCCGCGAGAGGCACGGTTGTGCTTTCGCGAAAGTCACGACCGTGCCTCTAGGAAAGGAAAAAACAAAACCCGTTTTCTGTTTTTTTTTCTTTCGTGAGAGTCACGGTTTTGCTTCCGCGAGAGGCATGGTTGTGCTTTCGCGAAAATCACGGCCGTGCCTCTAGGAAAGGAAAAATACACATTTTCTGTTTTTTTTCTTTCGCGAGAGTCACGGTTTTGCTTTCGCGAGAGGCACGGTTGTGCCTTCGCGAGAGTCACGGCTGTGCCTCTCGGAAACGAAAAAACGCTTTTTCTATTTTTTTCCTTTCACGAGAGTCACGGTTTTGCTTTCACAAGAGGCACAGTTATGATTTCGCGAGAGGCACGGGCATGCCGCTTTCGGAAAGGGAAAAAACCGTGCTCCCGGTTCGGTTTTTTCGTCCGGTTTTTTTCGTGAAAAAAAGTTCGTCAAAACCTATCAACATGGGATTTAGTTTTGGAGATCTCGACGCGAGGAATCCAATGGTGAAAACGGTTCGAGATTTGGACGCACGGTTTAAGAGATAAAACGTTTTGAATAAATAGATCTACGAAAAAAGGGAAAACTCCCAGGTTGCGACAAGTGGCGCGCTGCATGTGCGCCACTTGTCGCGACCTGGGAAAGTGGAGTGTTCTTTGCAACGAGTACTCCTTAATTAGTGATTTCGTTTTCTATGTTTGTAGTGTGTGATATTTTTCTTTGTGGGTCGGAAGTGGAAAGAGGATCAATTGTGAAATACGAAGCGACTCACCCCTTCTACACAACCACTCATATATATTTTTGCTTTTTGTTTAGGGCAACTCATATTTTTTTGCTGTGTTGTGTGTGCATGTGCATGGGGGGGGGGGGGCATTCTGATATTCCTTTTTGCTGTAATTCCTATTTTAAAGTCAATACATGGTGAAGAAATTGCATAAACACGTACCAACCAATAATTTTCTATTTTTTGATACTATTATATTTTTCCTCTATTTTTTTGAAATTCACCAACTTTTAAAATTTCATAATGAGCCTCAGTTGCAAGTCCATTATTGACATTCAGTTGCAATATTTTCAGTTGCAAGCCCAATCTCTTTTTTCTCTTCAGTTGCAAGTCCACCCAGCCAACTCACCTATTGTGACCTACAATATTTTCCTTCTTTTCATCATTCTTCTTTCTTTTTCTTGGAATGGTTTCATTCAATTTTTTTTCTTGTAACGGTTTTGTTCAGGTTTTTCCTTTTTCTTTTTCTTTTTTCCTTTTTCTTTTTATGTTTTCTTTTTACTAAATGCGCGAACTTCTTTTCGAATTCATGATTTTGTTTTCTAAAATTGATGAACTTTTTTCAAATTGTGATTTATTTTTCAAAATTGATGAACTTCTTTTTAAAATCAATGATTTTTTTCAAATTCATTTTTTTCCAAAAAATATAAAAAAGTTTGAATTCATGAGCGTTTTTCAAATTTTGATGAACTTTTTTCCAAATTTGCGATCTTCCAGGAACTTTTTTTGAATTCCTTGAAATTTTTGAATCATGAATTTTTTTCAAACTCCTAATATATTTTTTCAAAATCATGAATCTTTTTGGATTTTTTGATCTTTTTTTAGATCCATTATTTTTAAAAGTCAACTGGTGATGAACGATTGATGGGCCAGCAGTTGACCGGTGCGCATGTAGTTTTTCTTTAGATAACAGTGCAAACGAAGTCGCTGTGTGGCCGAGTGAGCCACTAGCAGCGCTTGTTGGGCTGGCCACGGCAGTGGCTGCGTGAGCGCCAGGTTCTAGAACAGGCGCCTAAAGCGTCGTATAGGAGCTCCAAAAACGGGTACGGCACTGGTCGTTGCAATTTTGCCACTCTCAATTCTCTTTCCCGTTCACTTTTCGTTCGTAGCAAGCGACACGTTTTTTTAGTTTCTACTTTTCCATTTCCTTTTTCTTTATTTTCTTTCCCCTTTTTATTATTTATTTATTTGTATGAAATTCATCAACCTTTGTAGTCTCTGTGCAAGTCCATATCTCAATACTCAACTGAGGCCGATCCATTTTTATCTCAATTACAAGTACATCCTATTTAGTGAGGGTCTGATCATTTTTTGTCCTAATTACAACTGCATCTTGCCACGCAACTGTGAAGCCTATCTTTCATTTGTTGTCTTAGTTGCAAGCACACTCTGGACACACAACTCTTAGAATGTGTGGCTCGGGTGCTTCTATGGTCGTGTGGGCGGCGTGGAGGTTGGGGTTGGCCGTTTCATGGCGGTGGTACGGTAGATCGGCGATTGGCCGCACCCTGTTCGAAGGTAGAGTGTGCTTGCCGGAGGGAAATCCATGTCTAGCTTTGGCCAGACCGACGGCGGCGACATCCATGGGCATCCTACCCTTCTTGAAGGCTCTGTCACCAGGCCCAGCCTAGGCTCGGCCCATAGGCCGGGAAAACGGGGCGCCCGCCCTGGGCCCCGGGGAGGCAGGGGCCCTGGGCCAAGTAGTATTCTTGCAGGATGCCCAAAATATACACGAAAAAAATTAAGGCCCAACCACCCAAGGAATCGATCGCACTCTTTCCGCACTTGACCCGCGACTCCTTTGCTTCCCCAGTCGCAGGCCCAACGCAGTCGGCAATCCCTACCGTGCCTCTCCGATTCCAGTGTCGTGGCCGGCCATTTAATGGCGTGAATTCCACCCGCAAAAGAATGGCATGAATTCCCTGATCGGCTCTCCTTCCTTCTCAATGCTCTGCTCGTTCCCTAGACTTTGAAGAGAGACCGAGAGGGTAGACGTTTTTCTTTACCGAAAAAGGGTTGCCCCCTTTATATTATAAAGCAAACATCACCGCATACATCCGAGCGAACCGATACAAACACACCCACCACGACACACAGCACACACCCAAGGCAAGATATAAAGGTACCGGGCACCGACACACCTTTCGGACGACAACCAAGCAAACTAGAGATGAACCAAGAAGAACTACTTGGAGCCACCGAGGAGGGGTGAGACGGACAAAGACGGACCAAGGACTCTAGGACGGTGCCTCCCAGAAGTTCTTTCCAGTAATTATGTTCCTTAATTCAGAGATTCATTGATAAATAGCTCTGCGCAGGATTCCACAGCGCACATCCACCAAATCTACATGGGTCTTCTTCTGCTCTTCATTGGATCCGAACGTGGGAGAGTGCTCAGGCTGGAGACTAGAGAAGGGAGAAAGTTTATTCACCTCATGGCGTTGTATTTTTGTTCGTGCTGATTACTGTGGCATACGGATCAAGTCATCTACATCCATCATTTCGTTTCCAGGTGCTCTTGACCCTTGTATTCACCATTTTCATGCAGCTTATTTAGTGGCATGTCTTCAAGAAATTATTTGTCTGGTAGTGGAATCCCAAAAGGGATCAATTGCTAAGTCCTTCGAAATTAGTAATTCTTTGAGGGAATCTGCATGTTTTGATCTTCATAGTATAAACATGAACGGCCACACATCACATTGATCTCCCTGAGCTCTCATGGCACCATTTGCAGAGAGAAGCTTCAAGTATTTTCAGTTTGTCGATGACCAGCGAACAATCACATTCAAAAGAGCTTTGCTACAGTTACAGAATGAAAATCACGGATTATAATTACAGGCTGACGGTGGCCTTACCGTATTGGGTCACGTTGGGCCCCCCCGCTGGAAATTAGGGGGGAAAGTTCAGCGTGGGGTGGACACGTCTGTCCGTAAGAGCAGTCCATGGCTTGTAGTCCGTAAGTGTAGGATTTTTGTATTCAAAAACTACAGGGAAGTTGCACAACTCCAGTACCTATTTTTTAATTGCACAGCTTCAGCACTAACTTTTTCTTTTTGCGGGTGTGCTCCAGCACCAACTGAACAACAACTTTCCGTGCACAAGCTTCAACATATCCAGGTAAAATACTTCAGAGAACAGAGTTTGTGCTGGACAATTCTTCAGAGAACTGCAAAATCAGTGTACAATTCTTCAGAGAACGACGTAGCGTGGGGGTAACCCGCGGCTGTCGAGTTGCCCTTCGAGGTTGCCACATCCGGACGCCGATGTGCTTCACGCAACCTACACTGCAGGTCACGGCCACCGTTACGGCGTCGCGTGGAGCTCAGAGGTGCTGTTAGCGATGCGTGGCTGTGTCGCTCTACTTCACCTCCGGGGCTGCGCCGGCGAGCTCTTCGCCTCCTACGCAGTCCCAATCCCTTGCCGCAAGGTCCACATCGTCGGTGAGGGAGGCTCCCTGGGCCGACGCCACGGGCACCCTCGCCAGCGCGTCCCTTGACTCGGCTTCTCGGGACTGCGCTCCTCGCCGAGGAGAGCTTCGGCACGGTGCGCGGCTGCGTCGCCGCAGTTGGGAGCCCCGTCAGCTATGCCCGCCTACCTCTATGGCATTCACCGCGGCAGCAGCACCATGGTACGGGGCGAGTTAGGTTGGATACGACCAAGTAATCTGCTAATCATCGAGATAAGAGGGGGTTTCTGCTAATTGATGTTTAAGTGGCCGGTTAGAATTCCCACCTTTGATCTGTGCCGTTCTTTGTAGATCTAATGGCTCACACGGCAAGTTTCCAGATTTTCACTGAAAATCAGTTTTCACTCGATACTTCGCCTTAGTTTTATAACTCATGGTAACACAAATGTTTTATGTAGCAACCAGTTTCGACATGGTCATGTGTTGTGCAGAAAAAAAATATCTCCATGGACAATTAAGAAATCAATCTTTTGTCGAGCTGTATTGTTTCATTACTATCATGATACAGTTCTCTTGATCGATAAATAGTTGTACTGTCAGTCTTATTAAGAGTCCAAAGATAATCAATCTATGCTATGCATTGGATATTTAATTTGAGCTTTTGTGTTTCAAGAAGGGCCCCTTGTTCTTGTCTTGCCCCTGGTCCCCGTATATCTATGGCATGGCCCTGTCTTTCACGGTTACTCTCTGTCCTTTGGGGCATCTCTGGGTGAAAATCTTGATCCTTTGATCAGCCGGTGGTGGCGTTTTAATGTCGTGCCCTTCTTGAAGGCCTCGTCTTGGAGCTCATGTCTCGGCGCGTCATGCATCGTCTCTTCATGGTGGCTCCTTCATGGTTGATGCTTATTGTACATCTTTGTTTGCTTGAAGTTATGAGTTAGTGTTGTTGTATCACAGCACTCTTTTATCTTGCCTTGGGTGTGTGCGTGTGTTTCTATCAGCTTGTATTTTGATCATTGCTTTATCTACAAACACCCTTACTTGGTGAATGTTCGTCAAGAGGGGTGACATTTGCAAATGTTTTGGTGATATGTTTAGTTGTTTATGAGATGACAGTTTTTTAACATACATTTTCTTGGAAGATTCACCCCTTTTTGGGTACGGGAAGGAGCTGCAATGGTGGTGGTAGGCGGTAGGCGGAGGACAGGGCTGAGAGGAAGGAGCTGCTTCATGGTGGAGAGTGAGTGTCATCTCGCGTGGAGTTTTGAGACAGCGGAGGAAAACGATGGCGCGGTGGGCATCGCCGGTGACGTTTGGTAGTGCTATTCCTCTGCTTCAGCTTATTTTTACTGCCAGACACGTACGGCCCACTTACTTCGCTTTGGACAACACAGTTGTTAGCGGGCCACCGCAATGGCAACGCCGCCGCCGCCGCTACCAGCGTTCGTGTACCGGATCAGCACGGGGGGTGAGTGGGCGGAGCTTCAGCGCACCGGCGGCACCCTCGGCGGCGACCTCGACCGCTCCACCGGCTGCTTCCACCTCAGCGACCTCGCCCAGGTACCCCCACAATCTCTTCGATTCCTTCCGTCTTTTACCCCCGTCCTCTCCCCTCCAGAAGTCCAGATCTCTCGGCTCTGTCAGATGTGCACTCTGCTTCAGATTCTAGTGTAGATATATTGTTCTGTCAGTAGATCCCCCCTGTATTGCTTGATTTGGACATGGGGATTGACCATGGACTCATGAGTGTATATGCTGCTGGGAGGTGCCATTTCCTGTATGATTTCATTGCTTTTGTTGATCTGGAATTGCGAACCCTTCTTCTCCTGTTGATTTCCTGGGTGGGGTGTCGCAGAGCTTCGGGTTCTTAGCCTCGTCCAGATCTGGGGCTTATTCCTCTGGTTATGCCAAATACAGTAGTCCATACTGTAGTGGATGTCTTTTCTAATGATCCGTAATACACTAGTTTGGTACTACCAAGTACTAATTTCTAATGATCCGTAATACACTAGCAAGCAGTTGAAGAGTGATTCATGGAACGAGATGTGGATCAATGGCGTTCAAAAGACCATTAACAGTATAGCATATTGTACCAAAATAACATAAAATCCGGCAAATTTCTTCTATTGAGAAATTAAATTGGAAACGATGTGTTTTTAGGCTCTTTTTTTTAAAAAAAATCGGGGATAAGAAGGTAGGCCTCATTCTACCTTATATATTCCAAACAGGACGAAGTCTGGGGTTCAAAACAAGTTACAAAGCAACATAAATAAAGCGAGGAAACAGAAAGGGGAGAATGGTCATTTTAGGAACGCTACAAGGTAGGGCCGAACACTCTGCAGAAGAAACCAAGAAATCCTTCAGAGAATGGTTCTCAATTCTGTTGCTCCATAGCTTGGCCATGCTCGCTTTCTGTTGCCGGGAGACAGCCTGAGGGATGAAAATATGATCACTAATCTGTTTGTTGCGGACCTCCCAGAGTTGCACCGTGCGGGCCGTGAAGATCATGTGCCAATGAGGGTCATCAGGCCTGGCAGTCTGCATGAAAGAAAGAACGGAGACCAAGGATTCAGCCAGTGGTAGGAGACCCAAATCTGTGCAAAGATCATGCGTCAGCTTGCATCACAGGATGATATGGTTAATTGACTCAACATCGGGACAACAGTCACAGAAACAGTACTGAATATTCCTCCAACTCCTGTCATATTTTCATGTGTATTCAATCTTGCTCTGAAAGCAAGCCAAAGAAACACAGGATATTTCTTTGGGATCACAGAGCACCAAATGTATTTAGCAGGAGACCAAAAGACAGCACGCGTTGTGAGTAGCCTGTAGAAGAAAGCAGTACAGGGCGGTTTGCAATTTAACCATCCCAATCTCAGATCACTCTCAGAATTGTGGTCCACCACTTGAATGTCACAGATAATTTGGTGCAGTCTATCTAGTTCAGCAGCAGCAGGTGTGGACAGGTCAGGGTGCAACTTAATGTCCTGATACCCACTAAATTGCGAGGTGGCCAAACAAAGCGATCGATGGCAAAAGAAAAATGGGATGGAAACAAGAAAGCAAACCACCCAGATGAAATCCACTGATCAGTCCAAAAGGAGATGTGCAGACCGTCTCCCAATGAGCATGACCTAGCATCCTGGACTAACTGGATAAAAGGGCCATCAACCATTCACTTTCTTGAACTGTCACATGTTCTGGTATTGTAATATCTGTTGAGCACTGGTGTGTGCGTGTGTGTGTGTGTGCGCGCGCGCGTTAGTCCTTCTCAAAAGTCAAGTTTATTTAATCTTTGACTTGGTGTAGGTGAAGATGACACTAAAGAATTATTTCCGTGGGCAAAATGATCTATACCTGCTACAAATTGACACTGCCAAGGTATTAATCTTTAAACATCCATTTTATTTCTTCTCCTATCAATTTATTGTAGCTATTGAGGAAATTACCAATTTTTTATATCTTTAGATCTATATTTACTATGGTTAGTGTACTTATCTATACGGGTGTTAGGACACATGCATAAATTGCCACCTATTGATGCAACAGCATTTACATGTACACCTTACTATCCATGTGTATCTTAGATTGCAGATGGCTTAATTTATGAGGCAGCTGATGGCTGTAACTACTTTCCTCATTTCTATGGGCCTGATCGGAGCTTTGCACCCCTTCAACTAAGTGCTGTTGTCAAGGCAGACAAAATAGAGCTGGCGAACAATGATTTTACTTGCAGTCTACTTGATGGAGCGGCCATCTAATTCTAATGTGTAACTGAAGGTCTCACTCTTGGCCCTTGTTTACATAATTTTCTTGTAAGCTCCCTGTCAAATTTATCAAAGACAGTCCACATGCTTATGATAGTACACAAATTTAATGTCAACCTGGCCATGAAATGGTAGTTATGTAAGGAAACAGTGCGCATAGGCGGAGCAGAGCCTAGATGCACGACCGAACGCCGGATGCAGACCAAATAAGAAATTAAATGTCTAACCAAAGTTTGTACTTTGTGTCTCTCGTTGCTATCTACTTCCCCTGTTGTCTCATAATGTAAGATGTTTTTTTGATACTAGTGTAGTGTTAAAAAAATGTCTTACATTATGGGACGGATGGAGTAATTAGGTCTCTTTTCAGTCCCTAGGCTACATGTAGACATGTCCTGTGCTGCTCTAAGACTTGAAGCCCCTTTACCCATCGTGGTGACCACGATGACATCCTGCCGGCGGCCGCCGCCTTCAGCGCTGGAGCTGGCCGGCATGGTTGATTGAACTGAGCGACGCCGCACCTTTTCCATTATATGTATTTGAGAGCGCTCAACGGGCCTCCCTTCGGCCAATTTTGGGCTTTTGCTACGTAAGCACCCACGAGAGACCCCTAGGCAGGCAAACAAACATGGAGTTCTATATGAGCCGGCTCAAGAGTGTAGCCCACTAAGCTTAATTTTTTCAGAAGTTTTGTTAAAAAATATATTATTGAATATTGTTTTAAAATGTTTTTAATATTTAAAGTTTTATATATTACGAATAAATTAAAAACTGAATGTAAATCTTCATATGTATATAAAAAATTAACATGAGTTGGGCATTTTTTAAATCTGAATGTAAATGTTCATCTCTTGTTTAAAAAGTTTTTATGTACAAAAATATTCATGTATTTAAAAAAATATTCAGGCACCTACATGTAAGTGTTCATGCATATGAAAAATAAATGATAATCACATATTTGAAAATTTTCGTGTATACAAAAGTTGTTCATCGCACATCTAAACAGCATTCATCCGTACAAAAACTATATTAATACTCCTCAAGTGATGTTGAGCAAAATGTTAGCCCAATATGCAACGGACTAGGGATCCCACTTTCCTTTTTCCCTCTTGTTCCTTTCTTTCTTTCTTTCAAATCAAGAGTACACTGTCAAAACGGGAGTAAACAAAAATTCAACACGCATGAGTTCTTTGACAGTATTTTGCTAAATTCTCACAATTTGGTACCAATTTTGAGCTGAACAATTTCTATAGTAAGCGAACAAACTAATGGTATTCCCTCCCATTCCAATGAATAAGGTGTGCACACATTTCAAAGTCCAACTTCGAACCTAAAGTAGACCATTAATATATATTTTTTGACTTAAAAAATATACCATTGAAAACTTCTTTTGAATACGAATTCAATGGTATAATTTTTGTCACATGAAGCCCACATTTGAGTTGTCTAAATTGTGGTCAAACATTAATATTGGGATATGTGCGCATCTTATTGCTTGGGATGGAGAGAGTAGCACGAACAAAACAAATGATAGTATAAATTGTTCCATGTGTAGACACGTATGAACATTTTATTGATCAAGGTGAACAATATTTCTAATTTAGCAAACAAAAAATAAGCACCATAACACACACAAAAACTTGAGCTGCCGAAAGATCTCCCATGACGGTCATCCCATCTTTTCCTCAAGGTGGTCGTACCATAAGGCGGCGATACCGATGATGTGGTACGATGCCAACAAGGTCTTTGTTGGACTCCTGTGTGCATTGGCCGAGGAAGAACATACTGTATCTGGTCAGCAAGGGTTGATGGTTGCTCTCACCGTCGAACGTGAGGAAATCTGTTTTCTGGAGGCGAGGGTTATAGATGGAGAGCGTGAGGTAGTAATCATGGAGAAACGGAGTGCATAGTCGGTAGTTGCGTCAACCTACTGCCGTTAAAGGGTCGGAGCCAAGTACACGTCGGAGGAAAAGAAACAAACTCCAACTAAATTTGGATATAGCAGGAAAACATCTTCTGAGTCAAATATTTCCATATCCAAACTCTATTTCAAAATTAGTGTCGTACCAAATCTGAAATTCTAGGAGTTACTTTTGTGTCTATCATACCGCTTGCCTTGAGATCCCTGTGAATTATTGTGACTCCTGAACCTTGATGGAGATAAAGAAAGCATCGAGTGTTGGATGTCAAAGATTAACCGTGTGCAGAATTTTCAACTAAAAGCATTTTTCTGCCGGTATTGCAGCAAACGTAACCTCAGTAACATTGCTTCGACCGAACAATCTCCTTTCTCTTATATTGTAAAAGCTTACAGTTAAGTACATGACTGAAATCTTACAGTGAAGTACATGACTGAAAAAAGGGAAATGGTTTACACATTAAATTACGGAGTATCTACCGCCCTTCGAACATCGTGACACTCATGTTATTCATTGAGCTGCTGGTATTTTCCCCTGTTTCTTTTGCTTCAGAGTTCCTGTATGCAAAATACACGGGTTGTCTTGGGGTTGAAAGTTCCGTGGTTTCATTCTCTAACATGAACACAACTGATGACATGAGTGGCCTATTGTAAGGATTATCTTGCACACATAAGAGGCCTATATGAATACACCGTAGAACTTCAGTTGGTGAACAGTTATCAGCAATGGAAGAGTGAACCATATCCATTGGCTTCCCATCATTCCATAAGTTCCATGCCTGAATCAATTGAATCAAATTCCTATAAATTACTAATTCCATCAGAAGTGTGCACAAATTCGCATTAAATTGTACTTACATAAGCTAAGAGGTTTGGAAATTCTGAGAGGTGAGGTAAGCTAATCTTCAGACCACTTATGATCTCCAAGAGTAGAACACCAAAGCTGTAAGTATCGGACTTGACAGAGAAGGCGCCATCCATCGCATATTCAGGAGACATGTAACCACTGCGTCACAATTCAACAATAACTTTAAGTAATAGAAAAATTTAACGAAATAAATATCTTGCACGAATTACTCACTATGTCCCAACAACTCGGTTAGTATTTGCTTCTTGTTGGTCACGACCAAAGATTCTTGCCATACCGAAATCGGATATCTTTGGGCTCATATCCACATCTAACAAGATGTTGCTTGATTTAAGGTCTCTATGAATTATGGTCAGCCTTGAGTCTTGGTGGAGATAAAGAAGTCCTCTAGCTACCCCTTTGATTATTTGAAACCTTGTTGGCCAATCAAGGACATACTTACTTGCAGCGTCTAGCAAAACAGCACACAACGTTGTTATAAGTATGCAGCTAAGCTCTGTTAAATAATGTGTTAGCTTTTATCAACACGGAAATCTGAACGTACCAAAAATGAAGACATCCAAGCTTTTGTTTGGTAAGTACTCGTAAATCAGCAGCCTCTCATCTTCATGAATACAATAACCAAGAAGCCTGACAAGGTTCCTATGCTGCAACTTGGCAATTAGAACAACTTCATTTCTGAATTCCTCCGCTCCTTGTCCAGAACTCTTACTGAGCCTTTTGATAGCGACTTCTTTTTCATCTTCCAAGATTCCCTACAGACATTTTTATCATTATTAAGGTCAACAAGATTGTTTTTATGTTATACATGCTGCTGGGTGAGCTTATTTTGTTACCTTGTAAACCTTCCCAAAGCCTCCTTGTCCGAGCATGTTCTCGTTCGAGAAATCATTTGTGGCGGTAACAATATCTCTAAAGCTAATCAATGGAAGCTCGATATTTTCATCACCAATTAGTTGGTTTGAAGCTCCTCCTAGGATCGACTTTGCCTGGACATCCTTGTTTCGACGGTTGCCTAACAAGAAGAGTTGAAATATTGTTTGTCAGTAGTTCTCATAAGAGGTAATATCACAGGTGGTGCTTAAACTTGCCACCGATATTCACTTTAGTGCTTGAAGTTAAAAAATACACCGAACTGGTTTCAAAATTTGACGCGAGCGTGCAAATACAGTGCTAATCCTAATAATAAACGATTTTACGCTGACGTGGCACCATAGTTTGCTTAGCATGCATAGACAACCTCGCCCTAGCAAACTGGAACTATTGGCCAGTATGCCATACGTTTTGTCGTGCCTGTTAATGAAAACAGATCCTTTTTCTTAGAATAATGAAAACATTTCCTGTTTTTTAGATAAAGAGACACGTATGTGGGTTTTAATCGGCTCAGCAGTGAAGCCCAGTTTGCGCATGTTAGTTTCATTTAGAAATTTGTAAAAAAGTTTGTAAATTATAATCACAGTAATAAAAATATTCACATATTTGTTTTAAACGTATCCTATAAATAAAATGGTATTTCTGATTATAAAAATGGACGCACAATTTAGAATTATATAAATATTTTCTATACTACAATTCAGAAGTATTATTTTAACTACATAAACCTTTTAATAGTTACATGTACATTTTTACGATTCATATTGTTTAAGAATTTTCAATAATGTAAAATGTTCATAAATATGCAAAATTTAAAATTTCAGTTTATAAAAAATATTCAATCCCAACTATATTTTAATTATAAAAAAATATGAATATATGACACGATGAAAGTTAAACACATGTTTCTCGCAAAAAAACAAAGTTATACACATGTGAATATTAATAAAATTGTTTCTACCTATAACTTTTTTTCATTTAAGCATAAGCCAAGCATGCATAACTTTTGGAATTTACTCAAAAAATTAAGTTTTTTATAATTATTTTTGCATATACTAAACAATTTAGAAAATTTATTCACTAAAAGCTTTAACTATAAATCACATGTAAATAGCTGAATATTTTTTAAATTACATGAACATTTTAGTTATTTAATTTATATGTATTTATAAAAAAATTGAAGCACAAATATTTGAAATGTATTTTTATTACTGTGATTATAATTTACAAACTTTTTTTAACAAATTTCTAAAATCAAACTAACATGCGCAAACAGGCTTGCACTGCAGCAGGTTATTAAAACCAACGAACGCGTCTCTTTATCTAACAAAATAGGAAATGTTTTCATTATTCTAAAAAAGGATCTGTTTTCATTAACAGGCACGAGAAAACGGCGTATTGGCCAGTAGTTCCAGTTTGCTAGGGCGAGGTTGTCTGTGCATGCTAAGCGAACTACGGTGCTACGTCAGTGTAAAAACATCTACTAATAGGATTAGCACTGTATTTGCACGCTCGTGCCAAGTTTTGAAACCAGTTCGATGTATTTTTCAACTTCAGGCACTAAGGTGAACATCGGTGGCAAGTTTAAGCACCACCTGTGATATTACCTCTTCTCATAAGTGCCACAACAATGTTGCATCCTGAAATTCTACCTCTGAACTTGCATAACCAAACAAGGCAGATGCACATCAGTACAAGCAGACATGCTGTGACTGGTAGCAAGATCTTCAACATACCCCATCTCTTCTTATTAGCAGCTGAAGAAATAAATTTCAGAAAGAAAATAAACAGTTATACATGACCAACTAAATTTCAACAAGAGATATCACAGATTAATCCATTGGGCAACATGATCCATCCAAAGTCCAAACTGCACGTACCTGCTAGTTCGGATTTTGCCAGCCTCACATAGAGATCCTGGCCTTTGTCGACGTACCGGACGTCGACGATGTCCCCGACCCAGATGACGCAGCCACTGCCACCGCCGCCTCCTCTGATGTCGGCGGCGGCGAAGGCCACGCAGGAGCAGTTGGCCAGGCACCTCGCCCTGCATCCCTCCAGCGTCGCCCCGACGTCCACCGTCGCATTGTCAGTGTCAGGGAGCTTCACGCCAGACACCACCACGAACCCGTCCGTGGTGGCGCCGCCGTCGCGGCACTGCAGGGGCACGTTCCTCCGGCAGCCGGCGGCGGCCTCCCTCATGGACCAGTGCGCGGGGGACACGGGCACGTACCCCTGCACGCACCCGCAGAAGAGCGTGGCCGCCGTGTTGACGTTGCACAGCCCGAAGGCGCCGCACTTGGCGTAGTCATCGCACACGTCCCTCGGCGCCTGCGCGAACACGTTCCACACCCGGCTGCCGCCGTCCCACGCCAGCCGCTGGATCACGCCGGCCTCGCTCAGCACCAGCCGCGAGAAGGGCGCCGCCGCCGTGGCGTTGAACACGTAGGCCACCTCGTCGGGCCGGACCACCACCTGGTTCGTGAACATGTCCGAGTAGGACGCCATCTCCGGGACGCCGCTGAACCACAGCCCGTTCCACGGCCCCGTGCGGTACTTCTTGACGTCGCCGCGCCACGACACGCAGTCCGGCAGCCCCCGAGTGTCCATGGCGCGCCGGCAGTCCCCCGTCGCCGGGTCGTCCGGGGAGCGCCAAGACCTGAGGGACCACTCGGCGCCCGTCTGCGGGTTCCTGCCCAGCCGCATGCCGGCGATCAGGGTGTTGGACGGGTGGTCGAACGACTGCCACAGCACGGCGCCTTCTTCTTCGTCGTCGTCGCGCACCACCACTAGGTTGCCGGACTCGAGCAGCCGCGCCTCCGCGGACAACGAAGAAGAAGTAGCGCCACCGGTCGTCGTGTTTAAGGAGGACCACGCGGTCCGGCCGGAGCCGTCGAGCAGGAGAAACCTGCCTGCCCCGTCGATCTCCAGCACGCCGGCGGTGTCGTTGAGCGGGCTGTCGCGGTTGGCCACCCAGACCACGGCGTCCGTGGACGCGGAGAACCATATCCCGACGTACCTCCTGTTGGGGTCGCCCGGTGAGAAGAACCCTAGGGTGAAGGCGCCACCAGCCGAGACGAGCGTCTGGCCGTCGGTGATGTTGCGCCGGCCATCGTTCAGGGTGTCATCACGAGATGAAACGCCCGCGGCCGAGCAGGTTCCGTAACAAAGTAAGAGCACGGAGACGAGCATGACACGAAGCTTGAGGAACATCGTTGCAGCAGTTCGCACAGCTGAGCGGAAGAGGCTGCTCCGCTGCTGCTATATATGCTTGAGGCAAAGGAGGAGAAGCAGGCTGTTGATGAGACGAGGACGTGATCACTCTGGCGGCCTACGTACGTGCACGGGAATAGCTAGAGCATGCGCGCAACTTGCGTGGTCGTCTATGGCCGACTAAATCGACTTGGTCCAACAAGCACAAGCATGCCACGGCCGAAAGAAGTCTAACGAAGTCATGGATTGTACGTGACATGCTTGCTAGTTTGTCAAGGGAAGTCACGTGACTCACATCCACTAGCCATGCCCTTTTTTTCCAAGGCTAATGGCGTCCTTGAATTCTTTGACCCCAAGACATGGAAATTATACACTAGTACACAGGACTGCATCGTTAGTTCATCTTGTCCAGTTGGTTAGTTAACATGTGGACCATGTATATGCAAGATGAGAAAGGGTACTATGGCAGCAGCCTCAACTTTAGACCTATTGCTCTGGATCAAGCTTCAAAATATCGGATATCAGGTTCGTGTCGGTTTGGCTTCGACACATCGAATGTCGGATATCGGGTGATATATCGGACGATATGTTGATATATCAGAGAAAACATGTCTAGTTTTTTTCATTATTCTTGTTCAAAACATTTATTTTTAGTAAAACAAAATGTATGATGTCAATGCTTTAACATAACACTTTTAGATTCCTAGTTTATTAAATTGTTGATTAGGAATCTATTAAGGAAAGATTCACAAAATGCTTACTCTATGATTAAAAACAATACTATATATGCATTTGTACGAAACATTGTGGATGATTTTGATAATATCTAATGAAGTTGTAAATGCATAATCTTATTTTACTGCTTTACAATAAAGAATTGTTGTCATATACATATCGTTCTATATCGGTGGACATATCGGGCCAGATATCGGCCATGTTGATCGATATTTCGGTCCATATCGGACAATATGTTTGAAAATGATAGCTATAAAATGATGTGTTATGTTTATATCAATAGAGCCCCAAAAGTGATACATCAGCACATCAGCCTAGATTTACTTGATTTAAAGGCTTGCTCTGGATGCAGTAGCGGAGGACGGATAAAATTTGAGGTGGGGTGAACTCTAAATGATAAAAAATGTATGATACAACACCGAAGTGGTTCATACCTACGAAGCACCGATACGGCGACATCGGTACGGTGATAGGGATACAGGGACATGGGATGCAATAATTTATAGAAACAGTCATACGACAATACAACAAGTATATATAAAAAGTAAATAATTTGCTTCACTTGTGGGGTTAACATTTTTTTTCTCTAGCAAGTTCTTGTGGTTGGTTGTTTTGGTTTGGTTTTATCCGCGTTGGCTTGGGTTTTAGTTATGTTTTGGCTTTTTTTATATGTCGTACTAGGCCGCTGTTGGAGACGGTGTTTGTTCTAAAAGGAGAGCGAATTTGTTCGGTGCATGGTGTCCTACATGTTTTAGTCTCGGCATGAGCCAGTGATGGTTGTGTGAGCCCCTTGCGAACTCCTATTCCACGTGGAAACTATCGTATTGCTTCATAGCGCTCAGATGGGCCGGCACGAAGCTCCTTGCTTCGCTCAATCGCTTAGTTTTTTTCGCTCCTTCCATTGCATTGGTAGAAAAAGGGCCTATTGTCCCGGTTCGTAAGGGTCTTTTGTCCCGATTCTGGAATCGAGACTAAAGGGTCGGTACTAATGCCCTGTCCCTTTAATCCCGGTTCAATCCAAAACCGGGACAGATGGGCCTCCATGTGGCCTGTGCGCGGAGCCCAGGCAGGAGACCCTTTAGTCCCGGTTGATGGCACCAACCGGGACCAATAGGCATCCACACGTCAGCATTTCTGTGGCTGGAGTTTTTGTTTTTTTTGAAGGGGGGGGTGTTTGGGGGTTTTGGGGGGTTAATTTAGGTGTTTCATATATTGTGTTAGCTAGCTATAATTAATAGAGAGAAGTGTCCTTTCTTATGTCCGTGCTTGGTCGACGCTACGTAGTATACATACGTATAGAGAGGACTAGACACGCTAGCTAGCTAGTAAGCAAACGAAGGAAATAAAAGATCGTCATGAACATATATGCATACAGAGAGAAGTGATATCGACCACCTCTCCTTCTCCGAGAAATTGGTCGAACAACAAGTTCTCGTATATCTATCTGACACTACCGGCTACATATATACAATAATTATCTCTTACAAATATAATCATACGGACTCAGGGTCCACATAGTATTCCCCGTCTTCAGCGATCACGTGGTCAAGAAAGAATGCTGCCAATTCCTCTTGAATTGCTCGCATGCGAGCTGGTGCTAGGAGTTCATCCCGCTTCCGAAACATCTAATTTAAAGAAGGGGGTCAATACATATATATGAATGAATGAAACTCAACACAAATGATGGTAATAAAATAAAATTGTGAATGTTGTTATTTACGTACTTCATATTGTTCGTCAGTGTAGCCCCGCTCACAGGTCGTGTGGCGGATGGACTCGCAAACGTAGTATCCACAGAAATCATTCCCTTGTTCCTGCCACAACCACTTTACAAGAAATAAAGGTCAATCAAACTGATAAGCAAGAATGCCAAATGGTATTGATGAAACTAGCGCTTGAATCACTAGTAGATGCGCGGAACATGCTACTATAGTACTTCCCAACCGCTCTGCTTCGGCAAATTCCTTTCCAATAATGCACTCATAATTTCCTTTCGACGGAGACTTGGGTGGTTTTGTCAGGGCAGCCAGAGTGCGCTTCGCTTTCACCGGATCTACCTTCTCCTCCGGAAGTGGATGTCTCTTTGCTTTAAACCCTTGAAACCAGTCATCCACTTCGGTTCGTGCGATCTCGGCGTTCTCCTCCGGGGTCCTCTCGTATGGTAACTTCTCTAGAGTCTTCAGAGAAGGACCGAATCTGTATGTCCTCCCGCCTCTGGTTGTACTGCTAGACGCCGGCCGAGCAGACGGAGCGGTTGTCTTCTTTACTTGCTTACGAGGCGGAGGAGAAGGACTACGACGCGCCGGAGCAGCCGGAGCGGCGGCAGGTCTCTTCCGCCCTTGCTGACGAGGCGGAGAAGGAGGAGGCTGGCTGCTCGGGCGCGTCGGCGCAGGCGGAGAAGGAGGCAGAGTGCCGCCACGCGCTGGAGAAGGAGCCGGTCGAGTGCCCTGATCGTCACTCGCTGGAGGAGGAGGCGGTGGAGGAGGCGGAGTGCCCTGACTCGCCGGAGGAGGAGGCGGTGGAGGAGGCAGAGTGCCCTGACTTGCCGGAGGAGGAGGAAGAGGCGGAGGCGTCCAGTTCGGAAGGTTGATGAGCTCCTTCCGCCATAGGCATGGAGTCTTCAGAGCAGACCCCAGCCTAGTCTCCCCTTCACCGGTAGGGTGGTCAAGCTGGAGGTTCTCAAATCCCTCCGTTATTTCATCCACCATCACCCTAGCATATCCTTCTAGAATCGGCCGGCAGTGAAAAGTTGCGCCGGGTTCAGTAGGATAAACAGAGCCAACAGCCGCCTTGACCTTCAAATTCATCCATTGCGTCATAAGGTGGCAATTTTGAGACTCCGTGATAGCATCCACGAGATAGCTGGCAGGAGCCGTCAAGGCATGCTCCGGCTGAAGCAGCTCGGTGGAAGCCACACTGCTTCTCCGCTGAGATGGCGGGGTAGCTTCGGGGGAAGCTTCGGCAGTACGTTTGCTGCGATTTGCTTCTCGTTCCTCTATCGCTTGTACCCTTGCTTGTAGCGCCTGCATTTGGGTCTGCTGCACTTTTTTCCTCCTCTCATGGGATTTGTAACCGCCTGCGTCCGGAAACCCAACCTTCCACAGAATGGAGCCTGGCGTGCCTCGTGTCCGTCCAGAGTGCTCAGGATTCCCGAGGGCCATTGTGAGCTCGTCGTTCTCTCTGTCTGGAAAGAACGTCCCTTGCTGCGCTGCTTCGATATAGTGTTGAAGCTTCCTGACTGGTATGTCCATTTGATCGTTCGTCCAAATGCACTTCCCTATTACAGGGTCCAAGGTTCCGCCAGCCCTGAAGAACCAAGCCCGGCAACGGTCTGGCCAATTAATTGTCTCTGGTTCGATCCCTTTATCAACCAGATCATTCTCAGTCTTGGCCCACTTAGGCCGGGCTACGAGGTAGCCACCTGACCCCGTGCGATGGTGATGCTTCTTCTTCGCAGCATTTTGCTTGTTTGTCGCCGACATCTTCTTACTCTTTTTCGATGTCTTGTGGGCCACAAATGCGGGCCCGTGATCTCTGATCTTCTCATATCTGCCCTTGAATTCTGGTGTCTCATTATTTTCGACAAACTTATTCAGCTCTTTCTTCCACCTCCTGAATAGTTCTGCCATCCTCTTAAGAGCAAAAGACTTGATTAATTGCTCTTTAACTGGCTTCTCTGGATTATCCTCTGGCGGTAGGGTGAAATTTGACTTCAGCTCAGTCCAAAGATCATTTTTCTGCATATTTAGATATATTATAACTGGGCACTATCGGAGCAATCTCAGGCTATCAGCGTTCTAAACCGTTCGATTACGTGCCTGGGTCTTATCTGGTCGTCTAATCTGCCGTTAGCGCCATGATGTTCCTCACTCGACCAACTGTCTTAAGTGGACGCTACTCTGGAAGAAAAATTGGAGCTATATGGTTGGTTGGGCCTCACCGGCAGCCCATCTCAGCGTCATGAACAGGCTTTCCACGCTGCCCCACTCGCAACTCCTCTTCCTTTTGCACTCCAGCCCTAGCCTAGCCCCACCGGCGATGGCGAGGTTAGCGGCGACGATGGCGAACCACACCCCTCCCAGTGATGCAGATCAGGCCAAGACGGAGGTACGGCGAATCACATCCTCCCAGCAATGCGAATCAGCCACGATGGAGGTGTGATGGCCAGACCGTCACATCCTCTTTTTTACGGGCATCACATGCATCCTTCCCTGCCTTCGTCGTGGAAGATTTGGTGAATCGGTCACATCCCAGGTGGATGAGATGAAGGTGTTATGCGGGAGGGACAGGCAGATCCCTTGCCGGTGGAGGCTGCCATGAGTGGTGATGAGGTGGACAGGTGGCCACGGTTAGATCCTTTCTTATTGACACTATTTTTTCCCTTCCAATCCTCCACAGGATGCTGGTTCTGGTATGTTGGTTTGGGGATCTAAGGGCTAAGGCAGATTTGCAAAAAAGACCATACCATTGGGTTCCGACTCTTTAAAATTTCTACAGGTGCTCTTAGATCTCAGTTGAGGTATTGGAATCCTAGAGCACACGATTTGCAATGTCCGTTGACCAGGTTAGTTTCCATGTTCTCACATATACAGTATCATCTTAATATCCAAGCATGTGCGCCCATGATTGATGCTACTAGATATGTATATGATATCTATTGCCCTCGAATTAAATCTTTACCCAAATGGTATGTAATGTAAAACTAAGCCTGACCGTGTTAATTAATGCACCACAACAATCACACATACCCTTTATTTTCCTTTTACAGGAAATCTCCAGACACGAGAAAGTATGTATCTACATCAGTAAATTTCTTAGCTTCTCTAGAAATACGATTTTGGTTTGTTTTATTTATTAGCACTACCCCAATTCACATTGGATTTGTATGCACACTTCTGAAAGTAAGGTTGTATGGTCACAACATATTCTTGTCAGGACTGCAGACACTTAGCATAATATATTGCTGCATATATATCAGACTAGATAGAGCAAGCATTTAACTGTTGATTTATGTAGCATAATATTGTGATGGTACAAAGTTTGCAGCAAGGTTTATAATGCAACAAAACAAGGCGTTGTTCATTTTGCAATAATTGACAGAAGGTTTGCCGGTATACCTTTCCTCACATCACATTACCTTTCACCAATAAGTTGCATTTGTCATGATCTGAAAATCATTATGCGTTTCAAATCTTTAAGCATTAATCATCGGGTGTTGAAAACGATAATAACTTATTCATAGGATCCGCCATATACGGCCATCTCCTTTCTTAAATATGATTATGGCTTTGGACTTGGGAATTCACTTTTGTTTCCTTGTGGTTTATTTCTAGGTATCATTTAGGTAAGGCCAACGCCCAAAGTTGTTCATGGAACTTAACATCAGAATGGCTTGGCTTTCTTGAGTAGAAAAGACGACAGAGTTATTTTATTGTCGTAGTGTGCCTATTCCGAAACAAGAAGTGAGTGCTTTGCAGATTTTTTAAATAATATAATTAGAATGAATGAAATATGCGAGGATTGAGCTCCTGAGTTGTGTAATTGTTTTAAATATTTTTGGTTATTTTTTGCTGTTCTTGTGAAAAAGTTGGATAAAGGAGACAAGGTGGTTGGTGAGAAGACCCAGATCATGTATGCTTCTGTATCAAGGACTTTTCTCATACCTAGCCCAAGATGAGCAGTTCTACATACAGACAATATTATCAAGAAACATTCTTGTGGCAAGAAGCTCAACAAAAATCTTAGAAATTCTCAAGTCAATCATGCATGCTCATGTATGTGACTATGTGGTATGTCAGGCTTTGTTCATATATATCCCCACAAACATGGTCTTAAGTTGAATGTTGATCCTAAGTAAGAAGCTTAGAAGAATTCTTGTGTTACAAATTTACAATATATGGCTTTCATGACTTGTGCATAGCGAGTGATAAGACACTACATGTAATGCCACCTATTTTTTTCCAACATATCATTTCTTTATTATTTTCTGCTGATTTTGCTATAGTTATGTGTTTGACAATATTCTTATAATTTGTATGAAAAAAATAGAAGTTTACAATTGATAAGGCTATATGTTTTTCTTGGTTAGTTAAGAGCAAAAGATTGGTTTCTGGACCGAGTATGGAAGCAATCTATGTTAGCCATGATTATTTTTGTAGTGGTATTCTACTCTAAACCTTGTCTCAGCGTTCATGCTCCAAGTTGAATACCAATCTTCCAATACATATTCTTCCAATCCTAAAATCTGGAACCCCTATCAATCCTGATCTACAATTTCATTACTAATATGACCCTGTACCACTACAGACGAAATAAAACTATTCTTCTGTTTATTGACAAATACCATGTTATGGCTCAGTTTACGCAATTGTGGCAATGCCTACCTTTTCATTGTAAAAATGGACGGGCGCGGCAACGCGCGCCATCAATGATCTAGTCATTGACATAAGACACCTCAGGGTGTTCTGTAGCCGGCTTAAACCATTGCTGGATGCTGATCGGGATCTTGTCCCTAACCAAAACCCCGCACTGAGCAATAAATGCGCTTTTTGTCCGGAGGGGTTCAATCGGTTGGCCGTTGGGCGCGATTGCTATGATCTCAAATTTTTCATCCGAGCTCAACTTTTTCTTCGGGCCTCGTCTCTTTACTGAAGTTGTGCTCGATCCGGAGGGCTAGAAAAAAGAACAAAGACTTAATTAATATGTGTACATACCAAAACAATGAATGCATCAATTAGCTAGTCAGCAGAAGCTTAACTAATATATATACCTGGCCGGGCTCGGTTCGGTCACCGGAGACGTCACCACGGTCTCCTTCTTGCACCGGCATTGGGTCACCGGAGCCGTCCTCACGGTCTCCTTCTTGCACCGGCATTAGGTCACCAGAGCCATCATAATCATAGCCAGCTGCTTCCAGACCATCGGTGTCATTGAGAAACAACGAGCAGATGGCATCACTTCCTCGTGCGATTATGTCCCCCAACAACTCTTCTTGTACTTTGTCTCGGGCGGTGTCCATAGTTTCTACAAATATTGACAACATGGCAATTATTATTCAAACATGACAGATGGATATATTAGTGGCAAAAACATAGAACTAATATTAATTAGTGGCCTCGACGCTGCTTCTCTAGGGTTTGGGGTGGCCTCGACGCTGCTTCTCTAGGGTTTGGGGTGGCCTCGACACTGCTTCTCTAGGGTTTGGGGTGGCCTCGACAACGCTCCAAAGATAAAAAAAGAAGAGGAAGAAGAAAAAAAAGAGGAGAAGAAGGAATAGAGGAGTAAGAACTCCTCTATTCCTTCTTCTCCTCTTTTTTTTCTTCTTCTTCCTCTTTTTTTTATCGGGAACGAGGGTCGTCGAGGGTCACCGAGCGATAGAGGAAACCCTAAATAGCAAGTATCGTGGGTGTGAGATACATGTGGCCGTCGGTGTCGGACACTATATCCACGTCCCACAAGTGGCGCGGGCGTCGGACACTACATCCACGTCCCACAAGTGACGTGGGCGTCGAAGCCCGCGCCACTTGTGGGACGTGGATGTAGTGTCCGACACCGACGGCCACATGTATCTCACACCGATGATACTTGCTATTTAGGGTTTCCTCTACCGTTCGGCGACCCTGACCCTCGACGACCCTCGTTTCCGATAAAAAAAAGAGGTCTTTTTTTTTCTTCTTCTTCTCTTCTTCTCTTTTTTTTCTTCTTCTTCCTCTTTATTTTATCGGAAACGAGGGTCGTCGAGGTCAGGGTCGCCGAACGGGAGAGGAAACCCTAAATAGCAAGTATCATCGGTGTGAGATACATGTGGCCGTCGGTGTCGGACACTACATCCACGTCCCACAAGTGACGTGGGCGTCGAAGCCCGCGCCACTTGTGGGACGTGGATGTAGTGTCCGACACCGACGATACATGTATCTCACACCGACGATACTTCCTATTTAGGGTTTCTCCTCTACCGCTCGGCGACCCTCGATGACCCTCGTTCCTGATAAAAAAAAGAGGAAGAAGAAGAAAAAAAAGAGGAGAAGAAAGAATAGAGGAGAAGAACTCCTCTATTCTTTCTTCTCCTCTTTTTTTCTTCTTCCTCTTCTTTTTTTATCCTCTTCTTCCTCTCATGTTCGAGAGAATCGCCGAGGGGTCGGGAGGTTGCCTAGTGTCAAAGGATTCAACAAAACCATGTCTTCATCATTAGGCGAAAGTAACAGGTGCATGATGGTACGAAGCTCTCCAAAATTATTTTGGAACGGAGTCCCAGATAAGATAATTCGCTTTTTGGTACAAAGTTCAGCAAGAACCTTCCAAATATCGTTATTTGGAAGGCCTTTGCTGAAATTCATACAAAAAGGCAAATTATCCTATCCGGGACACCATTCCAAAATAACTTTGGAGGACTTCGTCATGCCCTGGTTACTTCCGGCTAATGATGAAGCCATGGATTTCTTCAATACTTTGACACTAGGAAACCTCTCTCGACCCCTCGGCGATCCTCGACCCCTCGAACCCTCGACGACCCTGGAACCCTCGACCCCTAGACGATCCTGGAACCCTCGACCCTCGATCCCTCAATCCCTCGACCCTATAGAACCCTCGAAAAAAGGAATAGCTAGAGGAGAAGATCGAAGAAAAAAAAGAAGAAGAAAAAGAGGAGAAGAAGAAAGGAATAGTGGAGAAGAAGAGAAAATAGAATCTATTTCTATTCCTTTCTTCTTCTCCTCTTCTTTTTCTTCTTTTTTCTTTTTCTTATTTATTTCTCCTTTTCTTCCTCTCCTCTTGTTCTTTCTTTCCTCTTCTTATTTTCTTCTTTCCTATCCTTGTTTTCCTTCCTTTCTTAATATCACTTAGCAAATGCACTAACCTAAAATGCAACAAACATAAAATGCAACACACATAAAATGCACTAAATCGATCAACTAACCTAAAATCAGTGATAAAATGCACTAACCTAAAATCAATATCTACTAACAACTTAAAAAAATAATACATATATGAAAAATGCATATATGAAAAAAAAACATCATCATATCATCAACAGAAAAAATATTATTTTTTCTAAAAATCTATCTTTTCAGCACGTACATATACTCATACATCATCATATACTCATACATATACATATAATCTGCAGGAAAAAAACATATATGTGTTTGCAAAAAAAGGGGGAAGAGGGGGACGATGCCGGCCCAGACCACAACGAGGCAGAGGCGACGGCGGCGCGGGGCAGCTGGGGCGCGGCGAGGCAGAGGTGACGGCGAGGCAGAGGCGGGGCGGCGACGGCGTCAGGGCGTGACGCAGGGAGGCGACGGCGTCGGGGCGGCGCGGAGAGACCGCGACGGCGCGGGGTGGCGCGCGGCGACGGCGTCGGGTGGCGCGGGGTGGTGACGGCGTCGGGGCGACGCGGGACGGTGTCGGAGGCAGGGCGACAACGGCGACGGCGAGGCGCAGAGGGGCAGTGTGGCGGCGTCGTCGGGGCGCGATGGAAGAACTGAACGGAATTTTTCACAAGTCTTGCTTATATAGACGGCGCATTGGTCACGGTTCGTGGCACCAACCGTGACCAATGCCCCCCTTTAGTCCCTTCAGATCCACTGTTGTCATTCCGTACTATGGGTCTACCTGTACCCCGCCGCCTAACAGATTGACCCATTTGCACTTAAACAAAGGGACCTTAAAATCAGGTCCGTAGTCAAGTTCCCATATGTCCACTATGTAACCATAATATGTGTCATTTCCGCTCTCGGTTGCTGCATCAAAGCGGACACCGCTGTTTTGGTTGGTGCTCTTTTGATCTTAGGCGATCGTGTAAAATGTATTCCCATTTATCTCGTATCCTTTGTAAGTCAATACAGTCAAAGATGGTCCCTTGGATAACAAGTACAACTCATCACAAACAATGTTGTCACCTCTGAGACGTGTTTCCAACCAACTGCTGAAAGTCCTGATGTGTTCACATGTAATCCAGTCGTCGCACTGCTCTGGGTGTTTGGAGCGCAGACAGTTCTTGTGTTCATCGACATACGGGGTCACCAAGGTAGAGTTCTGTAGAACTGTGTAGTTTGCTTGAGACCAAGAATATTCGTCCCTGCATATTATTGAGTCTCTTCCAAGAGTGCCTTTTCCAGTCAGTCTCCCCTCATACCGTGATTTAGGGAGACCTATCTTCTTAAGGCCAGGAATGAAGTCAACACAAAACCCGATAACATCCCCTGTTTGATGGCCCATGGAGATGCTTCCTTCTGGCCTAGCGCGGTTACGGACATATTTCTTTAGGACTCCCATGAACCTCTCAAAGGAGAACATATTGTGTAGAAATACAGGCCCCAGGATGACAATCTCGTCGACTAGATGAACTAGGACGTGCGTCATGATATTGAAGAAGAATGGTGGGAACACCAGCTCAAAACTGACAAGACATTGCGCCACATCACTCCTTAGCCTTGGTACGATTTCTGGACCGATCACCTTCTGAGAGATTGCATTAAGGAATGCACATAGCTTCACAATGGCTAATCGGACGTTTTTCGGTAGAAGCCCCCTCAATGCAACCGGAAGCAGTTGCGTCATAATCACGTGGTAGTCGTGAGACTTTAGGTTTTGAAACTTTTTCTTTGGCATATTTATTATTCCCTTTATATTCGACGAGAAGCCAGTCGTGACCTTCATACTGAGCAGGCATTCAAAGAAGATTTCTTTTTCTTCTTTCGTAAGAGCGTAGCTGGCAGGACCTTTATACTGCTTCGGAGGCATGCCGTATTTTTCGTGCAAATGTTGCAGGTCCTCCCGTGCCACAGGTGTATCTTTTGTCTTCTCATACACGCCCAAGAAGCCTAGCAGGTTCACGCAAAGGTTCTTCGTCACGTGCATCACGTCGATTGAGGAGCGGACCTCTAGGTCTTTCCAGTAGGGTAGGTCCCAAAATATAGATTTCTTCTTCCACATGGGTGCGTGTCCCTCAGCGTCATTCGGAACAGCTAGTCCACCGGGACCCTTTCCAAAGATTACGTAGTGTAAATCATTTACCATAGCAAGCACGTGATCACCGGTGCGCATGGCGGGCTTCTTCCGGTGATTTGCCTCGCCTTTGAAATGCTTGCCTTTCTTTCGACATTGATGGTTGGTCGAAAGAAATCGGCGATGGCCCAGGTACATATTTTTCCTGCATTTGTCCAGGTATATACTTTCAGTGTCATCTAAACAGTGCGTGCATGCGTGGTATCCTTTGTTTCTCTGTCCTGAAAGGTTACTGAGAGCGGGCCAATCGTTGATGGTCACGAACAACAACGCCTTAAGGTTAAATTCCTCATGTATGTGCTCATCCCACGTACGTACACCGTTTCCATTCCACAGTTGTAAAAGTTCTTCAACTAATGGCCTTAGGTACACATCAATTTCGTTACCGGGTTGCTTAGGGCCTTGGATGAGAACTGGCATGATAATGAACTTCCGCTTCATGCACATCCAAGGAGGAAGGTTATACATACATAGAGTCACGGGCCAGGTGCTGTGATTGCTGCTCTGCTCCCCGAAAGGATCAATGCCATCCGCGCTTAAAGCAAGCCATACATTCCTTGGGTCCTTTGCAAACTCATCCCAGTACTTTCTCTCGATTTTTCTCCACTGCGACCCGTCAGCGGGTGCTCTCAACTTCCCATCTTTCTTTCGGTTCTCACTGTGCCATCACATTAACTTGGCATGCTCTTCGTTTCTGAACAGACGTTTCAATCGTGGTATTATAGGAGCATACCACATCATCTTCGCAGGAACCCTCTTCCTGGGGGGCTCGCCGTCAACATCACCAGGGTCATCTCGTCTAATCTTATACCGCAATGCACCGCATACCGGGCATGCATTCAGATCCTTGTATGCACCGCAGTAGAGGATGCAGTCATTAGGGCATGCATGTATCTTCTCCACCTCCAATCCTAGAGGGCATACGACCTTCTTTGCTGTTGGGGAACGTAGTAATTTCAAAAAAAATTCTACGCACACGCAAGATCATGGTGATGCATAGCAACGGGAGGGGAGAGTGTGATCTACGTACCCTTGTAGATCGACAACGGAAGCATTTGGTTGATGTAGTCGTACGTCTCCACGGCCCGACCGATCAAGCACCGAAACTACGACACCTCCGAGTTCTAGCACACGTTCAGCTCGATGACGATCCCCGGACTCCGATCCAGCAAAGTGTCATGGAGGAGTTCCGTCAGCACGACGGCGTGGTGACGATCTTGATGTACTACCGTCGCAGGGCTTCGCCTAAGCACCGCTACAATATTATCGAGGACTATGGTGGAGGGGGGCACCGCACACGGCTAAGAATATGATCACACGGATCAACTTGTGTTCATAGGGTGCCCCTTGCCTCAGTATATAAAGGATGGAGGAGGAGGAGGCCGGCCAAGGCAATTGGTGTGGCCAGGATGTGGAGTCCTACTAGGACTCCAAGTCCTAGTAGGAGTCCACCAAGAGGGGAGGAAGGGAGAAGGAAGTAGAGGAGAAGGAAAGGTGGCCGGCCCCCTTTTCCCTAGTCCAATTCGAACCAGAGGGGAGGGGGGGCGCAGCAGCCCCTTGGCCCTTTCTTCTCTTCCCACTAAAGCCCATCAAGGCCCATTGCTTCTCCCGTAACTACCCGATACTTCGAAAAATACCCGAATCACTTGGAACCTTTCCGATGTCCGAATATAGTCGTCCAATATATCGATCTTTACGTCTCGACCATTTCGAGACTCCTCGTCATGTCCCCGATCTCATCCGGGACTCCGAAATCCTTCGGTACATCAAAACTCATAAACTCATAATATAACTGTCATTGAAACCTTAAGCGTGCGGACCCTACGGGTTCGAGAACAATGTAGACATGACCGAGACACGTCTCCAGTCAATAACCAATAGGGGAACCTGGATGCTCATATTGGCTCCCACATATTCTACGAAGATCTTTATCGGTCAGACCGTATAACAACATACGTAGTTCCCTTTGTCATCGGTATGTTACTTGCCCGAGATTCGATCGTCGGTATCTTAATACCTAGTTCAATCTCGTTACCGGCAAGTCTCTTTACTCGTTCCGTAATACATCATCTCACAACTAACTCATTAGTTGCAATGCTTGCAAGGCTTATGCGATGTGCATTACCGAGAGGGCCCAGAGATACCTCTCCGACAATCGGAGTGACAAATCCTAATCTCGAAATACGCCAACCCAACATGTACCTTTGGAGACACCTGTAGAGCTCCTTTATAATCACCCAGTTACGTTGTGACGTTTGGTAGCACACAAAGTGTTCCTCCGGCAAACGGGAGTTGCATAATCTCATAGTCATAGGAACATGTATAAGTCATGAAGAAAGCAATAGCAACATACTAAACGATCGGGTGCTAAGCTAATGGAATGGGTCATGTCAATCACATCATTCTCCTAATGATGTGATCCCGTTAATCAAATAACAACTCTTTTGTTTATGGTTAGGAAACATAACCATCTTCGATTAACGAGCTAGTCAAGTAGAGGCATACTAGTGACACTTTGTTTGTCTATGTATTCACACAAGTATTATGTTTCCGGTTAATACAATTCTAGCATGAATAATAAACATTTATCATGATATAAGGAAATAAATAATAACTTTATTATTGCCTCTAGGGCATATTTCCTTCATTTGCTGCGTATGTACTGTCGGGCAATTCGTTATCCTTTGGAAGCTTCTTCTTCAATATTTTCAGTAGCTTCTCAAATCCTTTGTCAGCCACAGCATTCTCTGCCTTCCACTGCAGCAATTCCAGTACGGTACTGAGCTTTGTGTTGCCATCTTCGCAATTGGGGTATAACCCTTTTTTGTGATCCTCTAACATGCGATCGAACTTCAACTTCTCCATTTGACTTTCGCATTGCGTCCTTGCATCGACAATGACCCGGCGGAGATCATCATCATCATCGGACACATCATCTGGTTCCTCTTGATCTTCAGCAGCTTCACCCGTTGCAGCATCATTGGGCACATCGTCTGGTTCCCCTTGATCTTCACCAGCTCCCCCCGTTGCAGCATCACCGTATTCAGGGGGCACATAGTTGTCATCGTACTCTTCTTCTTCGCCGTCTTCCATCATAACCCCTATTTCTCCGTGCCTCGTCCAAACATTATAGTGTGGCATGAAACCCTTGTAAAGCAGGTGGGAGTGAAGGATTTTCCGGTTAGAGTAAGACCTCGTATTCCCATATTCAGTGCATGGACAACACATAAAACCATTCTACTTGTTTGCCTCAGCCGCATCGAGAAACTCATGCACGCCCTTAATGTACTCGCGGGTGTGTCTGTCACCGTACATCCATTGCCGGTTCATCTGCGTGCATTATATATAATTAAGTGTCCAAATTAATAGAAGTTCATCATCACATTAAAACCAAAGTGCATACATAGTTCTCATCTAACAACATATAGCTCTCCAGAGCATCTAATTAATTAAACCATACATTGAAACTATGTAAAAAATTCAATGCGAAAACAAATGCGATCATAATCGCAACCAAGGTAACAATTGATCCAACGGCATAATGATACCAAGCCTCGGTATGAATGGCATATTTTCTAATCTTTCTAATCTTCAAGTGCATTGCATCCATCTTGATCTTGTGATCATCGACGACATCCGCAACATGCAACTCCCATATCTTCTTCTCCTCCTCAATTTTTTTTATTTTTTCCTTCAACGAATTGTTTTCTTCTTCAACTAAATTTAACCTCTCGACAATAGGGTCAGTTGGCATTTCCGATTCACATACATCCTACATAAATAAAATCTATGTCACGTTGGTCGGCATAATTTTCATAAACAATAAATGAACCAATAGTTATAAAGATAATATATATACCACATCCGATTCATAGACAGGACGAGGGCCGACGGGGGCGGATACCAAAACCATCGCACTATATAAGATGCAATAATAAAAGTAAGAAAATAATACAAGTATCTATGTAAACATACAAGTAAGAATATTTTTCCTTTCAGAAAGAAGATAAGAACAAGAGGCTCACCACGATGGTGCCGGCGATGAGCTCGGCGCGGGTGATCGACGGCGGTGAAGACGGGGACGGGGCGTGATGGACCGCTAAACCTAGACAAATATTATGGAAAATGGAGCTTGGAGATCGAGTTTGGAGAGGAGAAAGCTTAAGTAGTGTGGCTCGGGCATTCCATCGAACACCTTGTGTGCATAGGAGGTGAGCTAGAGCACCACCAAGCCCTCTCCCCCTTGGCCAGAGAAAAACAGAGCACTGGGGTGCTCTGCTCGCGAGCGAGGGGTATATATAGGCACCTCATTGGTCCCGGTTGGTGAATTGAGCCGGGACTAAAGGGGAGCCTTTGGTCCCGGTTCAAGCCATCAACCGGGACCAATGGTGATGGGCCAGGAGCGAGGCCCATTGGTCCCGGTTCATCCCACCAACCGGGACCAAAAGGTCCAGATGAACCGGGACCAATGGCCCATGTGGCCCGGCCGGCCCCCTGGGCTCACGAACCGGGACCAATGCCCACATTGGGGGCATTGGTCCCGGTTCTGGACTGAACCGGGACTAATGGGCTGACCCTGCCTGGACCAAAGCCCTGTTTTCTACTAGTGTTGCGAGTTCATAAAAAACCAGCTATCATTTTTTTAAGAAGTTTGTCAAACTAAAAGATCTTCCTCGATTTAAGAACATGTTGAAATAAAATAACCTGAATTAAAAATGTGAATTTTACAAATATACGTGGATTAACAAAATATTCACAAATTTAGAAATGTTCACAGACTTTTAAAATGTTTCTAAACTTTATAAATATTCATGAACTTCTGTAAGCTTGTTGTTTTTAAAAATATTCATGATTTCTTTACAAATTATCATGAATTAAAATATGACAAAACATAAAAATGAAGTACAACAAATAATATAAAAAGAAAAAAAACTAAAACCAGTAGAGAAAACACAAAAAGCAAAGAAACTAAACTAACAATATCTTCTAGAACCTTCTCAAAATCGAAAAAAAAACAGGCCGACACTTTACGTTTATATAGGTGTGCATGTTGCACAAAAACTAGTCTGCACTGTAAGTGTAGAACGCAGCCCTTTCTTTTTAACTAGAATTACCAAGTTACCATTGCATCATACGATGCGGCATTTCACCAGCCACAACATTTACAAAGTCTAAGAGTACATCTAGCCAGTGTAGTTGGCATATGACACAAGTTTTGATTGTCCAAGACATATGTTACTCCCTCTGTTAATGAAAAGAAGGCCTATAAATTTAGTGTCGTGATTCATGATTGTCTTTTCCCTGCGAACTTAATAAAATTTTGCACAATTTGACTTTAGACAAAATTTGTTGAGTATATGTATTATGTGCATATTGTGTATTGGGCCCGCTTCCTAGTTCCTTGTATAGTTAAAATTCGTGGTCCATCTTTGTGCATATCATATATACATACCTATGCACGACAGCAATACATCGTACAATCATACATGGTATCAGTTTTTAGGTTTTACCCCTAGTCTTCTGCCGTCGCCGCCACCGCGCGTCTCCTCGGCGCCGCCGCCGTCGCCGCCTCCCCTTCGCCGCCGCCCGCGCAATTCCGCGCCGGCCGCACCGCGTCGCTCCACCCGCTGCCGCCAGCCTCGCGTCGCTCCACCCCGTGTCACTTCCCCGCTGCCGCCGGCCCCGCGTCACTCCACGCGCTGCGCCTCGCTCCACCGACAAGCTGGCTAGAGACTCTGTACCAAACTAACACCAAGCTGATTGTTTTTAGTTGGACATGTATTACTTTACTGCAAGCCAAAGCTAGCTAACAGCCGATGTCTCTCTTGATCGATTCCGGCAAGACACAACACATGCACATGTGAATCTCTCCTGCACCGCTGCCTGCCCTGCGTAGCACCACCCGCCAAGCCACGCCAAATCGCCTCGCTGCTAAATCGCCTCCAGCCGCCCAATCACCTAGCTGCCGCTGCATCAGCGGAAGTACGCTCATGAGCTCCTCGAGCGCGCCAGCATGCTTAACTGCAAGCCCGCCGCTACGCCTGTTGATACGAAGGCCAAGCTTTCTGCCACGGATGGTTCTCCTGCTTCGGATGCTGCTTTCTATCGGTCTATCGTTGGTGTTCTCCAGTACCTCACTCTGACTCGACCGGACACCCAGTATGCCGTGCAGCAGGTGTGTCTTCATATGCATGCTCCTCGCGACGTTCATTGGGCTGCCGTCAAGCGGATTCTCCACTATATCTGTTGGAAATATGCCCTAGAGGCAATAATAAATTGGTTATTATTATATTTCCTTGTTCATGATAATCGTTTCTTATCCATGCTAGAATTGTATTGATAGGAAACTCAGATACATGTGTGGATACATAGACAACACCATGTCCCTAGTAAGCCTCTAGTTGACTGGCTCTTTGATCAATAGATGGTTACGGTTTCCTGACCATGGACATTGGATGTCGTTGATAACGGGATCACATCATTAGGAGAATGATGTGATGGACAAGACCCAATCCTAAGCCTAGCACAAAGATCGTGTAGTTCGTATGCTAAAGCTTTTCTAATGTCAAGTATCATTTCCTTAGACCATGAGATTGTGCAACTCCCGGATACCGTAGGAATACTTTGGGTGTGCCAAACGTCACAACGTAACTGGGTGGCTATAAAGGTACACTACAGGTATCTCCGAAAGTGTCTGTTGGGTTGGCACGAATCGAGACTGGGATTTGTCACTCCGTGTAAACGGAGAGGTATCTCTGGGCCCACTCGGTAGGACATCATCATAATGTGCACAATGTGACCAAGGAGTTGATCACGGGATGATGTGTTACGGAACGAGTAAAGAGACTTGCCGGTAACGAGATTGAACAAGGTATCGGGATACCGACGATCGAATCTCGGGCAAGTATCGTACCACTAGACAAAGGGAATTGTATACGGGATTGATTGAATCCTCGACATCGTGGTTCATCCGATGAGATCATCGTGGAACATGTGGGAACCAACATGGGTATCCAGATCCCGCTGTTGGTTATTGACCGGAGAGTTATCTCGGTCATGTCTGCATGGTTCCCGAACCCGTAGGGTCTACACACTTAAGGTTCGATGACGCTAGGGTTATAGGGAATAGATATACGTGGTTACCGAATGTTGTTCGGAGTCCCGGATGAGATCCCGGACGTCACGAGGAGTTCCGGAATGGTCCGGAGGTAAAGATCAATATATAGGAAGTATGGTTTTGGCCACCGGAAGTGTTCCGGGCATCACCGGTAGTGTACCGGGACCACCGGAGGGGTCCGGGGGTCCACCAGGTGGGGCCACCAGCCCCGGAGGCCTACATGGGCCAATAGTGGGAAGGTACCAGCCCCTAAGTACGCTGGGGCGCCTCCCCACCAAGGCCCATGCGCCTAAGGGGAAGAGGGGGCAAACCCTAAGGGCAGATGGGCCTTAAGGCCCATGCCTGGTGCGCCTCCCTCTCCCCCTCCACTTGGCCGCCACCCTAGATGGGATTGGGGCTGGCCACCGCCCCTAGGGTGGAACCCTAGGTGGGGCGCACCCCTCCCTCTCCCCTATATATACTTGAGGACTTGGGGCTGCCAACAGATGAGTTCCTCTCCTTCTTGGCGCAGCCCTACCCTTCTCCCTCCTCGTCTCTTGCGGTGCTTGGTGAAGCCCTGCTGGAGTACCACGCTCCTCCACCACCACCACGCCGTCGTGCTGCTGCTGGATGGAGTCTTCCCCAACCTCTCCCTTCTTCCCTTGCTGGATCAAGGCGTAGGAGACGTCACCGGGCTGTACGTGTGTTGAACACGGAGGTGCCGTCCGTTCGGCACTAGGATCATCGGTGATTTGGATCACGACGAGTACGACTCCATCAACCCCGTTCTCTTGAACGCTTCCGCTTAGCGATCTACAAGGGTATGTAGATGCACTCTCCTTCCCCTCGTTGCTAGATTTCTCCATAGATTGATCTTGGTGACACGTAGAAAATTTTGAATTTCTGCTACGTTCCCCAACAGTGGCATCATGAGCTAGGTCTATGCGTAGTTTCTATGCACGAGTAGAACACAAAGTAGTTGTGGGCATTGATTTTGTTCAATATGCTTACCGTTACTAGTCCAATCTTGATTCGGCGGCATTGTGGGATGAAGCGGCCCGGACCGACCTTACACGTACTCTTACGTGAGACTGGTTCCACCGACTGACATGCACTAGTTGCATAAGGTGGCTAGCGGGTGTCTGTCTCTCCCACTTTAGTCGGATCGGATTCGATGAAAAGGGTCCTTATGAAGGGTAAATAGCAATTGGCATATCACGTTGTGGTTTTTGCGTAGGTAAGAAACGTTCTTGCTAGAAACCCATAGCAGCCACGTAAAACATGCAAACAACAATTAGAGGACGTCTAACTTGTTTTTGCAGGGTATGCTATGTGATGTGATATGGCCAAGAAGAATGTGATGAATGATATGTGATGTATGAGATTGATCATGTTCTTGTAATAGGAATCACGACTTGCATGTCGATGAGTATGACAACCGGCAGGAGCCATAGGAGTTGTCTTTATTTATTGTATGACCTGCGTGTCATTGAACAACGCCATGTAATTACTTTACTTTATTGCTAACCGGTAGCCATAGTAGTAGAAGTAATAAGTTGGCGAGACAACTTCATGGAGACACAATGATGGAGATCATGATGGAGATCATGGTGTCATGCCGGTGACGATGATGATCATGGAGCCCCGAAGATGGAGATCAAAAGGAGCAATATGATATTGGCCATATCATGTCACTATTTGATTGCATGTGATGTTTATCATGTTTATACATCTTATTTGCTTAGAACGACGGTAGCTTAAATAAGATGATCCCTCACTAAAATTTCAAGAGAAGTGTTCTCCCTAACTGTGCACCGTTGCGAAAGTTCGTCGTTTCGAAGCACCACGTGATGATCGGGTGTGATAGATTCTTACGTTCGAATACAACGGGTGTTGACGAGCCTAGCATGTACAGACATGGCCTCGGAACACATGCGAAACACTTAGGTTAACTTGACGAGCCTAGCATGTACAGACATGGCCTCGGAACACGGAGGACCGAAAGGTCGAACATGAGTCGTATAGAAGATGCGATCAACATGAGATGTTCACCGATGATGACTAGTCCGTCTCACGTGATGATCGGACACGGCCTAGTTGATTCGGATCATGTATCACTTAGATGACTAGAGGGATGTCTATCTGAGTGGGAGTTCATAAGATGAACTTAATTATCCTGAACATAGTCAAAAGGTCTTCGCAAATTATGTCGTAGCTCGCGCTTCAGTTCTACTGTTTAGATATGTTCCTAGAGAAAATTTAGTTGAAAGTTGATAGTAGCAATTATGCGGACTAGGTCCGTAACTGAGGATTGTCCCATTGCTCATAGAGGCTTATGTCCTTAATGCACCGCTCAGTGTGCTAAACCTCGAACGTCGTCTGTGGATGTTGCGAACATCTGACATACACATTTTGATAACTACGTGATAGTTCAGTGCGTAATGCTAAATGGTTTAGAATTGAGGCACCAAAGACGTTTTTGAAACATCGCAGAACATATGAGATGTTCCAAGGACTGAAATTGGGATTTCAGGCTCGTGCCCACGTCAAGAGGTATAAGACCTCCGACGATTTTCTTAGCCTGCAAACTAAGGGAGAAAAGCTCAATTGTTGAGCTTGTGCTCAGATTGTCTGAGTACAACAATCCTTGAATCGAGTGGGAGTTGATCTTCCAGATGAAATAGTGATGTTTCTCCGAAGTCATTACCACCAAGCTACTAGAGCTTCGTGATGAACTATAACATATCAGGGATAGATATGATCCTTGAGCTATTCGCGATTACACCGCGAAAAGTAGAAATCAAGAAGGAGCATCAATCGTTGATGGTTGGTAAAACCACTAGTTTCAAGAAGGGCAAGGGCAAGAAAGGGATACTTCATGGAACAGCAAATCAGTTGCTGTTCTAGTGAAGAAACCCAAAGTTGAACCCAAGCCCGAGACTAAGTGCTTCTGTAATAAGGGGAACAGTCACTGAAGCAGAACCACCCTAGATACTTGGTAGATGAGAAGGCTGGCAAGGTCGACAGAAGTATATTGGATATGCATTATAATGTGTACTTTACTAGTACTCCTAGTAGCACCAGGGTATTAGATACCGGTTCGGTTGCTAAGTGTTAGTAACTCGAAACAAAAGGCTACGGAATAAACGGAGACTAGCTAAAAGGTGAGATGACGATATGTGTTGGAAGTATTTCCAAGGTTGATCAAATATCGTACGCTCCCTCTACCATCGAGATTGGTATTAAAACCTAAATAATTGTTATTTGGTGTTTGCGTTGAGCATAGACATGATTGGATTATGTCTATCGCGATACGGTTATTCATTTAAGGAGAATAATGGTTACTCTGTTTATTTGAATAATACCATCCCGATCGTAGTGATACACATTTTCATGCCAAAGGTATAAGATAGTAATGATAGTACCACACAAATGTGGCACTGCAATTTGAGTCATATTGGTATAAAACGCATGAAGAAGCTCCATGTTGATGGATCTTTGGACTCACTCATTTTTGAAAGGATTGAGACATGCGAACCATGTTTGTTGGTAGATATGCATGAAGAAACTCTATACAGATGGATCGTTTGGACTCACTTGATTTTTAATCACTTGAGACATGCAAATCATACCACATGGGCAAGATGACTGAAAGCCTCGTTTTCAGTAAAATGGAACAAGAAAGCAACTTGTTGGAAGTAATACATCTTGATGTGTGCAGTCCAATGAGTGCTGAGGCATGTAGTGGATATCGTTATGTTCTTACTTCACAGATGATTTGAGTAGATACTGAGTATATTTACTTGATGAAACATAAGTCTGAATTATTGAAAGGTTCAAGTAATTTCAGAGTGAAGTTGAACATCGTCGTGACAAGAGGATAAAATGTCTATGATATGATCGTAGAGATGAATATCTGAATTACGAGTTTGGCACAGAATTAAGACATTGTGGAAATTGTTTCACAACCAATACAGCCTGGAACACCATAGTGTGATGGTGTGTCCGAACATCATAACTGCACCCTATTGGATATGATGCATACCATGATGTCTCTTATCGAATTACCACGATAGTTTATGGGTTAGGCATTAGAGACAACCACATTCACTTTAAATAGGGCACCACGTAATTCCGATGAGATGACACCGTATGAACTATGGTTTAGAGAAACCTAAGCTGTCATTTCTTAAAAGTTTGGGGCTGCGACGCTTATGTGAAAAAGTTTCAGGCTGATAAGCTCGAACCCAAAGCGGATAAATGCATCTTCATAGGACACCCAAAACAGTTGGGTATACCTCCTGTCTCAGATCCGAAAGCAATAAGGGATTGTTTCTAGAATCGGGTCCTTTCTCGAGGAAAAGTTTCTCTCGAAAGAATTGAGTGGGAGGATGGTGGAGACTTGATGAGGTTATTGAACCGTCTCTTCAACTAGTGTGTGGCAGGGCACAGGGAGTTGTTCCTGTGGCACCTACACCAATTGAAGTGGAAGCTTATGATAGTGATCATGAAACTTCAGATCAAGTCACTACCAAACCTCGTGGGATGACAAGGATGCGTACTACTTCAGAGTGGTACGTAATCCTGTCTTGGAAGTCATGTTGCTAGACAACAATGAACCTACGAGCTATGGAGAAGCGATGGTGGGCCTGGATTCCAAAATGGCTCGAGGCCATATAATCCGAGAGAGGATCCATATATGAAAACAAAGTGTAGACTTTGGAAGAACTACTTGATGGTCGTAAGGCTGTTAGGTACATATGGATTTTAAAAGGAAGACGGACAATGATGGTAAGTATCACCATTAAGAAAGCTCGACTTGTCGTTAAGATGTTTTCCGACAAGTTCAAGGAGTTGACTACGATGAGACTTTCTCACTCGTAGCGATGCTAAGAGTCTGTTGGAATTATATTAGCGATTACTGCATTATTTATGAAATCTTGCAGATAGGATGTCAAAACATTGTTTCCTCGACGATTTTCTTGAGGAAAGGTTGTATGTGATACAACCGGAAGGTTTTGTCAATCCTGAAAGATGCTAACAAGTATGCAAAGCTCCAGCAATCCTTCTAAGGACTGGAGTAAGCATCTCGGAGTTGGAATGTATGCTTTGATGAGATGATCAAAGTTTTTGGGTGTATACAAAGTTTATGAGAAACTTGTATTTCCAAAGAAGTGAGTGGGAGCACTATAGAATTTCTGATGAGTATATGTTGTTGACATATTGTTGATCAGAAATGACGTAGAATTTCTGGAAAGCATATAGGGTTATTTGGAAAGTGTTTTTCAATGGAAAGCCTGGATTAAGCTACTTGAACATTGAGCATCAAGATCTATATGGATAGATCAAAACGCTTAATGGTACTTTCAAATGAGCACATACCTTGACATGATCTTGAAGGTGTTCAAGATGGATCAGTCAAAGAAGGAGTTCTTGCCTGAGTTGTAAGGTATGAAGTTAAGACTTAAAGCTCGACCACGGCAGAAGAAAGAGGAAGGACGAAGGTCGTCCCCTATGCTTTTGTCATAGGCTCCATACGGTATGCCATGCTGAGTACCACACCTGATGTGTGCCTTGCCACATATTTGGCAAGAGGGTACAAAGGTGATCTAGGAGTAGATCACCAGATAGCGGTCTAAATTATCCTTAGAGGAATAAGGATATGTTTCTCGGTTATGGAGGTGATAAAGAGTTCGACGTAAAGAGTTACGTCGATGCAAGCTTAACACCTATCCGGATAGCTCTGAGTAGAGATACCGGATACGTATAATGGAGCAACAATTTAGAATAGCTCCAAGTAGAACAGTTATTTGAAATGGCTCCAAATGTAGCGTAGTAGTTGCATCTACAAGATGACATAGAAATTTGCGAAGTACATACGGATCTGAATGTTGCAGACCCGTTGACTGAAACCTCTCTCACAAGCATAACATGATCAAACCCAGAACTCTTTAGGTGTTAGTCACATGGGGATGTGACCTTGAGTGTTAATCACATATCGATGTGAATTGGATTATTGACTCTAGTGCAAGTGGGAGACTGTTGGAAATATGCCCTAGAGGCAATAATAAATTGGTTATTATTATATTTCCTTGTTCATGATAATCGTTTATTATCCATGCTAGAATTGTATTGATAGGAAACTCAGATACATGTGTGGATACATAGACAACACCATGTCCCTAGTAAGCCTCTAGTTGACTGGCTCGTTGATCAATAGATGGTTACGGTTTCCTGACCATGGACATTGGATGTCGTTGATAACGGGATCACATCATTAGGAGAATGATGTGATGGACAAGACCCAATCCTAAGCCTAGCACAAAGATCGTGTAGTTCGTATGCTAAAGCTTTTCTAATGTCAAGTATCATTTCCTTAGACCATGAGATTGTGCAACTCCCGGATACCGTAGGAATACTTTGGGTGTGCCAAACGTCACAACGTAACTGGGTGGCTATAAAGGTACACTACAGGTATCTCCGAAAGTGTCTGTTGGGTTGGCACGAATCGAGACTGGGATTTGTCACTCCGTGTAAACAGAGAGGTATCTCTGGGCCCACTCGGTAGGACATCATCATAATGTGCACAATGTGACCAAGGAGTTGATCATGGGATGATGTGTTACGGAACGAGTAAAGAGACTTGCCGGTAACGAGATTGAATAAGGTATCGGGATACCGACGATCGAATCTCGGGCAAGTATCGTACCACTAGACAAAGGGAATTGTATATGGGATTGATTGAATCCTCGACATCGTGGTTCATCCGATGAGATCATCGTGGAACATGTGGGAGCCAACATGGGTATCCAGATCCCGCTGTTGGTTATTGGCCGGAGAGTTATCTCGGCCATGTCTGCATGACTCCCGAACCCGTAGGGTCTACACACTTAAGGTTCGATGACGCTAGGGTTATAGGGAATAGATATACGTGGTTACCGAATGTTGTTCGGAGTCCCGGATGAGATCCCGGATGTCACGAGGAGTTCCGGAATGGTCCGGAGGTAAAGATTAATATATAGGAAGTATGGTTTTGGCCACCGGAAGTGTTCCGGGCATCACCGGTAGTGTACCGGGACCACCGGAGGGGTCCGGGGGTCCACCAGGTGAGGCCACCAGCCCCCCTAAGTAGGCTGGGGCGCCTCCCCACCAAGGCCCATGCGCCTAAGGGGAAGAGGGGGCAAACCCTAAGGGCAGATGGGCCTTAAGGCCCATGCCTGGTGCGCCTCCCTCTCCCCCTCCACTTGGCCGCCACCCTAGATGGGATTGGGGCTGGCCGCCGCCCCTAGGGTGGAACCCTAGGTGGGGCGCACCCCTCCCTCTCCCCTATATATACTTGAGGACTTGGGGCTGCCAACAGATGAGTTCCTCTCCTTCTTGGCGCAGCCCTACCCTTCTCCCTCCTCGTCTCTTGCGGTGCTTGGCGAAGCCCTGCTGGAGTACCACGCTCCTCCACCACCACCACGCCATCGTGCTGCTGCTGGATGGAGTCTTTCCCAACCTCTCCTTCTCCCCTTGCTGGATCAAGGCGTAGGAGACGTCACCGGGCTGTACGTGTGTTGAACACGGAGGTGCCGTCCGTTCGGCACTAGGATCATCGGTGATTTGGATCACGATGAGTACGACTCCATCAACCCTGTTCTCTTGAATGCTTCCGCGTAGCGATCTACAAGGGTATGTAGATGCACTCTCCTTCCCTCGTTGGTAGACTTCTCCATAGATTGATCTTGGTGATGCGTAGAAAATTTTGAATTTCTGCTACGTTCCCCAACAGTGGCATCATGAGTTAGGTCTATGCGTAGTTTCTATGCACGAGTAGAACACAAAGTAGTTGTGGGCATTGATTTTTTTCAATATGCTTACCGTTACTAGTCCAATCTTGATTCGGCGGCATTGTGGGATGAAGCGGCCCGGACCGACCTTACATGTACTCTTACGTGAGACTGGTTCCACCGACTGACATGCACTAGTTGCATAAGGTGGCTAGCGGGTGTCTGTCTCTCCCACTTTAGTCGGATCGGATTCGATGAAATGGGTCCTTATGAAGGGTAAATAGCAATTGGCATATCACGTTGTGGTTTTTGCGTAGGTAAGAAACGTTCTTGCTAGAAACCCATAGCAGCCACGTAAAACATGCAAACAACAATTAGAGGACGTCTAACTTGTTTTTGCAGGGTATGCTATGTGATGTGATATGGCCAAGAAGAATGTGATGAATGATATGTGATGTATGAGATTGATCATGTTCTTGCAATAGGAATCACGACTTGCATGTCGATGAGTACGACAACCGGCAGGAGCCATAGGAGTTGTCTTTATTTATTGTTTGACCTGCGTGTCATTGAACAACGCCATGTAATTACTATACTTTATTGCTAACCGGTAGCCATAGTAGTAGAAGTAATAAGTTGGCGAGACAACTTCATGGAGACACAATGATGGAGATCATGGTGTCATGCCAGTGACGATGATGATCATGGAGCCCCGAAGATGGAGATCAAAAGGAGCAATATGATATTGGCCATATCATGTCACTATTTGATTGTATGTGATGTTTATCATGATTATACATCTTAGTTGCTTAGAACGACGGTAGCTTATATAAGATGATCCCTCACTAAAATTTCAAGAGAAGTGTTCTCCCTAACTGTGCACCGTTGCGAAAGTTCGTCGTTTCGAAGCACCACGTGATGATCGGGTGTGATAGATTCTTACGTTCGAATACAACGGGTGTTGACGAGCCTAGCATGTACAGACATGGCCTCGGAACACATGCGGAACACTTAGGTTAACTTGACGAGCCTAGCATGTACAGACATGGCCTCGGAACACGGAGGACCGAAAGGTCGAACATGAGTCGTATAGAAGATGCGATCAACATGAGATGTTCACCGATGATGACTAGTCCGTCTCACATGATGATCGGACACGACCTAGTTGATTCGGATCATGTATCACTTAGATGACTAGAGGGATGTCTATCTGAGTGGGAGTTCATAAGATGAACTTAATTATCCTGAACATAGTCAAAAGGTCTTCGCAAATTATGTCGTAGCTCGCGCTTCAGTTCTACTGTTTAGATATGTTCCTAGAGAAAAATTAGTTGAAAGTTGATAGTAGCATTTATGCAGACAGTAGAAGGCTTATGTCCTTAATGCACCGCTCAGTGTGCTGAACCTCGAACGTCGTCTGTGGATGTTGCGAACATCTGACATACACGTTTTGATGACTACATGATAGTTCAGTGCGTAATGCTAAATGGTTTAGAATTGAGGCACCAAAGACGTTTTTGAAACATCGCAGAACATATGAGATGTTCCAAGGACTGAAATTGGGATTTCAGGCTCGTGCCCACGTCAAGAGGTATAAGACCTCTGACGATTTTCTTAGCCTGCATAATAAGGGAGAAAAGCTCAATCTTGAGCTTGCGCTCAGATTGTCTGAGTACAACAATCGCTTGAATCGAGTGGGAGTTGATCTTCCAGATGAAATAGTGATGGTTCTCCAAAGTCACTGCCACCAAGCTACTAGAGCTTCGTGATGAACTATAACATATCAGGGATAGATATGATCCTTGAGCTATTTGCGACACCGCGAAAAGTAGAAATCAAAAGGGAGCATCAATCGTTGATGGTTAGTAAAACCACTAGTTTCAAGAAGGGCAAGGGCAAAAAAGGGATACTTCATGGAACAACAAATCAGTTGCTGTTCTAGTGAAGAAACCCAAAGTTGAACCCAAGCCCGAGAGTAAGTGCTTAACAGTCACTGAAGCAGAACCACCCTAGATACTTGGTAGATGAGAAGGATGGCAAGGTCGACAGAAGTATATTGGATATGCATTATAATGTGTACTTTACTAGTACTCCTAGTAGAACCAGGGTATTAGATACCGGTTCGGTTGCTAAGTGTTAGTAACTCGAAACAAAAGGCTATGGAATAAACGGAGACTAGCTAAAAGGTGAGATGACGATATGTGTTGGAAGTATTTCCAAGGTTGATCAAATATCGTACGCTCCCTCTACCATCGAGATTGGTATTAAACCTAAATAATTGTTATTTGGTGTTTGCGTTGAGCATAGACATGATTGGATTATGTCTATCGCGATACGGTTATTCATTTAAGGAGAATAATGATTACTCTGTTTATTTGAATAATACCATCCCGATCGTAGTGATACACATTTTCATGCCAAAGGTATAAGATAGTAATGATAGTACCACACAAATGTGGCACTGCAATTTGAGTCATATTGGTATAAAACGCATGAAGAAGCTCCATGTTGATGGATCTTTGGACTCACTCATTTTTGAAAGGATTGAGACATGCGAACCATGTTTGTTGGTAGATATGCATGAAGAAACTCTATACAGATGGATCATTTGTACTCACTTGATTTTGAATCACTTGAGACATGCAAATCATACCACATGGGCAAGATGAATGAAAGCCTCGTTTTCAGTAAAATGGAACAAGAAAGCAACTTGTTGGAAGTAATACATCTTGATGTGCGCAGTCCAATGAGTGCTGAGGCATCTAGTGGATATCGTTATGTTCTTACTTCACAGATGATTTGAGTAGATACTGAGTATATTTACTTGATGAAACATAAGTCTGAATTATTGAAAGGTTCAAGTAATTTCAGAGTGAAGTTGAATATCGTCGTGACAAGAGGATAAAATGTCTATGATATGATCGTAGAGATGAATATCTGAATTACGAGTTTGGCACGGAATTAAGACATTGTGGAAATTGTTTCACAACCAATACAGCCTGGAACACCATAGTGTGATGGTGTGTCCGAATATCATAACTGCACCCTATTGGATATGATGCATACCATGATGTCTCTTATCAAATTACCACGATAGTTTATGGGTTAGGCATTAGAGACAACCACATTCACTTTAAATAGGGCACCACGTAATTCCGATGAGATGACACCGTATGAACTATGGTTTAGAGAAACCTAAGCTGTCATTTCTTAAAAGTTTGGGGCTGCAACGCTTATGTGAAAAAGTTTCAGGCTGATAAGCTAGAACCCAAAGCGGATAAATGCATCTTCATAGAACACCCAAAACAGTTGGGTATACCTCCTGTCTCAGATCCGAAAGCAATAAGGGATTGTTTCTAGAATCGGGTCCTTTCTCGAGGAAAAGTTTCTCTCGAAAGAATTGAGTGGGAGGATGGTGGAGACTTGATGAGGTTATTGAACCGTCTCTTCAACTAGTGTGTGGCAGGGCACATGGAGTTGTTCCTATGGCACCTACACCAATTGAAGTGGAAGCTTATGATAAGTGATCATGAAACTTCAGATGAAGTCACTACCAAACCTCGTGGGATGACAAGGATGCGTACTAATTCAGAGTGGTACGTAATCCTGTCTTGGAAGTCATGTTGCTAGACAACAATGAACCTACGAGCTATGGAGAAGTGATGGTGGGCCTGGATTCCAAAATGGCTCGAGGCCATATAATCCGAGAGAGGATCCATATATGAAAACAAAGTGTAGACTTTGGAAGAACTACTTGATGGTCGTAAGGCTGTTAGGTACATATGGATTTTAAAAGGAAGACGGACAATGATGGTAAGTATCACCATTAAGAAAGCTCGACTGGTCGTTAAGATGTTTTCCGACAAGTTCAAGGAGTTGACTACGATGAGACTTTCTCACTCGTAGCGATGCTAAGAGTCTGTTGGAATTATATTAGCGATTACTGCATTATTTATGAAATCTTGCAGACAGGATGCCAAAACATTGTTTCCTCGACGATTTTCTTGAGGAAAGGTTGTATGTGATACAACCGGAAGGTTTTGTCAATCCTGAAAGATGCTAACAAGTATGCAAAGCTCCAGCAATCCTTCTAAGGATTAGAGTAAGCATCTTGGAGTTGGAATGTATGCTTTGATGAGATGGTCAAAGTTTTTGGGTGTATACAAAGTTTATGAGAAACTTGTATTTCCAAAGAAGTGAGTGGGAGCACTATAGAATTTCTGATGAGTATATGTTGTTGACATATTGTTGATCAGAAATGACGTAGAATTTCTGGAAAGCATATAGGGTTATTTGGAAAGTGTTTTTCAATGGAAAGCCTGGATTAAGCTACTTGAACATTGAGCATCAATATCTATATGGATAGATCAAAACGCTTAATGGTACTTTCAAATGAGCACATACCTTGACATGATCTTGAAGGCGTTCAAGATGGATCAGTCAAAGAAGGAGTTCTTGCCTGAGTTGTAAGGTATGAAGTTAAGACTTAAAGCTCGACCACGGCAGAAGAAAGAGGAAGGACAAAGGTCGTCCCCTATGCTTTTGTCATAGGCTCCATACGGCATGCCATGCTGAGTACCACACCTGATGTGTGCCTTGCCACATATTTGGCAAGAGGGTACAAAGGTGATCTAGGAGTAGATCACCAGATAGCGGTCTAAATTATCCTTAGAGGAATAAGGATATGTTTCTCGGTTATGGAGGTGATAAAGAGTTCGACGTAAAGAGTTACATCGATGCAAGCTTAACACCTATCCGGATAGCTCTGAGTAGAGATACCGGATACGTATAATGGAGCAACAATTTAGAATAGCTCCAAGTAGAACAATTATTTGAAATGGCTCCAAATGTAGCGTAGTAGTTGCATCTACAAGATGACATAGAAATTTGCGAAGTACATACGGATCTGAATGTTGCAGACCCGTTGACTGAAACCTCTCTCACAAGCATAACATCATCAAACCCAGAACTCTTTGGGTGTTAGTCACATGGGGATGTGACCTTGAGTGTTAATCACATATCGATGTGAATTGGATTATTGACTCTAGTGCAAGTGGGAGACTGTTGGAAATATGCCCTAGAGGCAATAATAAATTGGTTATTATTATATTTCCTTGTTCATGATAATCGTTTCTTATCCATGCTAGAATTGTATTGATAGGAAACTCAGATACATGTGTGGATACATAGACAACACCATGTCCCTAGTAAGCCTCTAGTTGACTGGCTCATTGATCAATAGATGGTTACGGTTTCCTGACCATGGACACAGGATGTCGTTGATAACGGGATCACATCATTAGGAGAATGATGTGATGGACAAGACCCAATCCTAAGCCTAGCACAAAGATCGTGTAGTTCGTATGCTAAAGCTTTTCTAATGTCAAGTATCATTTCCTTAGACCATGAGATTGTGCAACTCCCGGATACCGTAGGAATACTTTGGGTGTGCCAAACGTCACAACGTAACTGGGTGGCTATAAAGGTACACTACAGGTATCTCCGAAAGTGTCTGTTGGGTTGGCATGAATCGAGACTGGGATTTGTCACTCCGTGTAAACGGAGAGGTATCTCTGGGCCCACTCGGTAGGACATCATCATAATGTGCACAATGTGACCAAGGAGTTGATCACGGGGTGATGTGTTACGGAACGAGTAAAGAGACTTGCCGGTAACGAGATTGAACAAGGTATCGGGATACCGACGATCGAATCTCGGGCAAGTATCGTACCACTAGACAAAGGGAATTGTATATGGGATTGATTGAATCCTCGACATCGTGGTTCATCCGATGAGATCATCGTGGAACATGTGGGAGCCAACATGGGTATCCAGATCCCGCTGTTGGTTATTGGCCGGAGAGTTATCTCGGCCATGTTTGCATGACTCCCGAACCCGTAGGGTCTACACACTTAAGGTTCGATGACGCTAGGGTTATAGGGAATAGATATATGTGGTTATCGAATGTTGTTCGGAATCCCGGATGAGATCCCAGACGTCACGAGGAGTTCCGGAATGGTCCGGAGGTAAATATTAATATATAGGAAGTATGGTTTGGCCACCGGAAGTGTTCCGGTCATCACCGGTAGTGTACCGGGACCACCGGAGGGGTCCGGGGGTCCACCAGGTGGGGCCACCAGCCCCGAAGTCCTACATGGGCCAATAGTGGGAAGGGACCAGCCCCTAAGTAGGCTGGGGCGCCTCCCCACCAAGGCCCATGCGCCTAAGGGGAAGAGGGGGCAAACCCTAAGGGCAGATGGGCCTTAAGGCACATGCTTGGTGCGCCTCCCTCTCCCCCTCCACTTGGCCGCCACCCTAGATGGGATTGGGGCTAGCCGCCGCCCCTAGGGTGGAACCCTAGGTAGGGCGCACCCCTCCCTCTCCCCTATATATACTTGAGGACTTGGGGCTACCAACAGATGAGTTCCTCTCCTTCTTGGCGCAGCCCTACCCCTCTCCCTCCTCGTCTCTTGCGGTGCTTGGCGAAGCCCTGCTAGAGTACCACGCTCCTTCACCACCACCACGCCGTCGTGCTGCTGCTGGATGGAGTCTTCCCCAACCTCTCCTTCTCCCCTTGCTGGATCAAGGCGTAGGAGACGTCACCGGACTGTACGTGTGTTGAACACGGAGGTGCCGTCCGTTCGGCACTAGGATCATCGGTGATTTGGATCACGACGAGTACGACTCCATCAACCCCGTTCTCTTGAACGCTTCCGCGTAGCGATCTACAAGGGTATGTAGATGCACTCTCCTTCCCTCGTTGGTAGACTTCTCCATATATTGATCTTGGTGATGCGTAGAAAATTTTGAATTTCTGCTACGTTCCCCAACAATATCTATGGCACTACGGATCCTGGCGTCACGCTTCACGCCTCCGCCAACACCGCCCTCACCGCCTACTCCGATGTAGACTGGCCGAGCTGCCCTGACACTCTTCGCTCCACTTTGGGCTATTGTGCCTACCTTGGACCCTCACTCATCTCGTGGTCGTCCAAGCGGCAGCCTACGGTCTCTCATTCCAGTGCTGAGGCCGAGTATCGTGCGGTGGCCAACGCCGTCGCCGAGTGTTCGTGGCTTCACCAGCTGCTTCAGGTGCTCTCTTGCCCTGTTGACCGTGCCACGGTCGTCTACTGCGACAACATCTCGGCGGTCTACCTCTCCGCTAACCCGGTGCATCATCGATAGACCAAGCATATTGAGTTGGATATTCATTTTGTTCGGCAATAGGTGGCCCTTGGCCATATTCGTGTTTTACACGTCCCTACTTCCCAACAATTTGCAGATATCATGACCAAGGGCTTGCCTACGGCGTCATTTGAGGAGTTCCGATCCAGTCTTTGCGTCAGCCGCGGTACCGCTTCGATTGCGCGGGGGGGGGGGGGGGGTGTTGAGTATATGTGTTATGTGCATTGTGTATTGGGCCCGTCTCCTAGTTCCTTGTATAGTTGAGATCCGTGGCCCACCTTTGTACATCATATATACGTGCCTATGCACGAGAGCAATACATCGTGCAATCATACAAAATTGATATGTTTTCTTTTCAAAGAAGGAGAAGTCGATATGTTTGAGTATATAATTGTAGCATTAGGTCATCCCCAACATTGACCCCTAAATCGGACGCCGTATTCATTCACGGACTGATGGGAACCAGTCCATGGTCAGTGATACGGGAGCTGGCCATCCAACCGCATCCCCTAAACGCCCCAGGTCCGACCAATTTGAAATTCAAATGCATAGCACCCAATAACAATAAAAAAAGGGCGGGAATTAGAGTGGAGAGCTGCGTGATGGTAGAGGAGAGGGTTGAGAAAGGGGGTTTTGCTGCGGAAACAGTGTGGCTATTTCATAATCTGCGGGCTCCATCTCAGTTTTGGTTGGGTCGGACATGTCGGAGTCCTACGCGTGCCGGGTGTACGGACTCTCGCAAAGCCCCTTAATATGCTTTTGGTTTACGGGTAAACGAACACCCAGACTAGTTCACGAACCGATGCTGGACACCGTTGGATGGCTTGCAAGGTCTTGATCCGGACAGATGGAGGAAGAGGTCCACGTTTGAGATACCCTTGATACACTAGTGCATAGTGTACACCTGTAGGAGTACAGGTGGGTGTGCTGGCTAGCTCACTGTTGAGGAACAAGTACTACCGGTGTGCATTGTTGGCCATGGCCCATGGGTCCGACCCCGATCCTCCTACTACCTCTGTCTTGGTGTACAGAGCATGCGCGTGGTTATTGGTCATTGATTTGACTGTTTAGAAATGGGTTATATGTCATAAAAAACATATTGTTGGATTCATCTCTGAATATGTATGTATATTTGTTACATGTAATATATTTAGCGAGTTAAATTGCTGATCTAGAACTATTACGTGCATGCTTTATAGACCGAGACGGAGCGAGTAGCTAAAATCATACTAGTGGTGAATTCCCTTTTTGATTTGCTTTTGAAGAAGAAATTTTAAAAATAAAGTTGCTGCTACCACGTGTGCACCATGGATGGATGGAGGAGACTGCGTGGCTATAAAGGGAGGGAGAGGGGAGAGATTGCAACATCTATCTGTCGACCAAATATCTCTCTGCTGGCATTGCCTGCCTGTCTAGCTACATTTGACTTGCTTCCATCCATTCCATCCACTCAACTCAAGCAAGATCATCGATGGATGAGCTGTGGAAGGACATGTCGCTCTGCTCCACCCCGCCCGCGCTACAGTCTCACCATCTCCACTCCCCAGCCGCCGCTCCCTACCGCGGCGCTGCCTACTCCCAGGACTACCTCGCCGGCGCCGTTCCACAGCCGCCCGCCACGCCGCCTCCTCACACGGCGCTCACCTACCTCGGGGGGATCGGCGACGACCCAGCCGGCTGCCACTTTGGCTTCTCCGCGTCCGGAGGCGGCAGCAGGAGGGCCGTGGTCCAGCCGGCGGTGGGCGGCGACCGGCGGCAGCGCCGGATGGTCAAGAACCGGGAGTCGGCGGCGCGGTCGCGGGCGCGGAAGCAAGCCCACACCAACGAGATGGAGCAGGAGCTGGAGCAGCTGCGCCGGGAGAACAGGATGCTAATCCAGCGCGAGCAGGACTTCATCAACGTACGTACACATAGTCAGATACACACGCGCTACTTCTCTCTTTGCCATTTAATTACTCCTACTAGCTTCATTTCCTGCTAGCTAGCTGAAAATGCTGGTATGCAGGATCGTTTGGCGAAGGCGGTTCAGGTAGACGTCCCCGACTGCAGCAGCAGGAACACTAGTAGTACCCTCCAGCAGCAGCAGAGGTGCCGCTCCGCCCCTGCACCATGATCGCCGCGGCGGCCATTGCCTCTAGCAGCGGCAGCTACAACGGCAGCTAGCTCAGTAGATGACTTGACATGCATACTTGGTCTACTCGTTAACCAAGTATGTATGTAATCTAGCAATAGCCTACTTCCTTGCAAATTAAGCAAGCATGTAGCTCGACGATGGATGGAAGTTAAGCTAAGCTAGTACTCCCTCTGTAAACTAATATAAGAGCGTTTAGATTACTAAACTAATTGTCTAAATGCTTTTATATTAGTTAACGGAGGGAGTACTCCACTACTGTACTAGTTGCACTATACTACTTGGCGTACGTCTCCTTAGAGTAATACTGAGGCCAGATATGAATGAATCAATTGAGCTAGCTGCGCAAATGAACGGCTTTTCCATCACAAGCCTACTTGAGTCGGGATCGAGTGGCCCAATGGCCTGCAACAAGATACTGGTAGATGAATGACGAATGCATGCATGATAAGATGGATTTTATTCAGGCCAGACATACCATGGGAGGGTTGATTCGGTTTTGCTTTGTGTCCCGTACCAACATGTGGATGACGAATCTTATGTTTGTATCTATGTAGAAGTATGTCCCCACCACCACACATGCAGCACATATGTAGACATAGACACCATCTTTTTCGCCGCTTATCTCGTCAACGACAGCATCTATGCAATATCTTATATCTGTGCGTGGCCGCAATATGGACTAGTGTTCCTTTTGGCTTGGCTTGCAATATTTTGTACGGACGTGCATCATGCATGCGGCTATACCAATTAATCTGCTCCCTACATCCCATAATATGGTGTACTGTTTTCCGCAAAAAATCAAGCTTGACAACGTTTAGTTTATAGAAAAAATATTTATATCTACATAATGCATATACCATATGAAAATATATTTGATGATGAATCTAATAGTATTGATTTGATATTTTAGAAGTTGATAGATATTTATAAACTTGGTCAAGTTTACAAAGATTGACTTAAAAAAATCCACTACCCACATCCAGGTTTATTACCTCCCCCTCCCCCCTCTTTGTGTTTTGCGTTAAACGTTCACCTTTGATTTAACTAGAAAAAATAAATAATATCATAAAAATACTATCATGGATAACCTCTTTCAAATATGAATGCAACAATATAAGTTTGTGACATAGAGCTAATATTTTGTTAGGAAAATCTATGATCAAAATTTGACACAAAATACGAAAGTGATCAGTAAACCCAAACAGAGGTAGTAATGCACAATATATTTTGGAAGAGACGTAATTACGGGTACATATTTTTGGGATGGGACGAGGTGACATATGTCACCATCAACTCCCCGGCAAAAGAAATGTGTGAAATCGACATGGGTCGTGTTACCCCAACCCCACCGCCCACGATTAGGCTGTAGCAGCCGTATATAGCCTGTCCTGTCCACAAAGAAAACTAAAACCTGAATCATATCCATGGATTAACTAATTAATCTAGTGAGGATAGACACCTAAGCGCTATAGATGAAAACGACCATCTAACAACGTGCCAGCTGGAGCATATCCATCAATTAACACGTACTATTTTTTTGAATTTATCGTTCACACTCATGCGTAGGTGAGTCTAGGTGCAGAATAGTCGCTCTCGAGTCTCCCTCCTTGAGTGGGTCAACTGATCCATTTATCTTGAGTAATTGAGTAATATATATTGCGGCCAGAGATGAATGAATCAATTCCTAGTTTGCTTCGTACATTTGCAAATTAACGGCCTACTTGAGTGGGGTATGGCCTGGTCTGGCAAGAAGATCTATCAATTACACTATGCTCTTTAATTTTTAATGCCTCATAATCAATTGATGTCTTCAATTTAAAATTTGGTCATCCGATTTTGACCGGGCCAGTAATTTTTTTTATGGAGTTCTCTTATTAATTTTTTTAATTCACTATGCTCTGTAATTTTAAAGCCGGTCAACAATTTTTAAAACAATTGGCAGCAACCTGCCTATAAAAATATCAATCCCGCACACCCTCCTATCACCTAGAAAAAAAAAGCGTCAACATGTGATACTGTAGCATGAATATAATACATGTAGCAATCGTTGCAGAAAATTCCATCATATAAATATGGGTTGATTAGCAGATAACACAGAATCACACAACGGATGGCCCATCAACACACCACACTATAAATAAAAAGAAAAACACATTCCATCATCTCCCCACACTCGCCAAATCAAATATTCCCCCAGTTTCATAATAGAAGGTGTATTAATTTTTTAAAAAGTCAAATTTCTTTAACTTTAACCAAGTCCAGAGCCAAGAATATCGACATCCGCAATACTAATAAATAAAATATGAAAATCCTTTCATAATGGATCTAATGATACTGATTTGTTATTATGGTTATTGATACATTTCTCTACAAATTTGGTCGAACTTAAAGAGGTTTGACTTTAAATGAAAACTAATCACCGTATAATTTAAAATAGGGAGAGCAAAAATATTATGAAAACCCAACAACATCCAAAGGATGCCCAACTCTTGTAGACTAGATTATTGACAAATGCCATGCATGAATCTATTGTAAAATGGATTTTCTTCATGCCAGGCATACCATGGCGGATTGATTCATTTTTGTTTTGTGCCACGTACCAAGATGACCTACTTGCTTTACACTATGTTGTCCTAGCAGCAAGATGTGGAGAGAAATCCTTATTTAACATTGTCTAAATTTTGTATTCCCTATTTGATACTGAAAAAAAATATTTCTTCCCTATCTAACACAAACTTTAAATTTTGTTCCCAATATAACACTTTCATCCATATTTTGTGCAAACAGTGCTAAATGGCACGTCAAATGACTATTCTACCCTCAGACATTTATTCAGTCCTTTTATTTATTCCGATGTCTTATTTAAAGGTGGAGTCCATGGTTAGTGAATAAGCCGATTTCTTATTCCGGTGTCATATTCCTGGAGATCACACGTACGAGTACCAACCAGCTAGCTCCCTACTGGATGGATTTTTAAGCTAGCTTGCACACATCACACGCTCGTATAAAACAACACGGCCGCCAGCTTGCTTGATGGACGGCTCGACTCGACGAAACACGCACACGGCACACGCGAACAATACGAGGACACGCCGAAATTTTGTTCCACATCCACTAACGAAATTTTAAAAAGCTAGGCTTCATGTTGTTTATACAAGGATCAATAATGAGGACACCTAATTATTTAAAACAAATAAATAATAAAAACAAAATGGTGATAAGGCCAGGGTTCCACCCAGCAAGCACTTGATAAAAACCAGTAGAGTATTCCTGACGTCAAGTGACTGTTTGGTTATCAACCATGCATCCTACACCGCCAACTTCATACAAACACGGAAAGGCCGAGCCGAAGCAACAATCACAAGCATTCCAAATAAGGCACCCTGATAAATTTCATCCTCGTAAGCAGAATATCCACACCCCCCCCCCCTCCCATTTTGTAGGCGTTGTCACAAAACCAACTTTCTTCGCATGGTTCACCATCCACCTCGTTTTTACCATCTTTTGTCCCCTTTTAGCATTGATGAATATTCCAAAGCTTTTGGTTGACCGACATCCACATGCTTACCACCACTAGACGATGCGCCATATGCTATTTCCTTCGACTCACATGTTGTGGCTGGCGTTCGACTTCTGAAGATGCCCAAAATCCCCGATATTTTGATTCGGTTGCTATAATTGCGATGGTTGGTTGTTATTCAATGGGGGCATGCTTTCATCTCTCATTTCTCCTTGGGTCTTGTTGTGGGGGTCTACCTTGGCTTAACCTTGGCGATGGCGTGCTAGGCTATTCCAAAAGCCTTTGATTGGCATTGAACTGATACATGTTTTTTTTTTCAAATTGAGGGGCACACCCCCGATTTCATTTCATTGATGGAAAGAAACCGATAATTTTTTGAAAAAAGCATATGTCTTCAGTACCCCAGGCGCCCTACCATGGCACCTAGGGAAAAGACAGGATAGGCATCTAAAAAACAATAGGTAAAATGCAACAGTAGGTAACCACGCAGGGTTCCATCATGTGCACAACGTTTTGCACGTATGTCTCACTGCCTAATCTGAACTCATAGTTACAGAAATCGAGCCCTATAGAAATCAAGCCCTACAACATCATCCTATTCCCTCCCATACTAGGTAGCTTGGATAAGATCATCGATGGAGGAGCTGTGGAAGGACATGTCGTTGTGCTCCACCCCGGTCGCGCTACAGTCCTACCACCTCCACTCCCCAGCCGCCGCTCCCTACCGTGGCGCCGCCCACCCCCAGAACTACCTCACCGGCGTCGTTCCGCAGCCTCTCCGCACGCCGCCGCCTCACACGGCGCTCACCCTGGAGTTCACCTGCCCCGGGCGACCGGGGCTGCCAACTTGGCCACCAGATCCGGCGATGACCCAACTGGCTGTCACTTTGGCTTTTCCGCGTCCGGAGGCGCCAGCAAGAGAGCCGCTGTGCAGCCAGTGGCGATCGGCGGCAGCGCCGGATGATCAAGAACCGGGAGTCGGCGGCGCGGTCGTGAGCGTGGAAACAATATGAGGACACGTGTCATTTAACACCATTATGTCAAAAAAATGGATAGAAGTGTTATATTGGGAACAAAATTTAAAGTTGGTGCTGTATAGGGAAGAAATATTTCTTCGATATTAAATAGGGAAACGAAATTTAAAACAGTGTCAAATAGGGAATTCTTTCATTAGTAGATGTGGAGTCCGATGGTGTCCCACTGGACTGCACCACCACACATGCAGCACCCATGTAGATACTTACCTTTTTTTTCACCGTTAATGTCGTCAACAACAGTATCTACGCATATGTGACTGGCTTGCATTTTTATCGCCAAACATGCGTGCTATCAGCAGGAGTTATCAACTAGCTACATGGGACGGAGTGAGTATTTAACAAAAAACTACACATTAGAGGTTTGTGTCGACAAAGATATGGGATCGTGGCCGCACCGCAGGTTGCAGTAGACAGCATTGGTTGGGGAGTGAGCCTAGCTCAACTGGTTGGGAGAGTGGATGTACAAACCCAACATCTAGGTTTAAATCCTCACGAAGGCGAATTTAGGTTCCTATTTATTTTTTAGGACCAGACTTTTTTGTTACTCACGCATTTATTGAGGACTAGGCTCGGTGCGTAACCGAGATTAAAAATCCTAATACTCATACTTAAAAGACCGTATGCATACCTAGTTGATGCACAGGATGGAAAGTGAAATTCTCCCTCAATTTAAAAAGCTTCCAACCTATCTCCACCTACGAGTACTGTAGTATGAATATGTTTGAAAACTGGTTAGTGGGGGTGCACTCCAAGTTTAAGTCTCAGATCCATGTGAGAATTTGTGCTTTACTTTGATCCATTTGGAACATGCATAATGTTTGTATTTCTAACAGAACGAAAGTTCCAAACTTTTTGCAGGTTATCTTCAAGGCTACCAGCTAGTTCCATGTGTGGTCATTACTTTGCAAGGAGGACGATCGGGTGCCCACGGTCTTTGGGTGCAACCGTTGGGAGATGGTCTCTCGGGATTTGTTCAACCGATTTGGTTGACGGCCTACTAGTAGGATTTGTGATGCATGAGGTTCATTTTCCTATAATTTTTTACTTTTTAATTTACCCTTCGGACAGTCATGTGCGACACTTTATTAGTTGAACTTTGTTATGGTCGGATGATGAACTTTGATATGATAAATAAAAAGTTGTGTGCATCACTCGATGTAGAGGCCGAGGATGACCCCTCTTTTCGAAAAAAAATATAGCATAGGCCTGTCCTGTCCACAGAGAAGACCAAAACCTGAGTCATATCCATGGATTAAGCAGGTGAGGATGGACACCAAACTGCTATAGATGAAAACGACTATCTAACAATGTACCATCTAGATCATATCCATGGATTAACTAACTGATCTTCTCTGCTAGGTGTTCCAAATTTGATAGGAGTACTAGTTGAGATGAGAACGACCACCTGACAGATGGAAATGTAGCAAGGGGGCCATCGGATGTGATGCCCAAAACCAAAAGGACCCAAATGGAGCATAAACCGCCTTGTTTTCCATTGCTGTAACTAGTGAGGGCCGTCCCAGTTGCACTCATGGTCGACCCGCAACCCCTGCCTTTCCTTGTTGCCCCCTTCACACCCATCACCCTATCTATCCAGCTTTTCTTTCCTTTTTCTTTTCCTACTTGTACGTGGAGAATATATTCTCCTTTCTCAACGATTCATCCGTTGATATATCCCCTTTCATATCTTGCTTGTATCATATCCATTGAATTTTTTAATTATTATTTTTTACAAAATCTCGAAACTGTATGATCCATTTCTGAAATTTCATTTATATTACTCCGTCGTTCCAGATGCATAGTATAGTACAATAATGCAAAAAGAAATACAACAATAGCATCTGAATACTCTTCAGTCACTCACAATTGACCAGGCAGACTCGATAAATCTTGGTATCCTCGTATCAGTCAAAAATAGCTCCAACACATGCATGGCTTCATGTTGTTTATACAAGGATCAATAATGAGGACACCTAATTATTTAAAACAAATAAATAATAAAAACAAAATGATAATAAGGCCAGGGTTCCACCTAGCAACCACTTGATAAAAAACCAGTAGAGTATTCCTGACCTCAAGTGACTGTTTGGTTATCAACCATGCACTGCACCGCCAACTTCTTACAAACACAGAAAGGCCAAGGCGAAGCAACAATCACAAACATTCTGAATAAGACACCCTGATAAATTTCATCCTCGTAAGCAGAATATCCCCCCCCCCCCCATTTCGTAGATGTCGCCACAAAACCTAACTTTCTTCGCAGGCCTTCACCATCTTTTGTCCCTTTTTAGCATTGATGAATATTCCAAAGCTTTTGGTTCACCGACATCCACATGCTTACCACCACCAGACGACGCACCATATGCTATTTCCTTCAATTCAGATGTTGTGGCTGGCGTTCGACTTCTGAAGGTGCCCAAAATCCTCAATATTTTGATCCGATTGCTATAACTGTGATGGTTGGTTGTTATTCAATGGGGCATGCTTTCATCTCTCATTTCTCCTTGGGTCTTGTTGTGGGGGTCTACCTTGGCTTAACCTTGGCGCTGGCGTGCTAGCCTATTCCAAAAGCCTTTGATTGTCATTGGACTGATACATGTTTTCTTTTCTCAAATTGAGGGGCATACCCCCGATTTCATTTCATTGATGAAAAGAAATTGATAACTTATTTTAAAAAAACATATGTCTTCAGTATCCCAGGCACCCTACCATGGCACCCAGGGAAAAGAAAGGATATGCATCTAAAAAACAATAGGTAAAATGCAACAGTAGGTAACCACGCAGGGTTCCATCCCGTGCACAAAGTTTTGCACGTATGTCTCACTGCCTAATCTGAACTCGTCGTTACAGAAATCGAGCCCTACAGAAATCAAGCCCTACAACATCATCCTATTCCCGGTCTTTTTGTCATCGGTGCCCAACCTCTTCTTTTGTTGAAGAAACCGTTGGCGACATCAACAAGCAGTGCCACCATGGCTCGTCGCATCAGTTATCCTTCTTTTTTTTTTGTAGTCCAGCCCAATAAGACATCCTTCATCCAATAAGAAACTTGAAAGAATATCACACTAGGGTCATGCGGGTAAACATGACAAAAAGTAGCAACATTTCTATCTTTCAACAAAGACTAGAAAACTGTCGCGACCCCTACTGCCACAATCTGTCTAACTGATTTTGGAAAAACTCTCAACCCAATTGCTAAAATCTTCAATCTTGTAGGGTATACCGTGCATTCCCATGGCTCTCCTAATAAACCCCCAAATGAATTTAGTAACCACAAAGGCAGAAAATAAATGCTCCATTGTTTCAGGGTGATCACACAAGGTATAGCTCTTGTCCTTACCATTCCAGTTTCTTTTTGCCACGTTATCTCTAGTCAGCCTGCTATTTCTAAATACCATCGACATAAAATCTTTCACTTTCAAAGGTATCTTGGCATACCATAATTTCCTATGTTTCCATATCACTTGATCAGTTTTTAACACTAACTATAAAGACCTTACAGAGAACTTTACAGACTTGGTCAGTAACCAGGCTACATCCATCCTCCCGGTCATTTAACACTACTCTACTGCAAATATCTTTAAGCACATACCACATGTATGCAGTTTCCCCTCAGATAACACTCCTAAATGTAAATAGCTAGGCTCATGTTATCAGACAAAGCTTTAGCTATAGTAAAGTTAGTGCTGAAAGTAAGAACATATAGTCTAGGGAATTGTACACTGAGAGGTTTGTCACCCAGCCACACATCACTCTAGAACAAAGTTCTCTCCTCATTCCCTACTATCTTTCTGCTAAATTGCAGATAAATGGGTTTAACCTTCATTAAACCCTCCCAAAAAATAGATAGACCATTCCTTTTCTTACGGTCTCTTAGAGTACATTTATCTAAGTATTTTCTTCTCACTAAATCCTGCTACACCCCTTTCTTATTTTCTAACTTCCAAATCCATTTTCAAAGAAGAAAAACGTTCATGGTGTCAAGATCTTCCCATTTCTTTAGGTCTATAAACATCTTCCCATTTCACCAAATGATATTTTTTAAACATTATCGTCTTCTTGCCAAAGCATCCTTCTCATATAAAAAAATCATTCTCTTACTGGGCCCCTTAGGTAATTCCAATAGAGATATCATATAAAGAGGAACATTACTTAAACTAGAAGTAATGACAATTAATCTACCTCAGTAGGATCTATTTCTACCTTTCCACACACTTAATCTTCTTCCCATTCTTTTACAGGCCAGTTCCAATCACTATTGCATAATCTAACAACATTGATTGTATAGCTAAGTATTTAAAATGTACTTAGTTATACATGTATTCAGGATACCCAAGTATTTGAAATGGTACATGTATTTGTTCCATTTCTTCTGGTGTGCAAAGGCCTTTGAAAGCGGCCTTCATTCAGGCGTGGAGTATCTGCTTCCGAGCTCAAATGCTCTTTGATGACAGAAAAAAAATAGTAAAAAAAATCTGATTTTTGTGTGATAAACTTTGACAAATGTTTTGTGCGCTTTTGAAATTTATCATGAGAGGACATTCATGGTAGTCGTGGTAAAAAACAAAATTGATGCTCTAAAAATGCTATTTTTAAAGCATTTTGGAGTGCTGATTTGTTTTTTCCATGACTTGCACGAATGTCGTTTCATGATGAAAAGTTTCAAGCATACAAAACATTTGTCCAAGTTTGCCAAAAAAACAGTTTTTTAATTGTTTTGATATTTGGAATTTACTAGTCATCCCGAGAGCTCATTTGAGCTCGGGAGCAGAAAGGGCTTTCGCCATCATTTTCACTTCTTCTCGGGTCTCGCGGAGGTCTACCTTTGTTGTCGCCTCGAGTCTGCTGCCTACGGCTGGTGTACCTATAGTCTTGCCCGGATGCCATACTTTGATTAGCTTACTCTCGCTTTTGCATGTGATAATTTTCACTCCTAGAACCAAATCCATGTTGGGATGATTGTGGCCCTCCTGACCATCATTAATCTTGTTGCCTCCAAGCAACACTCATGTGTTCCATGTTACCGCCGTTGTTTGCCTCTAAAGCCTTTATCTCGCCCCTCGTTTTGCACCAAAGATTCAGGGGAGAGATAGGCGAGCGTTTTGTCAAAATCGTCAAATATGAGTGAAACTTAGTCGGTAGAGAATAACATGTACATGTATGTTATTGAGAGAGAAAACACTATAGATGATGTCAGCGATCCCACACAGCAATAAAAATGCAATGGATGCATGCACGGGAAATCACATGCAAGGTAGAAAATCCTCTCTCCAACTTGCAAACCATGTTTACTTGTCTTGTCCACCTTTCTTGGTCGTAAACTTCACGTGCATGCCAATAATATAGCTAGTAGCGTGGCTATAAAGAGAGAGCACCATCTATATGTGGACCAAATAACTCTCTGCTTGCATTGCCTGCCTAGCTACATTTGACTTGCTTCCATTCCATCCACTCAACTCAAGCAAGATCTACTGTAAGTAGCTTGGATAAGATCATCGATGGAGGAGCTGTGGAAGGATATGTCGCTGTGCACCACCCCGCCCGCGCTACAGTCTCACCACCTCCACTCCCCGGCCGCCGCTCCCTACCGCGGCGCCGCCCACCCCCAGGACTACCTCGCCGGCGCCGTTCCGCAGCCTCCCCGCACGCCGCCGCCTCACACGGCGCTCACCCTGGAGTTCACCTGCCCCGGGGGGACCGGCGCTGCCAACTCGGCCACCAGCTCCGGCGACGACCCAGCCGGCTGTCACTTTGGCTTATCCGCGTCCGGAGGCGCCAGCAAGAGAGCCGCTGTGCAGCCAGTGGCGGGCGGCGACCGGCGGCAGCGCCGGATGATCAAGAACCGGGAGTCGGCGGCGCGGTCGCGAGCGCGGAAACAGGCCTGCACCAACGAGATGGAGCTGGAGCTGGCGCAGCTGCGCCGGGAGAACAGGATGCTAATCCAGCGCGAGCAGGACTTCATCAACGTACACACGGCTACTTCTCTCTTTGCCATTTACTCCGTAATTATTAGCTACCTGAAAATGTTACTCCGTTTGTATGTTGGCATGCAGGATCGTTTGGCGAAGGCGGCGCAGGCACCCGTCCCAGACTGCAGCAGCGGGAGCACTAGTAGTACGCTCCAGCAGAAGCAGCAGCGGCAGAAGCAGAGGTGCCGCTCCGCCCCTCCACCATGAATCATGATCACCGGCCGTCGACTGTAGCAGCAGCTTCATTGCACTTACAATGGATTGATTGTCCAAGCTAGCTAGCTAGCTAGATGAGATGACTTATTCAGCACTGGACTACTTGTTAACAAAGTACCACTATGTATGTATGTATGTATGTATGTATCGAATCATAGCCTTTCTTGCTTGCAAAAGTAATTAAGCAAGGATGTAGCTCGACGATGGATGGAAGGGAAGCTAGTTAACTAGAGTAGTATAGTATAATAGATTAATAAATGAGTCTCTTTCCTTAATATATATTGAGGCCAGAGATGAATGGATCAATTGAGCTAGGAGTACGTACGTGCGCAAATTAACGGCTTTTCCATCACAAGCCTACTTGAGCGGGCAGTGGCCTGGCCTGGCAAGAAATATACTCCTACGTACATGAATGACACATGCATGCATGAATGATGAATCTATGATAAAATGGATTCTCTTCAGGCTAGACATACCGTGGGCGCCTTGATTCGGTTTTGTTTCGTGCCAGGTACTACCAAGATCTTGAGATGGGGAACCAAGATTGTCAAAAAAAAAAGATGGGGAGCCAAGATTGCTGTACTAGCAGCAAGACGTGGACGCGGAATCCGATGGTGAACCTAGAGTGGGCACGTCCTGAACGCATAAGGCATATGCACCCTTTAAAAAAAATCACTTTAAGCATGTTTTAAAATGTCAAAAAAAATCAAAAGAAAATATCAAGTATACATGTTTGCAAATCTGTGTGCGTGGCACAAAGTTTTGTGAAAACGATATCATATTATTTTGTCTTTAAAAAGACAAATTTCAGTGTTTCTAAATAACGTTTCACGACGCAATTTTTTATCTTTTTGCACAGACCACAAAAAAAATTGTTTTGTCATGAAACTTTATGCATGCACATAGAACAAGGAGACGTACTTGTGTCACTTTTCAGATTTTTTTTAGCATTTAGAAATGTGTGTTTTTGAAGTTGATTCATACATATCCGGCTTCGTCCATGCACTTCCCGATGAACCTACGGCTATGTAGTACTAGTAGACTAGTAGTATGTCCCCACTGCACTGCGCCACCACGCATGCAGCACACATATTGTCGATACTCACCCATTTTCACTGTTAATAATGTCGTCAACGACAGTATCTAAATGCAACATAAATGTGCCTGGCTTGCATTTTTATGGACAAACATGCGTGGAGTTATCTACCTAGCTACATGAGGCGGAGTACACAAAATATTTTGGGATGGGTCGATGGTTATATGGATCGTGGTACCCAACCCCACCCCCACGCCCACCCCGACCTCGGGCTGCAGCAGGCATACATAGCCTGTCCTGTCCACACAAAAAACTAAAACTTAAATCCTATCCATGGATTTAATTACTGATTAATCTGTTGAGAATAGACACCAAACTGCTATAGATGAAAACGACCATCTAACAACGTACCGGCTGGGTCATATCCATGGATTAACTAACTGATCTACTCTGGTGCTCCTAATTTGATACCAGCAGAGATGAAAGCCGTTCCACATGACTGTCCGTTTGTCAGGATCAAGAGGCGCATGGCGAGAGTGGCGGACGACCTGAAGATTTGGAGCAGGAGCACGTTCGGCAAGTGCAAGCAGCAGTTGCAGATCGTCAATGAGGTGATCTTTCAGCTCGACAAAGCACAAGAGAGCAGATCACTATCAGACGCTGAATTCAACCTACGAAAAAACTTGAAATTGAAGGTGCTCGGTCTGGCAGCTATAGAGAGAGCTAGAAACCGTCAGGCCTCAAGAATTAGTTGGCTCCGAGCTGGGGATGCTAGCACCAAGCTGTTCCACGCAAAGATGAGATCGTGCAGATGGAAAAATTTCATTCATGTGCTCAACGTCAACAACAGAGTTCTTGTCGATCACAACGAGAAGGAGCAGGCTATCTTCAACCACTTCTCTGCCTCCTTAGGCCAGGGCGAGAGGCGCAACTGCACTCTGAACTGGGAGCAGCTCCGCATCCCGGTGGTGACCGCGACAGAGCTGGACGGCCCGTTCACTATGGCTGAGGTATGGGCAGCGATCGTCACATCGCCGGCGGAGAAGGCGCCAGGCCCAGATGGCTTTACCGGCCAATTCTTCCGCTCCTGTTGGCATATCATCAAGGACGAGATCATGGTAGTTTTTCAAAAGTTCTATCACATGGCCGAAAAAAATTTCAGCGACATCAACACCGCTCTGATTGCCCTCCTGCCCAAGCGCATCGACGCCTCGGAGATCGGCCACCACAGGCCCATCAGCCTTATCCATTCCGTCACGAAGCTGATCTCAAAGGTGCTCGCCTCAAGACTCTCGGCTGCCCTGGAGGGAGTGATCTCGCCGGCTCAGACGGCCTTTCAAAGAGGAAAGTGCATCCACGACAGCTTTCAGTTCGTGCAAGGTTGCGTCAGAATGCTGCACAGAGAGAAGAAACAGGCTCTGCTTTTCAAATTGGACTTCGCCCGAGCCTTCGACTCCGTCTCCTGGGCATACTTGATCGAACTTCTGCAGCAAATGGGCTTCTTGCAGCGTTGGAGAAACTGGATTTCCCTGCTGCTTGCTTCTGCGTCCTCCTCATGCTTTCTTAATGGCATGCAGGGGCCAAGCTTCTTCCACGCGTGTGGGCTGCGGTAGGGGGACCCGCTTTCGCCGCTGCTGTTCATCCTGGCAATCGACCCCCTGTACCACCTGCTCGAATCAGCCACCAGACAGAATTTGATCGCGCCGCTGCCAGGGCGGAGAGCAAGCATGAGGGTCAGCCTTTACGCTGACGATGCAGTAATCTTTGCAAATCCAATTAAGGAGGAGGTGGACTGCCTGCTGGAGATGTTGCACTCGTTCGGAGAAGCCACTGGCCTCAAGCTCAACCAGGCCAAATCCTCGGTCATCCCGATGAACTGCGACGCCCACGCCCTGGAGGATGTGCTGCACGGTTTCGGCGGCACCATTTCTTGCTTCCCCACAACCTGTTGGGGAACGCAGTAATTTCAAAAAATTTCCTACGCACACGCAAGATCATGGTGATGCATAGCAACGAGAGGGGAGAGTGTTATCTACGTACCCACGCAGACCGACTGCGGAAGCATTGACGCAACATAGAGGAAGTAGTTGTACGTCTTCTCGATCCGACCGATCCAAGCACGTTACTCCGGCACCTCCGAGTTCTTAGCACACGTACAGCTCGATGACGATCCCCGGGCTCCGATCCAGCAAAGCGTCGGGGAGGAGTTTCGTCAGCACGACGGCGTGGTGACGATCTTGATGTTCTACCGTCGCAGGGCTTCGCCTAAGCACCGCTACAATATGATCGAGGTGGAATAGTGGCAGGGGGCACCGCACATGGCTAAGGAACGATCTCAAGGATCAACTTGTGTGTCTAGAGGTGCCCCCCTGCCCCAATATATAAAGGATCCAAGGGGGAGGGGGCAGCCGGCCAGGAGGAGGGCGCAGGAGGAGTCCTACTCCTACCGGGAGTAGGACTCCCCCCCAATCCTAGTTGGAATAGGATTCCCCGAGGGGGAAAGAGAGAGAGGGGGGTCGGCCACCTCCCCTTGTCCTAATAGGACTAGGGGAGGGGGGAGGCGCGCGACCCACCTTGGGCTGCCCCTTTCTCCTTTCCACTAAAGCCCACTAAGGCCCATATAGCTCCCGGGGGGTTCCGGTAACCTCCCGGTACTCCAGTAAAATCTCGATTTCACCCGAAACACTTCCGATATCCAAACATAGGCTTCTAATATATCAATCTTTATGTCTCGACCATTTCGAGACTCCTTGTCATGTCCGTGATCACATTCGGGACTCCGAACTAACTTCGGTACATCAAAATGCATAAACTCATAATAACTGTCATCGTAACGTTAAGCGTGCGGACCCTACGGTTCGAGAACAATGCAGACATGACTGAGACACATCTCCGGTCAATAACCAATAGCGGGATCTGGATGCCCATATTGGCTCCTACATATTCTACGAAGATCTTTATCGGTCAGACCGCATAACAACATACGTTGTTCCCTTTGTCATCGGTATGTTACTTGCCCGAGATTCGATCGTCGGTATCCAATACCTAGTTCAATCTCGTTACCGGCAAGTCTCTTTACTCGTTCTGTAATACATCATCTCACAACTAATATATTAGTTGTAATGCTTGCAAGGCTTATGTCCTGTGCATTACCGAGAGGGCCCAGAGATACCTCTCCGACAATCGGAGTGACAAATCCTAATCTCGAAATACGCCAACCCAACATGTACCTTTGGAGACACCTGTAATGCTCCTTTATAATCATCCAATTATGTTGTGACGTTTGGTAGCACCCAAAGTGTTCCTCCGACAAACGGGAGTTGCATAATCTCATAGTCATAGGAACATGTATAAGTCATGAAGAAAAAGCAATAGCAACATACTAAACGATCGAGTGCTAAGCTAATGGAATGGGTCATGTCAATCAGATCATTCAACTAATGATGTGACCTCGTTAATCAAATAACAACACTTTGTTCATGGTTAGGAAACATAACCATCTTTGATTAACGAGCTAGTCAAGTAGAGGCATACTAGTGACACTCTGTTTGTCTATGTATTCACACATGTATTATGTTTCCGGTTAATACAATTCTAGCATGAATAATAAACATTTATCATGATATAAGGAAATAAATAATAACTTTATTATTGCCTCTAGGGCATATTTCCTTCACAACCTACCTGGGGCTGCCTATCTCCACTAAGCGCTTGCGGATCGTGCACTTCCAGTTCCTCATTGACAGGATCAAATCGCGCCTCGCGGGATGGAAGGGGAAGTTGATGTCGCTGGCAGGCCGACGCGTTCTGGTGCGTGCAGTGCTGTCCGCTCTGCCCACCTACGCCCTTTCTGTGCTGAAGGCGCCAAAGAAGGTCTTGAAGGAGATCGACAAAGCGAGGCGGCGTTTCCTCTGGGCGCAGGAAGAAGAGCTGACAGGTGGAAAGTGCAAGGTAGCGTGGAGCTCTGTATGTTCGCCGACGGAGAAGGGAGGGCTGGGGATCCTCGACCTGCAGCTCTTCGCCGCTGCGCTGCGGCAGCGATGGCTCTGGCTGGCGTGGCAGCACCCACAGCGTCCATGGGCGGCCTTTCCCCTCCCCTGCGACAAGATGGACATCGCGACATTCCAGAAATCCACACACGTCCTGCTCGGGAATGGCCAGCAGGCCTGCTTCTGGACGAGCCTTTGGTTGGGTGCGGCCACTCTGGCTGCCGCCTTCCCGAGCCTCTATAGCCACTCCAGGCGCAAGAACCGCACGGTGGCCGCCGCGCTCGCCAACGACCAATGGATCAGAGACCTCCATCACGGCAACACATCGCTTATCATCGTCGAGTTTCTGCAACTCCGGAGGCAAATTCAACAAGCAGGCCTGATCCTAGACAGTCTCGCTCCTGATCGGATTCAGTGGACTGCGGGCGGAGGTGATCGCTACTCGACAAAGGTGGCCTACCGAATACTCTTTCAGTCCAGGCCGAGCACGAGTGATGACAAGGTGATCTGGAAAAGCTGGGCGCCAGGATCTGCCAAGATGTTCACATGGCTCATGCTCAGGAACAGGATCTGGTGCAACGATCGGCTGCAAAGGCGAGGCTGGCCAAATGGATACTTCTACAGCCTCTGTCTCCGTAGCCTGGAATCGGCGGTTCATCTCTTCTGGGAGTGCCCGTTCGCCCGTCAAACTTGGGCAACCTTCTCCGTTAGAGCTGGCTGTGGGGAAATGGTCACTGCCAAGTCATCGCTCCACTCTACAATGCAGCACTGCCTGCACATGATTCGCAGCACGCCAGCGGGTGCGCGAAAGGGCTTTACATCGATGCTCATTCTGACCGCCTGGAACTTATGGAAGGAGATAAACGAATGCGTCTTCAGGGGAAAGTTGCCATGCCTCAATGACATCGCTCGCGCCATCGAACTGGATTGCGAGCAGTGGCGCGCTGCCGGCGCCGCCTGCCTAGAGCCCCCGTTCGGGGTCTATCCTGCGAGATAGCACCTTCATGATTCGCTCCTTATGAGCTCTAGTTTTTCTCTTTCCTCTTTTTTCAACCATGGTCACTTGACCCCTCATGTATTTCCCGCTGCTTTCTCCTAAATCAATGAAGCCGGCCAAACTGGGTCTTTAAAAAAAACAGATGGAAATTAGCTCTCTTTTTTTTCTGAGAAGGACATGGAAATGCAGCTAGGGGCATGGGCCATCGGATGTGATGCCCCAAACCAAAAAGGACCCAAAATCCCAAATGGAGTATAAACCACCTTGTTTTCCATTGCTGTAATTAGTGAGTGCCGTCCCAGCCGCACGCATGGTCGACACGCAACGCCTGCCTTGTTCCTCCCTTTCACATCCATCACTCTATCTATCCATCTTTTCTTTTCTTTCTCTTTTCCTGCTTGTGCGTGAAGAATATCTTCTCCTTTCTCAACGATTCGTCCGTTGATATTCCCTTCCGCGTATCTTGCTTGTATCCTATCCAATTGGTCAAACACAAACCAGCATAGATGAGTACATGTAGTAGAATGTAAAAAATGCTACAATACTCCTTCCGTCTTAGAAAGAAGGCCTTTAATTTTTTGGGGAGGTCAAATGATGCACAGTTTGACCATGTTTGTAGGGAAAAAAGCATCAATGACTACAATATTAAATAGATATAATATGAGTGTATTTCACTTTTTGTCTTCATATTCATTTGGTATTGTGGTTTTTTCTTTGAATGCGGTCCAACTTTGAACTGTTTGACTTCACACAAAATTTACACAACTTCCTTTCAAGGGAGTATCACCATATATTTTCTTCAATCACAAGAACTGACTAGGTAGACTCGATAAATCTTGGTATCCTCGTACCATTAAAAAATACTACATCCATTCCAAAATATAAGATGTTTTGGTAGGCTAGTTTGGCCTACCAAAACGTATATATTTTAGAACGGTTGTAGTAGTTGTGACACACGCATGGCTTCATGTTGTTTATAACAGGATCAATAATGAGGAAGGGCTCTTTCACAAGATCCGTGGGCGTGGCGTGGCTGTTAGGACTTCCCTATACGCACATGATGCAGCAGTCATTATGGCCCCAATCAAGAAAGACATTGACAACCTAGCCACCATTCTGCATCTTTTCGGCAATGTCACCGGCCTTGTCACAAACTTTCAGAAGAGCTCAGTGGTTCCCATTCGGTGCGGACAACTCAACTTGACATGCATCCTTCAGGCCCTTCCTGCGTCACGGGCTTCATTTCCAATGAAATACTTGGGGCTTCCTCTCTCGGTGTGGAAGCTTAGAAAGGTCGACTACCAGTACCTAGAGGACAAAGCGGCCGCTAAGTTGACCACTTGGGATGGCCAAAATATCACTGCCATTGGTCGGTGTGCCCTTGTGAAGTCGGTGTTGTCTTCGCAGCTCGTCTTCTCCATCACGCCGCTCATTGTGCCAACGTCCACTCTACACAACATAAACAAGCTCGAAAGAGCCTTTCTCTGGGAGGGAACGGACAAGACCACTGGTGCAAAATGCAAGGTGAATTGGGATGCAGTGTGCCGGCCAAAGGATCTTGGTGGCCTTGGCATACTTAACACGGAGAAATTTGCTCGGGCTCTTCGCTTGCGCTGGTTATGGTTTGAATGGAAAGAGCCCACCAAGCTTTGGGTGGGTATGGGAAACCCGTGCAACACGGTGGACTACTCCTTGTTTTATGCCTCCACGTCAATCTTTGTTGGAAATGGAGCAAGGACGCCTTTTTGGGATGCGCCATGGGTGAATGACCGCAAGCCTAGGGACATTGCACCACTAATTTACGAGGCGTCCACGAGGAAAAATTGGAAGGTGCGCGAAGCTCTCAGCAACGATGCGTGGGTCTCGAGAATACGCATCCCAGACTCTTTTTCGCTGAATCACTTACGTCAGTTTGTCACCCTCTGGACAACGCTTCGTGGCTTCCATCTCGAGGAGGATGCCGAAGATGATATTGTATGGAAGCACACCGCTAGCGGGCAATACACGGCCGAGTCGGCATACAAAGCGCAATTCCTTGGCACAATCAAATCCCCTATGGAGCACACTGTGTGGAGGGCTTGGGCTCCCCCCAAAGTCAAGTTCTTCGCTTGGCTGGCTATTCAAAACAGAATTTGGACGGCAGACAGATTGGAGAAGCGCGGATGGCCAAACTGTGGCCTTTGTACACTTTGCAAGCAGAAGCAAGAGTCTGTTGACCACCTTTTCTACAAATGCCGCTTCTCTATCCGCCTATGGGGATTAGTCAAGGACTGGCTGCAACTGGTGAGCATTGATACTTCCTCATGGCACCTCTCAGGCAACATCGAAGAGTGGTGGGTGGGCCTCTCCGACACATCTATCCCCAACAGGAAGGCGATGGCCTCGCTCCCCATGCTAGTTGCCTGGACCATTTGGAACGAGAGGAATGCGCGAGTGTTCCGTCAGAAGAGTGCTCCGCTGACGGTTCTACTTGCCAACATTAAGAAGGAGGCCACGCTTTGGGTATCAGCGGGTGCAAACAAGTTGGGATACTTGATGACGCGAGAGTAGTTGGTCACCTTTATTTCGGGTGTTGCGGCGCTGTCAGTGTTGTAACACGAACATAAACTCTATTCCTCTTATTTAATGAATGAGGCAAATCTTTTGCCTCTCTTCAAAAAAAAATGAGGAAATTTTGATTATTTAAACCAAATAAATAATAACATGAAAATGGTGTAAATAATGACAAGAAAATGGTAAGGCCACGATTCCACCCAACAACTGCTTGATAAAAAACACAATATAGTATTTTTGACCTCAAGTCACAATTTGGTTATCAACCATGAATCCTGCACCGCCAACTTCATATTGAAGCAACAACCACAAACATTCTGAATAAGACGCCACGATAAATTTCATCCTCGCAACAATAATATTTCCTCTCCCGTACCGCGGCCTTTGCCACAAAACCCATCTTTCTTTACAAGGTTCGTGATCCACCTCATTTTCATGAGCGTTTATTCCTTTTTGGGATTACTAAATATTCTAAAGCTTTCGGCTGACAGACCTCGGCGGGCTTATTGTCACCAGACGACACACCATCTATTGTGGTCTTCAGCTTAGATGATGTGGCTGGCGTTAAGTTGCTAAAGACGCCCAAAGTCCTGGCTGACAAACAAGGGTTCCCTACATCGCGACATGTTGGTTTCGTGTTCGTATTCAATTACCAGAACTACAACCGTCGGTTGTTATTCAATGGGATATGACTTCCTCTCCGTTTCTCCTAGGGTTTTGCTATGGGGATCTACCTTGGCTGGACCTTGGCAATGTCGAGCTAGGTTGCCCCAAAAGCCTTTGATTGCCATTCAGCTGATACATGTATTTATTCTCATTTCTTCTGGTGTCCTAAGGCATTTGATAGTGACCGTCATTTTCACTTCTTCTCGGGTCTTGCGGAGGTTAGCCGTGGCCTCCGGTCTGTTGCCTACGGCTGGTGTACATGTTGGTTTGCTCGGGTGCCATGCCTTGATTAGCTTTCTCCCACTTTGTCATGTGATAATTTTCACTCTTGGAACCAAGTCCATTTTGCGATGATTGTGCCCCCCTAATCAGTGTTAATCTTGTCACCTCCATCACTCATGTTGTTAACCACAGTTGTTGCCTCTAAATCCTCTATCTCGCCGTTCTTTTTGCACCGAAGATTCACACGAGAGATAGGCAGGTGTTTTGTCAAAATCCTCAACTTGTTTTGTCCCCGCTATCAATAATAGTGGTTGGTGATTCGGGGGCAGTGGTGCGGGGGTACCTTTGGCCACATCTTCAATAGTGCCTTGCTAGCTTTCTTTCCACCTTTCTTGGTTGCAAACTTTGCGTGCCTGACAATACATATGCATTATTGGAATCCAAATGTGGCCCACTTTGTTGGGAAATGTAGTAATTTCAAAAAAAAATTCTACGCACACGCAAGATTATGGTGATGCATAGCAACGAGAGGAGAGAGTGTTGTCTACGTACCCTCGTAGACCGGAAGCGGAAGCGTTAGCACAACGCGGTTGATGTAGTCGTACGTCTTCACGGCCCGACCGATCAAGCACCGAAACTACGGCACCTCCGAGTTCTAGCACACGTTCAGCTCGATGACGATCCCCGGACTCCGATCCAGCAAAGTGTTGGGGAAGAGTTCCGTCAGCACGACGGTGTGGTGACGATCTTGATGTTCTACCGTCGCAGGGCTTCGCCTAAGCACCGCTACAATATTATTGAGGATTATGGTGGAGGGGGGGCACCGCACACGGCTAAGAGAACGATCACGAAGATCAACTTGTGTATCTAGAGGTGCCCCCCTGCCCCCGTATATAAAGGAGCAAGGGGGAGGCCGGCCGGCCCTTGGGGCGCGCCAAGGAGGGGGGAGTCCTCCTCCTAGTAGGAGTAGGACTCCCCTTTCCTAGTCCAACTAGGAAGAGAGAAGTGGGAAGGAAAGAGAGGGAGAGGGGGAGGGAAAGAGGGGCCGCGCCCCCCTCCCCTAGTCCAATTCGGACTCCTCATGGGAGGGGGCGCGCCACCTCCTGGGCTGCTGCCCTCTCTCTCCCCTTAGGTCCACTAAGGCCCAATACTTCCCCGGCGAATTGCCGTAACTCTCCGGTACTCCGGAAAATACCCGAATCACTCGGAACCTTTCCGATGTGCGAATATAGTCGTCCAATATATCGATCTTTACGTCTCGACCATTTCGAGACTCCTCGTCATGTCCCCGATCTCATCCGGGACTCCGAACTCCTTCGGTACATCAAAACTCATAAACTCATAATATAACTGTCATCGAAACCTTAAGCGTGCGGACCCTACGGGTTCGAGAACAATGTAGACATGACCGAGACACGTCTCCGATCAATAACCAATAGCGGAACCTGGATGCTCATATTGGCTCCCACATATTCTACGAAGATCTTTATCGGTCAAACCGCATAACAACATACGTTGTTCCCTTTGTCATAGGTATGTTACTTGCCCGAGATTTGATCGTCGGTATCTCAATACCTAGTTCAATCTCGTTACCGGCAAGTCTCTTTACTCGTTCCGTAATACATCATCCCGCAACTAACTCATTAGTTGCAATGCTTGCAAGGCTTTAAGTGATGTGCATTACCGAGAGGGCCCAGAGATACCTCTCCGACAATCGGAGTGACAAATCCTAATCTCGAAATACGCCAACCCAACAAGTACCTTCGGAGACACCTGTAGAGCACCTTTATAACCACCCAGTTACGTTGTGACGTTTGGTAGCACACAAAGTGTTCCTCCGGTAAATGGGAGTTGCATAATCTCATAGTCATAGGAACATGTATAAGTCATGAAGAAAGCAATAGCAACAAACTAAACGATCAAGTGCTAAGCTAACAGAATGGGTCAAGTCAATCACATCATTCTCCTAATGATGTGATCCCGTTAATCAAATGACAACTCATGTCTATGGTTAGGAAACATAACCATCTTTGATCAACGAGCTAGTCAAGTAGAGGCATACTAGTGACACTCTGTTTGTCTATGTATTCACACATGTATTATGTTTCCGGTTAATACAATTCTAGCATGAATAAAAAACATTTATCATGATATAAGGAAATAAATAATAACTTTATTATTGCCTCTAGGGCATATTTCCTTCAGTCTCCCATTTGCACTAGAGTCAATAATCTAGTTCACATCGTCATGTGATTTAATACCAATAGTTCACATCACTATGTGATTAACATCCATAGTTCACATCGACATGTGACCAACACCCAAAGGGTTTACTAGAGTCAATAATCTAGTTCACATTGCTATGTGATTAACACCCAAAGAGTACTAAGGTGTGATCATGTTTTTCTTATGAGAGAAGTTTAGTCAACGGGTCTGCCACATTCAGATCCGTAAGTATTTTGCAAATTTCTATGTCAATAATGTTCTGCATGGAGCTACTTTAGCTAATTGCTCCCACTTTCAATATGTGTCCAGATTGAGACTTTGAGTCATCTGGATCAGTGTCAAAACTTGCATCGACGTAACCCTTTACGACGAACCTTTTGTCACCTCCATAATCGAGAAACATATCCTTATTCCACTAAGGATAATTTTGACCAATGTCCAGTGATCTACTACTAGATCACTATTGTACTCCCTTGCCAAACACAGGGCAGGGTATACAACAGGTTTGGTACACAGCATGGCATACTTTATAGAACCTATGGCTAAGGCATAGGGAATGACTTTCATTCTCTATCTATCTTCTACTGTGGTCGGGTTTTGAGTCTTACTCAGTTTCACACCTTGTAACACAGGCAAGAACTCTTTCTTTGACTGTTCCATTTTGAACTACTTCAAAATCTTGTCAAGGTATGTACTCATTGAAAAACTTATCAAGCGTCTTGATCTATCTCTGTAGATCTTGATGCTCAATATGTAAGCAGCTTCACCTAGCTCTTTCTTTGAAAAACTCCTTTCAAACATTCCTTTATGCTTTTCAGAATAATTCTACATTATCTCCGATCAACAATATGTCATTCACATATACTTATCAGAAATGTTGTAGTGCTCCCACTCACTTTCTTGTAAATACAGGCTTCACCGCAAGTCTGTATAAAACTATATGCTTTGATCAACTTATCAAAGCGTATATTCCAACTCCGAGATGCTTGCACCAGTCCATAGATGGATCGCTGGAGCTTGCATATTTTGTTAGTACCTTTAGGATTGACAAAACCTTCTGGTTGCATCATATACAACTCTTCTTTAATAAATCTATTAAGGAATGCAGTTTTGTTTATCCATTTGCCAGATTTCATAAAATGCGGCAATTGCTAACATGATTCGGACAGACTTAAGCATAGATACGAGTGAGAAACTCTCATCGTAGTCAACACATTGAACTTGTCGAAAACCTTTTGCGACAATTCTAGCTTTGTAGATAGTAACACTACTACCAACGTCCGTCTTCCTCTTGAAGATCCATTTAATCTCAATGGCTCGCCGATCTTTGGGCAAGTTAATCAAAGTCCATACTTTGTTCTTATACATGGATCTCATCTCAGATTTCATGGCCTCGAGCCATTTCGCGGAATCTGGGCTCATCATCTCTTCCTCATAGTTTGTAGGTTCGTCATGGTCAAGTAACATGACCTCCAGAACATGATTCCCGTACCACTCTGGTTCGAATCTCACTCTAGTTTACCTACGAGGTTTGGTAGTAACTTGATCTGAAGTTACATGATCATCATCATTAGCTTCCTCACTAATTGGTGTAGTAGTCACAGAAATAGATTTCCGTGATGAACTACTTTCCAATAAGGGAGCAGGTACGGTTACCTCATCAAGTTCTCTAGAAAGGATCCATTCTTAGCAATGAATAACTTGCCTTTGGATCTGTGATAGAAGGTGTACCCAACATTTTCTTTTGGGTATCCTATAAAGACGCACTTCTCCGATTTAGGTTTTAGCTTATCAAGTTGAAACTTTTTCACATAAGCATTGCAACCTCAAACTTTAAGAAACGACAACTTTGGTTTCTTGCCAAACCACAGTTCATACGGTGTCGCCTCAACGGATTTAGATGGTGCCCTTTTTAACGTGAATGTAGTTGTCTCTAATGCATAACCCCAAAACGATAGCGGTAAATCTGTAAGAGACATCATATATCGCACCATATCAAGTAAAGTACGATTACGATGTTCGGACACACCATTACACTGTGGTGTTCCAGGTGGCGTGAGTAGTGAAACTATTTCACATTGTTTTAACTGAAGGCCAAACTCATAACTCAAATATTTTACTTCTGCGATCATATCGTAGAAAATTTTATTTTTGTTACGATGATTCTCCACTTCACTCTGAAATTCTTTGAACTTTTCAAATATTTCAGACTTGTGTTTCATCAAGTAGATATACTCATATCTGCTCAAATCATCTGTGAAGATCATAAAATAATGATACCTGCCGCGAGCTTCAATATTCATCGGACCATATACATCAGTATGCATGATTTCCAATAAATCTGTTACTTGCTGCATTGTTCCGGAGAACGGAGTCTTAGTCATCTTGCCCATGAGGCATGGTTCGCAAGCATCAACTGATTCATAATCAAGTGATTCCAAAAGTCCATCAACATGGAGTTTCTTCATGCGCTTTATACCAATGTGACCTAAACGGCAGTGCCACAAATAAGTTGCACTATCATTATTAACTTTGCATCTTTTGGTTTCAATATTATGAATATGTGTATCACTACGATCGAGATCCAACGGACCATTTTCATTGGGTGTGTAACCATATATGTAAACAGAACAACAATTTACTCTCTTACTTAAATGAATAACTGTATTGCAATAAACATGATCAAATCATATCCATGCTCAACGCAAACACCAAATAACACTTATTTAGGTTCAACACTAATTCCTAAAGTATAGGGAGTGTGCGATGATGATCATATCAATCTTGGAACCACTTCCAACACACATCGTCACTTCACCTTTAACTAGTCTCTGTTCATTCTGCAACTCCCGTTTCGAGTTACTACTCTTAGCAACTGAACTAGTATCAAATACTGAGGGGTTGCTATAAACACTAGTAAAGTACACATCAATAACATGTATATCAAATATACCTATGTTCACTTTGCCATCCTTCTTATCCGCCAATTACTTGGGGTATTTCCGCTTCCAGTGACCAATCCCTTTGCAGTAGAAGCATTCAGTTTCAGGCTTAGGTCCAGACTTGGGTTTTTCACTTGAGCAGCAACTTGCTTGCCGTTCTTCTTGAAGTTCCCCTTTCTGCCCTTTGTCCCTTTACTTGAAACTAGTGGTTTTGTTTACCATCAACACTTGATGCTTTTCTTGATTTCTACCTTCATCAATTTCAGCATCACGAAGAGCTTGGGAATCGTTTCTGTTATCCCTTGCATATTATAGTTCATCATGAAGTTCTACTAACTTGGTGATGGTGACTAGAGAATTCTGTCAATCACTATTTTATCTGAAAGATTAACTCCCACTTGATTCAAGCAATTGTAGTACCCAGACAATCTGAGCACATGCTTACTGCTTGAGCTATTCTCCTCCATCTTTTAGCTATAGAACTTGTTGGAGACTTCATATCTCTCAACTCGGGTATTTACTTGAAATATTAATTTCAACTCCTGGAACATCTCATATGGTCCATGACATTCAAAACGTGTTTGAAATCCCGATTCTAAGTTGTTAAGCATGGTGCACTAAACTATCAAGTAGTCATCATATTGAGCTAGCTAAACGTTCATAACGTTTGCATCTGCTCCCGCAATAGGTTTGTCACCTAGCGGTGCATCAAGGACATAATTTTTCTGTGCAGCAATGAGGATAATCCTCAGATCACGGATCCAATCCGCATCATTACTACTAACATTTTTCAACTTAGTTTTCTCTAGGAACATATAAAAATTAAACGGGGAGCAACATCGCGAGCTATTGATCTACAACATAGATATGCTAATACTACGAGGACTAAGTTCATGATAAATTAAAGTTCAATTAATCATATTACTTAAGAACTCCCACTTAGATAGACATCCCTCTAATCATCTAAGTGATCACGTGATCCAAATCAACTAAAACATAACCGATCATCACGTGAAATGGAGTAGTTTTCAATGGTGAACATCACTATGTTGATCATATCTACTATATGATTCATGCTCGACCTTTCAGTCTCAGTGTTCCGAGGCCATATCAGCATATGCTAGGCTCGTCAAGTTTAACCTGAGTATTCTGCGTGTGCAAAACTGGCTTGCACCCGTTGTAGATGGACGTAGAGCTTATCACACCCGATCATCACGTGGTGTCTTGGCACGAGGAACTTTGGCAACGGTGCATACTCAGGGAGAACACTTTTATCTTGAAATTTAGTGAGAGATCATCTTATAATGCTACCGTCAATTAAAGCAAGATAAGATGCATAAAAGATAAACATCACATGCAATCAAAATATGTGACATGATATGACCATCATTATCTTGTGCCTTTGATCTCCATCTCCAGAACATCGTCATGATTTCCATCATCACCGGCATGACACCATGATCTCCATCATCTTGATCTATATCAATGTGTCGTCACATGGTCGTCTCGCCAACTATTGCTCTTGCAACTATTGCTATCGCATAGCGATAAAGTAAAGCAATTATTTGGCGCTTGCATCTTATGCAATAAAGAGACAACCATAAGGCTTCTGCCAGTTGCCGATAACTTCAACAAAACATGATCATCTTATACAACAACTTATATCTCATCACGTCTTGACCATATCACATCACAACATGCCCTGCAAAAACAAGTTAGACGTCCTCTACTTTGTTGTTGCAAGTTTTACGTGGCTGCTACGGGCTTAGCAAGAACCGTTCTTACCTACGCATCAAAATCACAACGATAGTTTCTCAAGTTGGTGCTCTTTTAACCTTCGCAAGGACCGGGCGTAGCCACACTCAGTTCAACTAAAGTTGGAGAAACTGACATCCACCAGTCACCTGTGTGCAAAGCACGTCGGTAGAACCAGTCTCGCGTAAGCGTACGCGTAATGTCGGTCCGAGCCTTCATCCAACAATACCGCTGAACCAAAGTATGACATGCTGGTAAGTAGTATGACTTATATCGCCCACAACTCACTTGTGTTCTACTCGTGCATATAACATCAACACATAAAACCTAGGCTCGGATGCCACTATTGGGAAACGTATTAATTTCAAAAAAAATCCTACGCACACGCAAGATCATGGTGACGCATAGCAACGAGAGGGGAGAGTGTTGTCTACGTACCCTCGTAAACCGGAAGCGGAAGTGTTAGCACAACGCGGCTGATGTAGTCGTACGTCTTCACGGCCCGACCGATCAAGCACCGAAACTACGACACCTCCGAGTTCTAGCACACGTTCAGCTCGATGACGATCCCCGGACTCCGATCCAGCAAAGTGTCGGGGAAGAGTTCCATCAGCACGACGGCGTGGTGACGATCTTGATGTTCTACCGTCGCAGGGCTTCGCCTAAGCACCGCTACAATATTATCGAGGATTATGGTGGAGGGGGCACCGCACACGGCTAAGAGAACGATCACAAAGATCAACTTGTGTGTCTAGAGGTGCCCCCTGCCCCCGTATATAAAGGAGCAAGGGGGAGGCCGGCCGGCCCTTGGGGCGCGCCAAGGAGGGGGGAGTCCTCTTCCTAGTAGGAGTAGGACTCCCCTTTCCTAGTCCAACTAGGAAGAGAGAAGGGGGAAGGAAAGAGAGGGAGATGGAGAGGGAAAGAGGGGCCGCGCCCCCCTCCCCTAGTCCAATTCGGACTCCTCATGGGAGGGGGCGCGCCACCTCCTGGGCAGCTGCCCTCTCTCTCCCCTCAGGCCCACTAAGGCCCAATACTTCCCCGGCGAATTCCCGTAACTCTCCGGCACTCCGAAAAATACCCGAATCACTCGGAACCTTTCCGATGTGCGAATATAGTCGTCCAATATATCGATCTTTACGTCTCAACCATTTCAAGACTCCTCGTCATGTCCCCGATCTCATCCGGGACTCCGAACTACTTCGGTACATCAAAACTCATAAACTCATAATATAACTGTCATCGAAATCTTAAGCGTGCGGACCCTACGGGTTCGAGAACAATGTAGACATGACCGAGACACGTCTCCGGTCAATAACCAATAGCAGAACCTGGATGCTCATATTGGCTCCCACATATTCTACGAAGATCTTTACCGGTCAAACCGCATAACAACATACGTTGTTCCCTTTGTCATCGGTATGTTACTTGCCCGAGATTTGATCGTCGGTATCTCAATACCTAGTTCAATCTCGTTACCGGCAAGTCTCTTTACTCGTTTCGTAATACATCATCCCGCAACTAACTCATTAGTTGCAATGCTTGCAAGGCTTTAAGTGATGTGCATTACCGAGAGGGCCCAGAGATACCTCTCCGACAATCGGAGTGACAAATCCTAATCTCGAAATACGCCAACCCAACAAGTACCTTCGGAGACACCTGTAGAGCACCTTTATAACCACCCAGTTACGTTGTGACGTTTGGTAGCACACAAAGTGTTCCTCTGGTAAATGGGAGTTGCATAATCTCATAGTCATAGGAACATGTATAAGTCATGAAGGAAGCAATAGCAACAAACTAAACGATCAAGTGCTAAGCTAACGGAATGGGTCAAGTCAATCACATCATTCTCCTAATGATGTGATCCCGTTAATCAAATGACAACTCATGTCTATGGTTAGGAAACATAACCATCTTTGATCAACGAGCTAGTCAAGTAGAGGCATACTAGTGACACTCTGTTTGTCTATGTATTCACACATGTATTATGTTTCCGGTTAATACAATTATAGCATGAATAATAAACATTTATCATGATATAAGGAAATAAATAACAACTTTATTATTGCCTCTAGGGCATATTTCCTTCACACTTTACACAATACGAACATCTTGTATATGTTATAATTGGTAAAACTTCAGAAAGAGATGAATTACATGCGCAACAATTCTGAAAGTGAATTGAATGACAAATTTTAGTTAAGGACGAAGGTGAAAAAATACATAACAAAGTACTCACGACCCTTAATAACCAAGTTAGCGGCCCTCCTAAATCTTTTGCTTGATGCATGCATGCACCGCCATGCAATGCAATATAGGAGCATGGCTAAGTTCTTCACAGTATGTGCCGGCAATTTTAAGATAAGCATATGCATATGGACATCAACGGACCCAATATATAGCCAGGTTTTCTTTTGAGGAAACAATATATAGCTAGGTGAATAATAGTATGTAAATGAAAGTGTAGTTCGATTTGGTCTCTGTATATGCATGTAGGTTAGCAGGTCCAAAGATTTTGCTAAATACTTTGCGTGTTATTGCCATTGCATTAGTTGCATTGATATGAGTTCTCCATGGTGATATGTGGAAGTGAAAGTTGAGAAGCTTCTTACTCTTGGGTGTTTGGGCACCCTAGAGCTTGTGTAGCTTGGATGCTTGGGTGCCCTACATGGTTGGTGGTGTTGCGGAGTTCAATCATTTTGGTGTAAAGCTCCGAGCAAGTTCGGGGTCTCCAATTAAGTTGTGGAGATTTCTCCGAGCAATTTGTACGGGTTCGGTGACCGCCCCCAAGGGTTACCAATTGTAGGGGTTCGTTGACTGCCCCCAAGAGTCGCCATTTGTATGGTTTTGGTGACCGCCCTCAAGGGCCCTTAGTGGAATCACGACATCTTACATTGTGCGAGGGTGTGGGGAAAATACGGTGGCCCTAGTGGCATTTTGGGGAACATTGTGCCTCCACACCACTCTAACGGAGACTAGCATCGAAAAGGGTGTGAACTTTGGGATACATCATCGTCTCCTCATGCCTCGGTTATCTCTTACCCGAGCCTTTTACTTTGTGCACTTTGTGATAGCCATAGTGTTTCATGTTATGTATCTTGCTATCACATAGTTGTTTATCTTGCTTAGCATAAGTTGTTGGTGCAAATAGTTGAGCCAGGTATATTTAGGTTTTCTGCTTGACAAACTAAACACTAGTTTTATTCTGCATTTGTTCAAGCCAAAATCGTAATTGTTTTCAAAGTGCCTATTCACCCCCCCCCCAGGCGATATCCACGTCCTTTCACTCAGGTTTGGGATCATGTTGCCACAATACATTATTCACAAATTGGAGGACATTTTTTAAATCGATGAACTAAAGCAAGGGCCAACGAGGGGATTTTCGTAGGTTGAGGATGAGCTACTTTTCCTTACGGAAATAACATTTAAGTAATTGACACTTCATGCACTTAATAACTAACTATGTTTCTATTACACATAGACATCATAATCTTAACTCCACATATATTAAGTTATTTGCTAGATCCATATACCAAGTTCTGTAGATATTTAATGACATGAGAACACATTATAATACATCAACGGGCATAAGTAAAATTGGTGGAATAATGTGAAGTATATGTTTTCTTTTTGTATTATGATAATATCGACTATAACAAAAAAAAATGTAAACACTACAAACTAAATAATGAAAAAAATGCAACAAATTACAGTTTAATGTAGCATAAGAAATGTATTTATAATGGTGAATATGGGAATTGTATAAGCTATTTATAACTTAACTTAAATAAATGTTTTTTAGTTGTTAATGTTGCTAGTTATACCAAAATTTGTTATTGTCTATATAATTTATTGGATGATGTTTAATCAAAATGACATACATTAATGACTAGCTCAATTGTGACGAAATAAAATAGTTCAGTATAAATAGATAGATAGTATATATAACCTTAATAGACCCATAGGTCAGAACATTAATAAAGTGGCCCAAAATATATGTGGCAGGCGTAAGTCGTCATCTTCCTTCCCGTGTAGGATTTTGACTCGATTTTCTAGCGTCAACTCAAACTTATTATGTTGGATGACAAAAAATGTCTCAATCAAACCAGATTAACAAACGTATCGAATTGTAAATTATCTAATACAGTATACTAATTTAGTCTAATCTATGTATAATTTTTTTTATTTACATTTTTATATTCGGAATTGCCTGTTGGCTTGGTTGTTGCAGTCTCACATCAAGGCGGAATTTACTTACTTAAACTGTAAACCATATTAAAAAGTATAACTAAAAAAAATACAATTTGTAGAGTTATAGCTATTTAAGGTATCTCCAATAACCCTAACTTATTGTTTTATATTGTAAATACAAAAAATTGACACAATTTGTAGCCCTTCAAAACTCATTAACCAATCTTTTAACAACCTAGCTGGGGAAAAGATATATGCATATTTTTATCTGCAAAATACTTTTGTATATTTTTCCTATGAAATATAATGTTTACGTATTAAAAAAAATTAATTGTGAATTTTATCTAGTAGAACGGAAAAAGTAAACATAACACTAATAAAAAAAGTAAAATTTACAAAAAGAGAAAAAGCTACAAATTACTCTTCTTTTGAAAAAAAATTACACGTTACTTGATGGGACAGCTCTCCTCACGTGCACGACCTAGCCAATGTGCAAGCTACAGGCTAGGACACCCAAAAGTATATGGTGTTTGTGATTGAACTGGTGGGGCGTGTTTCTTCAAAAGAAAAAAACAAAAAGAACTCCCGAGACGTGTAGAGCCCGATTGGAATGCGGTCATGTCAAAGTAATGTCTCTTTCCTTTTTTTAACAAAAAGAAAGGCCTCGAAGGACCCAGAATTATGCTAGATAAGCATGTAGGTACGTTTTATTAAAGGACCCATAAAAAAGTGAAAATTGTACCCCATTCCAAGCACTTTATGAAAAAAGACGTATAAAACAAAGCTGAAAAGCAATCCAGTCCTTGTGGCAGGCTTTCAACTGGGCCGGTTTAGTCATGCCAGCACGTCAGCCCGCTTGTCTGGCCTATCATGGGCCGGCCGGGCACGTAGCCCAGCTAGGGCCATACCTTGGCTGCCTAGTCCGTCACGGCATGCCTAAGCCTAATCCTACCACTAAGGGCATTTTCAGCCGCGCCCCCAACAAGGCCCCCCAGGTCATTTTTTCGGCGTCGGCGCCGAAAACACGGCCCAGGCGCGCCTTCAAGACGCCGAAAATCGCCGGTTCGGACCTTTTTTCTACCCTGCGGTCACAGGCCGAATCCGGCGCGCTGGGGAGCAGTTGGGGGCTCCGGCGCTAGGGAAAAGCACGCCTGGCCCACACTGACAGGGGAAAAGTCAAGGTTTTCTTCCCCCGACTCGCCTCGCACCCCCGCGCCCTCGGCCATCACTAGCTATATCCCGGCGATGGTCGCCGCCCTACTCCGCTAGATAGCCATTCCCCGCCGGAAAATAGTAGCGCTTCACCACGGCAGCCCCTCCCACAGCAGCTGGGCGTTTCCGGCCGCGGAGGCGCGGTTTAACGGCAGGTACACGTCCACCGAGCACAAGGTGTTCGGCGTTTTGCCTGCCTCGGCGATGGACTCGGATGAGGAGGAAGAGCTCGCCGCGCTGCTGGAGGAGAAAGCCGCGGCTGACGTCCAGGAACAAGAGCATCTCATGGTGCTCGCCGCCCTCGCCCAGCTGCTGGCGAGCAATGAAAAGCCGCGGCGAGATGACTCGGTGCCGGGGCGGATGAAAGCAAAGAACCGGCATCGTCTCCAAGGCTACTGCATGCTCTACTCCGACTACTTCGCCGATGCTCCACTTCATGGCGAGAGAACATTTCGGCGCCGTTATCGGATGAGCCGAAAGCTCTTCCTCAGGATTGTGAATTCCATCCGGGAGTTCGACAACTACTTCAAGTGCAAGATGGATTGCACTGTCGCTCTTGGATTCACCTCCATCCAGAAGTGCACGACAGCGATGAGGATGCTTGCATATGGAGCTCCTAGTGATTCACTCGACGACTATGGGCGCATGGCCGAGTCCACCAGCATAGAGTGTTTCTACAAGTTCTGTCGGGCAGTGGTGGCAGTGTTTGGGCCATAATACTTGAGAACACCCAATGCGGAAGACACTGCTCGGATCCTAGCCCAGAATGCAGCAAGAGGATTTCCTGGGATGCTTGGAAGTATCGACTGCATGCATTGAAAATGGAAGAATTGCCCATTTGGTTGGCAGGGGATGTACAAAGGCGCCAAAGGCGGTTGTAGTGTGGTGCTTGAGGCGGTAGCCACACATGACCTCTGGATTTGGCACTCCTTCTTTGGTATGCCAGGAACTCACAATGACATCAACGTGCTGCAGTGCTCTCCTGTTTTTGCCAAGCTCGTTGAGGGCCATTCTCCTCCGGTGAACTTCGAGATCAATGGGCACCAATACAACAAGGGGTACTATCTAGCTGACGGCATCTATCCGAGATGGTCGACATTTGTGAAGAAGATCTCAAACCCTGTGGCAGGAGGCAAGAACGCCTGGTTTGCGAAGCTTCAGGAGGCTTGCAGGAAGGATGTCGAGCAGGCATTTGGTGTGCTCCAATCTCGATTTGCTGTTGTTCGGTACCCCGCTCAGACCTGGTCCAAAGATCAAATGTGGGAGATTATGACTAGCTGTGTCATCTTGCACAACATGATCATCGAGAGCGAGCAAGAAGACCCAGTGTTTGACACTGAACCATACTACAGGCAGGGTCCTCTAGCCGAAATTGATCACCAGCTACCAGCAACTTGGACTGCCTATCTCAGTATGCGTCAGGAGATCCGAGACCCACAGGTGCATCATCAACTACAGAAAGATCTAATTGAGCACCTATGGAGGCTCAAGGGGGACGCCGTGTGATGAAATACGAGTTTTTATTTGTTGAACTATATAATTTGTATTGAACTATTTGTTGTTGTACTATTTTGTTAAAGTATTTGATTTTTCTGTGATGAAATATGTGATAAGAAATAATTGTGTTGATAATTGAACGCCGAGACACGGCGAAACCACGTCGAATATGGGCCTATTCTCGCCCATATGGGCCCTTTATTCGCCGAAATTGGGCTGCAAAGTGGGCCAATTTCGGCGCCTGGGGGCGACGACTGGACGCAAAACCGCCCCGAATGCCGATTGTATCGTCGGCTCGCCTCCGGGGGCGATTTTTATGCGTCCTGAGGGGGCCAACGGCTGAAGATGCCCTAAGTACTTGTACCAGGGCGAGGGAGGCAAAGAGGCACCTAGGACCAGGGACACATGCATGTGATTCCCTGCATCGATGTGCCTCTGCACTACGGCGCTGCGCACGGATAGGTGGCTGACCGACGATCAATTTTTTTTCAATGATGCCAACGAGGCAACGATCGACGTGCCTACTTGGCCCAGCTGTGCCAGCCAGCCAAACGGGCCACCATGTTAGCCCGTGTAGCCAGGGGCCGTGCCTGGGCCTGGGAGGCTAGCACGTGTGCCGGCCCGACACGATCCAATTATTTAGCATGTCTGGTCGGGCCGCGCCGTGCCTGGCCCGTTTAATCTAGGCCAGGCCAATGCCGTGCCGGGCCGGCCCATTTGGCCAAGTTTGGACAAAACCACTTGAGGCAGAGGAGTGGCTACAACACCGCCAGTGGCCAGAGGTAGACTTTAAGACATCAAGTTGAAGCGAGTATACTGCCTCCCTCTTGGCATGACGGTCGAGAGAAAAGAAAGGGGCCGACAGTGAAGGCGTAAAAGATTATCATCTTATAAAAGAATTATAGCTGCTAATCCATCTCTAATACCCTCTAACTTTAAATTTTCTTTTGGAAGATCCCAAAAAGTTGAGGCAAATTCTAACATCCCAAAACCCATCACTCAAGCCCGCTACTTTGAGCAGGGAGGATTTTTAGACTACAACCGCCTAGCTTAGATGAATAATGTTCACATATAAAATATGTGCATCTACCTCTAAATACTTTCATATATTTTGGTAGAAATATTTTATAAATTATTCTTTTATATAAAAAATGTACATATATCTATGAGAAATATTTTAATGTTTTGAAATATAAAGTTCACATACTAAGAAACTATATTAGTGATCCCGCAAAATAAACTATATTAGTGTATTTCACCCAATAGAGTAGAATAAAAATCCCCCGAAAGAATTAGAGAACAAAGAAAACGAAACAAAAAGTGAAAATGCAAAAAAAGGAAAAAGGTTTTTTAGGATAAGAAAAGCAGGAAAAGTTATTTTTAGGGGCAAGCATGAAAAGGTTAAACTCGGCGTTTTGCTGGCTGGGATCTCGTCGCACTGCTCGCTGCAGTGGAGAGGCCCGGAGGTCGTGCTGTCTTCATTATTAGTACCATACGGCTTAGCTAGATTAAGTTCGGCTAATTTATAAACCGGACGGCAGGGACGGTTAGCAACCACACGGCAGGTGTGGTCAGCTATTACAAATTGAATTGGTTAAATGATCCGTTGGAGATTATTATTACATGCACGGCTCCATATTGCCTGCATCGTTGCTGCTAGCTTTCCACACTGACATAGTGTGCGTGCATTTTTGTTTCTTCTCCTTTTTCTTTCTCAGTTCAAACTTTTTTTTCTTGGTGGGAATTGATGAAAATTATACACCAATGGCAATGCTAATGGTTACTTGCCCATACAATATTCACTCTCCTGATTATCATAGCCTGCTAATTGTCAGACTATGCTAATGGTTATGCACCAGTTCAGAGCGCAAACTGTTCCCATCCTTTGAACTAGACTAAGCTCTGAATGCTGTGCACGGCCTAGTGGCCTGCATAAAAATTCACTTTGCAGTGTTCAGTCTACTCTTCACATAAGAAAGCTCCAAAAATTCTGTCGTAGTTTGAACAAGCACATATTCAGACAGGAAAACAAAGGCGATGTCCAGTATAAAGCGGGGCGAAAGCCTTTTTCGATAAAGTACACAGATAAAACATCAACTTCAGAACGCAAGTTTCGGCCTGGCAGTAAATTTTAGGCCTATTTCCCTTGGACTGTCACGATGAAGCCACAAGGAATGATGAGGCACTCAAACTGGAAGGATCCAGGCCCAAGTGATCACGGATCATCACTCATACGCTGCGTTTGCCGCAGGATGTGCCGAGCGAGAGATGGTGCTCGGTCCGGGGGTGTCATCTGAGATTATTAGCTGTACGCTCGGGCCAGCTGCCCTGTGAGCTATGGGTTTACTTGGCATTCGGAGCTGTGAGTCGCTGCTGGTTAGCATTGCCACAACTTCAGACATGGCAGGCCTGTCCTCCTCAGGCGACCGGTGCAAATTCTGCACGCAGAGAAGGCCAATCTGGATGCACCTGGCTAGTGCTGACAAGAGCTCGCCAAGTTCGCCCACTTCTTGATCAAGAAGCTCCTCAATATCACGACGATTCCACAATTCCCAGGCCTGCAAAAATATGCTCGGTCATACGGAGTACCGCTCATCTTTGTTTGATATGGCTATGTTTGGAACGTGTGTGTTAGGTTTGTGTAGCAAGCTGAACAAAGATCACCCGTTCAATGCTAGTTTGCACCCGTTTCAGTGGGAAGAAACTAGAGGACGCCTCAAGGAGGAGTATGTTTTTTCATGAGCAGACTTACATGAAGAAGGAACGTTGGCATGCTTGTTCTCCTTTTGCCGATGACTATCTCCAGCAGGACGACTCCGAAGCTATATACATCACACTTGTACGTCAGGGTCCGCTCTGCTCCTGCATACTCTGGAGCGACATATCCTCTTCATTTAACACAAAACATGGAATCAATTTCCTAACATAGTAGTCTAAGTTGAATATGAAACATTGGATGAGATGGAAATTTCAGTCGTACGGTGTCAGTACTACTGTCGGATCTGTCTGGTCGGCAATGAACAGCTTGGCAGTGGCGAAGTCTGCTATCTTCGGGTTCCACGAATCATCCAGAAGTATATTGCCAGGTTTAAGATCCCTGTGAATGACTTGCTTGCTGTGAAGGAATTCAACACCTACTGCAACCCCACGAATTATTTCCAGTCTTTGCGCCCAATTCGGTGAAGAGCGGGGCATGTTTTGTTCTCCTGCGTTTCCAAACAGGTGCGTGAGGCCAAATACAGATATGAATAGTTTTGGATACATGTGCGCATATAATGATAGATTGACACGGCATGCATTGCAGTGGGTACCAAATATGTAGCGATTTAAACTTTTTTTCTCCATCCACTCATAGACTAGTATCCACTCATCTTCTTCCTGGTCCTGGCAATAGTAGAGAAGCTCGGCAAGATTGACATGCGTGAGGGTCGACATCACTTCCACTTCCCTTAAGAAATCTTCCCTCCCTTTATCAGTAAGACGAGTGCGTTTCAGCCTCTTTACAGCAACATCAACGGCAAGGTCTGTACCATCGCGTAACTTCCCCTGGTGATTATACAGTACCATGTTACGATGTAGTTTCAGCATATAAACGCAGTATACAATTAACTACTACTGCAGGATGCCATGGGAATGTCTGTAGTTAATCTGTGACAAATGTACTAGAATAGTTATTACCTTGTAGACGTTGCTAAATCCTCCTTTGCCAATGATGTTTCGGTCGGAAAAACCTCCTGTAGCCTCTTTTATAGTAAGAAAGTGCACGCACAGACCTCATGGGCAAAGCAATATTTGGAGAACCATTATCAGGAGTGTTGGGTACTGGAAAATAATTAGGCTTGTCAGATCTTATCTCCCCTTCAGAATAGTAAAAGAAGGGAATACAAATGTGTTTATATAGACAGCGTTTACCTGGATTGTGAGATCGTCTCCAGATGAAAAAGAAGAAAGCAAGGAGAACCACGATGATGATCACGGATACAGATACACCGATTATAACAATCCGAGTAGGAAACTTGGACACAGATGGCTCACCTGGTATGTGTTATGAAAAGTCAACTTCGTAACCTTAAAATTTCCTTAAAATTGATTTTTCTTTTTGTATTTGCACAAAGGTGTCAATCTTTTCTTTTAGAAAGGCCTATAGGGACATTAACCCAACTGAACCTTTGCCATTAAGCCACAAACGCAGCAAAGAATTACAGCAAATCAAATTGGAAAGAAAGTAAGATGTTGCTTCTATCAAAATGATGAATTGATAAAGCACTTTTTTTTTACTATATCATCTCGTTTACGCTGTAAATCAAGTCAACTTCCAGGGCGGTGTTTCTGAGCTCGGCTCATATACACCCGCATGAACAGTAAGATCAAGAAAAATAGTAAATCTCAAAAAATTAGACGGCAAGCATGCTCGTTTCTTCAAAATCCATGTAAAATTTGTGAATAACAGTGTGGTGATCTCAGAAAACAAAATCCCACTATTTTCCTTTGTCAAGATCATCACACATGACTTTTTGTTGCGAATATTTGCATGCAACTAGAAGAACAAATATGTTCCTTGTCAAACATTTTCACGATCTTTTAATTGTTTACTATTTTCCTTGATTTAACTGTTAATGCGGGTGTATACGAGCTCGAGATCAGAATTGAATTCAGGTCAATTTCTTTCCAGACATGAAACTTGCATGGCAGAAATGAGTGGATGGATAGTCTGTACATACCAAATTCTGATTTCGACAACCTGAGGTAGAGATCCTGCTTGTTGTCAATGAGGCGAAGATCAACAATGGCATCCGCCCACATGACATAGCCACTGCGATTGCCGCCGCCTCTGGTATCAGCAGCAGCGTAGGCCAAGCATGAGCAGTTGGCATAGCACCTCGCTTCGCACTCCTCCAGCGTAGCGACATCAATATCCACGGTCGCATTCTGCGTGTCAGGAAGCTTCACTCCTGACACCACCTTGAAGCGGCCCGTCGTCTTCCCGCCACGACACTCCAGAACTGCGTCGCGCTGGCACCCGCCCGCATACTGCTTCATCTGCCACGCCGAAGCCGATACAGAGCTGAACCCCGGCAGGCAGCCGCAGAACCCGGACAATGCCGCCTCAGGGTTGCAGAGGCCAGACGCCCCGCACTTGCCATAGGCTTCGCAGGTGACGTCCCTTGCCCCCCTGCTGAAGAAGGAGATCCACGCCCCTGTGTCGGTGTTCCACACCAGCGGCTCCACCACGCCAGTGTGGTTCACAACGACGCGGGTCAGTGGTGCGCCGGGCACGGCGGTGTACCCATATGTTATCTCCGTCGACCTGCCCGTCAGGCCGGTCATGTGCAGCGGGTACATGTTCGTGTACGTCGATGCCTCCGGGACACCGTTGAAGTAGAGACCGTTCCATGGCCCCGTGCGGTACGTCTTGACGTTGCCACGCCACAGGACGAGCTCCGGTAACCCCTTAGTTTCCAGCGTACGGCCGTAGTCCCCCGGAGACGGGTCGTCCGCTGATCGCCATGACGTGAGCTGCCACTCGGTTTTGGTCCAGAAGTTCTTACCCAGCTTCATGCCGGGCAGCAAGGTGTCCGACGGGTGGTCGAACGACTGCCACAGGTAGGCGTCACTGCTGCCGTTCCGCACAACCAGGTTGCCGGAATCGAGAAGTTGAGCCGCGCTTCCGCTGGAGAAGTCTGAAGACCAGACCGTGCGGCGGGAGCCGTCAAGCAGGACGAGGGTGGCAGCGTCGTTGAACACAAACATGCCGGACGTGTCGCCGAGAGGGTCATCACGGTTGGCCACCCAGTAGACGGTGTCGTTGGACACCGAGAACCATATGCCGAGGTACCTCTTAGTGGACACCCCGGGAGAAAAGAACCCTAGGGTGAAGGAGCCGCCGGCCGAGACAAGCGTGTCGCCATTGGAGTCAGTGAGGTTCTGGCCTTTCTCGAGCTTGTCAGCAGCGGAGGTCTGGATGGAGAGGAGCAAGATGCATGCCAAGAAGAGGAGCAGAAGAAGCTGGCTGGTTGGTCTCATGATGGGTGTTCCCTTACACTGTTCATGCACACCAGAGAAATGTTGGTCCTGGACTGCACCTGTTTTGTAGCTTCAATGGGCAACACCATACCTTTTTTCCTTTCAAAAGCAGAAGACAAATTCTTGTAGTTCAACCTCTGGCTAACATGGCCGGTACTTGAATTAAATTTCGAAATATAAGCTCAAGCAAGTGGGTCATTAGAGTACTGGGTCAAAGTGGGGCGCATCGGATATGATTGGTGCCAGCTTGCCACGATGCCAACTGCAAGCCGGCGACACCCTAATTGTCAACGCAATATTTTACAAAAATAAAACTTTTTGAACAAATATTATGGTAATTTCGCAAGCCAATCTAAGCATAAGCGCGATAAAGAATTTCTTCTTGCCCAATTATGCATGTGTTGTATACAGACAGCTGTTTTTCTTTTTTCCTTTTCTGAGAATCATATGTGCAACTGCTATGGATATGCAATTTTGCAAACCTTTGCTGGGACCGGGCTTACTTGTGTCCATGTCCCCGCTCTCAACAAGGAGAAAAACTAAAAAGAAAACAGAAAATCTTGTGGGTCGAAGTCTTCCCCCCCCCCCCTTATGCAGACGGCTAGGGTTTTCTCTCCGTGTCGTGAATGTGATTTCTTTCTTTGTTCGGCTGGTTCTGCTTTCTTTCTGTGTCTCTTTGTTCAAGCTGATCAGGGGGTTACCTAATGATTCTAAAAGGGGGGGGGGGGGGTTACCTAGTGTAATTAACCGGCCCTGACAGGTGACGGTTTAGGGATGTAGATTGTACGTGGTTATGGTGGAGCTGATATTCCAAGCCGCCAAGTTGATCTTGACATCCACGGCCCAGGTTAGATAGTTGCTACAATCAATGTTGAGATCAACAAACTCTTTCTTGGATATATCTGCGCCATATCCTGCATGAAATCATCATATTGATTAATTTACTCTCAAGTAAATTAATTTGTGTTGTAAACCACAATGTTTATTAAGCAAACCCATCGGGCCAACCTTCTTCAAGAAGATAATCACCATAACATGGTCTAGATCTTCAGATCAATGGTAATCACCCCCAAAAAGGTGTAGACCATGTAATTATCAAAAATACATGGAAGTAGTCACCACTCACCACTAAGGCCCCATTTGGAAAGCCGGTTTTGTGTCTGATAGCCGTGTAAATTAGGCTTGGAAAAGAAATTGGCTCCAATAATAAAACATCAAGGAGCACAATGAATGATCTCTACATTTGCTGTGATGATTTCTTGCATGATTTTGGACCTCAAAGTTGTGAAGAAGGGCACTCATATGGGGAATGCTATTCTAGTATAGTATCAGGATCTGATTTTTTATGTTTGTTATATTTGTTAAACTAGTACTCCCTCCGTCCAAAAATACTTGTCATCAAAATGGACAAAAAAGGATGTATCTAGAACTAAAATACATCTAGATACATCCCCTTTTATTCATTTTGATGACAAGTATTTCCGGACGGAAGGAGTAATAATGTACGTGCAATGCACGTTTATATTAGGTAGAATATTAGTTGCACGTTATATAGGTAAGATATATCTATTGCATGTTGGTATTTGGTAAGATATCAATTATTTTTTTGCGAGAATGGTAGGATATTAGTTACATGGCGGATTTCAAGGGATAGCGTTTTTATAACAAAAAATGACAGTGGTGGGTAATTAGAGCATTAAACGCGTTTGGTGCTCAACATTGGAGCGATTTGGACCGCTAGATAACATGATTTAACGGTCGAGATGGTTTGGATCTGCCCATTTGGATCTTTTTATATTGGTATAGATATAGATTAATTTTAGTCATTTCATAATTCAAGAAACACTACCATGTCTGTACTTATGGAGGTATTCATGTGTTATCAAGTTTTTACTAAGAGGCTTTCCTATTTTATCAAGTAATAGTCACAAATGGTTTTCCGAGCACATGGTAGCTGATGTTTCTTGTTCTGGGGTCTGAACTACTCAAACAAGGTATAATCAGCAACATTATTTTTTTGCAGGGAACAGTTAGCTACATGAGCTGGCGCATATATGTGGATGCAACTCGTTTCCGAAGGCAGTTGTATTAAGTATTAGCTGATTGGCGGTTAAAGGTCAAACACTGGCAGGTTCTCCAGGACACCAAAACACATAGTAATGCTCTTTGAACAGTTCAAACCAATAATTCTTAGTTCCATATGTGTTGCTGTGAACACATAGCTGATGTTGCTTAGTTACAACTAAAAATGGTAATCACCCCCAAAAAGGTGTAGACCATGTAATTATCAGAAGGGATGAGTATATTTTTCATCCCCCAACTCTTTCGAAAGTATAGAATGGTCCTTCAATTTCAAAACCAGCAAACATTGGTCCCTCAACTTTCAAAACCAGCAAACATTGATCCCTCAACTTTCAAAACCGGATAAGTTTAGTCCCTCGCCCCACTTCGGGTGGTTTCCTACTGACGTGGCGTTGTTTTTTGACTCAAAGTGACAAGTATGCCCCCCATCACGTCAACCCAAATTTTCACTTTACTTCCTGCTATTTATCTCTCTCACTTACATGTGGACCCCATCTGTAAGGAGCATCTTCAACCTCTAAACCAGGACACCTCTTTCTCGATATCTCCCCACAAGCTGCAGCTCTGATGGCCCCGGCGCGTGTACTGCTATACTGTGGCGGGCTCGTCCAGGGCGACATCCTGCACCATCAAGCCCACCCGGCTCACACACACGTGCTGGACGATCTACATCTCGTCACCAACGATGACCAGCAACACGACACACACGACGGCGACGCTGGCTTTGGAAGTTGAGGGACCAATGTTTGCTGGTTTTGGAATTAAGGGACTATTTCTATACTTCTGAAAGAATCGAGGGATGAAAAATATACTTATCCCTTAGCAAAAATACATGGAAGTAGTCACCACTCACTACTAAGGTCCCGTTGGAAAGCCGGTTTTATGTCTGATAGCCGTGTAAATTACTGGCTTGGAAAAGAAATAGGCTCCAACGATAAAACGTCAAGGAGCACAATGAATGATATCTACAATTTGCATGATTTTGGACTTGAAAGTTGTGAAGACAGGAATTCATATAGGGCATGCTGTTTTTGCATAGTATCAGGAACTGATTTTTTATGTTAGTAATATTTATTCAGCTAATTTTAGCCATTTCATGATTAAACACCATCATATAATCGTGTGTTATAAAGTTTGTACTAAGAGGTCCTATGTTATCAAGTTTGTACTGAGAGAGAGGCATTTCCTGTGCACTAGCATGGTGCTGCCTATCCAAACACCACCTTGCAAGGGAAAAACATTCGCTTGTATACAACGGTTGGTTAACGTAGAGCACCATAATTTACAGATGTATGTTGTTTACTGTTATTTAATATTACAGGGTTCCCAAACGGGGCCTAAGTCGTGTAGACCCCACTCTTATCTGTGCTTCCCATCCGTCATAGTCTCATAGACATAGACTCACAAGCTTAAACTCCCTCTGTAAATAAATATAGGAGCATTTAGATCACTAAAGTAGTGATCTAAGTGCTCCTATATTTGTTTACCGAGGGAGTATTACTTAAAACACGTTAAGGTAATCGTCAAAAATGGTTTTCCGAGCGCATGATGGCAGATGTTTCTTGTTCTGGGGTCTGAGCTACTCAAACAAGGTACAATCAGCTACATTGTTTTTGTGGGGAACAGTTAGGTACATGAGCCAGCGCATATACGTGGCTGCAACTCGTTTCTGAAGGTAGTTCTGTTAATTGATTGTCGGTTAAAGGTCAAGAATACGACTAGCTGCAGTCTAATTAGATATCTAGCATTGACAGGTTCTTCAGCACAATAACAAACCACTAATACTTAGTTCCAGATGCGTTGCTGTCAACATGTTTGTTTAATAGATCAAGCATCATGGAACAACGCATTAGTGGACAATACTTGCGATGCAGTTCATCACGCGGCATTGCTGTCTGACTTTACAGTTTGTTCACACAACCGTGTTGGCCAGTGATGGATCACCGCGTCGGGAACGTGCGGTGGAATCAGTGCGGATTCAATTAACTTCTGAACCTGAAGATGCAGCCGGGAACGGAGAGTTGGTTACCGCTGGGGATTGGGGGCAGCAGACGAGGCCCGCGTGAGGCGGGCGCGCCGCCCCTAGATCCCGTCGACGAGGCCGCGAGGTCACTGGAGGGCCAGGGCTCTCGTGCGCCTCGATAAAGACGGCGAGGGTGGGGCTGGCCGCGGACAGGTGGCGCGGATGGCCCGTCGAGCCACCACTGGCCGGCCGTGGCAAATCCTCCATTCCTATTCCCTCCCGTGGCGAAGCGAAATCGCGCCAGAAACCAAGGGAGCAACACATGGATCTGCTCGCCGGTGGGCGACGGCCGACCTTCATGTCTGCTGACCGCCGCCGGCGAATGGGGGTTGTCGTTTTTTTTTCTTGACTGTCCCGCTGCTGGGCCTGGCTCAGTGCGGAACGCTAAGCTGGACGCCCGAAAGACAATAGTGATATGGCCCATCTGCGGAGCCGCGGTCACGCAGAGGCGGTGTTGTTTTTTCGTTATTAGTACCATACCGCTTCGCTAGATAAACTTGGGCTAGTTTATTAACAGCTCTCCGGGCCAGGGTATCAACCACATGGCAGATGTGGTCAGCTATTACAAATTGAAATGGTTAAATGATGTGTTACATGCACATACATGCGCGCCTCCACAATGCGCATGGTTGCAGCTAGCTGTCCACACTGACATAGTGTGCCTTGTGCTTTTTTTTTTTCATCTCTCAATTTTACTACTCCTGTTTCTTCTATCTCCTTTTTATTCTCAGCTCAAATTGTTTTTATCTTGGGGGGATCTATGAAAATTATAAACCATCATGTTATTATTAGTTACCCACACAAGATTTACTCTTTTGACTATGCTAATTGTTATGCACCAGTTCAGAGTGCAAGCTGTGCCCATCTTCAGAACTGGACTCGGCTCTGAATGTTGTGCCCGGCCGCCCTAGTGGCCAAGTTCACTTTGCAGTGTTCAGTCTGCTCTTGTTTCCAAATGTCAAAACATGAAGCTACGATTTGATAAGAGGTATGGAAGTAACATTCAAAACACTCCCAAAATATTACTATCCTCATCACAGAAGTTCAATCAATCCTGCCAAGTAATTTGAGCAAGGATTGCAAAAGAGCCCCCCCCCCCGGCCCCCGCGTCGTCCGCTTCGGGCGACTCGGGCGGCGACTAGGGTTTCCCCGTCGCGCCGCTGCTCCCTCACCCTCCCTCCCTCGCCGCCGGATCCGCTCGCGCGGCCGCCCATGATGGTGGCGGCGAGGCCTCGGCCGCTCCTTTCCTCAAGGAGGACCTCGGATCTAGGGCGACGGCCCTTCTTGGCGAGGCAGCGGCGCCTTTCGGCCGGCGTCGTTCGCGGGGTGCTCTGGCCGGCGACCTCGACCACGCGGGTGGTGAGACGACGGCGGGTGGCGGCGGTGGCGCGGAGGTCTTCCCCTCCTCGTCAGATCTGAGGGTGGCTCCTTTCCCCTGTCTCCCTCGTCCCCGCCGCTTCTCGCCAGCCTCCTCCCGAGCGCCGGTATGATGTGGGTGGGTGTTCGGTGGTCTGGTTCTGGGCCGCGGGAAACCGTTGGCCGGCTTGGCCGGCCTGGCAGCATCGACGTCCCCGACGCCGTCTCCTCCTTGGAGGTGCTGCAGAGGTCCTTCCCCTTTCCACCCATGTTCCTCCTCCCGGGTGAAAGCCCAAAATCCGGCTTGGATTGGGCGGCGACGGCGCGCTGTGCATCATGTCTTCCTTGGGGGCGCCGCCTGGGGAGGGTTGCGCTCAGGTGAGGGGTTCAAGGTCGGAGCTTGGGTGGCTTGGGTGGTCCGGTGACGGCGGTGTCACGAGGTTCTCCTCGTTGGCCTGCCGGTTTACTTGATGCCTCTGCTGCCTTTCTTCAGTAGCTGCACCTGGTGGTTTTCCTGCAGCTCTCCGGCGTTCTAGGTTGTGCCGATGCGGCAGTCGCGGAGTGCTCGAATGTTCAAGTGGTGGTGTGCTGCGGCTGCTCCAGGTCCCGAAGCTGGCACGTCCCCTGCTCTAGGGTGAGCGTCTCTCAAGTCCGCGGGGTACGGCGCCTTGCGAGCCATGGCGAGAGGGAAGGGTCCCTCTGCGGCGAGAGAGACAGCGGATGTGTGATGTCTTTCTTCTTGGGCGTTGGCCGGGCTCACTTGCCACACTGTTGCAAGCATGTCCTGGTCGTGCTCGTGTGTGCCTCACCCCTAGATGGTTGTTTGGCTGTAGTCTTCGGCTAGGACAAGCTTCGAGCTTTGTTTTCTTGTATTCTTTTTGAGCTTGTGCGACCCGTTGAGTTGTAAGCCTTCTAGAGTGTCCCCTTGTATCGTTTGGTCGTGGGATTTGTGTGTGTTTGTATTTTCTGGCCGGTTGATGGCTTTGTTAATTCAAAGCCGGGCTCTTAGCGAGCCTTCGTTTTTTTTTAAAATGAGCAAGTGCAAATATGGAAATGAAAACAAAGGTAATATCCAGTGCTTTAGTATACAAGAATAAAACATTGATTTCCCAGGCCTGGATCATTATGAGAATAATACTATCCTCATAACAAAAGTTCCAACAATCTTGCCGTAGTTTGAACAAGCGCAAATCCAGACAGAGGAAAACAATGGCGATATCCGGTTTTAAAAGTACACAAATAAACATCAAGTTCATGCCGCAGGTCGCAGATCCAGACCGGTAATAAGTTTCAGGCCACGTATTCCTCTTGCACTGCCACTGCCTCACCCTGATAGACCGAAGCACTACACCGTAGCTTCCGTGCCTGGGCTCGCGGAGTCGCGTCCACAGGAACAAAATAGCCATGGTACAAAGGTCCGGCTCGGTCCAGGTTGTGCGCCGGGTACTGCTCCACTGTTCGGTGTTGGTTCCAGTGGCGTATCGACCTGTGAGCTGGTGTTGGTTAGCATTGTCACAACTTCAGACATGTCAGGCCTGTCCCCGGGAGAATGCTGCACGCAGAGAAGACCAATCTGGATGCATCTGGCTAGCCAGAATAAGACCTCGCCTCTAGCTCTAGGTTCAGCCACTTCCTGAGCAAGAAGCTCCCAGCTCTTACCTTCCTTCCACAATTGATAGGTCTGCAAGAAAAAATAAGCTCAGTTATACAGAGTAAAGCAGCACTCGTTTTGATCTGCCTATGTGTGGACGGGTAGCGTGTGTTGGGATATTGTGTAGCAAGCTGAACGAAGATTATTCGTTCATAGTTAGTGGTGCCTGTTTCAGTGGGAAGAAATTAGAGGATGCACCAGGGAGTATGTTTTATCATGAGCAGACTTACAGGTAGAAGGAACCTTGGCGTGTCTGCTCTCCTTTTGCCACTTACGATCTGCAGCAAGACGACTCCGAAGCTATATACATCACACTTGTATGTCAGGGCCCCTTCCCCTATATACTCTGGAGCGACATATCCCCTTCATTTAACACAAATATGGGAGTTAACTAAGGTCTCCTGGACATAGAGAAACTTGAAAAAGAACAATCATATATGGTACATGTCTAGTAGTCTAACTTGAATATGGAACATTAAATGAGTTGGAAATTAAAATCATACGGTGTAAGTACTAATGTTGGATCCGTCTGCTCGTCGATGAACAGCTTGGCAGTGGCAAAGTCGGCTACTTTGGGATTCCACGAACCATCCAAAAGTATATTGCCAGGTTTTAGATCCCTGTGAATGACTTGCTTGCTGTGAAGGAATTCAACACCTACAGCGACCCCACGAATTATTTCCAGCTTTTGCGCCCAATTCAGTGAGGAGTGGGACCTGTTTTCTTCTCCTGCGTTTCCAAATAGGTGTGTGAGGCCAAATAGATAAGACCAGTTGTGGATTACATTTGTAATGACAGATTAACACAGCGTGCATTGCAGCGAGTACCAAACATATGGCGATCCAAACTTGAGTTCTCCATCCACTCGTAGACTAGTATCCATTTAACTCCTTCCTGGCAATAATAGAGGAGCTTCGCAAGATTGACATGTGTGCGCGTTGACATCACTTTCACTTCTCTTAAGAAATCTCCCCTGCCTTTATCAGTAAGACGAGACTCTTTGAAACATTTTGCAGCAATCACTGTACCATCGGGTAGCTGCCCCTGATGATTATACAGTACCACGTTAACTTACGATGTAGATTCAGCATATATATGCACTATGCAGTACACAATCAACTACCACTGAAGGGTGCCATTGGAATGTCTGATTGTATTATCTCATTTTATACTGTTCTGTAATCAATCTGTGACAAAATGTATAAGGTTACCTTGTAGACAATGCTATATCCTCCATCTCCAATATTATTTGAGAAATCTTGTGTAGCCGTTTTTATAATCTGGAAATCAATTGGAGGGACAGAAGTCATAGGCGAAGAAGGATTCAGAGAATGATTATCACAAGCGGCATCACCTGTCACCCTCAAACCATTTTGTGCTGGAAAATAATTAGGATTGTGAGTCCATTTCCCTTTTTTCTTCAGAACAGTAAAAGAAGGAATAAAGTGACTAATGTTTTTATATAGTTGAGAAATTAGTAACTTACCTAATATCCTTTCTCTGGGTCGTTGTATCCTGGTGAAAATCCAGTAAGCAAGGAGAACCAGAATGATGATCGAGGCTACGGATACACCAATAATAATCCAAGTAGGAAACGTGGATACAGATGGCTCACCTGTTATGTGTTATGAAAAATCAACTTTGCAAACTTAAAATTTCCTTAAAGTTAAAATTTCCCTTTTGTATTTGCGTAAAGGTGTCAATCTTTTTGCTGTAGTTGGAAAGGCCTATAGGGGCGTTAGCCCAACTGAACCTTTTTTCATTAAGCCACAATCGCAGCAAAACGTTACAACAAAAGAAATCAGAAAGCGAGTAAAAGATGTTGTTTCCAACAAAATGATGAATTGATCAAGCACTTATGTTTACTATCATCTCTCTCAAACTGCAAATCAAGTCAATTTCCTGGGACGTGCGCGCGCAGGTGGCCGATGGCCCATCGCCGCCACCGCTGGTCGACCATGGCAAATCCTCCATTCCTATTCCCTTGGTCGCGAAGCAAACTCGCGCGAGAACCAGGGGAGAAGCACATATAGCTGTCCGGCGGTGGGCGGCGTTCGGCGACCGGTGCTCATATCTGTTGACCGCCGCCGGCGAGTCGGCACTGATAGAGTGTGTCGTTCCTGTGGGTTGTGCAGTGCGTGCGAGCGGAGAGAACGGGGTCGGGGAAGAAGCGGGCTGCGGGCGGAGCGCGGCAGAATGGGCTTTCGGTGGACCGAGGGTTAGTTTGGTTTTTTACACACAGACACAAGACACAAAAGCAGTTATATACATGTTCTAAAAAAAAAGCACTCATATACACGTGCCGATCTTATTTAGCGCTGCAGGCGCCCGGGAACAACTAATTAATGAACGCTTCTTCAAGAGCCTTCCAACGATCAGCGCCACTTGGTGCGCTCTCATTCACCCATCACGTGTCGCGTTCTGGACATTCTCTTTAGATTTTTTTTCACACTCGTTTTTTAGGCTTTTTAAACGGTTTTTTTCTAGAGTTTTTCGACGTTTAGGTTTTTCACTGCTCTTCCTTAACTTTTGGAACAAAAAAAATTACGCGAAAAAACCTATTTTCTTTTTTTCTACGAGAGTCATGGTTTTGCTTTCGCAAGAGTCATGGCTGTGCCTCTCGAGAACGAAAAAAAACATGTTTTATGTTTTTCTCCTTCTGCGAGAGGCAAGGTTGTGCTTTCGCGAGAGCGTTTTTTTCCTTCCGTGAGAGGCACGGCCGCGCATCTCAGAAATGAAAAAAACGCGTTTTTTGTTTTTTTCCCTTCCGTGAGAGGCACGGTTTTGCTTCCGTGAGAGGCATGGTTATGCTTTTGCGAGAGGCCCGGCTGTGCCTCTCGGAAACGAAAAAAAATGTATTTTATGTTTTTTCCTTCCGCAAGAGGCACGGTTATACTTTCGCGAGAGTCACGGCCGTGCCTCTCGGAAATGAAAAAAAACACGTTTTCTATTTTTTTTCCATTCGCGAGAGGCACGAGTTTGCTTCTACGAGAGACACGGATGTTCTTTCGTGAGAGGCACGGCCGTGCCTCTCGAAAATGAAAAAAACATGTTTTCTTTTTCTTTCGTGAAAGGCACATTTTTGCTTCTGCGAGAGGCATGGTTGTGCTTTCACGAGAGGCACGGCCGTGCCTCCTTGGAAAAGAAAAAAAACGCATTTTCTCTTCTGTTTATTTGCTTCCGCGAGAGGTACGGTTTGGCTTCCGCAAAGGCACGGTTGTGATTTCGCAAGCACGGGCGTGCCTCTTTCTGAAAGGGAAAAACATGTGCTCCTGGTTTGGTTTTTTCGTCCAGTTTTTTTGTGAAAATAAAGATCGTTAAAACCTATCGACATGAGATCTAGTTTTAAAAATTTTGACGCAAGAAATTCAACGGTGAAAACTGTTCAAGATTTGAACGCACGGTTCAAGAAATAAAACATTTTGAACAAAAGGATCTAAGAAAAAAAGAAAACTCTCAGGTTGCGACAAGTGGCACACATGCAACACGCCACTTGTCCCAGGTGAAAGTGATCTTTGCAATGAGCACTTCCCAATTAGTGATTTCGGTCGTTACTGTGCATTCTTGCAAACAGACGCCCACAGCGCCCCAAACTGGGCCGGCCCATATCATTTCCGCAAACCCGCAAAGCTGGGCCGGCCCATATTATTTCCACAAACCCAAAAAAAATGGTGCTGCGATAGACTTTGAACCCGTAAACCTCCGTCTTTGAAGGGAAGAGCACTAGCCATTTGGCCATCCCAGGCTCCCAGCACGTTGTGATAAATATTCATTTTTCTCTTGTTATTTCTTCCTTCAATCGTGGTTTTTCTTCTGGACGTTTGCATTCGGTTTTTCATTTTTTTCTTGCTTTTTCATTTTTCTCTTTTTTAAATGCATGGGCTCTTAAACAAATCATGAACTTTTTCTTCAGAATCGGTGAACCTTTTTTCTGAAATTCATGAACATTTTCCCAAAATCTATGATTTTTTAAATTTGTGAACTTTTAAAAAAAATGGATGAACTACTTTGCAAATTTGATGAACTTTATTTCAAATTCAATGAATTTTTTTCAAATTTAGTGAACTTTTTCAAATTCAATGAACTATTTTTAAATTTGGATGAACTTTTTTCAAATTTTGATGAACTTTTTCGAAATTAGATGAACTTTTAAAAAAAATTGTGAACTTTTTTAAAAATCGATGAACTTTTTTCAAAGTTCTTGTGAACTTTTCTTAAATATGATGAGCTTTTTTCAAAACCGATGAACTTCTAGGGTAATTTTTAAATTTAAATTAACGTTTTAGTAAAAGCAATAACTATAATTGTTTTCTGTTAATGGAGACCAAGACGAGCTTGGTCCAGTGGTGGTTCCGTTCGTGTATCGACGTGAGATGTAGAGTTTGAACCCCAGCTTTCTCACTGTTTATTTTTTCACGTTTTCCTTTGTTAGCGGGTAATGGGCCAGATTTGAAATCAGCCCAATCAAGAAACGTGCATGCGTCAAGTTGTCTAACCAGGGCTCCCATACACTCATCGCTATAAATGCACATACCCATACCCTATCCTATGAGCATCTTCGAAAAACTGAGCTGGCATATCATCTTGAAATTTATGAAGTCATCGTAGGCACCTCGTCGTCGACGGGAATGCCTCCTCCCACTGAATACACGTTGCCGAAAATCCTGAAATAAATCCAGAAATAAATGCGAGCACCATGACTTGAATCCTAATAAACTAGGATAACACAGTTCCTCTAACCATCCAACCACATGTTAGTTTGATTGACACCCTAAACTTCATGCCTGAAAAAATCTGCTGCCTGGTATGTGCCTGGACACTTGGCATTTACCTGCTTGGGCAGGCTAGCCTAGGAGCACGATGTTTGGATTCATTCCTGGCCTGGTGCTGTGTTATCTAATCATTAAGTAATATTAAATAGTGCCATGCAAGCTGCAGCACGTCCAGGCGCAAGAGACCGGACGCCTGGGCATGCTAATCCCATTGCCTCGGCTAAGCAACTGACTTCGTTAAAAAAAATCTGAAATTCATCAGGCTAATCACGTTCTTGTGGCAGCAAGCCAGGCAGGCCTTTTCACTCCCAGGACACCAACAAAACAACGACCAGGCACATTCCACTCATCGTCCAGGCCATGCAATCATTGACGTGGATGCCAACCAAACTAGCCCCGAGTCCAGCACATGTCCTTTCTTTCAACCGAATGCCCACTTCAGAAAAAAATATAGTGTCAAGATGTACACACCAATTTTTTGTTCAGCATGTTTTGACATTTTGAAATCTTTTCTTGCCGGTGGCAGGAGCATATGCTTCCATGTGCCAAAGTGAATTTCGCAAAATATATGCTTACTTTTAGTTGTAGTTGGTGTATGCACGGTTGCAGACGGTTGGGGAAAAAGTCTTTTAGGAATAGAGTCTCATATGATCAAAAATAAATCGTCAAAGAAAACTATAGGTAAAGAACATTGTCAGAGAAAATAGAAACACAGTATGAACATACTTATTTGCAGACAGCTGCAAAAAGAAACCCTTCAAATACACCCGAAAAAAGCCTTCAAAATAGTTCCCTTAGCTTATGGGGTGTATCTATTCTCTGTGTCAATTGGCTCAACTGGTCATCTATCAAAAGTAAGTCGTCAGAGAAAGCTATGGGCATTGATGGTCATCAAGATAGGTGGAAACGCATTATGAATGTAATCATTCGTATACATTTGACGAGAAAACGCTTCAAATAGTTTGCTAAAGTTCTGGCCCGCGGTTTTGTGTTGCCCAGTGTTGGACCGCTACGGCTGGCCGGATGGCATGTTTTGCCTCTCTTATGGCCTTTTACCCCTGCTATCTGGCCGACTGACGTGTATGCTCACGTGCTCATTTAATCCTGGGTGGGGTTCTCGATTTGAATGTTTCAAGTCATTTGTTGTGGCTCCATCAGGAACAGAGTCTGATGTCATCAAAAGTAAATCATCAAGGGAAATAAGAACATTTTTTGAGCAATCATTTACGGGCAATTGATGAAAAATTCCATTAAATAGTTCTCTTAACTTCTGGCCCATAGTTGATCTCTACGCCAATTGGTGCAATGGGTAATCTAGCTATCATTAAGAATGACCCCGTCAGTCTGATAAATCTAAAGTTCCTATTAATGTGTTTTGAATCGATGTCCGCCTTGAAGATAAATTTTCATAAGAGAAAGCCATACGTCATGGGAGTCTGGAGGACTGTTTGAGGGCAGCCCACATTATGAACTGCAGGTTGGGATCCCTCCCAATCAAATATCTTGGTGCTCACCAACAAGCATTTGACCATTGAAGACTTCCTCTCTATCACCGATCGAGTTGCCGGTAGAGTTGAACCATGTGTTGGCAGATACCAATCGACTGGCGACAAGACAACCCTAATCAATGCCTGCTTATCTAGTCTCGCAATGTTTACCATGGGTTTCTTCTTGTTGCAAGATGCGGTTCATGCAAAGTTTGATATTGCCAGATCCAGGTTCTTTTGGGGTAAATAACTCAAGAAACAAAAATATCACATGGTGCATTGGCAGATCATCTGTGCTCCAAAGGAGGTTGGGGCCTCGGTATTATCATCACCAAACATATGAATTGCTTCTTGATGGCCAAGTGGGCCTCGAAAATTCTGACGAGCGTTGGAGGATTGTGCTTAGACATCGTCGGGTAGAAGTACTTTCAACATGCTCCAGTTTCAATGGACGCATGTCATAACAAACCATAATTTTAGAAATAAATTACGAAGATACGCTATTTGCTACGTGTTGGTGTTGTGCACAAAATTGGGAACGACCAATCCACGGTGTTTTGGTTGGATGTTTGGCTCAGATCAAATCCGTTTATCTCTTAGTTCCCATGACTCTTTGCAATTTAGGGGTACCCAAACTCATTGGTCAGCGAGAATTGGCAAAACGGACGGTGGGGTCCTCAATTTTGTCGCTCCCTAGGGCCATTAGAGTTGGAGGAATCGGGTCGTCTGGTTGCGTTGCTTAGGGACACTCATCTGTCTGTTGAACCTGATTCTTTTCGTTGGAAGTTTGAGCCATCTGGACAGTTTTCTACTAGCTCTCTTACCATTCCTACATCAAAATGCCGCTCCTTTCCAAGCAATGGATATCTAGAAAGCACATATTCCAACGAAAATCAAGATTACATTCCAACCAAAATCAAGATTTTTCTTTGGCAGTTGTGCCTGTGCGCAATAGACTACCATCGGGTGTGAAGTGTAGAAGCTGAACATAGTGGGTGGCGACATGTGCCCGCTCTATGGGAAAATGGAGATTCAAATCATATTTTCTTCAAATGATTCTTGGCTCATTTCCTTCAGGGATGTGTCCAAGATGTCACGAGGTGCAGCTGGGCACAAACTTATAATGTTGCTTTTCATACCCTCAGCGGGGGGCTCACGGGTCTCTCACGCAAATTAACATTGCTTATCTTTTCTATGCTGCCATGCCCCTATGGCAAATTAGAAACAAAATCTTTTATTGAAGGCATTTTTATTAAACACCCAGCTAATGCGTTGTATAAAATGACTACATCTCTATTATTAAAGGGGATCGAACATCGTGATGGTTCGACCTTGTTTGATCGCCCCGCTTCGTTCGATTCCCTGGTTCCACCCCTTGATCAAGCGCAGTAAAAAAAATATAGTCCATCCCGCACACACGAGGACAAGGAAACCGGAAAACCAGTCCACGCTCCCATCTCTGCTTTGAGAAAAACTAAAACGAGAACCGCGACCCACGTCCTAGGCCCGATCTCCCCCAACCCTCTCATTCTCGATCCCGTCTGTCTCAACAGAAAACTCGCTGCTGCCGCCGCCTATGCGCATCGTCTTTCATCGACACTGGTCGCGTCGGATACCTCCATCACCATCTGCACAAGGACTGGGAGGTCGTGGTGCTCTACAGCGGCGGCATGGCCGCGGCGTCGAGCATGCTAGATCCTTCCTCCGCTGGATCATGGATGTTGGAGTTGCCGATGGCAAGGGGGACGTCCAAGAGAGCGACGGAAGCATCAGCCATGCCGTGGTCGCTGTCGCAGGAGAGGAACTACCCGCGTGTTGGAGGATGCGGGAATCACGTCAACTCGTAGCGCTGCCCTCTGCATCCCCAACACTGCGTTGTGTCGCATCCTCTCGCCTTCTCGTGGATGATTTTTCCCCTCGTCGCCGCCCTGCCTCCAGCACTGCAGCGGCATGTACAGGTTCTCCACCTCTAACCTCCGCCGGCGCAAGCTGAAGCGACAACGGTGACAGGGAGGAGCAGACCAAGCCGCCCAAGAAGCATTGGATCAAGTCATGAAAGGTGTCGATGTATTCGTTTTGCGCCAAATTTTATTTCGTCGGTGTAACGTGACTTCTGCTTTTTTCAGATTGTTGGGACTGGGAGGAGTGATGCTGCCAGCGCACGGAGTGTGAAGCGGCTCCTGGTGTCAGGTTCAGTTTCTCTGTTTTTTCTTTATGCGGTCTCCTCCTATTCTGTTTTTCCCTGTGGAATTAGGGATGGCAAGGACCCAATGACAAATGTGGGGGCCCCACTGGCAGGTGTTGGATGCGATTCTTGACAAACTGCATAAGTGCATGCTTTCACATCCTGTGAAAGTTTATGTGAAGTGGATTTTGTTTATGATTTGATGAGCTTGATATCTTCTACTATGATTTGACGAGTGCGACAGATGTTTGTAATACATCTTGATTGACCATGGGTGCACATGTCCAGTGAGCTTACAAGTTTCACAGCCGGTTCTTGCTCACCGACATGCCCTTCTCGTCGGCACCGGTGGAACCCACAACATCATCAGTGTCAGGAGGAACCGGGGGAGGAAGTGAACATCAGCAGCCCCTGCAACACGGGCTCATGCAGGCTACTGCGGCGATGCCAGTGCCAAGGCGAGCACGAGCCATGGCAGCAGCATCTCCTGGGTACCTGACCAAGATGCAGGCCGGCTGGCATGTTGATGGCTTCCTCTTGGACGGTGCCACAATCTCAGCTAGAGTCATAGTCTCCATACCGTGGTCAGTTTCGACCTCAGCTGTTATCTTTAACTTGTTAGTTCAACTCTATAATTTACAAACTACTTTGTCATGGCAGTCCAATTCAAATATTATAGTATTCTGTTTATGCCATGTATACATGTATAAAGATTGAGGTGGTCCATTCATCTTTGGAACAGATTTGGCACAAATAGGTGGAATAAGAACGAATATTTCTTGTGGCTTATGATGGCGGGGTGATGGGCAGCCTTTCTTGAGGATTATTGTGACCGAAGTGACTGATTGTTGGCAGAACTTTGAAGAAACGTGTCAGGTATTGTCATACTATCAGTAGTAACTATGTCGTGATATGCAGTAAGTATAAACTGATACCCTTTCATTCTACTCCACTAATTTACTGTATTTTTACTCCTTATGAATTTTCCGAAGATACGATATTATTACTACTTATTAGGTAAAAATGTGCTATGCATTTTTTACAGATTATGAGATGCAAATTTTGCCTGATTGATGGTGTGTTTAATGATTATAAAAATGGCGCATGGTTACATGGTGGTTATTAGTTCTGGCCAGTACATGCATGATATTGGTGCAATTCTTTTTTGATCTTCCATTCCCCTTTTCACTACTGAATCGAGAACCTCATTGCTCCAATCAGAAGTAGGGTGAGCATCTTGAGCATGATTTTCCTTACTTGTACTCTGCGTGCAGATTTACAATCCCGAGATTTATAATAAAAGAAGAAATCAGTGAGCCTAGATTTATCAAATATTGGGAACAGTACAAGTTCCTCTTGTACTTTTTGTACTGTTTTGGAACACAATTTGACATTTACTTATTTCTGATATTTTGTTGTTGTGATGTTGCCAAATTAGGTCTGATTTTCTATTGTGATTCTCAAGTCTTATATTGTCCATGCCCATGTCATACAATCAGTTCCGGAACTATCTGAGTCCTCAAGGACAAACTGCTTGAATTCTATATGAGGAAGCTCAAAAGTAATAAGGCATCCCGCAAGTTAGCAAAATTGTAGGAAATTGTAGGTACGACTTACATTGGACATGGCCTTACTTTTCATTTTTATTTTATATATAGCTCATTATTACCTCCGTGCAATATTCCCAAAAACTTCTATATTGTCATTGGATTTTGGTTCATCGTGCCTCAGACTGGCATGCTATTTTATGTTTAGTAGGATGGTTTGACATGGTAATTAAGAATTTTTTTTAATGGTATTGCCTTGTGCCCTTGTTACAGTTCTAAAAAAGAAAGTGATGAATTAATTTACATTTTCTGAAATTTCTCGAGGTTGTTTTTTATTGAATAATAGTTGTACCTTTTTAGGTGAAACTGCTGGTTTCAACTTCCAACTTGATTTGCCTTCCTTTCGATTTGGTTTACTATACTCAGCGCATAAGCAATAGAGACGGAGCTTGTCGTAGAGTAGAGGGAAGGTATACTTGATCACCTCTACTATCTCACATGTGATACAAGTAATTGGGTTCGTTATTCTTTCTACAAGGGTATACATGTGAAACGCCGTGATCAGAAATAAAATGGGTAATAGGAACCAAGTAGAATGTACATTCTGTAGCTAGGTGAGGAACTAACACAAGGGATAGTTTACATTCAGTAGCTAGGTGAGGAATTAGCACAAGGCATAACAAATCTATCAGATGTACAAGTTCTGAAATGTAAAGATGAGGACAGTGATTAATCACAAGCTTGTTGTTGCTCTGTTGTACATATGAACCACTAGATAGAGGGAAACAAAGAGCTGTCAGCCCATACTTTCAGACTAAAAGCCATTAGGAGTAAATTTCACTGGTCCATCCATACTTCAGACTGGAAGTACATTTAGGGTCTTAGCTAACCTGGAGCACAAGTGAGCACAATGATGAATTCACTTATTCTGAGAATTTTGTCATGCTTGGTGAGAATGAAAGAGGGAAAACACATGAAGCATTTATTTTAGTGTGGCCTGGTTAGTAAAAAATCCTCATGAAAGCACACATACACATGAGCGCTATCCATAAAAGAACAAATGACAAACATCGGAAGTGTTAGCTTATCATCCCAGTGATCAATGTTTGTCTGGTTATTGGTGGGATGAGAAATTAGAAAACATAGAACCAGTGAAGGGAAGGGTGAAGCGGGACAGATACAACAATAATACATTGTTGTGTTGCTCCGTAGCAACGCACAGACAGTCAGCTAGTTCTTATAGCTGTGAAAACCTCTAAACAAGACCACGGAGGCATCTACTATTGAGGCGATGTGTGGCAAACTCAGCCACCATGCAAAGGCTCTCAGGGAGGAGGGCAACCAATATGGAGATTGATCTGTCGTCGTGTTGATGTGCCAGTCTGGTCATGTCGTGTGTCGTGCATATTTTCTCTCTTGAGCCTTTGGCCCCGTGGATCTGTATCGAACTTAGTTATTTGTTTTATTTTCCTTGTCATCGGACTTTGTTATAAACGCTTTAAGGCCTTCAGTACGCTAAAGTCGTGCAAGCATCTCCTTTCTAAAAAGGCATAGATCTAGATTAGTTAGGTATGGATATAGATATAGATATTAGATATAGATACATATAGATATAAATATAGATTTGTTAGGTTTACAAGATTAGGTACCCCAAATCTTCTATTAAAAAATGGTCTAGAGACGTTACATTGCCTGCCTCGCTCCTGCGCCTATAAATACGAGTGGTGTGCTTGTCTTACCTTGCGCCACATCAACTTAAGGGCATTGTGTACAGAGATAAGTCGCGGACATCAAAGATCATGGCTAGATCGGTGGTGTTGGCGATGTGCGTGGTGTTTGTAGTGGTGGTGGCAGGGGGTGCGATGCCCCAAAAGTTGGTGTGTAGTGCTAAGTTGTATATGCTTGCACCCTGCGATTCAGTCATCAAAGAAGAACCTTGGAGTGCACCTTCGACGTTGTGCTGCTCGAACCTCCGGGCACTGGAGCAGGAGGGCTGCATCTGCCCGTACTTGCAGGATCCGGTGTACTACGGCTACATCAATCGCCCCAACTTGCTCAAGACACTCACCTCATGTGGCATCCGCATTCCGCCAGCATGTCCAACTATATAATAGGAATTACGGGTTATTGTACATCTGTTTTTTATACAATAATAAACGGCATCTTCGACGGGACGGAAGTTGGTCCGGTGGTAGCAATATATCAAGAGACTGCAACCGCGTTCTCACTTTTGTCTTTCAGACATGTTGGCCGTTTCCTGAATGCTTCAGGAGACATGATAGCACTATCTTCTGAGTTTGATGTTAATTCTTGTACTGTGTATTCTGCTCCGGATTCCAACTGGGAACTCTGTATATTGATGTTCGTAATCAATAACGTGTCGAATTTCTCAAAAGAAAAACAATATAGAAAGTAGTTTCTCCCTACGGGGTTTTTAAGGTCCCTTGTATTTTGAGTCCAAATTTGACCATCTACATAAATAACAAAATAAAATGTATATGCTACAAAAATTATAGTAGTGGATTTTCACGGTATAATTTTTAGGAAAACTCTCAGCGTCAACCGGCGGATTTTCTTTCGTCCATCCGCCGCCTCCCACGCAACGTGTGTCCAAGTGGACCAGCGCACCTCTTTGGGTGCTACCTTATCTTCTCTTTGGATTACTCCTGGCCACATCTTTTCAGATCAGCAGATGTAGCACGGGGCGTTTGCCGCCTCCCTGCTTGACAAGTGTCCTGCTTGACCTTGCACGTTTCTCTTCATCATCTTTTCTTGCAATAATATCGTCGTTGCAGAATGGTGGCAGCGAACGATGACTGCACGAGTGCGCGATGCAGCTAGAGATCTGTTGCAATTTTTGCAACATGCGCCTTGTTGCGGAAAATTAGGTGCGGCAGAGATGTTGTTGCAATTTTTGCAACAAGAGTCTTGTTGCAGAAAAATAGAGAAGAAGAGGTTGTGCAGCATGGGTCTTGCTGCGGGAGATTAGAGAAGAAAAGGTTTTGCAGCAAGGGTTTTGTTGCAGAAAATTAAAGGATATAACTTTTTGCAACAAAGGCCTTGTTGCAAGAGGAACACCATTTAGAATCACCCAACTGATCATGACAATAGTTACGCCACACGCGCAGCCGTCGGATACAAGTTTAAGCGGACGACATGCAACCTCTATCAGCCGCCCAAGACCTACTTCACTAGACTCGTGCCTCTGCCATTTTTCTGCAACATCATCTAGGTTGCAGAAGTCATCTTGCAACAACGTCCATGTTACAAAAACATTAAGATGAGAAAAAATTCTGCAATATCATCTGTGTTGCAGAAGTCCGTTCGCAATGACGCACATGTTTCAAAAAAGTTAATGCTAAAATAAATCTACAACAAAAATCTCCGTTGAAAAAGTTTCCGCAACAAGAAATATAAGCAAACGGTTCTGTAACACTGCCTTTGTTGCAATTGTGAGGAAAGAGCCGGGCTGATGGATATGCCAGATCAAACGGCTGTGGTGGCGGATCTTTGAAAATAATCCACCAGCGGACACGTAGCGTCACCCTAATTTTTATGACATATAGTTTATACTTTTTTATTTGTTATAAATTTAGGACGCCTATAACTGCCACACATGTGGCACAATGGATATCCGACCACATGACTCGTCCGGTTATACCCAGGAGCTAGCCCACACGACTCTGTGTGGGCGAATATTAAAATTGCCCACAAGTTCGGGCGCAACTACGACGGCCCACACGACCTTGTGTGGCAACTGCTCACCCCCACCCCGTGAGCGTGAACACATGTGTAATTAACTCTAATTGCCATGTGCAATTAACTCTAGTTGTCATGTCTAATTACTGTAGTTGTCATGTGTGATTAACTTTAGTTGCCATGTGTAACTAATTGGAGTTGCCACGTGTGGCCAAATCATAGTTGCCATGTATGGTCAACCATAGTTGCCATGTGTGATTAACTAGTTTTCACATATGCACAACTATAGTTACCATCTATCACTGTGCGAGCATCGTGTGGGCGAAGAGCAGTTCCACCCACACATTCGAGCGAGCATCGTGTGTCCGTTCGTACGAGGAGCGCCCACACGTGTGGTACTAAATGATAACGCACACACGACGCTGGATACTTACGTGGCTCTCGACCCAGATGACAACTGTTGCAATATTCATGCAAATGAATCGAACGGCATCGACTGCGTTTGGACCATGTTGATAAGTGTCACACGTGTGGGCGTTATCATTTAGGTAAATTTATGGTCAAACTTTGACCCAAAATATTTGGAACAATATATTGCCGAAGGTCGGTACAATAGTAGTAGCTGCCACATCATCATCATTAATTGTAATGAGCCGGCAAATCATAAATATCGTGTACTAGCTAGTCATCCATATCAAACTATCCACATAATTCCCCGCAAAAAAAAACTAACCACATATTTGTGATGTAACTAGTTGAATACAATCTTAATTATACTTACAGATGAAACAAAATCAAGGTGACTTGCACTCATTCTAGGAGAACATAGGTATCATCATGGTTCATTCAAAAAAAAATTACCCCTATAGTTTTGACCAAATCTCACACGACTTGAGAGATATCACTTCACATAGTTGTTCTTGTACGTAGCAGATTTATCAACAGCTCAACACTGGTTCCATAGGTCACAGTCCTGCATGGAAATTTTGTATACAATTATCATAAGGAGCTCGCCCTCGTCTGTCCTCTTGTAAAAGGCATTCCAAATATTCTTGTGTCAAGGGCGCTTCAATGATTCCCACCAACTTCAAGTGCTTGTGACATTACCTCATGGTGCCAGCATGTTTCTTGCATGGTGCTATCAAGTCACCTCGCTCCTGCTGTTGGTCATGGTAAAGCCACATGGCCATTTGGTTGCCTTGACAGCTCGACTCAAAGCTCTCATGAATTCAGAAACAACCATGGTCCATATGTCCAAAATTATGTGGTAGGATATGTATTCACTAAGTCCAGTGAAATAATGATATGGGTGTCCACCGTCTTTTCTTTCGAAAGATATTGACACGATCCATTTGTCTCCCATCCATTAACACAAAACATATATTCAAATAGAACATGACTTAAATATGGCCATGTGCTCCATGCAGAAAAAGAAAACAATCATATATCAAAATAATTTGACAAACAAGTCACTTAAAATATAAGTATCACATGGAAAATAATATGAAGATAATTGAAATAATATTTGACAAAATAATAATCATCAAATCGGAAAAATGTTAAAATAATTGAAACAGGCTAAAATACTTGTATATTTTTACCTAGCAAATTACATGCAGAAAGAAAGTCACAGACCATTCCTGGCTCTCTCTTGCTTCATATATCACTCTCTCCACCTCTCATCTTCCCAACCTCGATGCTGGAAGTCACAAGATCAGCTCCGGCCCACGCCACCCCAACCTCGGCTGCGGACTATGTTGGCACCGACCTCGTGTCACGCTATTGTCGTCAAGCTCCCTAACCTCCATGCCACTTGCCATTGCTCCTTTCCCACAGCACCCGCTGTTGTCCCCTCCCATCGGTTGCACACAACCTGAGTTTTTTGGATAGACAAGAGCATGTTCTATGTTATATTTGCAGATATTCCCTTTTTGCGTTATTGTCATGTTTCGTATGTATTCATGGTTCCTGTTTCTGCATTATTAACATGTTTTGTAGATAACTTCTCGTTCTCAATTGTGTTTCTTGTTCGTTTTGAAAATAAGGCTCCATGGAAATATGTATTTTCTGCAAGGATCGGCACATGACCAGTTGTCAAGTAATTCTGCGAGTAAAATCTAAAATAAACCTTGAACTCATAGAGCTAGTCGGAATCAAACCTCAAACTTACAATCCCTGAAATTCATACCCTGTACTTAACGATCCCGGTCAATTCAAACCCTAAACCGACCATATACTGTTTGCCGTGCCGGTAAAAGAACGATCCCGGCTAGGATTGTGGCTATTTTCACTGACTATGCGGTCCTACTTGTCATATTCATCTTCTTCCCTCAATCTCTCTCTCTTTTCCTTGCTGACGAGGCGCGGGTCTCCACGGCACTTGACGTGTTCAAACCCAAGGCTACTACCATTAATTGTTGCGCTCACTTCTTCTATGCTCCCGTGCCTACGCGTCGGGGGCCTTCTAGGGCGTCTGCTCCGTCCAACATCAGCAGCGGCCAGACGACTCCACGGGCAGTGGCGCAGCTGTCTATGGGCTCACCAGGGCCTCCCGCATCCTATCGACCATGACGAGGCATCGTCGAGACTGTCCCGACTCGTGTCCTCATGGTCGGCCCGAACCTCAGCAAGCCGTTCTCCGGCATTAGCGTGTCGTTCATGGGCGACTAGCAGTCGCGGTCCTTCTTCAAGATGCACGTCGTGGAGGTGATTTCGAGGGAGAGCCGCGCGCGTGATGTCTTCCATGGGTGCGCTCGATGGCCCTGCACATCGAGTGCAGCATCCTGGATCTGCCTCACATCGTCGCGGAGGCCCCACTATAGTAGCTATTAGCTGTCGCAGCAAGAGATGGAGCATGCGGACGCCGGTGAGGCAATGTCCTCCAGCGTGGAGTTGATGCCTTTCAAGCGCCCAGCGGCCGTGGAGAGTAGGAGGTGCTGGATGAGGACCGGCGCTGACTGCAGGAGAGCGAGAGAGAATGGGCTTGGGAAGAAGATGCATATGACATGTGGGGTAGGGATGTCAGTGAGAGTAGAAAAGGATCCCGTCCGGGATGGATATTACCCCGGTGCAGCAAACAGGTCCAAGGTCAAGATTGACCGGGATCAGTGAGTTGAGGACATCGATTTCAGGGATTAAGAGGTTGAGGTTTGAATCCGACTAGCCGCATGAATTCAAGGTTTGAAACAGACTTTACTCTAATTCTGTTTCTAGTTCAATTGCATCGCTACAACAGAGTCAATGATTATTAGTATAATAACGTGCAAGTTTCTATTATCCCTATTCACTAGTGTGATCTAGCTTGCAATTTGTCAGTATAATGTAATGCAAGATGAAGTTATTGTACACTGGAATATGCTTGCTTTCAGATCTTACGAATGCAGATAATATTGTGTTGTGGGTTGTTTTTTGTTTCATCTTCTTTATTTGTTTGGTCAATCTCTACTTCTCATGGCAGTGGAAGTATGCAGATATCAAATTGTAGACTGCTACATTGTAATCTAGAGTTCTAGACACCTGCTTAAGCTCTATCATACATGCATATATCTAATGTAAGCTAGTGGATTATGCTGCCATTCGGATCAACATTATCATTAATTTCTCGTATGATACAAATGTTACCTGCTTAATGGGACTGAACTTCTCTATCTAAACTTGTGCATCCCCTGAGTAATGCACCATTAGTTGGTAAGCAATAATGTCAGTATGAAACATCTTGACGGTACCCGTTTTCTCTGCAAGGAACAATACCAGGTTTCAGCTCTATTTTACCCCCATTCCATGTTTTGAGACATTAGTAAATCATATGAAGCATGATAACAATGCTGTAGTTGATTCGGTGAATCAGTATTCCATAGATTACACCTAACTGTTTTCCCCAAATATGCAGCAGTGCAAAACAAAGAAATAGGATATAAGCTTCACTGTGCATGCTAGTGTGAAAAATTACATCATATTTTTTCCAGGGAGAGCATCATGGACCCAGATGTCAATAACCTCGGTTGTATACTACATCTATGTCCCTGTCAATGAACTTGTGTGCACCATTGAACTACACCTGCATCTACATCTATATATATGAAGATACATATGCATCTGCATCTCGAATGAGAACTATTGTCAGTTTGCAAACATGAGTCATCAAAGGAGAGTATATCTCTGTAAAGATGCATGTATGGCCAAACGAACTTGTGAACCAAAGCAATTCATGCTGACAGACAGAGTTTGGTAGAGGAGCGACCAAGTGGTGGGCTAGGGGCAGCCACGATTTCCTGCTCGGCGACGACCATGGACATAGCTGGGGATGTAGTGCATGATGGGACCTGCAGTTTGTTGTGATCTTGTGGAAAATAAAAATGTTTGGGGAGGAGGAAATAAAATTGGTAGGATGAGGTAATCTCGGCTAGTATAATGAAAATTAAAGATTTGTTGGATTTGCTGACATCGGCTCACGACTGCACAACGAGATTGGTATCCTTGCTGACCTGGGCTCACAACGGCACAGCGGGATTGGCATCATTGCTGCCCCGGACTCACCAGGGCCCAACGGGCTCGCCATCCTCATTTACCCCGAATGGCTGCGCATGGGACCCCCGCATCTGCGCGCACCAACCGGTGCCCACGTCTCAAGAGGGCCCCGTCATCCTGACGAAACCACCAACAGGGGCATATCGCCTCTTCCAGTCGATCTTACTGAAGTACTGTGTAAGTTGTACGTGGTCATATGTGCCGTATGGTCATGTGAGTAAGTTGTACGTGGTCATATGAGTAAGTTGTATGTTACTCATCTTCTTTTCCTTTGATGTTTTCGCTTGTCATATGTGTCCTATGTTGCTGGTCGATCTAGTGCTATAGGTCTGGATGTTTTTCCCCTTCCGTTGTAGCGTCCCTGCCTACTGAAGATACATGTATTTCAATAATGCGTGCTGCTCATGCACTGGAAGACTACTTTTAAGTTGGAACATCGGGTTGTAATCTGTTCAATTGGTTGGTCATTTCTAACACAACTATTTATGTGTGCATGGCTTGGTTTTTGTATTTTGTTTGCACAACGGCAGCCAGCATGACGTGCTGCTAGTTTCCAGAAGCTGTAGCTGTAGGAACTGGATAAGACCCCGAGAGCTCTGCTGAATCGTTGGCAGTTCATCTAGTACTAGTAGGAAACACGCGCCTTGCTGCGCCATTTTTCATCCATGAAAATAATAATAATAGAAGTACTCAAACAATTTTTTCAAAAACCAACAATTTCAATGACGCCACGAACTAAGAGGAAATTTCATTCGAATTCCCTAGCCCATCAACACCTTCTCACTTGCCTCCCCTAATTACAATTCTTGCATTTGGGCCTCCCTAAAACATGTCTTACTTTAAAAAATGTCTTATGTTCTCATGTAACTCATATTCACTGTTTAGAAACTTCCAAATAAGGTATTAATCAAAAGTTATTTTACCAAGACAAAGCATATCGCATATTCCATACAACAGTCCGCAAGTCACAGACATACAATACTCATCAACTATGGTATAACTTCATAACAGAGGTGACTCCTGATAAACTTCAAATTAGCTGTTGATGGTGTTGATGATGTTATCATCGGATGTGCAATAACGGCAACTGATTTAACTTAATTTTGATTGCTTTAAAAAAATGTATGTATGCCTCGATGAGCAAAAGTAATAAAGTAGCACCAAGGGCCATGCATACACAGCTCCCTTATAACATAGAGACCTGAAAAAGTTACTTAACCATCCTCCGAATTTATTTGTTACCAGTACTAAAGGAAGGAGTCAACTAAGGTGCTTTATGTGGTTGCCTTCATTGCGCAGCCTGGTTCTTTTAAGCCCGAGTGGAATGCATGGTGTAGATAAAGGATTTGGCTTTATGTCTACCTGAATTTTTTAATGGTTAAGAAACTCATGAATCAGATGGATAAGTCCGGGCAATGAGTGAGCTAAGATTAAATAAGCACATACATATGAAGCACAAAACTGTCAGCACCTATGTGACATATAAAGGTTGTCTCAAGGTTGTCACTTTTTTAACCGAGAAACAGAAACACAACATAAAATTTCCTCTGGATGTTTCTAGTTGTTCAATTTTTTTGAGGTCTTATTGTCTGTCTATGCACCAGGGAAAAAAGTCTATTAAGTGCAAATGATGCAAATTTGGAAGACTCTATTGACAATGTTTATAACATGGCTGGTATCAAATAGGAGCCAGATTCGAAAAGAAGACAACATTCAAAATAGGAGGGACAGTAGAAGCCATGAGCAAATAATTGCATGAATGTAAAAGGAGGCTGATTGTAAAAATACGAACGACCATGAACATAGTATCTTACATAACCATTTCTAAACTATTAGAATATCAAGAATCCAAATAAGCTTTATTAGACTGCTGTATGGTCTGTATGATTTTTACTTACTGGATGTGATCCTAGCGAATGACAGGAATGAAGATAAGATACTATATTTCTTTCATATGTGAGGGCATTCTTTCTGCATAAACTTCTCCTTTTAATACCTCCCTTTAATCGTGAGTTTTGTTAGTTCAACTGAACCAAAGTATTAATAAGATTATCTTATCACTACAAAATTATTAGTCAATGAACTATACAAAAAGAATAAAATTCAATAAACAGTGATAGGAGGTAAGTACACTTTCTTACACTTACATTAATGTCGGGTTTTAGTCGTACATTTTCAATTTATTTTGTATGGTCACACACATCTTTGGTAACATAGGGGGTGACCACTGCTTTGTTAATTTTTGAACTACATATTGCTTGACCTGACAACATAGAACGAATGAGACCTAAAATCATCTTGTCATGTGTGCATAATTAAATAACTGCAGATATAAGAACTATGATGTAAGTTATTGTAGAACAAGATTTGTTATTTTTCGTATTGCACATTGTTCTACCTGACCACACAGAACAAATGCGGCTAGAAGCACCACGTCCCGTGCATAAATATATAACCACATATAATAGGCAATACCTTATCCTGATACCCTAACCCGCTACCCGAATGAGAACCGAACCCTAACCCACCCGAATTACGCGACAATTCTCGTAATTTGATTCGGGTTAGGGTAGCGGGTTAGGGTACCCAAACGCCCAGGATGGCTTACAAGTTAGTGTAAAATAATTCACATCCATATTTCTTTAAAAAAAAATTTAGCTAACAACTTCTCAAAGAATGGTAGTACAATTTCAGTTTCATCAATGGAAGCAACCAAATTATGAAAGTTAGACTTGTTGAACTAATTAGGAAATAACCCCGATGCTGCCATATATTAAAGAATCAAAGGTTAGGATTAATGCTATGCTACCATATATGAAAGAATGAAGGCTACGATTAATGTCAGGTGCTAAATTTCTTAGATAAACATCAAGTGAGAGTAGGCACAGTTCAGGTGTGGGAGACACGGTACAACTATGATGCAGCAAGTTCTGAGGCTGCTAGAGATCCCAAACTAAACCATTGCTTATTGAACTCGTTTCCTCTAGTTGGGCAACAGTCGCTTCATAATGTAGGAGGCACATCAGTTCTTCAAGCTTCATATGCAGGCAGCCAGGCACATTAGCTTTCTAAGAGCCTTTTTGAATCGCAACACTGTAAAAACGCATGAATAGAGAAAACACATGAATGGATGGCGTGCCCATACAAAACCTGCAACCAACAAACCAAGCAACTCTGAATTAGAAGATTAGCACAGCCTCCACCACAAACTCGTTATGCAGGCACATAATAATAATATTTCCCTAGTTAAATGATCCTCCTCTCGAGAAAGTGCAAGTGTATCGTAGAAAGAAAACAATATTTACCTAGTCAAATGATCCTCCTTTGTTAATGTTCAAAATTTACCCTAATAATAATAAAGCAAATAGTGCTTCTGATCGTCCGTCGCGTCTTTTTGCAGAACCCCCCCCCCCCCCCCCCGCCTTTTTCATGAATTAACCCGCGGTCCATTTTTAAGTCAGAATGAATCGTTTGTTTCACATTTTACACAGAACCCCTAAGTTGTACGCTAATTAACCTGCAGTTCATATTTAAGTACAACGAATCGTTGTTTTACAGTTTTACATGACCCCCCCCCCCCCCCCCCCCCCGATATATGTGTTAATCACCCCATAGTCTATTGAGAATATTTTTCTTCAAATAGCCATATCTTTTAAACCGCAACTCCAATTTTAACATGTTATATATGAAATTTGATTAGAAAAATGTGCAGAATTTGAATATGATGTTATTTTACATGTCCAATATTTTTAAAATGCTATTTATATTGCAAAATTAATCAATGGTGCATAATCCGTCTATATTTCATACCGACGATCTGTATTGCAACATGTAAAATTAAACGTTAATATTTGGGAAAGGTTATAATCCTTTAGCACGTTGTACTTGCACAAGATCCTCTCTTTGTACATGTTTCATGATCTAAGACCCTACGTACATACCTTTTTTTGGGCGAAATCCACGTGTGTACTTACCAACGGACTACACAATTTTTTGTAGTGAATACACAAACATTTTTATAGGATATACATACACTTATAAAATAAAATGTTTAACAAATCAAAAAAAATTTGTGGGTTCAAAAGATCTTCGTGATTTTATAAAAAAGTTTTCTTATTCTAAAAATGTTTGAAATTTTGAAGACAAATGTTTGGGAAGTAAAAAAGTGTTCATGATTTTAAAAATCTCGTTTATTAAAAAATGTTAATGAAATTGAACAAAATTTTGTCAATTCAAAGAAAGTTCATGAATGAAAAATATCCTAAATAATCAAAAACAGTTGGTGACTTACAAAGTAGTTTATTTATTCATAAAATGTTTGCTGATTCGGAAAGTGATCATGCATTTAAAAAAATCTTTGTTAAATAAAAAAACATTCGTGAAAATTTGAAAAATTGTTTCAGCAATTTCCAAAATAATGTTCGTCCATCCTAGAAATGTTCGCCGATTCAAGCAAATTGTTAAAAAAAATATTCACAACTTTAAAATATATGCTTACAAAAAGTATAAAATGTTCATGTATTCAAAAAATGTTCATGATAAAATGTTTGAAACTTTGTAAAAGTGTTCATGAATTTGAAAATTGTTCATGATTTCAAATATGTTCATGAGTTTAAAAAATTGATTATGATTTCATGAAATTGACAGTGATAGTGTATCTCGGTGGCGCAGCAAATGTGATCATGGTCATTGGAGATTATGATATTTTTTCCTCCCATTGCAACGCATGGGCCCATACAAAATTTATTCGAACTCAGAATCATTCAGTTTTTGCATTCTAACAATTAGGATGGAAATATTTCTATGAGGATTCAGACATTTGTCTTGGCAACACTTAACCCACTCCAGCATACGAGCCACAACCCAAAAATCACAGCACCCAATCGGATGATGACGACGTGTAAGCACCACCACAACAGCACCGGCCCTCTCAATCTCAAACAAAGAAGGAAAAGGAACACACCAATCCGGATGGAGATAACCGTAGTAGCCGAAACAGGAAGAATACCGAGACAGACGGCCCGCATAGCGATGGCGGCAGTCGCCTCCAGCTGCAGCAGGAAGATAAGAGTCGTATGCACCGCGCGCACCACAAAATTCTCAGCCGCCGACCACCTCAGCACGCCCTGACCAGAGTCGCAGCAGGCGGCGCAAGGGACACGCACGCTGGAGAGAAGGCGATGAGAGGAGAACGCGCATGTAGCTAATGGCGGCGGGAGGAGCTGTGGCCTCTGGGGAGAATCGGAGGCAGCGCCGGCGTTCAATCCTAGGGTTTGCGGGGGCGTCGGCTCGATTGGTTCGTTGGCAAAAGATAGCCCCGAATGTTGCTAGAATCGGATCTGGATGGGGGCGGCGACAAGGTGATGCGGTGGTGGAGGAGATGGCCGGTGGCGGCCAGAGCTGAGCGAGCAGCGGGCAGAGACTCAGGCAGGAAGAAAATGTTGGAGGAATAAGAGAGAGACTGGTTCACGGGGATGTGTGGGGTAGCGATGGAAAAAAGGCAAACCGGCTATACCTGAAAACTGGGGCAACGGGACAGCTACACATTTGCTTGCCGAACGATCCCTCGCAAGCCACAATTCACCAGGACTAGCTAGCTTTGAAGTATGTTGGCCTAAGCCATTTTGTTTTATGGGTTTGTATTTATATTCAATATATGAAAGTAACATTGATCGGCCTGTACGAAGGAGATACAATATGCTCAAAATTCAATTTTATAATTAAAAAATGTAAATACATTTGCAGTATTTTTCAATATATAAAACTAGACTAAAGGTGGACGAACGACAGTGGTATTTTATTAAGAGAGTGGTGAGGCTTGAACTTGGGAGGCCTAGCACACCAGCTCATGTGCTTGACAGTAAGCCCCCAAGTCTTTCTTGTATTTTTCAATATATAGATTGACAATACCAAAAGTGAAAATCACATAGTGTCGTGGTACTACGATCCGATCCAGCAGCTGACAAGAAAATGATACAAGAAACTGAGAGACACACGGGCAGGTGAATATCTTCTGCTCAGGTGAATATCTTGCGCAGACGATCTACTGAATAGGCGAACGACGTCACAGTCTCCTCAAGGCAGCGGTTCTTCTCTTCCCGGGTCCAGCTCTGACCATAGATGTGATCGGGTTAAGACACTGTGAGACACACGGGCAAAAAAAAAAAAAAGAGCACGAAATCTAAGCTTTTGGACTTACAGAAGCAACTTGGTTAAGTTTTGTGCGGACATTCTGCAGCAGCTCGGACAGGGTACCTTCCCACTTGTAGAATTCCAGCTCTTTCTTGTTCAGAATCTTGTCAGCAATCTGACATGAATAGAGGGCATGATTACTAGGTTAAATGATACTCCCTCCGTCCCAAAATATAGAGTATTTAACCAAAAACTATCACATTTCATGGAAACGTGACAGAAAACTACCACTTTACGATTTTGTGCGGCACTTTTGTTTTAATCCGTAGCAAAAAACTACCAAGTCTCGAAACCGGCCGCTTCGCCCGCGCTAAGCATCAAACTGACCAGCCGGTCCCAAGTTTCAGGTGCCACGGTGGCCAACCGACGCCCGCCGCGCGTTAACGGCCGTTAACGGCGCATCCGCGGCCGGAAACGGCGTCGTCAGAGGATCAACATCAAATGGCCGGTCCCACGGTTTGGTGCATTGAACGCAAACCGACAGCCGCCGTTTCCGACCGCGGGCGCGCCGTTAACGGCCGTTAACGCGCGGCGGGCGTCGGTTGACCACCATGGCACCTGAAACGTGGGACCGGCTGGTCAGTTTGGTGTTTAGCGCGGGCAAAGCGACCGGTTTCGAGACTTGATAGTTTTTTGTCACGGATTAGGACAAAAGTGGTAGTTTTCCGCACAAAATCATAAAGTGGTAGTTTCTGTCACGTTTCCGTGAAATGTGATAGTTTTTGGTTAAATACTCCAAAATATAAGAACATTTTTGACATTTTTGACACTAGCATAGTGTCAAAAACATTCTTATATTTTGGAACGGAGGGAGTATTCATCAATGGAGGAACAGGTAACTCTCGCTCACACCACACTGACAGAATACAGTCTGCCATGATGCCCTGATTTGCATTGGATAAGTAAATATAAGGATTCATGCCACAACGAAATGGCCAGCTATAGAATGAATGTAGAACTATTTACATAGCAGAAGAACGAGATATGAAACAGATCCGTATATAAAGTGACCCTCAACGGAGTGCATAAAGTAATAGCATGCATACTATCTTCTTTTGGAATTTGAATCAGCAAAACAAGAAGATTGAGAAGAACCAGTGCCAACAACACATTGTTAACAACAACATGGGAAGCCATTCAAACACACACACTATTTTACATCACATGAACGTTTTGGTATAAGGTTTTGTGCTGAAAAGTGGTACCTTTTTGCCGGTCAGTCGACCTCCAGCAGATTGACCAAAGTACATATTATAGAAGTGACAGAAAAATGCTTGCTGGTCCTTCTCAGACAACTCTTCCAGATAAGAAGCATATTTAGTGTCTGAAGCAGATGGTTCTGGAATTGTGTGACCCTGTTCGCTGAACCATTTCAGATCTTTCTTCAGTGCCTCTGATCTCTCTAACCCAGTATTCTGAAACTCCGCATCTGATAGGCATAGATAACTAGAATGTCAATCAGCAGCATCTAGCTAACAATGATGAAAGAAATGTTCCAGCTCTTACGGCAGGAAAAGGTAGGTAATCTGTCACATAACCACTATGAGATTCCAGTAATTACGCCATTTATTGTTCTATAAGCAGAAATCGAGCCAGCTCGGCTCGACTCGCTAAAGCTCGTTTCGTTAACGAGCTAACTCGACTCGACTCGTTACTAAAACAAGCTCGAATCCAAGATTGGCTCGACTCGTACAACTTGCGAGCTGGCTCGTTTAGCTTGTTAAGCTCGTTAATGATATGAACATAAAAGCTTACGAATATGATCAAAATGATTACTTGGGAATTTAAAATGTACATATTAAACATGTACAATGTTCACAAACAATTGTAATCATGTGCCAACTTAACTTACAATTGTCAGTACCATCAAGTCAGTACCATGTACATGACCATTGACCACAACCAATTGTACATGACCACAATCATCAGCAAGTTAGTAACATATACATGACCAAATAATTGTAATTTCCTCGAACGTCTAGGCGTTGTGTTGTGCACCTGGGACGCAGGGTGCTTCGCTGATCTTTTGTACTGAGCCTAACGAGTTACATGAGTACTTGTGAGATCGGCTCGTTTAACTCGTTCTATAAACGATCTTAAACCAAAGCTTGACTCGACTCGTTATTCTTCGAGTTTGAATTGATTCGAGTTGAGTCACGAGCTACTCGTTTAGTTCGCGAGCATCGAGCTTTTTTTCCAGCTCTAAGCAGAATAAACAAAGTACATGCATTGAGTTAAACTTTCCAGTTCCAACTACGGCGTTTCCTCATCTTGCTCCTTTTAGCTCCAGCTTGGTAAATTTTCTTGCAGCTTTTCAATCATTCATCTTATTGTCTCGTGCTTACCATCTCATGCTAATTCTTTTTCCATGCTTGTAGGTTCACCCATCGGTTGGATCCAACAATGTGCCGCTCAACCCCGGTTCTTCTAAAAATCTGCAAGAAAGCCCAGTGACGCCTACTACGGTTCTCAGCCTCCGCCTCAGCACCACACTTCGAATATTAGGAGGGCACTGTGACTCCAGGCGAGTTCTCCTAGTGTTGTGCTACTCATGCTTGTGGGTCTTTAATCCATAGATAGCAATCTTTAATAATTTGGGAAATTTTGGAACTTATGAATTATTCATATTGCTATTGTGCAAACCATATGACTACACTTGTCAAAATTTAGAAGTTGTCAAAATCATGTGAGTACACGGTAAAAATCATGTGACCGTTCTCCTATGTTTAGTCTTTTAACTTGTACGAATTTCAACTTGCAAAAAAATCATGTTTAGTCTTTTAATTTGTACATATTTGGAACTTGTGGAAATCAGGTGGGCACACTTGTAAAATTCTATAACTTGTCAAAATCTATAATTGTATAATTCATACATTTGCTTTCATATTTGTAGTATCGCATCATGGACGCCTTCGTCTTTGTGTAGTACTTGTGTTTGATGGATTTGTGATCTTCATGTTTCATGGACAAGTGATTTCAACTTGTTTGATGAATTTGTACATGTTTGGGTACTTTGGAACTCGATGGACTACTTGTGCTTTGGAACTTGATGGATTTGTGCTAGATATGTGTGTGCTCTATATATGTTTCTGCTTCTTTTCAGAATGGTAGAATATATTTATTGTGCTGAATTGCAGGGATTTGAAACAAAACAGCTAAAAAATAAAAATAAAACTGGGGCCTTTACCGAGTGTTACACTCAGTCAAGGTGCCACATGGCAGAATCTAGTAGCATCTGGGCGCCTCTCTGACAAAATGGTCAGGCCGGCAATCGTTGTCGAGTGTATTCCGAAATACTCGGCAAAATTTTCACAAAATACACTCGGCAAATAGTCCAGAACCGCCGTGTATTTTGAAAATACACACTGTAAAGTTTTTGAATATTTGTCGTGTGTTTTCTGTAATACACTCAGCAATGTTTTTGAAACTTTGTTGTGTATTTCAAAAATACACTCGGCAATCTTTTGGAACTTTGCAGTGTATCGTCTTAAACACTCAGCAAATATGATGTCACGATGGCACTCCATTAGCGTCGACCGGCCGTCAAGGGTGCTTTTTTGCAGAGAGATGCAGAAAGACACTAGGCAAAGACTTTGCCGAGTTCTGGGCTTTATAGACTCGGGAAATGTTCTTTGTCGACAATATTTTTACCGTGTCCTATTTGCCGAGAGTAACAGTCGGCAAAGTTTTTGCCGAGTTTTATTTTGGGTTTACAGATCGAGTCTTTTTGATACTCGGCTAAGGTGCCAAATCCGGTAGTGCATGATACATAAGGGTTTCTGCTAAGTATGTCAACACAAATAGGGAGACGGAGGTTGCACTGCAAACAGTGATGTAAAAGAAGCCAGCCATCTAGCCCTGGCTATGCGCCACCGTGCCGCCAGCATAGTGCCTAGCGCTATTTAGAGCACTGATTTTCAAAGATCAATTTGCAAAAAGGCATTGAAAGCTATCAATGAAAAAAAGTCTTCAATTATCATTCTAAATGCAGAGGCCGGGGTAATCCTCTTTTTCGAAAAAAGAAAAAAAACATTCTAGATGGAGAGACTTCACATGCACGAGTAAGATGGCAAATATAGCTTCCAACATGTTTGCCAGGTAGAGGAAAACCCACTATAGCAATACGTACCGTTACATGTGAAGCAAACAAATACACCACATCCATATCACAAGCAAATGTGAATAAAAATGCACCAGTTCCAAATAATTTTAGTTGATAATGACTTGATATATGAACACTGTCACTAGAAAATGTTGATGAGATTATTCAAACTGGAAAGTGTGAAAAATTGAAGCGAAGTGTTTCCCCTGGAGCATTTTAGATACAAAATATTGTCGAATCACCAAGGAATTGAACATGCCTCTTCGCAACAGGTGAGAACCTACCTACGTTTTATTAAATTTGTGCGGATCCAATCTTAATTCTGAAGTACATCTCATCACAGGTTTATAATAGCAAAAAAAACCACACAACATTCTGTTGAACATTCAGTGTAATACCTGGTTTTACAACAAATTAGGCGTGTATTATCTCGAAAGCATCCGCAATAATCATGGCTTAAAATCTTTGAACACCTTAATTTGGATTAGTAGCCCATGATTAGTATTAGGATATCATATTTTTCGCAAACATTATCAGAAATGGCAAAAATAATTGCCTGTCTCTGAATCCTGGCTCTTGGTCTGTACATTCGATTTTAGTTTAGCAGAAAGAAGTATGAATGGATTATTGTGACCAAAATAAACTGTAGCACGAAATCTCTACCCGCCACACACTAGAGGAGGCAAAAAAATTGACTGGCAGAGCTAATTACACAAAACCAGACGGAAGGACGGGTTTGCTGTGACTCACACCATGGGACGGCGGCGCGGTCGACGATGTTCTCGAGCGTCTGGAAGATGAGCTTGCTGTCGACGAGGAAGCGCAGGTAGGCCTCAAGGTTAGGCTCCAGCTCGTTCAGTGACGGTCCCTCAAGCTCCTTCTCCCCTTCGCTGGCCTGGTCCTTGGTGTGCATCCGCATCGCCGCAGCCCTCATCTCCTCCACGAAGGTCTTACCGGCCCCTTCGTCCCCTCTCGCCGCTGCCGCCGCTGCGACCATCCTCCTCCGCTGGGAATGAATTTGCACAGAAATCCCCGGCACACGGCGCGCCCCCAACGACACTGACAGGCCGCTGCTGTTCATCCCAGCGGCGGAAACGGAGATAGATACGCACGGAGAGGAGGCAAGGGTTGCTGCTGCGAGCGCCATGCATGGAGTCGACGATGGCGAAAGGGAAGTGCGGGGGTTGGTGGCGAGATACTGCCGCGGGTGCCATGGGAGCGGCTTCACTTATAGCGCTTGGGTATCGTGCCAGCTGGGAAGGCGAGTCGACGTTGGAACCTGAGCACATGGAGGAGCACGACACAGATTCTTTGACTTGCAAGAGCAAAATCAGATAAGACTTTGGCGATTCTCAGCCATTAGATTTAACATCTGCGGTTCACGGGAACAAAACAGTACAATGACAGTGTTTTTCCACGGTGCTTTTGCTAGTACAATTTGTATCACAATGCACAGTGCACTCCAGTTTTAATCCCCGCATCTACACGTATCGCTCCCAGCCGCGAGGATTTCTCCTTGTTCGAAGGATTGAAAGGACGATCCCTTCGCCGGTATATATCCACGCATACTGTATTTGAATCCATCAGCGTTCCACCGTCCAGAGAGCATTGCGTTAATGGCGAGAGTAGAACAGCCTTCCAACCTATGGTGGAGAACTCTTGGAGAGGTATTGGGCAGCCCTAGACGGTCCTAGCTAGAACTTGCTTGTATGCCTTGTGCGTGAATACCATTCGCTGATAGTGTTTTTATCGGTAACACGACAGTGCGAGGAAAGAGTTAAGAACCTTAGATGCTGGCTTGGACTTAAACATTGTATTGTGCATGATAGTAAAGGCAAAGGAGCGGTATAGCATTGTTTTGGGATAAGGCATTGAAATAAAAATGCTCTCATATGGTGTGAGATACATCGATGTCACTATCCGTGATGATCCCCATCGTCCGAAGTGGCGGGGAACTTTTGTGTATGGGGAGCCTAGAAGTCAAGATAGACACTTTATGTGGAGTTTGCTAAGGAGGATTAAACCGAATGTTGGCATACCTTGGCTCATGATCAGTGACTTCAACGAATGTATGTGGCAACATAAGCATTTTTCTTCAGCTCGAAGATCAGAAAGTAAGATGGCAAATTTTAGCGAGCTTTTGTCTTAGTGTGATCATGATTTTTGTTGTGGAATGCTACCTAGCATAATCTCAATATGGCATGAATATTAAGACACGAGTGATTCAAGACAATAGTCTATCATATTTTACATAAAAACATCAATACTCAGGAATACCAACAAACAATCATGTCTTTCAAAATAGCAATGCTAAAGGACACTATCCCTACAAAATCATATAGCCTTGTCATGCTCCATCTTCTTAATACAAAGTATAAATCATGTACTACCCCGGTGTCAGCCAAGCAATTGGTTTGTACTTTTTAACGCGCTTTAGCTCTTTCAACTCTTACGTAATACATGAGCGCGAGCCATCAATATAACACTATGGGTGGTATAAAATGTGGTGTTAGAGGTTTATGTGGAGAAGACAAAAAGGAGAAAGTATCACATGGACTAGGTGGATCAATGGGCTATGAAGATTCCCGTCAATCGATATCAATACGAGGAGTAGGGATTGCCATGCAACGGATGCATCAAGAGCTATAAGTGTATGCAAATTCAAACTGAAAAACTAAGTGGGTGTGCATCCAACTTGTATGGTCATGAAGACCTCGAGCATTTGAGAAAGCCCATCATCGAAATATACAAGCCAAGTCTATAATGAAAAATTCCCACTAATTATATGAAAGTGACAATATAGGAGACTCTTTATATGAAAAACATTGTGCTACTTTGAAGCACACGTGTGGAAAATGATAGTAACATTGACCCTTCTCTCTTTTCTCTTTTTTTCCTTCTTTTCCTTTTTCCCTTTTTCCGTTGGGCTCCTTTTGGCCTCTCTTTTATAGAACAGACTCATGGACTTCATCCCCACCTTAATTTGAGTACTCATTAGTCTCCACCATTCTTTTCCTCACTAGGGCAATGCTCTAATAATAATGATCATCACACTTTTATTTACTTACAACTCAATAAAACTAATACATGATGACTCTATATGAATGCATCTGGCAGTGTACCAGGATGTGCAATGATCTAGCGTAGCAAAGATATCATAAAAGAGACAAGCCATGAAAATATCATGCTAATTATCTTATGATCATGCAAAACAATATAACAATGAATGATCAATTCATGTATATGATGATGATGGAATTTGCATGACAATATATATCGGAATGGCTATAAAAATGCCATAAGGCCTTAAACAATGCAAGGTGCATAGGAGAGGTCCTTGAAGAAATAAACCAGGCTTTTCTTAAGCACTGGTGCTTATTTATATAGGGCGGACTCTTAATTAAACGTCTCTCCTATAGAAATAGGGACCAGTGCTTAAACAAAATCTGGTTTATTTTTCTAGCACTTCCCTAAGCACCTAGCATTGTACAAGGCCTAATAGATAGGTATGGTGGCTGTTTTGAGGAGGTTGCAAGGAGGGCTTATGCACCGGCAAAAGTTACGCGGTACTAGAGAGGCTAGCAATGGTGGAATGCCAAGAGTGTGTATAATCCATGGACTCATATTAGTCATAAAGAACTCACATACTTATTGCAAAAGTTTATCAGCCCTCGAAGCAATGTATTACTACACATGCTCCTTGATGGCAGGTTGGTAGGAGTTAACCATCGCGCGCACCCGACCTTCACGCAAAGCAAGACAATCAAGGTTAAATTGTGCTGCAATTTCATTGCATAACGGAAAATTATACGTGCATGCTTCAAAAATCACAAACCTTAACACCAATATTCTTAGTAAACCACAATCATTCAATATTACCTCCCACATATTACCATCTCTATATCGCAAAACTATTGCCAGGAATCAAACATATCATACTGAGTGATCTACAAGTTTTATGCAGAATTTTATGACTAACCATCTGAATGATCAATTTCTGTTGACTCTCTAAATAGATATAAATGAAGCATGAGAGTTTAATTCTTTCTACAAAAGACTTGGCCGCGCTCTAACAAATATAAGTGAAGCAAAAGAGCATTCTACAAATAACGGTTTTCTATGTAGAGAAACAGGCATCCAAACTTCAATTGATATAAGTGAAGCACATGAAGCATTCTATAAAGCCACACTCAAAAGATATAAGTGAAGTGCAAAGAGCATTCTATAAATCAACCAAGGACTATCTCATACCAGCATGGTGCATTATTAAAATAAAAATAAAAAGCACACGACGCTTCAAGAATTTACGCATATCATGTGAACAAAACAAAAACCGAGACATATTGATAATTGTTGTAGAAAGATGGGATGCCTTCCATCCGCAAGGTTAGCCCCTTGAGTCTCCTTGAATATTACTTGGGATGCCTTGGACATCCCCAAGCTTGAGGTCTTCACTTTAGTTATTCTTATCATATTGATACCTCCTCGATCTTCAAACACTTCATCCACACAAAACTTAACCAAACTTTTTATTAGAGGGGTTAGAACATATAACATCAAATCCCATCATGTCCTGCTGTAAGATATTTGTATAATTATAATCAAACATTACCCATTGTATTCTATCACAATTCTATGTCTCCCAAGTCAATGGGGCTCAACAAGATTTCAAACATACGCAAATAATAAACTATGACAACAATCTGCGAAAACAAGACGGTCTGTAAAGATGCAGATGGCATATATACTTTTCTAACTCAAAAGAAATCTAGAAAATAGGATAAAATAAACAATTTGCATAGTAGTATTGTGTAAAAAAATTATAATTTTTTGACATTCTAGTAAAAAAATGAAAAATCATGCACTACAACCAAACTTTATGTTTTCGCACCGCACACACCAAACAAGCAATCTAATCAACCTAAAGGTAAATCTTAGCACATTATTTTTATAATACAATGAATTTGTACAAGGAGATAATTATTTTTGCGAAAAACTTCCATGAAAAAACTCTACATTATTTCCATGAGCATGAACGCAACTATTCAAGGTCGACCCTCACTTCTCCAATGCATAACTTTCCAATCGCTTCTCTTTTATAAAACAAATTAGGTTCCCCTCTATAATTTTTTGTTTTTTAACTTTTCAAAAGCACTCGTAGAAATTAATGACTCTCTAAAACTTCCGGCTTGTCTTCCTGGCAGCACTTTTTTTAAAGCCATTAAGCTAGGCATAAAGTGCTCAAGTAGTTGATCCACTCGGATCCCAAGGTATATCAAAGTCAATTTTAACTAAAACAATGATTTTTAATTTAGTAGTGAGCACAAAGCAACATATGTCATGTAACAAGTATCCAACTCTGCTCTTATGCATTGCCGTGTCATAAAAGACCAATTTATGCACAGAAAGTAAAGGCCAATGCATAGTATTCAAAGTTTCTTGCAATTTTATCGTATTGAAAATATAGAGAGGCGCAGATATAGTTCCCCTCTCATAATAATTGCAAGTAGAGTAAGCAAGCACGTGCATATTATATTCATCAAAATCATCATGTGTAATAGTAAAACACAACCCATCAATATAATCCTTAATAAGAGCAAACTTCTCCGATATAGTATAGTTGGGAGAATTCACAAAGATAATAGGACTATCATGTGTGGGTGCAATAACAACAATTTCATTTTTAACATAAGGAACTAGAGCAAGTTCATCTCCATAAGCATCATTCATATTGGCATCATGGCCACAATCATAGCAAGCATCAAGATCATCAAAAAGGGATATTTCAGACGAATCAACGGGATCATAGCATTCATCGTTCGGTAAGCATGAAGGAAAATTACACAATGTATGAGTTGAAGAGTTACTCTCATTGGAAGGTGGGCACAGGTAGCTAATTCACTCTTTCTTCCTTTGTTCTTCGCTCTCCTCCTCGTCTTTTTCATCTAAGGAGCTCACAGTGTCATCAATTTCTTCTTCCATTGATTCCTGCAAAATATTAGTCTCTTCTTAGACAGCGGAGACTTTCTCAATAAATGCATCAATATCGGCATTATATTTATAATTCTCATAAAAATATTTAAGTATAGATAAATTTTCAGGTCTGTAAACAACATCATCATAATTTTCATGCTCTCCAAATAAAGATTCAATTTCACATGCACCCTTAAAAGCGACAAATTCTTTTATTCATTCCACATAGTAATAATTATATATACCTTTAGCATAACAAGCCAAGATTTAATTATCATTAAATTCACATGAAAAGGGAAGTTGTGGAGCCTTCATCTTAGAGTAACAAGTAATAGCATATCTCAAGCATAAATTCCAAGCATACCAAGGCAAACAATCAATTTGATCCCATAAGAGTTTTCTTTTTTGAGTCAAGCGATAATCCCTAAAGTATTCACGTTGATCCAACGTGTCTCCCATTATAAGGTTGAATGGGGTTTTCTCAAGAATATCAAAGTAGTGTTTAATATTTTCCACATAACGAGCATCGAGGGTTTTAGGAGGTTCTCCATCTCCATGAGTAGCAAGTACAACTAATTTTTTTTGGTATTTCATGTTCCATATCCATAACTAAAGATATAAAGCAACTTAGAACCAAAAATAAATTTTACTTGGAGGTAGAAAATAAAATCTACTTAGTGATAAAGCAAACAAGCACACATGAGAATATTCACCCCATGCATTGCTCCCCGACAACGGCACCAGAAAAAGGTCTTGATAACCCACAAGTACAGGGGATCATTTGCAGCCTTTTTCGACAAGAGTGTCGAACCCAACGAGGAGCTAAAGATAGAATTTATATTCTCTTCAAGTTATATCAACCACTGATACAACTCTACGCACGCTTAATGTTCGCTTTACCTAGAACAAGAATAAAACTACTTTGTAGGTATAATGGGATAAGTTTGCAAGAACAAAATTAAAGTACTTAGCGCGAATAATACCACGAGTATTTTGCAAGATAAAAAAGTTAGTTGTTTAGTAGAAGGATTTTTGTGACACAAGAGAAGGATTTGTTACCAGGCAATTGATAACTAGACTGATAATCATTATTGCATTTCTATATGAGGGAGAGGCATGCACTTATGATTGGACCTCTAGCAAGTATATGCAACTACTAAAGATCATTATGGTAAAACCGAACCATAGCATTAAGTAACAAGTCGTCTTTACTGCCATACGCAACAACCCCCTTACCCGGGTATGTGTTTCTGTCACTGATGCCACCCATTATAAGAGAATCATGAAAGTATTGCAACACCCTATAGCGGTAATCCCACACGCTTGCGCGACGTGGAGGGCACCATAGGAAAGCACCAAAATAAAACATACAACTCAAATCAATCACGATCATCAATCAACCAATAGGACAAAACGAATCTACTCAAACATCATAGGATAGCCACACATCATTGGATAATAATATATAGCATTGAGCACCATGTTTAAGTAGAGATTACAGTGGGGAGAAGAGGTGTTATACCACTCCATAGAGGGGGAGAGATTTGGTGATGACGGTGGTGAAGTTGTTGGTGTAGATCGTCGCACGATGATTGCCCCGGCGGCGTTCCGGCACCACCGGGAGAGAGGGGGGAGAGCCCCCCTCCTTCTTCTTCTTCCTTGGACTCCTCCCTAGATGGGAGTAGGGTCCATGGCCTCCATAGCGGCAGAGGGTGAGAGCCCCACCGAGATTGGACCTCTCTCTATGTTTCTCTTCTGTTTCGCGTTCTGTTTTCTGGCCGGAAACCATTTCTTAAATATCCGGATATCCGTAACTCCGATCAGGCTGAAATTTTGACACGATTTTTCCGGATAAAAGCTTTCTTGTGGCTGAAGAAGGACACCAACCGACCTACCAGGTGCCCACTGGGCTCCATGGCACGGCCAGGGGGTATGGGCGTACCCAGGTGCCCAGTGGAGGCCATGGGCCCCCGTTTGCGCTGATTCTAACTCTCAAAATCACATATATTCCAAAAAAATATCCGTAAATTTTTATCGCATTTGGACTTTGTTTGATATCGATTCTCTGCGAAACAAAAAACAATGCAAAAAACAGGAATTGGCACTGGGCACTAGATCAATATGTTAGTCCCAAAAATAATATAAAATGTTGGCCAAAGTGTATGAAAGTTGTAGAATATTGGCATGAAACAATAAAAAAATTATAGACACGATGGAGATGTATCATAATGTAGTCGAGTTAATTGTTAGGGCTTGATGCCTAGTATCTACTATGTTTAGAGATTTATATTGCTATGACTTTGCTATGCTAAATACTTGTCACTAGGGCTCGAGTGCCATGATTTCAGATCTGAACCTATTATGTTTTCACAAATATATGTGTGTTTCGGATCCTATCTTGCAAGTTGTATGCACCTATTATGTTTATGATCCGAATACCCCAAGGTGACAATAATTGGAATTATTTCCAATGATTAGCATAGTTTGAGAAGTTCATCTATTCACTAAGTGCTAATGCTTTGTTCCGGTTCTCTATTAAAAGGAGGCATTAATATCCATTAGATTTACGTATAGACCCCGCTGCCACGGGAAGGTAGGACAAAGATGTCATGCAAGTTCTTATTATAATCACGTATAACTATATACGAAATACATGCGTACATTATATTGATGAATTGGAGCTATTGTTTGTCGCTGTAGGTTGTATCTGTTACATGATAAATATCATCCAATGCAACTATCCATCGCTGATCTAATGCCTATGCTTTTATCATATTGGTCTTTGCTAAGTTACTTTCGTTACTGTTGGTGTTACAATTACTATAAAACTGCTAGTGTTAATATTTCTATTACTATTGCTACTGTCCTACTAAATATTTTGCTGCAGAAATATAATTTCCCAGGTGTGGTTGAATTGACAACTCAACTGCTAAGACACATAAATATTGTTTGGCTCTCTTGTGTCGAATTAATAAGTTTGGGTCAAATACTACCCTCGAAGACTGTCACGATCCCCTATACTTGTGGATTATCAATAAGCAACAACATGTAATCATTATTTACAACAATATATTGTAATGACAACAAATACTTATACTCAACAAGACATCATAAACAACATCACTTTCTTATAAACAACAACAAATGAAAACAACATCACATAGTCATAAACAGCAACACAATCATACATTTTGAGTTCACAAATTCACGATAGAGTGTAGATTGTAGAGATAATTTTGAGTTCATATAGATTTTATATGGGTACATGGGTATGTTGTATGGGTTCTACAATCCAATACCCATACCCTCTCTACCCGATGGGTTTCAGATTTTCCTATTGACATACCCATGGGTAACTTTTTGTACCATACCCTTACCCTAATATGGTTTTTACCCACATGGTACGTGGGTAATGGGTACCCATTACCAGGGATGCGGAAGCGCATCACGCCAACAGACGTATATTAAGATGATATCCAAATTTCGAAAATACAAGGAACATATTAGCTTTAATAAATACCAAATCAAATCCAAATTAAAATCATGTAAAAGTTGAGGCATGCATAAGTAAACGCATGGTTTAATTTTAAAGGATTTATAGTAGTTGGGGGAAAGTAAGTAAAAAACATTGAAACATATCGAACCAATTAAAAATGATTTAAAAAATCAAGTGTGTGTAACTTGTGTTTAGGGACCTATTGATGGGCTTGATCTATTTTGAAACTTAACTTCATTATGAAGTTTGGCCACACTTGAAATTTATTTGGAACATCAGAAAAACAATAGCGGTGGGCCCCTGCGATATGCTGCCTTACCTAGACAGGCCAACTCGTCCATATAGCAGGATGTTGATGCCATTAGAGGAAACAACTGGCAATGTTGATTTTGTTGTAGTCCTCCTGCACTTGTTTCATTGGTAGTGGCCACGGCTGCCTTCAAGAATTTCTAAATCAACCCATCAAAAGTCCTAATATTCAATGTCATCAAGTAGAAAAAATTGTCCTACAACATCTGATTTTGCAAGCGCACGCTAAAACAATAGCCAAAAATGGTGAACATGTGATGGCAATGGATCATTTATTGTCAATAACAATGCCGTGTTTAACAATGAAACCACTAGCAATGTTGATTTTGTTGTTGTCCTCCAGCACCAGTTTTATTGGTAGTAGACACAGATTCTGTCAAGAATTTCAACATCAACCCATCAAAAGTCCTAATGTCTAATATCATCTGGTAGAAAAAAAGTACTATAGCATCTGATTTTGCAGGCATACACAAAAACGGTGGCCAAACATGGTGACCTTGTGATGGCGATGGATCGTTTATTGTTAATAAGAGAGCCATGTTTAACAAGGAAACCACTGACAATGTTGATTTTGTTGTAGTCTTCTAGCACCTCTTTTATTGGTAGTGGCCACGCCTGTCGTCAAGAATTTTTATGCATCAACCCATCAAAAGTCCTAATTTCTAATATCATGTTATAGAAAATAAATGTCCGACAACATATGTAGGCACGCGCAGAAACGATGGCCAAACATGGTGACCTTGTGATGACAATGGATCATTTACGATTAATGAGAGAGACGTGTTTAACAAGTAAACCATTGGCAATGGTGAATTTTTATAGTCCTCCTGCACCTCTTTGATTGGTAGTGGCCACGGCTGCCATCAAGAATTTCTACATCAACCCATCAAAATCCCTAATGTCTAATATCATCACGTCGAAAAAATGGCCTATAACCTTGCTTTTGCAGGTGCACATGAAACGGTGGCAAAAAATGTCGACCATGTGATGGCGATGGATTGTTTATTTTTAATAACAGAGCCCAACATGAAAACCACAGTCGATGTTTGTTTTGTTGTAGTACCCCAGCACCTGTTTTATATATTGGTGGTGGCCACTGCTGCCATCAAGAACTTGTGCATCAACCCATCAAAAGTCCTACCTAATGTCCAATATCATCATGTAGCAAAAAAATATCCTATAGCATCTGATTTTCAGGCGCACGCAGAAACGGTGGCCAAACATGGTGACCTTGTGATGGCGATGGATCGTTTATTGTTAATAACATAGTTGTGTTTAACAAGAAAAACACAGTCAATAATGTTGGTTTTGGCAGTGGCCACGGCTGCAAACAAGAAACTCTAAAAATGCCCAATAGCCTCTGATTTTGCAGGTGCACGAAGAAACTATGGCCAAAGATGGGGACGATGCGATGGATTGTTTATTGTTAATAAGAGATATGTGTTTAGTAGGAAAATCACAGTCGATATTGGTTTTATTGTAGTCCTCCAGCACATGTTTTATATATTTGTAGTGGCCACGGCTGCCATCAAGAACTTGTGTATCAGCCCATCAAAATTCCTACCTAATGTCCAATATCATCATGTAGTAAAAAATGTCATACAACCTCTAATTTTGCAGGCACACGCAGAAACAGTGGCCAAGCATGATGACCTTGTGATGGCGATGGATCGTTTGTTGTTAATAATAGAGCCGTGTTTAACAAGAAAACCACAGTCAATTTGTTTTGTTGTAGTCCTCCAGCACCAGTTTTTTATATTGGTAGTGGCCACGGCTGCGGACAAGAAGGCTCTGATTTTTCAGGCGCACGCAGAAACGGTGGCCAAACATGGTGACCTTGTGATGACGATGGATCGTTTATTGTTAATTACAGTCATATTGAACAAGAAATTCCTACCTAATATCCAATATCATTATGTAGAAAATAGATGTCCCACATGCTTTGATTTTGCAGGCGCACAAAGAAACGATGGACAAACACGATGACCTTGTGAACCTTGTGATGGCGATGGATTGTTTATTTTTAATAATAGAGGCGTGTTTCAAAAGAAAACCATAGTCACTGTTGGTTTTGTTGTAGTCCTTCAGCACCTATTTTATATACTGGCAGTGGACACGGCTGCCATCAAGAACTTCTAGAAATGTCCTACATCCTCTTATTTTGCAGCCGCACGCAGAAACGGTGGTCAAACATGGTGACCTTGTGATGACGATGGATCATTTATTTGTTAATAACAAAGCCATGTTTAACAAAGAAACCATATTCAATGTCGATTCTGTTGTAGTCCTCCAACACCCGTTATATATATTGGTAGTGCCCACGACTGCATCAAGCCATGAAAAATCCTACCTAATATCCAATATCATCAGGTTGAAAAAATGTCCCTTCTTTGTACATGACTACTAAACTCACGTTGAAGTCGCGACTGCAAGATTGAACAATTACTCAATAAGTTAAGTTGCGTGCATGACGCTAATCATTCAATTTTTTTGCAAAAAAAAATCATTCAATTTAATAGTTATTCAACATTCAATGGATGCATTGCTTTTCCATGGGCATATGCCACGTCCAGGCAGGCACAAGCGCCCCATAGGAAATCAGCCGTAGAGTGATTGTGCATATCTTTTTCTTTGTCTTTATATCTATCTATATCTATACCTAGCTACTAGTTTTGTCTACATATATGCAACATACCCTGTGAATCCGAGGTGTGTCGTGTATCCCCGTATCAGTTCGTTTTCTGCCCCACGATTTAAATCCAATGTCTCACGTGCAATCAAGCAAATATTTACATTTACCTGCCCTCTTTGTAAATATGTACCCCCCTAAAGCTTGTGATCCAAGATCCCAACCCAAGGCCTCGAGTCGTGCGTCCTTCCCCAGATCGTCCTTGCCAAATCCCTCGCATCGGCTCCCGAATCAAATCCCAACCCCGGAGGGCTCCTACGATGGCAACCAGACAACCATGGACTGGAAGATTCCCTGGAAGTCCTACAAGTAGCCGCGACAATGGGTACCGGACGGTCGTCTTGGCGGCGAAGCCATGACGCTCTGCGGTAGTGACGAAGCGTCTCAGAGGAGGCGCCATCCCCCCTGGATGGCCTTCGTCGATGGCAATGATTCAGCTGTAGCCTCTTGTCTAGAGAAAGCTGTAGGTTGTAGCAGATGTACAAGTGCAAATAGTCCTTCCGCATTCAGCCAAGTGACACGCACAATACTAGTGCGAATGCTCATATCTGCAGGTTGTATCAATATTGTAGTATAATGAATAACAATGACAATGGCTTGGCATTTGGCAAGAAGTATCCGCTTTGCTGTTATCAAAAAATCCAGTTACTAATTCAGTTTATGGGTTGGAAAAATAAGTGACTTTCTCAGTCATGTGGTCAAAACATATATTGTTCAGTAAAGCTTTTAAACTGCATAAGTGGCCTGGGACGGCTATGTCCAGTTTTGAGATCAAAGCTATAAGCAAAAGTCACTATCATAAGTTTCCTGAACATCTACAAACTTTATTGTGTGTTCCTGGATGATGCAGGTCTGACCAAAAGTAAAGAGGCAACAAACATGCATGTATTGCCACTACACAGCATTACAAGTTATAGAGAAATCAGAAATTTAATCATGATTAAATATGTTCAGAAATTTGACATGCATCAAACTTGAAAAAATCAAGTCAAATTTAATTTGACATAACACAAATTCTCATCCATTACATGAATTCAGTACATCAAAGTGTACATGATACCATAGATACAATCATTCTTTGCTTGGACAACTTTTTGTATCAGGAAGCCTTTATGTACTTCAGGTTTTTCTACCAACTATGGAAACATGATTAAAATTGTGATTTGTATGTAAGGATGCGTAGTGGGTTAGTGGCAGTATGTCAGGCATCTCAATAAACGCTTTACGACAACCTGGATGGTCAAGTATGTTGCTGAAATTCAGAAGTTTAGATGATGAGAATGCTTGCAGTAACAATGTTTATTCTCATGCCTGAATTAGACATAACACAACACAATGCAGTTACCAGTATCCTGTAAAGAACTGCAGTTGCCATAGTATCTGAATGTATGAATGCAACGATGTTTCAGACTTTAAGAATCAAACAGTAAGAAACTAAGTTTTTGCACAACTGTATGTATTCATACGCAAAATGAACAAGATGGCACATTGAGAGAATTGAGGTAGAAGTGTTATAAGCTGGTATCGGTTGTCAGCCATGCGGCACAAATCTATCATGGCAATGCATCCGCTACACGGAGAAAAAGAATCTTGTGGTTACCTACGAAAAAATGACGAGGGGATAGTATCAAACCATGAATACAATAAAATTCCTTAAGATTTCCAAACCATTGAGAAATGAACAGAAACAGGTGAAAGCATCACACACTCTACCATTCCATTAGCTGTAAATACAGATTTTTTTTAGAAAGGAGGAGGACCCCCGGCCTCTGCATCTGGGCGATGCATACGGTCACTTTATTAATTATTTTCATAAGACCTTACAGAGTGATACAACAGTAAGACTAAAGTCACCGTCTATGCAACAACTGTCGCTACACCTATCCAATTGATGAAGGGGCGCTGATAGTCTGGGCCTAATACCAAACAGACATCGCAGTCAAACCTAAACATCTAAGACCTGAGGTCCCAACCCGGACGCCTGCCGGGTATGGGACACCTACCAGTCCGGCGCATTCCTCAACCAGGATGCCTGCCGGGTATGAGGCCGCCGCCGCCGCTTGCCACCAATCCATCTTTAGTGTGTACTGCTGCACCACCTTGTCCGGCCTCTCTGCCATCGACGCCACCACGGCGCCTAATAACGGCGCAAGTCCCTCACCACACATCGGGCGCCGAGTCTCCACCGCGCCATGACGCCGAGAAACGCCATCATTAATGTGCAGGATGAAGCACCGCTCCACCAATTATTCCGTCCTCTGGTCCCTCGAGCCCGTATACACCTCCAAGAATGACGCCACAAGAGGAAAACGACACAATAATGCCGCCGTCATCCGATCTACTGATCTAGGGTTTCCCCCGGAGGTAGCAGATAGTGGCATGAAACTTCTCAACAGCGATGCCTTCAATAAGGGAACGACACCGAAAAGTGCCGCCATCGTCGGCCTCGGCAGCAGCCGCGAGCAAGTCTTCACCCAGATCTGTTCCAATGGCCTCCATCAAGCCTCTTGTGCACGGATCGTCCACCACCGCGGCCGCTGCATCGCCCGTCGGGAGACCACAGCCACCAACACAACCTCCGCCATCCAGGGCCGCCGCCCCGGGATCCAACCCTCGCTGGCCGTCAGAGCGAAACTAACGAGCCCCATCAATGGCGGCGCAGCCGCATACCGTGCCGCGAAAACGCCACCATAGCATCGTCGTGCCAACGCACGCCGTCGCCGGGAGCGCCCGCTGCCACGCCGCCGTGCCCCACGCTAGCCCAGTGCTTTCCATCGATCTAGCCGTCCCGTGCCAGCCAAACGACGAAGGGAAGAGGCGCCCCACCGCCGCCCACGCCAGGCAGGCTTCGCCGGCCGGCGCGCCTCGGCGGCGGCGAGGGGACTGAAGGAAGAGGGGGGGGACGGGGACCGGCGGCGGCGGGAGGCCTCTCCTGACGCCCGCGGGAGCGGCAGAGGAGGTCAATCCACTTTTTTCGGGAGCGGCAGGGGCTGTAAATACAGATACAGTTTACTCATACAAGCTGACACTAATCCATCGGCTACAGCCTATAGCTTCCTATGGGACAAGTCTTCGCTGTCGTGTGAGGGCGTCAGTACTTCATCCGAATATTGTAGTGGGGTTTGCCGTCGCCGTCGTCAAGAGCTGTCCATCCACCTCAATCCGGCGAAGGAAAAAATGGAGACTGTAATTACTGGAAAGTACAATTACGTGCGGGACCGGTACGAAAATTAGGTGGGCCAGTCGGTGTAATCTTCTATTTTTATGTTTTGAAAATGGTAGATACGTTATTTTCACCATGGTCACACTCTCCCCAAATCTTTAGCTTCTCACCTTTTCTCCGCATGTCCTATGCTGCCAGTACACACAGTAGCCATCCTCTCCACGACCCCCCCCCCCCCTCCGGTGACCCTTGCCACCATTGTCCTCGCCGCCGTCGCGGCCACTGCGATAGCCTTCGCGCGGGCGCTAGAAAAGGGGGCCAACCTCTTCAGAGGGCTCACTCCTGCAAGTCCTTCTGCAGTTCTACTTGCCCGCGGGGCATCTCGCCGGGCGTGCCCGGGTCCTCTGTCCGCTTCTTCTCCGGCTCGTCGATCCGATAGGGTTCCGGCTGTCACCGAAGAGGTTTGTCGCCGTTGCCATGTACTGCTGGTTCGTTTGTTGATTTTGTAAGCCTGCTTTGCTCGCTGTTTATGTAAAACCATGGCCGGAACAGCAGATTTATCCTAAGTTTTAGTAAATTTTAGGCTGCCAACTTTTCTGGCTATGTTAGTGTAATGATGGAGGTTAAATAATACCCTTTTCGTTCGAAAATAAGTGTCTTAAGTTTAGTACAAGAGTATGATGTATCTATTCATGAGATATCCACACTCGGATGTACATCGTTGAAATGCATGTTATTTTGCTGCCTCATGTTGACCAATGACCATTTATAAGTTATAACCTATAGAATATGGGCGTGATGCCAATGTTATTTTCTTTGCTTCTTTCCAACTTACTAATTCCAGCTTGCACCCAGAAATTGTTTGCCATGCTTGTACACAAACCGTTATTCCGATGTTTGAGCTGTTGAATATATCTAATTCTTACCTCAAACCTGCCGGAAAGGGGGTATTTTGATGGTCCTCTCTGATATATATGTTGATCTGAGGAACTTGAGTGGTCGGTCGCGAAAGAAAAACGACTCGGGCTCTCGCGACCGCGTCGCCCCCACGGGTGACCGGCCCCGCTCCGGTCCTCCCTCCGCCAGCTCTCCCTCACTCTCCCCTCCCCGCCGCCGTCGCCGGCGTTCGCAGCCGGGCCTAGCCCGGGCGACGCTGGCGGCCCCTGGCCATCGGTTGCTCTCTGGCACGGGGCGGAGGGCGCCAGGGGGTGCTCCCTTGGCGGCGGCGGGGCTCCCTGGCGCGGCGCGGGAGATCGGCTGGACGGCGGCATCGCCATTGGCGACGGGGTGGCGCGGCGGCGCCCGCTCGGCCCAGTTCTGGGCCTTCGGGCCCCATCTGGGCCTAGGCGGGCCGACGACGGGGCGGGTCGACGGCGTGTCTTTCAGGAGGCGGGGGAGCGGCGATGGGCGTTGGGGTGTTGGCGGTGCTGGCGCCGCCCTGCTGCAGCATGGCCGGCGGGGCTTAGCAGGCCCTATTCGGGCCTGGCCGGGCTAGGGGTGACCTGGTATGCCCTGCTGCTGCGTCCGGACGGCAACCGCGACGGTGCCGGAGGCACGGGCCTCCTACACGACGGCGGTGGAGGTGGTTCCCTCCCGCGCGGCTACGACGCTGCTGCTCCCGTCGACCAACGCTTCCTCTCCTCGTTCTCTTGGCCTCGTGGTGGTGATCTCAGTGAGGCGGTGTGGGTGGTGTTGCGACCGCGGTGGCGCATGCTGGTGGACGGCGAGTTGGCTAGTTGGCTCCCATCCGGTTGGGCGGTGGGGGTTTGGAGTTGGGAGAAATCCTTGCCGGGTCTTCCGGCTCCGATGCGGTGACGCCTGCAGGTGCCACCATTCCTCCCTGGAAGGTGTCGTTGGTCTTCATTCCCCACTACCCTCCGTGTGCCGGGGGAAAACCTAGGACACGTCCGGGCAGCAGCTTCATCGGCGTCGCATTCCTTTCTGGAGGTGTTGCTTGGTACGCGGAGAATCGTAGCGTTGGATCATGGTGGCTCGATTTCGGAGGGCGCAGCGATAGTGGGTCATCCACGCTTTGTCGAGCTGCCAGTGCTGGCACTGATTCTTCTTCTTTTTCTTTGACTTGTTGTGCTGCTCGCCCCAGCGTTTGCTTTGTGATCGGTGTTGGTGCTTTGTATTGGTGCTTTGGAATACAAAGCGGGGGAAACCCTTTTCGGTATATATGTTGATCTGATTCTTATTTGACATGCAAACAATGTAAATAATCAAAGAGTCGGTGTTGCATAGTTCCAAAATAAGCTTTTGGTTTCAATTTAATTTCTGTGAAATTATGTGTGGTTAGTTAAACCCTTCCCAATCTTTGATAGGTACTGATGTTTAATTTTAACAGAGGATCAGCAACATCTAACTATATCACCATACGCGAGCTCACAGCTAGGTATGAATTCCTATATAGATGAATTTCCTTACAAAGTTTCAAAAATTGTTTCTCACTAGCTAACCGCTGTGAGCGAGTGGGGAGCTCATGTTTTAGTTAGTGTACAAACAACAGAAGTATTGCAACTGCACAAGACAAATCAGGCGAAATTTACATAAAACATTGTTATCTACGTGCAGTATATCTGCAGTTGTACCCCAGCAGACTACTTGAAACTAATGAGGTATGCTGGTAACTCGCACATTTCTTTTTCTAAATTTCCTGGCTCCTTTTTTTCGTTTTCTTTTTCTTAGTCAGGAAGACATGCTCTGATTTTTCCTATTTCTTGCTGCTACATTGTGTCTGAATAGCACTTCTAGCCTAATCTTGATGGCAAATTGCATGCACAACACACCAGAAAAGCTTTTTCAAGCGGTGATACTTTACCAACATTGTGCAGCCTGATGGACAAGATAGATGTATATTTTAATTAAAGCACATGGTTTCTTGTACAAATTTACAGAGTAGCATAATGATTGACTCTTTTATAGCACTGTTGGCATGGACACTTCTCCGTAGTGACTATCTGCTAGGGCTATGCCATTCTAATTCTGATGGACAAAATGATACTATGTTACCAACATTTTGTAATCAACAATAGGCAATTCAGAGGCCAGTGTTTGTCCAACCCTAACTGCTAACTGAATCTTTATTTTTTATTCTTTTTGCGAGATAACTGAATCTTTATTTAAAGGTGCTGCAATGAGCAGTTGCTCCACCGCCGGCAGAAGGTGCAAAGAGGGAGAGACGAAAGGAAGAGATGAGGGCAGGGGAAGAGATAGCTTGCACCCCTGGTCCACCACTACGACCAAACGCATCCGGAAGCCGGAGCCTCCAGGACCGCGCGCTGTCGTCCCCTCCAGGACCTCACGGCGGCGGCGGCGGGGCGTGGGGATCGAGTGGCAACTACGACCAAGCCCAGCCTGGGCTTCGCGTCCTAGACCTCGCGTTGGCGTCTTCACTTCCAGGTCCTCACGCCGGCGTTGTTGCCAAGGTCCTCACGCCGGCGTTGTTGCCAAGGTCCTCGCGCCGGCGCCTCATCTTCACTCGCGTCCTCAACAGACCCGCCGGCAACTTTTTTAGCGCCGGCGCTGAAAAAATCACCCACTCGCGTTTTCAGGATGCCGAAATTCGTCGGCTCGGTCCTTTTTGGGCCCGGCAATCCCAGACCAAACCCAGCGCACTAGGGGCGCTTGGGAGCTCCGACGGAAGGGGAAAACGCGTCTGGGCCACCACTATCAGGCTAAAACGCATCTTGCACGTCGAGATTTGCCCCCACCCCCCACCCCCGCGCATGCCCTCCCACCGCCTTGCCGATCCCGGCGCCGCCCACCCCCCACCACCGCTAGATAGGTCATTCCCCCGCCAGAAAAGAGAGAGGGTTCCGCCGCGGCATCCTCCGCCCCGTCCCTGGGCGCGCTTTCCAGCGCTCCGGCCGCGCAGGGCAGGATACCGGCGGCTGCGCGCCTACCACGCCCGCCAAGTGTCTGGCGATTTGTCTGCTCGGTGATGGACTCGGACGACGAGGAGGCGCTCGTGGCGTTGCTGGAGGAGGAAGATGAATCTGACGCCCAGGACGAAGAGCATCTCATGGACCTCGTCGCCCTAGCCAGCCTGCTCGCGAGCAATGCAAAGCCTTGGCGAGGTGGCCCGGCGCCGGGCCGGATGAAGACAAAGAACCAACATCAACTAGAAGGCTATTGCTTGCTCTACTCCGACTACTTCGCCGATGCTCCACTGCACGGCGAGAAAGTATTTCGGCGCCGTTATCCGAGGAGCCGAAAGCTCTTCCTCAGGATTCTGAATTCCATCAGGGAGTTCGACAGCTACTTCAAGTGCAAGAAGGATTGTACCGGCACACTTGGATTCACCTCACTCCAGAAGTGCACGACAGCTATGAGGATGCTTCTATACGGAGCTCCCGGTGATTCACGAGAAGACTATGGTCGCATGCCCGAGTTCACGACCATTGAGTGTTTCTACAAGTTCTGCAGGGCAGTGGTGGCAGTGTTTGGATCGCAATATTTGCGATCACCCAATGTTGAAGACACTGCTCGGATCCTAGCACAGAATGCATCTAGAGGATTTCCAGGGATGCTTGGAAGCATCGACTGCATGCATTGGAAATGGAAAAACTTGTTGGGAAACGTAGCATACAATTTAAAAAAATTCCTACGGTCACGCAAGATCTATCTAGGAGATGCATAGCAACGAGAGGGGAAGAGTGTGTCCACGTATGTTCATAGACCGAAAGCGGAAGTGTTTGACAACTCGGTTAATGTAGTCGAACTTCTTCTCCTTCCGATCGACCAAGCACCGAACGTACGAAACCTCCGAGTTCAGCACACGTTCAGCTCAATGACGTTCCTCGAACTCTTGATCTAGCAAAGTGTTGAGGGAGAGTTCTATCAGCACGACGGCGTAGTGACGGTGATGGTGAAGTGATCCGCGCAGGGCTTCTCCTAAGCACTATGAATATATGGCCGGAGGCGTAAACTGTGGGGGGGGGGGCACCGCACACGGCTAGGAATCAATGTTGTGTGTTCTAGCGATGCCCCCTTATATATATATATATATATATATATATATATATATATATATATATATAGGTTGGAGGGGAGGAGAGGCAGCCAAGGGGGCGCCCCAAGTAGGAGGAATCCTACTTGGGCGCCTCCCAATTCGGCCTCCTCCCTTCCATATTCATCCGGAGGGGGAAGGAAGGAGGAGGGAGGAGAGAAGGAAGGGGAGGCGGAATCCCTCCCCTTCCTTTCCCTCTTCTCTTCTTTCCTTCCCCCCTATTTTGGCCTACATGGGGCACACCAGCCCCCTAGGGGCTGGTATGTCCCCTTCTTGGCCCATTAGGCCCATGTAGTTGCCGGGGGGATGCCCGGAACCCCTTTCGGTGACCCGATACGTACCCGGTACCCTCGGAGCACTTCCGTTTCCCATTACTATCATCCTATATATGAATCTTTACCTCTCGACCATTTCGAGACTCCTCGTCATGTTCGTGATCTCATCCGGGACTCCGAGCAACATTCGCTCACCAATTCACATAACTCATATAATAAAAAATCGTCATCGAACATTAAGCGTGCGGACCCTACGGGTTCGAGAACTATGTAGACGTGACCGAGATACCTCTCTGGTAGTAACCAACAGCGGAACCTAGATGCTTATATTGGTTCCTACATATTCTACGAAGATCTTTATCGGTCGTACCGCAATGACACCATACGTAATTCCCTTTGTCATCGGTATGTTACGTGCCCGAGATTCGATCGTGGGTATCTTCATACCTAGTTCAATCTCGTTACCGGCAAGTCTCTTTACTCGTTCTGTAATACATCATCCCGCAACTAACTCATTAGTCACGTTGCTTGCAAGGCTTATTATGTTGTGCATTACCGAGAGGGCCCAGAGATACCTCTCCGATACTCGGAGTGACAAATCCTAATCTCGATCTATGCCAACCCAACAAACACCTCCGGAGATACCTTTAGAGCATCTTTATAATCACCCAATTACGTTGTGACGTTTGATAGCACACAAGGTATTCCTCCGGTATCCAAGAGTTGCATAATCTCATAGTCGAAGGAATATGTACATGACATGAAGAAAGCAATAGCAATAAAACCTAATGATCATTATGCTAAGCTAATGGATGAGTCTTGTCCATCACATCATTCTCGTAATGATGTGATCCCGTTCATCAAATGACAACTCATGTCTATGGTTAGGAAACTTAACCATCTTTGATTAACGAGCTAGTCTAGTAGAGGCTTACTAGGGACACGGTGTTTTGTCTATGTATCCACACATGTATCAAGTTTTCGGTTAATACTATTCTAGCATGAATAATAAATTTTTATCATGATATAAGGAAATTTAAAATAACAACTTTATTATTGCCTCTAGGGCATATTTCCTTCAGTCTCCCACTTGCACTATAGTCAATAATCTAGTTCACATCACCATGTGATTTAACACCAATAGTTCACATCGCCATGTGACTAACACCCAAAGAGTTCACTAGAATCAATAATCTAGTTCACATCGACATGCGATTAATACCCAAAGAGTGATCATGTTTTGCTCTTGAGAGAGTTTTAGTCAACGGGTCTTCCACATTCAGAGTCATATATATTTTGCAAATTTTCTATGTCTACAATGTTCTGCATGGAGCTACTCTAGCTAATTGCTCCCACTTTCAATATGTATCCAGATTGAGACTTAGAGTCATCTGGATTGGTGTCAAAGCTTGCATCGACGTAACTCTTTACGACTAACTCTTTATCACCTCCATAACTGAGAAACATTTCCTTAGTCCTATTTAGTTACTTAAGGATAATTTTGACCGTTGTCCAATGATCTACTCCTCAATCACTATTGTACCCTCTTGCTAAACTCATGGCAATGTACACAATAGGTCTGGTATACAACATGACATACTTTATAGAACCTATGGCTAAGGCATAGAGAATGACTTTCATTCTCTCTCTATCTTCTGCCGTGGTCGGGTTTTGAGTCTTACTCAACTTCATACCTTACAACTCAGGCAAGAACTCCTTCTTTGACAGATCCATTTTTGAACTCCTTCAAAATCTTATCAAGGTATGTGCTTTGTGAAAGTCCAATTAAGCTTCTTGATCTATCTCTATAGATTTTTATGCCTAATATATAAGCAGCTTCACCGAGGTCTTTCATTCAAAAACTTTTATTCAAGTATCCTTTTATGCTATCCAGAAATTATATATCATTTCCAATCAACAGTATGTCATCCACATATAATATTAGAAATGCTACAGAGCTCCCACTCACTTTCTTGTAAATACAGGCTTCTCCGAAAGTCTGTATAAAACCATATGCTTTGATCACCTAATCAAAGCGTATATTCCAACTCCGAGATGCTTGCACCATTCCATAAATGGATCGCTGGAGCTTGCACACTTTGTTAGCACCTTTAGGATCGATAAAACCTTCTGGTTGCATCATATACAACTCTTTTTTAAGAAATACATTAGGAATGCAGTTTTGACGTCCATTTGCAAGATTTCATATTCATAAAATGATGTAATTGCTAACATGATTCGGACAGACTTAAGCATCGCTACGGGTGAGAAGGTCTCATCGTAGTCAACTCCTTGAACTTGTCGAAAACCTTTCCCGACAAGTCAAGATTTGTAGACAGTAACATTACCATCAGCGTCAGTCTTCTTCTTGAAGATCCATTTATTCTTTATGGCTTGCCGATCATCGGGCAAGTCAACCAAAGTCCATACTTTGTTCTCATACATGGATCCTATCTCAGATTTCATGGCCTCAAGCCATTTATCAAAATCTGGCCTCATCATCGCTTCTTCATAGTTCGTAGGTTCGTCATGGTCTAGTAACGTGACCTCCAGAACAGGATTACCGTACCACTCTGATGTGGAACGTGCTCTGGTTCACCTACGAGGTTCGATAGTAACTTGATTTGAAGTTTCATGATCATTATCATTAACTTCCTCTCTACTTGGTGTAGGCATCACTGGAATGGTTTTCTGTGATGAGCTACTTTCCAATTCGAGAGAAGGTACAATTACCTCATCAAGTTCTACTTTCCTCCCACTCACTTCCTTCGAGAGAAACTCCTTCTCTAGAATGGATCCATTCTTAGCAACAAAGATCTTGCCTTCGGATCTCTGATAGAAGGTGTACCCAACAGTTTCTTTTTGGGTATCCTATGAAGATGCACTTCTCCGATTTGGGTTCGAGCTTATCAGGCTGAAGCTTTTTCACATAAGTATCGCAACCCCAAACTTTAAGAAACGTCAGCTTAGGTTTCTTGCCAAACCATAGTTCATACAGTGTCGTCTCAACAGATTTAGATGGTGCCCTATTTAACGTGAATGCAGATATCTTTAATGCATAACCCCAAAATGATAGCGGTAAATCGATAAGAGACATCATAGATCGCACCATATCTAATAAAGTACGGTTACGACGTTCAGACACACCATTACGCTGTCGTGTTCCAGGTGGCATGAGTTATCAAACTATTCCACATTGTTTTAAATGATGGCCAAACTCGTAAATCAAATATTTGCCTCCGCGATCAGATCGTAGAAACTTTTATTTTCTTGTTACGATGATTCTCCACTTTACTCTGAAATTCTTTAAACTTTTCAAATGTTTGAGACTTGTGTTTCGTTAAGTAGATATACCCATATCTGCTCAAATCATCTGCGAAGGTCAGAAAATAACGATACCTGCCGCGAGCCTCTACACTCATTGGACCACATACATCGGTATGTATTATTTCCAATAAATCATTGGCTCACTCCATTGTTCCGGAGAACGGAGTTTTAGTCATCTTGCCCATGAGGCATGGTTCGCAAGTATCAAATGATTTGTAATCATGTGATTCCAAAAGTCCATCTGCATGGAGTTTCTTCATGCGATTGACACCAATATGACCTAAACGGCAGTGCCACAAGTATGTTGCACTATCATTATTAACTTTGCATCTTTTGGCATCAATATTATGAATATGTGTATCACTACGATCGAGATTCAGTAAACCATTCACATTGGGTGTATGACCATGGAAGGTTTTATTCAAGTAAACAGAACAACAATTATTCTCTGACTTAAATGAATAAATGTATTGCAATGAACATGATCTAATCATATTCATGCTCATTGCAAACACCAAAATAACATTTATTTAGGTTCAACACATCCCGAAGGTAGAGGGAGTGTGCGATGGTGATCATATCAACATTGGAATCACTTCCAACACAAATCGTCACCTTGCCCTTAACTAGTCTCAGTTTATTTTGCAACTCCTGTTTCGAGTTACTAATCTTAGCAACTGAACCGGTATCAAATACCCTGTGGTTCTTATGAACACTAGTAAACTACACATCAATAACATGTATATAAAATATACTTTTGTTCACTTTGCCATCCTTCTTATACGCCAAGTATTTCGGGTAGTTCCGCTTCCAGTGACCATTCCCTTTGCAGTAGAAGCACTCAGTTTCAGGCTCAGGTCTAGCTTTGGGCTTCTTCACGGGAGTGGCAACTTGCTTGTCATTCTTCTTGAAATTCCCTTTCTTTTCCTTGCCCTGTTTCTTGAAACTAGTGGTTCTTGATTTCTACCTTCGTTGATTTCAGCATCGCGAAGAGCTTGGGAATCATTTTCGTCATCCCTTGCATATTATAGTTCATCACAAAGTTCTATAACTTGGTGATAGTGACTAGAGAACTCTGTCAATCACTATCTTATCTGAAAGATTAACTCCCACTTGATTCAAGGGATTGTAGTACCCAGACATTCTGAGCACATGTTCACTAGCTGAGCTATTCTCCTCCATCTTGTAGGCAAAGTACTTGTCAGAGGTCTCATACCTCTTAACACGGGCATGAGTCTGAAATATCATTTTCAGCTCTTGGAACATCTCATATGCTCCATGGCATTCAAAACATTTTTAAGTCCCGGTTCTAAGCCGTAAAGCATGGTGCACTAAACTATGAAGTAGTCATCATAACGAGCTTGCAAAAATGTTCATAACGTCTGCATCTGCTCCTGCAACAGGTTCGTCACCTAGTGGTGCATCAAGGACATAATTCTTCTGTGCAGCAATGAGGATAATCCTCAGATCATGGACCCAGTTCACATAATTGCTACTATCATCTTTCAACTTAGTTTTCTCTAGGAACATATCAAAAATAAAACAGGGGAGCTATATGCGAGCTATTAATCTACAACATAGATATGCAAATACTATCAGGACTAAGTTCGTGATAAATTAAATTTGATTAATCATATTACTTAAGAATTCCCACTTAGATAGACATCCCTCGAGTCATCTAAATGATCACGTGATCCATATCAACTAAACCATGTCCGATCATCACGTGAGATGGAGTAGTCTTCAATGGTGAACACATCTATGTTGATCATATCTACTATATATATGATTCATGTCCGACCTTTCGGTCTCCAGTGTTCCGAGGCCATGTTTGTACATGCTAGGCTCGTCAAGTTTAACCCGAGTATTCCACATGCAAAACTGTCTTGCACCCATTGTATGTGAACGTAGAGCCTATCACACCCGATCGTCACATGGCGTCTCAGCCCGACGAACTTTCGCAATGGTGCATTCTCAGGGAGAACACTTATACCTTGAAATTTTAGTAAGGGATCATCTTATAATGCTACCGCCATACTAAGAAAAATAAGATGCATAAAAGATAAACATCACATGCAATCAAAAATATGTGTAATGATATGGCCATCATCATCTTGTGCCTTTGATCTCCATCTCCAAAGCACCGTCATGATCTCCATCGTCACCGGGTTGACTCCTTGATCTCCATCATAGCGTCGTGGTCGTCTCGCCAACTGTTTCTTCTACAATTACCGCTAATGCATAGTGATAAAGTAAAGCAATTACACGGCGTTTGCATTTCATACAATAAAGTGACAACCATAAGGCTCCTGCCAATTGTCGATAACTTTTACAAAACATGATCATCTCATACATCAATGTATATCACATCATGTCTTGACCATATCACATCACAACATGCCTTGCAAAAACAAGTTAGACGTCCTCTACTTTATTGTTGCAAGTTTTACGTGGCTGCTACGGGATTTTAGTAAGAACAGTTCTTACCTACGCATGAAAACCACAACGGTGATTTATCAAGTTTGTTGTTTTAACCTTCAACAAGGACGGGCCGCAGTCAAATTTGATTCAACTAAAGTTGGAGAAACAGACACCCGGCAGCCACCTTTATGCAAAACTAGTTGCGTGTCTATCGGTGGAACCAGTCTCATGAACGTGGTCATGTAAGGTTGGTCAGGGCCGCTTCATCCAACAATACCGCCGAATCAAAATAAGACATTGGTGGTAAGCAGTATCACGATCACCGCCCATAACTCTTTGTGTTCTACTCGTGCATATCATCTACGCATAGACCTGGCTCAGATGCCACTGTTGGGAAGCATAGCATGCAATTTAAAAAATCCTACGCTCACGCAAGATCTATCTAGGAGTTGCATAGCAACGAGAGGGGGATATTGTGTCCATGTACCCTCCTAGACCAAAAGCGAAAGCGTTTGACAACGCGGTTGATGTAGTCGAACTTCTTCTCGTTCTGACCAGTCACGCACCGAACGTACGGCACCTCTGAGTTCTGCACACGTTCAGCTCGATGACGTCCTTCGAACTCTTGATCCAGCAAAGTGTCGAGGGAGAGTTCCTTCAGCACGACGGCGTGGTGACGGTGATGGTGAAGTGATTCGCGCAGGGCTTCGCCTAAGCACTACGAAGATATGACCGGAGGCATAAACTGTGGAGGGGGGCGCCGCACACGGCTAGGAATCAATTGTGTGTTCTAGCAATGCCCCCCCTTATATATATATAGGCTGGAGGGGAGGAGAGGCAGCCAATGGGGCGCCCCAAGTGAAGGAAATATGCCCTAGAGGCAATAATAAAGTTGTTATCTATATTTCCTTATATCATGATAAATGTTTATTATTCATGCTAGAATTGTATTAACCGGAAACTTAGTACATATGTGAATACATAGACAAAACAGAGTGTCCCTGATATGCCTCTACTTGACTAGCTCGTTAATCAAAGATGGTTAAGTTTCCTAACCATAGACATGTGTTGTCATTTAATGAATGGGGTCACATCATTAGAGAATGATGTGATGGACTGGACCCATCCGTTAGCTTAGCATAATGATCGTTAAGTCTTATTGTTATTGCTTTCTTCATGACTTATACATATTCCTCTGACTATGACATTATGCAACTCCCGAATACCGAAGGAACACCTTGTGTGCTATCAAACATCACAACGTAACTGGGTGATTATAAAGATGCTCTATAGGTGTGTCCGAAGGTGTTTGTTGGGTTGGCATAGATCAAGATTATGATTTGTCACTCCGAGTATCGGAGAGGTATCTCTAGGCCCTCTCGGTAATGCACATTAGTATAAGCCTTGCAAGCAATGTAACTGATGAGTTAGTTATGGGATGATGCATTACGGAACGAGTAAAGAGACTTGCCGGTAATGAGATTGAACTAGGTATGATGATACCGACGATCGAATCTCGGGCAAGTAACATACCGACGACAAAGGGAATAACGAATGTTGTTATTACGGTTTGACCGATAAAGATCTTCGTAGAATATGTAGGAACCAATATGAGCATCCAGGTTCCGCTATTGGTATTGAGCAAAGATATGTCTCGGTCATTTATACATAGTTCTCGAACCCGTAGGGTCCGCATGCTTAACGTTCGATGATGATTTGTATTATGAGTTATGTGTTTTGGTGACCGAAGATTGTTCGGAGTCCCGGATGAGATCACGGACATGACGAGGAATCTCGAAATGGTCGAGAGGTAAGGATTGATATATTGGAAGGTAGTATTCGGATACTGGAAGGGTTCCGAAGTGTATCGGGTACATACCGGAGTACCGGAGGGGTTACCGGAACACCCCGAGGAAAAATATGGGCCATAGGAGGGAGGCTAACCAGCCCACAAGGGGCTGGTACACCCCCCACAAGGAGGAGGCCAAATTGGTTTAGGGAAGGGAGCGCCACCCCCTTTCCTTCTCCTACTCCCTGTCCTTCTCCCTTTCCACCTCCATGAGAAGGAAAAGAGGGGGCCGAATCCTACTAGGACTAGGAGTCCTAGTAGGACTCCCCCCTTATGGCGCGCCCCTAGGGCCAGCCTCCTCCCTCTCCCTCCTTTATATATGTGGGCAAGGCACCCCTTGGAGACACACCAATTGTTCCAAGCCGTGTGCAACGTATCCCTCCACGGTTTACTCCTCCGGTCATATTCATGTAGTGCTTAGGCGAAGCCCTGCGTGGATCACATCACCATCACCGTCACCACGTCGTCGTGCTGACGGAACTCTCCCTCGACACTTTGCTGGATCAAGATTTCGAAGGGCGTCATTGAGCTGAATGTGTGCAGAACTCGGAGGTGCCATGTGTTCGGTACTTGATCGGTTGGATCGCAAAGACGTTAGACTACATCAACTGCGTTAAACTAACGCTTCCACTTTCGGTCTACGAGGGTACGTGGACACACTCTTCCCCTCTCGTTGCTATGCATCTCATAGATAGATTTTGCGTGAGCGTAGAATTTTTTTTTGGAATTTCATGCTACGTTCCCCAATACCAAGTAGGAGGAATCCTACTTGGGCACCTCCCAATTCGGCCTCCCCCTTCCATATTCATCCAGAGGGGGAAGGAAGGAGGAGAGAGGAGAGAAGGAAGGGGGAGGCCGAATCCCTCCCCTTCCTTTCCCTCTTCTCCTCTTCCCTTCCCCTCTATTTTGGCCTACATGGGGCACACCAGCCCCCTAGGGGCTGGTATGTCCCCTTCTTGGCCCATTAGGCCCATGTAGTTGCCGGGGGGATGCCCGAAACCCCTTTCGGTGACCCGATACATACCCGGTACCCCCGGAACACTTCCGGTGTCTGAATACTATCGTCCTATATATGAATCTTTACCTCTCGACCATTTCGAGACTCCTCGTCATGTATGTGATCTCATCCGGGACTCTGAACAACATTCAGTCACCAAATCACATAACTCATATAATACAAAATCGTCATCGAATGTTAAGTGTGCAGACCCTACAGGTTCAAGAACTATGTAGACATGACCGAGACACCTCTCCGGTCAATAACCAACAGTGGAACCTAGATGCTCATGTTGGTTCCTACATATTCTACGAAGATCTTTATCGGTCGTACCGTAATGACAATATACGTAATTCCCTTTGCCATCGGTAAGTTACTTGCCTGAGATTCGATTGTCGGTATCTTCATACCTAGTTCAATCTCGTTACCGGCAAGTCTCTTTACTCGTTCTATGATACATCATCTCGCAACTAACTCATTAGTCACATTGCTTGCAAGGCTTATTACTATGTGCATTACCAAGAGGGCCCAGAGATACCTCTTCGATACTCGGAGTGACAAATCCTAATCTCGATGTATGCCAACCCAACAAACACCTTTGGAGATACATGTAGAGCATCTTTATAATCATCCAGTTACGTTGTGACGTTTGATAGCACATAAGGTATTCCTTCGGTATCCGGGAGTTGCATAATCTCATAGTCGAAGGAATATGTACATGACATGAAGAAAGCAATAGCAATAAAACTTGATGATCATTATGCTAAGCTAACGGATGGGTCTTGTCCATCACATCATTCTCCTAATGATGTGATCTCGTTCATCAAATGACAACTTATGTCTATGGTTAGGAAACTTAACCATCTTTGATTAACGAGCTAGTCTAGTAGAGGCTTGCTAGGGACACGGTGTTTTGTCTATGTATCCACACATGTATCAAGTTTCTGGTTAATACAATTCTAGCCTGACTAATAAGCATTTATCATGATATAAGGAAATATAAAATAACAACTTTATTATTGCCTCTAGGGCATATTTCCTTCAAAACTGTCCATTTGCTTGGCAGGGGATTTACAAAGGCGCCAAAGGCGGTTGCAGTGTGGTACTTGAGGCAGTGGCCACACGCGACATATGGATTTGGCACTAGTTCTTCGGTATGCCAGGAACTCACAATGACATCAACGTACTGCAGTGCTCCCCTGTCTTTGCCAAGCTTGTTGAAGGTCATTCTCCTCTAGTGAACTTCGAGTTCAATGGGCGGCACTACAACAAGGGATACTACCTAGCAGATGGCATCTATCCGAGATGGTCCACATTTATGAAAACTATCTCAAACCCTGTGTCAGGAGGCAAGAACTCCCACTTTGCGAAGGTTCAGGAGGCTTGCAAGAAGGATGTCGAGCGGGCATTTGTGCTCCAATCTCGATTTGCTATTGTCCGATACCCCACTCAGACCTGGTCGAAAGATCAAATGTGGGAGATCATGACTTGCTGTGTCATCTTGCACAACATGATCATTGAGAGCGAGCAGGAAGAGCCATTTTTTGACACTGAACCATATTATAGGCAGGGTCCTCTAGCCCAAGTTGATCACCACCTACCGGCAACCTGGACTGCCTTCCTCAATATGCGTCAGGAGATCCGAGTCCAACTGGTGCATCAACAACTACAGCGGGCGGGATCTGGTGGAGCACCTATGGAGGCTCAAGGGCAACGCCTAGCTCGAGTGTGATGAAATATGAGTTTTTATTTGTTGAACAATATAATTTGTATTGAACTATTTGATTTCTATTGATTTTCTATGATGAACTATGTGATAAATAGTAGCTTTATGTTGAATTTGCGCCAAAGTACGCCGAATACGTGCCGAAATTGATCAATTTGCGCTGATAGTGGGCCAATTTGTGCCAAAAATGGGCTCAAAAGTGGGCCGATTTGCGCCGAAAGTGGGCCAAAATCGGCGTTTGGGGTGACCTGGGGGCGGCTGCTGGGAACCAGATCGCCCCCAAGCCGATATTTCAGCCGGCGCGACCCTAGGGCTGCGCTATTTCTAGCCCCTGGGGGCCGAACGAGTGGAGATGCTCTTAGTCAGATGCGGGGGATTATTGACAGATTTTTTTGTGGGGCAGATTATTGACAGAGTTAGGAGTACTAAAACAACAATCACACATGACCATAATACCCTTGTTGATTAAACTTAGTTTTTTAATTACCGGGTTAAAATCAACGGTAGAAAATAATCAAAAAGGGAGTTACGAGAAAGTACATGTCGTAACTCTCCAATCACCATAACAGAAACAGTTTCATCTAATTTGCCTTAACTACCCCATTACAGATGATCGTGCACACTGATTTTAAGCTCATGTCCTGATTTTTTTAAATAGCAGAATTCCTGTATTCACAAAGAGTCTGGTTAATTTCCATATCCTGCTGGTAATCAAACAATTTGATTAATTTCAAACACATATATCCACCTGGTAAGCAGACATTTTTCATCAGTATGGAACTAACGAAAGAGAATGCACGATCGCCATGTCAATGTAAATCTCTAGGACTGGTTAATCATCAATCCGATAAGAACAAACTCCATCACATCACACCACATCACGCTGCCAATGGGCTATAGGTATCATTCTAATATTTAAAAAGAAGAGATCTTTAGATACATACAATAATAAAAAGCATCTTGGGATATTCTGGCCGTAGCTTTCCCTCGCGGATATTGACGCTGGCAAGAAAAGGGCTTTCCTTTGCTTGCCGTAATGTCTATCCTACCATTCTTTCTTCCTTCATTGATGGATGGGTACCCTAGTGAAACGTCCACTAGGCAGGTCATTAGGTCTAGTTATTCTACAGCACTTTTCCTGTGATATTTTCTGCATCCGGACGTGCCATGCCACAGTAATGTGTCTTCCTTGCATTTTACATGTGGTTGTCCTCGCCAGAGTGTAGATAGACATAGACGCTTAGATACATACTCTAACCCTATGAACGCCATGCACACACACATCATATTTGTATAAGCAACTTTGAGAGACAGACCGCCAGATACATATTAAATGTTATATATCTAGCACTATACTAGTATCATCCTATTTCTTTGACATATCCTATTTCTATACGTATTTTAGTTTAGATACATTTATTTTTATCATTCCGCCCATAAGTATTTTTTGACGGAGGAAGTATCATGCATGACAATAATAAGGTCACCATGATACCAATCTAGAATATTATGCCTTGTGAAGATAGTATTATACACTAGTATCATATGTATGATACTAGTATAGTGCTAGATATATACAATTGAGCGACAAGTTTTTTTTAGGACGGAGGGAGTATATGGTAAGTCCGTTGTGAGCAGCCAACACCCTACACACAGCCGGTTCCCCTCTCTATCCATAACACCTACCAGTACGTGGCAGCTGGCGCCCGAATTGTCTTTCAGTTGAGATTTCATGAAACAAGCGACTCCATTAATTAGATCAAAGAGATACAAAAGCATTTTATTCTCTTCTGGAGTGAATGATCGCTACATCACTGTAGAACGTTTTAGTATCAACCATCAGCCTGACGCACATGCAAGCGTAGGTGTAGGTGCATGTGCATGCATGACACGACGGTCGGCCGATCGAGCAAGCAGCATTACAGGCAACACCGCTCGCTCGTTCACTTGATGAGGCCGGTGATGGCTGTGCAGAGGATGGCCATCTGCACCGCGTCCGCGCTCTGCCTCGCCAGCGGCGACGGGACGACGCCGGCCCGGGCAAAGGCCTCGCCGCACCGGCGCATGAGAGGCGCGGCCTCGCGTGCCTTGTCTTTCCCCGCCGCGTAGTCGCGCCTGTCGATCCCGTCGTAGGCCTCTGCGAACGCGGACCCCATCCTGCCGTAGAGCGCCTCGCACCGCTCCAGCGGCGCACGAACCTTGCCCCCAGCCGCTTTCTTGGCGAGCATGTGCTTGATGTCGTAGACGCCGTTGCCGGCGAGGAGGACGCCTACGTCGGCGGCCACCTTGGCCAGGCCCCACGTGTCCGCGTCGAGGCTGTCGTGGTGCTGGCTCAGCCTGGACACGCAGAAGTGGTAGTCCACGCGCCTGTCGGCGCCCGCGGCCGCCCTGCACGTCGTCTCCGTTGTCGCGCCCACGCCGCCGAGCAAGAGGACGGCGGCCGTGAGAATGTGAGCAGCGGTAGATGGCCTCATCGCTGTTGCTGCTTAGCTTTGTTTCACAAATTCGAAGTGAACGGGCTACTGCCGGTGATATAGGCCCCTGTTTGGTGATACTTTTGGCAAAGGGTACGTACGATTCAGCCGACTGATTGTAGTGCGCTTGTCGGGCGCCTGCGGCATCTTGTTTCTCGACGCACAGCGTGCTCAGGTTTGCCTGCTTTGTTACGTGTGGTCCCATACAGACACATGCGCTGCCGTCGACGGATGTGTACACCAGATTACTGTAAACATGAGTGGCCCAAGCCAACCGCGGTGGACAATTTCTTATTATCATCTTTGCCTTTTACTCCCTTCCTTCGTCCCATAATATAAAAGGGTTTGACACTATTGTGGTGTTAAAAACGGTATTATATTAAGGGATAGTGAAAGTACCTATTATTATAACCCTCATTAGTTATATTATAAGAGCTACTCTACGGTTGGTGGTCAGTTTCCTATGATGCCGCTTGTATGTACTCTCTCCATACCTAAATACTCCCTCCGTTCCAAAATAGACACATACGCTATTAAAAGTTAGTACAAAGTTGAGTCATCTATTTTGGAACGGAGGGAGTAGAAGTCTTTTATTTTTTTAATATAAACTGTATACACATGTATATAGACATAGTTTGAAATGTAGGTTTATTAATTTTGCTTTCTATATAGTTCATATTAAAATCTCTAAAAAGACATATTTAGAAACAGAGGAAGTACTAGAGTTGCTACTTTAATGTTGACTCCAAACTTGCTAAGAGCAACTCTAGCAGACCCCGCATCCCGCTGGTTCCGTAAAACGCGTTTGCAGTTCGCGGAAAACCGTTTTTGCGGGCCGACGCGGGCGGTCACAGATGCAGAACCCTCAAACGGACCCGTAAAAAGCATATTCCCGGAATATGCTTTTTTACGGGCCGGCTTTGCTGGGTCTGCTCTTTGCGCCGCTGCATCCCGCACCTCATCGGCTCGCCAACATCAAATCCAACATAATACAACAATCGAAAGCAAAACTAAATTATTCAAATCAAACATAATACAATAATCATCCACATTACAAACAATTATTCAAATGCAATACAAAAGTTGTCATGAATACAAATAGCAATGAATACAAAAATGAGTCACTGTCTTGCCCTTTGCCAATGGTGCTCAGTGAGATCTTCCTGAAGTTGAAAGTGGGTGTTTGCATTTTCAATCTCCTTGTATGTTTGAAGAAAAGCTCTAATGCGGTTAGGGTCTCTAGCTGGTTTGACACGACTACCCACATTGTCATAGAAGAATTTCATGTTCATTCCTCTCTCATATTCAAGAATCATATTGTGCAGGATAACATAGCATGTCATGATATTTTTCAAGGTTTTCTTATTCCAAAAACAAGCAGGACCACGGACAATGGCAAACCTAGATTGCAAAACACCGAATGCTCTTTTAATGTCTTTTCGGGCGGCCTCTTGCACCCTTGCAAATTCACATTGCTTTTTAGTTTTTGGTTCTTTGATGCTTTTGACAAATGTGCACCAAGGAGGGTATATACCATCAGCAAGATAGTACCCCTTTGTGTATTCATGCCCATTGATAGTGTAGTTGCAAGCAGGAGCATCACCACTAGCAAGCCTAGCAAACAAATGAGACCGTTGCAACACATTGATATCATTGAGAGTGCCCGACATACCAAAAAAGCAATGTCAAATCCATAAATCATCGGATGCTACGACCTCAAGCACAATTGTTGCATCACGAGACTTGCCACAATACATTCCTTGCCATGCCTTGGGGCAATTTTTCCAAGTCCAATGCATACAATTAATGCTACCTAGCATGCCAGGCCAACCTCTCCTCTCATTAGTTGCCATCAATTTCTTTGTGTCATCTTCGTTGGATGCCCGAAGATACTCAAGACCAAAGACACGGATGATCACCTTTTACAAATCTACGCACAGACTCAATTGTTGTATCTTCACCAATACGAAGGTACTCATCGGCATAGTCAGCCGGAACACCATATGCAATCACCCGCATTGCCGCAGAGATTTTTTGATATGCACTAAATCCCTTTAAGCCCGCATCATTTCTTCTTTGAGTAAAATACCGGCAATTTGCCTCGCAAGCTTGAACAATTTTTACAAAGAGGGATCGGTGCATTCGGTACCTTCTCCGGAAGAGGTACGGTGGATACGTTAGATTCTCCGCGAAGCAGTCTTGCATCAATATCTCGTTTCCAAGATGACTATTCCGGGGAATGCAAAGACGCCCGAAGGTCAATCCTCGCCTCCTCTTCCTGTTCTCGTCTTCGTGCTCCTTCACGGCAAGTGCCATGACCAACGTTTGCTACCGAAAATTCGCAAGCATGGTCTCAACATCCGAGTCTTCCGAATCGAAAGAATCGGAGAGCAAGAACTTCTCGCACGGGCTCAACTCCATCTACATGCGCACCGGCGCGTCAAATTAACTAAACCTAGATTGCAAAAGTCACAACAAAACGCACTAACCGGTGGCGGACGCGGCGGGTGATCCCAGGCGGTGACGAGGAGGCGGGAACGACGGTGGTCGATCCACGGCGGCGACAACGACGAGGGCGGCTCTTCTCGCCGGATCCGGGGGGGGGGGGGGGGTGCAGCGTCTCAGGGCGGGAGGGTGTGCGTGGCCCCATGGACCGATATCGCCCGCGGATTTGGCCGAAAATCGCCGGCGGCGGGCGGGCGGAAGCAAGGGCGGTCGGCAGCGGAAGGAGGGGGGACGCGCGCCGGCTGAAATGTCCGTCCCGCCAACTGCTTCTCTGTGATGCAGGGCACCGCAGTCGCGATGGGAAAACCCGCGTTTTCCTGGGTTGGGGTCGGGATTTTGCCGCGCCCCCTAAATTTTTTTGTGAGCCGGGGCGGGATGCGGGGTCTGATCGGGCTGGTTTTTCCGCCCTGACCCGTATTTTGACGGTTATTTTACGGATCGAACGGGATGCGGGGTCTGCTAGAGTTGCTCTAAGTCAAGTTTATGGTTTGGGGCTGGCCGGCATTTGTGATTTTACTGTCTAAGGCAAGGTGAAGATGTATGTGTCATGCAAGGGAGGTTATTGGAGGTAGCGCATCGAAGAAGAATAGTGAAAGATAGTTTCTTTTTTCTTTTTTTGAGTTTGGAACATTTCATTCCATTAAGCAACGCGCCGAACAAAATCGCTGGCAATGAAAGACTGGGCAAAGGTAGGGGCTTGACCCGGCCATACAGCTTGGGGCTCGAGCTCCATCTTTGACCCATACAACGCTAAAGCGTCTTCAACCTTGTTACAAGCCCGCCTGCAATGAACAGTATCAAAAAAGGTGAAGTTTAACAAAGAAAAAGCTTTGATCTCCCTAAATAAGACACCATTTGGAGCGAGGTCGTAACTCGAAATCTTGATCGCCTGAACAAGTAGTAAAGCATCAGTTTCCACCACCGCACGACTAATGCCCAGTTCTTGCGCTTTGTTCAGTGCATGGATGCAGGCCTCAGCTTCTGATTGGACTGCATCAAGAACATGGTGTAGACACCCAGCAGCAGCCACAACTACGTCACCTTCATGGTCCCCTATCACATATCCCCATCCTCCAGATGTTGTTTCTTTACTGAAGCTGCCATCAACATTTATTTTGAGTGTGCCCTCACTAGGTTTAGTCCAGCCTTCCGCCATCTTTGTTGTAGCCTTTTTCTCTTTTCCAAAGTATTTTTTATACTCACCTGCTGTACTCCTAATTTGCCAGAGCAAAGCATGGACATCAATTCTTTTGTTTTCGGTCCTGTGCTTGTTTCTAGCGTTCCACCAAGTCCATAGCAGTGCAAGTATACTAGTAGTTTGGTCAAGAGTGCCTTGCAATAAGATCTTCACAGCCTCCTTTGGATCATGCAGAACCATGCAAGCAATTCGGACATGTTCCAGTCCCAGCGCTCTCCAAAGTCCAAAGGTACCGTACCTGTTTGCACTGGAACAGTAGGTGGCTCCCATCCTCATCCCATGGGTTGCCGTGAGGGTATGTACAATGGTTGATAAGATAGTCTTATCTTAATTTTTGCATGTAAATTAGAAATGATAAAAAAATATGTCAACAATGGGTCATCTCTTAGCCTTATCTTCGATAATTAGTTGTTCCTAAAAACATGTTGAGACAAATTGTGCTAAGAGATCAGCTCTTGTCTTCTTTTAAATAAGATAAGACAAGCCTTTTCTTATGATTTCTCTCTCCTCCACTTCATCATTTATCCTACGTGGCACTGTTAAGATAGAACCATTGTACATGCCTTGATGGACTCCTGCTGGGGCCGCATGTCCACCAGCGATTTTCCAGACGTGTTATCTTTTAATTAATGACGCCATTGTAACTGAGGGAGCGATTTTGGCGAGATTAATTGGAATGAGAGGATTGCCGTAAATCTCAGTTCAAATATGGCACGGCACTAATGGCTGCTTTATTTCAGGCGGAAAAGACGCTTGGTGATGACGCCTATGCCCAAGGCTCCTGCCTCGCTCTCCTGCCTATAAATATGAGTGGTGTGCTTTGCTTACCTTGCACTACACCAACTTGAGGACATTGTGTTTTGTTTAGAGATAAGTCGCGGACATCAAACATCATAACTAGACCGGCAGCGGTGATTATGTGTGTGGTATTCGTAGTGGTGGTGCCGCTGAGCGCGGTGGTGGCGGAGTTGAAGTGCAAGCCGCAGTTGCTCTCGGCTTTGCGATCCAGCCATCAGAGACGGCACGGCTCCTACGACATTGTGCTGCTCGAACCTCCGAGCGGAGGAGGTGTGCATCTGCAAGTACCGGCAGGATCCGACGTACCGGCACTACACCCCTGGCCCCTACTTGCCAGAGACAATCACCTCATGCGGCATACATCTTGAGTGTCTATTTACATAATACTAGGAATATGTTATTCTGCATCTCTGTTACAATAATAAATGGTAATGCATGCCTAGATTGTTTTCTACTCTCTCCGTCCCAAAATAGATGATCCAACTTTATTAACTTTGTACTAAAATTAGTATAAAGTAGAGTCATCTATTTTGGAACAGTTTCATTGGACTAGTTACTCTCTCTCCCCCCGTGCCGCTCCCACGAGCGGCCCGGGCGGAATCCTAGATCGCCGCCGCCGCTCCCTTCCATCGCCCTCCTTCTCCCTCGCCGCCGCCAGGGGATGCCGCCGGGCAAAGCCCGCGCGTGCGTCGGCGGCGGCGGGGCTCCCTCCCTCCTCACGAGGCTCCTGGGCGACGCGGGACGGTCGGCCCTCGCGGCGGCTCTCGGCTCGGCGGCAGGTCGGGTCACCGGCAGATCTGCGGGGCTCCCCTTTGGTGGCGCCGCGGCGATGGCGGCGGCGTGGTCTGCGCGGGGCGGCGAGGCGCGGACTCCTCCTCCTCCCGATCTGATGGCGCCGCGGTGGCGCCGGCGCTCGGGCGTGCGGCGGGGTCCGCGAGGGTGGTTGGCGCGTGACGTCTCCCTCCCCGATCTGATGGCTCCACGGTGGCGCCAGTGCTCGGGCGGCGGTTGGCGTTGGCAAGTGGTGGCGGGTGATGGGGTTATGTACCTAGGGTAGGGTCATGGACCTGATCCAAGTAACTTACCCTAGGACATCCTTAGAAGAGGTCGCCTTCCAGTCGACCAACGAGGATTCACTCGACTGGCCTGAAGGACTCGACCACGAAGACTCACTCGACCACCAGGAGGTCAAGAGGCACTCTGCACTGCAACGGCCTATAATCAAGTAGACTTTATGATAGTAAAGGCACTTTATGTGGGGCGTTACCAGTAACGCCCCAGACTTAACTCACCTTAAACCCTCTCCTGCGTGGGCTGGCTAGGGTCCTGGCGCACTCTATATAAGCCACCCTCCTCCACAGGCAGAGGGGTTCGGCACCTTGTAATTCATACATTCATAATCCACTCGACCGCCTCCGGGCTCCGAGACGTAGGGCTGTTACTTCTTCCGAGAAGGGCCTGAACTCGTACATCCTTTGTGCTTACAACCTCTCCATAGCTAGGACCTTGCCTCTCCATACCTACCCCCCACTCTACTGTCAGGCTTAGAACCACGACAGTTGGCGCCCACCGTGGGGCAGGTGTTTTAGCGATTTTGTGGAGAAGTTGTGATTCTTCCGAGTACTCTCATCATGGTGTCTGCTGGAGTTTTGGTCAAGGGTCAAGAGATCCGTCTCGGCACTCTCACCTTCATCGCCGACGACTCCGCATGGCTCCAGGAGGCTCCACTCGACGTAGACGCGCTCCCCGTCCGCGGTGCGACGCATTTTCGCGCATGTGTCCGCGGCGTTCTGCTGCGGCAATCGTCGACCCAGTATCGGTCGGCTCCTCCATCGTCCACCCTCCCGGTCTCCCGCCAGCGCAAGCGCTCAGGCCGGTCGAGGCTTCAGCGATGGGTGAGTCACGCGGTGGCTCGCCAATCGGCCACTACACAAGTTGCGGCAATCGAGCCCAACGAACCTCTCTACGGCTTGTTCGATCAGTCGACTGGCTCCGGAGAGACTGCATCCGAGTGCGGAAGCAGTGATCCAGCGGCGGAAATCTTGATGGTCGACGGACCCCACAGCCCTCCTGGCTTCGCCCGTGGTGGTGGAGCAGGTGACGGCGGCGACCCTGCACGAGACTACGAAGAGTACCAGCCCGAGCCACTCGACTCTCTGCAAAGAGAAGAGCTTCGCCGCAGGAACGAGGATCCCCTGCGTATTCCCATCGCAGGAGAAACCCCCGAGGCTCGTGCCTTGGAGGAGGCGCGTCTGGCCAATTTGGCCGAGCGCACTCGACTGGAGAACCTTCAGCGAGCACTCGACGAGCGCGCGCAGCAACGAGTTCCCGACACCAGTCGACGTCAACTCTTCCCGCCGACTCAGGTATATCGAACCCCAATTCAGAATTTAGCAGCTGCGACCCGTATAGCAGAGTCCATTCAGCCTTCGCAGTCGGAAGCTGGCAGAGGTTTGCTGCAGATCAGGGATCTGCTCCGGGCAGCAGGAGATCAGAATTCAGCCGTGTCTCAGTCGCGCAACAGAATTCACAGTCGATCTGTCATTGTGAATACGGTTCAGTCGGCTCACAGCCCCAGATCGCCCCCGCGGCGCGAAGGGCGTGAGAATCGGCGAGATCAATATGGCGACAGACTCGACCGAGATGATAGGCGTCGAGTGCCCTATTCCCCTCCGAGGGGTGGGTCTTACGCTCCTCGGCAGCCAGATGATAGGCGTCAGTACAGTACAGGGCGTAGGGTTCCAGTTGACCCCAGAGAGCCAGGCTTCGACGCGCGATCCATTATCGTGCAAGGGTTGGTCGACCGGAACAGAGCCCATCGAGGCGCACTCGACAAAGATGTACCCACGAGCAGTCGAGTACATGTTTCTGGTCCTGAATGTTTCAGCAGAGCTATCAGAGCCGCAGTTATCCCCCCCAATTTCAGGTTGGCAACAGGAGTCAGCAAGTTCACTGGTGAGTCTAAGCCTGAAACTTGGCTTGAAGACTACCGAGTGGCAGTTCAGATCGGTGGTGGGAACGACGAGGTGGCCATGAAGCATTTGCCCCTCATGTTGGAAGGTTCTGCCAGGGCATGGTTGACTCAATTACCTCCTAGCAGCATTTACACTTGGGAAGATCTGTCCCGAGTGTTCGTCAGAACGTTTGAAGGGACTTGCAAGCGACCAGCGGGATTGACAGAGTTGCAAGTCTGCGTGCAGAAAACTAATGAGACTCTCAGAGAGTATATTCAGAGGTGGATCACTTTGCACCACACTGTGGAAAATGTCTCTGATCATCAGGCAGTATGCGCCTTCAAAGACGGCGTCAAGAACAGAGAACTGAGTTTGAAATTTGGTCGAACCGGTGACATGACCTTGAGTCGGATGATGGAGATTGCTACCAAGTACGCCAACGGCGAAGAAGAAGACCGACTCCGAAGCGGCAAGCACAAGCCGAGTCAGTCGGAAAAAGGAAACACCAGTCGGAAACAGAAGCGGAAGGCTGAACCGGCAGCTCCTGGAGAGGCTCTGGCCGTGACTCAAGGAAAGTTTAAGGGGAAACCAAAAGGATCCTGGAACCCCAAGAAGGTAAAGGATAAAGAAGGAAACGACGTGATGGATATGCCGTGTCACATTCACACGAAGAAAGATGAAGAGGGGAATATCATTTACCCAAAGCACACCACTCGCCAATGTCGACTCCTGATCCAGCAGTTTCAGGGAAAACAGTCTAAGGACAAGGAGAAGGAGTCGGACAAGGCCGAAGACAAAGAAGACAGTGAGGGAGGATATCCGCATATCAACTCCACTCTGATGATCTTTGCAGATGTGGAAAGCAGAAGTCGACTGAAAGTGATTAACCGAGAGGTGAACATGGTTGCCCCAGCAAAGGCAAATTATCTGAAGTGGTCTCAAACACCCATCACATTCGACCAATCTGATCACCCGACTCATATTGCCACCCCCGGGAGGCAAGCTTTGGTGGTCGATCCAGTTGTCGAAGGCACTCGACTGACAAAGGTGCTGATGGATGGTGGAAGTGGGCTGAACTTATTGTATGCAGACACATTGAAAGGTATGGGCATTCCGATGTCCCGACTGAGCACTAGTAACATGAGCTTCCATGGAGTTATACCAGGGAAGAAGGCCGAGTCACTCGGCCAGATAGCTTTGGACGTAGTGTTTGGTGATTCGAAGCATTTTCGCAAAGAAAAGTTGACGTTTGAGGTCGTGGATTTTCAAAGTGCATATCATGCCATTTTGGGGAGACCAGCCTATGCACGGTTCATGGCTCGACCATGTTACGTGTACCTCAAATTGAAGATGCCCGGTCCCAAAGGTGTGATCACTGTCACCGGTGATAGGAAAAAGGCAGAGGAGTGCTTTCAGAAGGGCTCCAAGATTGCCGATTCCCAAGTGACAGCGGTCGAGTTCGAAGAATACAAGCAAAACGCAGATCTGAGTGACTTGCTGCGATCCAAGAAGCCCGCCACAGAGTCTGCATTCCAGTCGTCCGGTGAGACGAAGCCTGTTCACATTCACCCGACCGACCCCGAAGCAGCTCCGACCCGCATCTCCACAACACTCGACCCAAAATAGGAAGAAGCGCTCATCCAGTTCCTCCGTGAGAACTGGGACATTTTTGCATGGAAGCCCGCTGACATGCCAGGTGTTCCCAGGGGACTGGCTGAGCATCGCCTAAGAGTCGACTCGTCTGCAAAACCAGTCAAAGAGCATCTTCGGCGGTCCGCCGTCCAGAAGAGAAAGGCCATCGAGCAGGAAGAGGAAGGAAAAGCTCTCAAAGTTCAGCGCCCAGTGTATTATTTGTCTGAAGTCTTGACTCCATCCAAGCAGAGATATCCTCATTATCAGAAGCTTGTGTATGGAATATACATGACCACAAAGAAGGTTGCTCATTATTTCTCTGACCATTCCATCACAGTCGTCAGCGACGCTCCACTATCAGAGATTTTGCACAACAGAGATGCAACTGGTCGAGTGGCCAAATGGGCGATTGAACTTCTTCCCCTTGATATCAAGTTTGAGGCAAAGAAAGCCATTAAGTCCCAGGCGATAGCAGATTTCCTCGCCGAGTGGATTGAACAACAGCAGCCGACTGAAGTTCACTCGGAGCATTGGACCATGTTTTTCGATGGCTCTAAGATGTTGAATGGTTCCGGTGCTGGGGTTGTCCTGGTTTCCCCCAGAGGAGATAAGCTCAGATATGTGCTCCAGATTCACTTTGATTCCTCCAACAATGAGGCAGAATATGAGGCCCTCCTATATGGGTTGCGCATGGCCATTTCACTCGGCGTCCGTCGCCTAATGGTCTATGGCGACTCGGATTTAGTGGTCAATCAGGTGATGAAAGAGTGGGACGTGAGAAGCCCAGCCATGACTGGATACTGCAGTGCAGTGAGGAAGCTGGAGAAGAAGTTCGAGGGGTTGGAGCTCCATCATATACCCCGACTGAAAAATCAAGCAGCTGATGATCTAGCAAAGATAGGTTCCAAGAGAGAAGCCATTCCGAGTGGTGTGTTCTTGGAGCATATACACACTCCGTCAGTCAAAGAAGATCCTTTCACCGAAGAAACTCCGCAGCCCAAGAGCGCCACAGATCCGACTGAAGTTGAAGTCCCAGCGGTGGTCGACTTGATCATGGAGGTTTTGGTGGTCATTCCCGACTGGACGATTCCGTATGTCGCATATATCTTGAGGAAAGAGCTTCCGGAGGATGAGGAAGAGGCTCGACAGATCGTCCGTCGATCTAAGGCCTTTACCGTAATCAAAGGACAATTATACAGAGAAAGCGCGACTGGAGTCGGTCAGAAGTGCATAACACCAGAAGAAGGTCGACTCATCCTCAATGATATTCACTCGGGGACCTGTGGTCATCATGCGTCCTCTCGGACCATCGTGGCCAAAGCATACCGAGCCGGATTTTACTGGCCCAAGGCGAATGAGATGGCAAAAGAGATAGTAGATAAGTGCGAGGGATGTCAGTTCTACTCGAATATGTCGCACAAGCCTGCGTCAGCTTTGAAGACCATCCCACTCGTCTGGCCTTTTGCAGTTTGGGGGCTGGACATGATCGGTCCTTTGAGAACAGGACGAAGTGGCTTCACGCATGTACTGGTGGCAGTCGACAAGTTCACCAAGTGGATCGAGGCTAAACCAATCAAGAGCCTTGACACCGGTACTGCTGTTAGCTTCATCAGGGAACTAATATTCAGATATGGAGTCCCGCACAGCATCATTACGGATAATGGGTCGAACTTTGACTCAGAGGAATTCAGAGCTTTCTGCGACTCCCAGGGCACACGGGTCGACTACGCATCAGTCGCCCATCCGCAGTCGAATGGACAAGCAGAGCGAGCTAATGGACTGATTCTCAAGGGACTGAAGCCTCGACTGATGCGTGATCTCAAACACGCGGCTGGAGCTTGGGTCGACGAACTTCCATCTGTACTCTGGGGACTGCGGACCACGCCTAATCGGTCGACCGGAAGAACTCCATTCTTCTTGGTCTATGGAGCTGAAGCAGTCTTGCCGAGTGATCTTCTCCACAATGCTCCTCGAGTTGAAATCTACAACGAAGCAGAAGCTGAACAAGCGCGGCAGGACGCAGTCGACCTTTTAGAGGAAGAAAGGGAGATGGCTCTGATCCGGTCGACCATCTACCAACAAGATTTGCGCCGTTTCCACGCCAGAAATGTGAGAGGTCGAGCCTTCCAGGAAGGGGATTTGGTTCTCCGAGTGGATCAGCACAAACCACACAAGCTTGCTCCTTCTTGGGAAGGCCCCTTCATCGTCACCAAGGTTCTCCACAACGGGGCGTACCGTCTTTACAACGTCGAGCATAATATCGACGAGCCCCGAGCTTGGAACGCGGAGCTACTCCGCCCATTTTACACTTAAGTTTTATCACTCGGATGAGTTGCAATAAAGTACTTCTGTAGTTCATGGACCTCAAAATAATAGTGTCATAGTTCCTCCATAATTTCTGTCACTTTTTATTTTTGTCCACAATAAAATTCCCCCTCAGTGGGTGACTTAGCCGCGAATCCGTTTCGCCTAAGTTTGTAAAAATCCTACCGAGTGGTGAGCCAGACTCTCACTCGGAGGCTTAGCTGCGAATCCGTTTCGCCTAAGTTATAAAAATCCTACCGAGTGGTAAGCCAGACTTTCACTCGGGGGCTTAGCTGCAGCCCTGTGCTTGCCTAAGTTGTAAAAAATCCTACCGAGTGAAGAGCAACCCTCCCACTCGGGGGCTTAGCTGCAGCCCTGTGCTCACCTAAGTTATAAAAATCCTACCGAGTGGTAAGCCTGACTTCCACTCGGAGGCTTAGCTGCGGCCCAGTGCTCGCCTAAGTTATAAAAATCCTACCGAGTGAAGAGCAACCCTCTCACTCGGGGGCTTAGCTGCAGTCCAAGCACTCGCCTAAGTTATAAAAATCCTACCGAGTGAAGAGCAACCCTCTCACTCGGGGGCTTAGCTGCAGTCCAAGCACTCGCCTAAGTTGTAAAAATCCTACCGAGTGGTGAGCCAGGCTCCCACTCGGAGGCTTAGCTGCAGCCTCGTGCTCGCCTAAGTTATCAAAATCCTGCCGAGTGAAGAGCAATCCTCTCACTCGGAGGCTTAGCTGCAGCCTCGTGCTCGCCTAAGTTATAAAAATCCTACCGAGTGAAGAGCAACCCTCTCACTCGGGGGCTTAGCTGCAGTCCAAGCACTCGCCTAAGTTGTGAAAATCCTACCGAGTGAAGAGCAATCCTCTCACTCAGAGGCTTAGCTGCAGCCTCGTGCTCGCCTAAGTTATCAAAATCCTACCGAGTGGTAAGCCAGCCTTCCACTCGGAGGCTTAGCTGCAGCCTCGTGCTTGCCTAAGTTATAAAAATCCTACCGAGTGAAGAGCAACCCTCTCACTCGGGGGCTTAGCTGCAGTCCAAGCACTCGCCTAAGTTGTGAAAATCCTACCGAGTGAAGATCAATCCTCTCACTCGGAGGCTTAGCTGCAGCCTCGTGCTCGCCTAAGTTATCAAAATCCTACCGAGTGGTAAGCCAGCCTTTCACTCGGAGGCTTAGCTGCAGCCATGTGCTTGCCTAAGTTATAAAAATCCTACCGAGTGAAGAGCAACCCTCTCACTCGGGGGCTTAGCTGCAGTCCAAGCACTCGCCTAAGTTATAAAAATCCTACCGAGTGAAGAGCAACCCTCTCACTCGGAGGCTTAGCTGCGGCCATGTGCTCGCCTAAGTTATAAAAATCCTACCGAGTGAAGAGCAACCCTCTCACTCGGAGGCTTAGCTGTAGCCCTGTGCTCGCCTAAGGTATAAAAACCCTGCCGAGTGGAGAGCAACCCTCTCACTCGGGGGGCTTAGCTGCAGCCCAGTGCTCGCCTAAGTGGACTAAAGAATAAGTCGATTGCAGTACAGGCACCTTGCTTTGAACCTGCAAAAGACATTCCGAGCCGAAGGCAATCATATTCAAGCGCCAAATTCAAGTTTGAATCGATATCTAAAGGAACCGAAAGTGCTCAGGCGTCAAGCCCGTTAAGGTTTGTCGGTTACAATTCCACTCGGCATACCGAGGCAAATTCAAAGCGTCGAGCCAGAAGAAGTTTTTTACCCCTCCTGTGGAGGGCTGGAAGGTGCAACAAATTCATCAAGGTCAATTCCGTCGGCGATCCGAGTGGCAGCTGCAAGGAAAGTCTCCATAAAGGACCTGAAGTCGTGCTTCTTGGTATTGGCCACCCGAAGGGCCGCCAGCTTCTCCTCTCGTGCATCTTTGCAGTGGACTCGGGCCAGACACAGAGCGACATCTGCACCACACCGAGCCGAGGACTTCTTCCACTCCTGCACTCGACCAGGGATCGTGTTCAAGCGGGCCATCAGCGACTCAAGGTCATTCTGAAGTGTCTCCTCAGGCCAGAGCGTCGAGTCGATGCGCGATGTGGCGGCCTTCAGCCTTGCGAGATAGTCCACGACAGCTGCAACACGAGACTCCAGTCGGAAAACATCCATGGCAACTTCGTCGTTCACCGGAGAATTGACGGGGTCAAGGTTTGGCTCCAGTCGGCTGGTTTCTTCTTCAAAGTTTTGACAAAATTCTGCAAGGGTGATCACTAAGTCAAGGAGATAGTCGAATGGAAAAAGCCACAATTGGAAATATTTGCCAAACATGGAGGTCTACCTTCAAGCATAAGGAACAACTTCTTGGCAAGGCCACTCAGGAAGGCCTCCAGTTCAGTTTTCTTCTCAGTCAATTTGCTGACTTGGTCGGTCAGGGCAGCTTTGTCAGTTTTCAGTCGACTGACCTCCTTGTTGGCAATCCCAAGAGCAGCTTTCAGATTGGTATTGTCTTGTTCGAGCTTGGTGACTGAAGCTAACTTCTCGTCAGCAAGCTTGATCTTCTCAGCTAGCTCAAGGTCTTTCTTCTGCTGGGCCTCCCTTACCTTACCTGCAAGTTACAGCAAGATCAGATGCTGAAACAAGCAAGGGGAAAAGCAGTCGTCAGGGTCTCACCAAACATACCTTCGGTCTCCTCCTTTGCCTTTGTCAGCTTCTCCTGAACCAGCTTCAAGCTCAGTTCGACTTGAGTATGTTTTTGTTCCAGCTCTGAGTAGCGAGCCACAAGATCACAGGAGTTCTGTGAAGAACCAATCGACTAAATGTCAAATATAATTCACTTCCGAGTGAAAAAGGGAAAAACACACGTTTCTAAGACTACAGCCGAATACAAGCATTCGACCGTAGTCTCGGGGACTACACCCAGTGGGTGCACTCAGCGTGCCCCCACTAATCCTGTTGAAGACAAAGTCGACCAGTCGACCTCAAAAAAAAAGTGTGCGAGATGCATTCTCTAAGACTGTGATCAACTGCAAGCAGTCGACCACAGTCTCGGGGACTACACCCAGTGGGTGCACTCAGCGTGCCCCCACCGGTTTGTGAAATCCAGTCGACCAGTCGACTGACAGAAAGATTGACATTATAAAGCCTAAGGCCGACTGCCAGCAGTCGACCTTAGCCTTAGGGACTACACCCAGTGGGTGCACTCAGCGTGCCCCCACCGGTTTGTGAAATCCAGTCGACCAGTCGACTGACAGAAAGATTGACATCATAAAGCCTAAGGCCGACTGCCAGCAGTCGACCTTAGCCTTGGGGACTACACCCAGCGGGTGCACTCAGCGTGCCCCCACTAACACGGAGTTTATTCGACACACCCAGTGGGTGATTACTATAAATTCCGGAAAAGAAAAGTTTTTGGTAGCATATCCAACAAAACAAACAGCGGTCGACTGACCTGGACATTGCTTTGGAGGGCAGAGCTGGCGTCATAAGCTGCCTGGCTCGCGTCCCGGATGGTCTTCAGCTGCTCCGTCATGAGTCCCGCCTGGCGTATTGCCTCCTTCGCTGCGCCAGCTTGGTCCTCTGGGACGTGGTGCGTCGTGAAGAGGGAGGGCTGCTGAGCACTCGTCAGTGGATTTGCGAAGGACACCGTGTGTCGAGTGGTGTTCTCTTCTTCCACAGTCAGAATCTCAGGCGCCGTCACATCCTGAGGCACCTTACTGGCGGACGCTTTCCGACTCCTCCCGCGTGCCAGTGGTTCTTCATCCTCGTCGTCATCAGGGAGATTGATAACAGTATTGGGTGGAGCTGCGGAGAAGAATCAAGATCAGAGATCGCGAGTCAGTCGACTAAGAACGATGTTAAGAATACAGTACCTGGGTTCGAAGTTGCTGCATCCTCCATCTCGTGGTCATCAGCCCGGGCCGAGGTTTCAGAAGTAGCAGCACTGCAACTCCAAAGGATCAGTCGACTAACTTCAGCGTCGACCAGAGATAAAGTTCACACAGAATAAGAAAATATGAGCAGCACAATTACCCTGATATGGTGGGGATGGACACCTTCATCTTCGGCAGGAGCTTGGTCGGCTTTGGCGGAGCCCCCCTAGGCTGCTTCGGCGCCTTTTCAGTCGGCGCTGGAGAAGTGGTCCTAGGGCGCTTGGTCGACTGCGTCGCAACCCCCTTGCCACGTTCAGTCGAAGGGTCATGGACGAGCTTCGACCGCCTTTCCGAGTGCGGTGGCACGACCTCCTCCTCTTCCTCCTCGTCTTCGGCGTCATCATCATCGCCGTCGTCATCATCATCGTCGTCGTCGTCCCCTGCAACGTCCGAGTCCCATTCCTCCTCGTCCTGGCTCTCGCCCCCACTCGCCTCACCCTCCTCAGTCGGAGTTTGTGCCCCATTGGGCATCGAGTACAGCTCGGTGAGGGCCTAGCAGATATCAAGACAATGATCAGTCGACCAGTCGGCAGAGTAAACAGAGATGAATGCGACAAGAATGCAGTGGAGAGCAGGGCAAGTGTACCTTATCTGGATCACTGTTGTGGTCGAGTGGAGGAATCCTTCTGGCTCCGCGTGGGTTGTCCTTGTTTCCGGTGATGGCTACCATCCATCTTTCCAGAGTGACATCGTCGACTGCTTCTGGATGGACTCTAGTCTCGTCTTCGGTCCCACAGTACAACCACATGCAGTGGCTCCGGAACTGGAGAGGCTGGATGCGACGCCTGAGGAAAACCTCCAGGAGGTCCATGCCCGTCACTCCCTCCCGAACCAACTGCACCACGCGCTCCATCAACATCTTCACGTCAGCTTTCTCCTCCGGAATCAGCTTCAGAGGGGAAGGCTTGCTCACTCGGTCCATGGTGAACGGAGGGAGTCCACTCGACTGCCCTGGCGTCGACTGGACCTGGCAGTAGAACCAAGTCGACTGCCAGCCTCTGACGGACTCGGGAAAGGTCATGGGCGGGAAGGTGCTCTTATTCCTCACCTGGATCCCCAGGCCCCCACACATTTGGACGACTCGGGTTCTCTCATCACCTGGGCTCGCCTTCTTCACGGTCTGAGAGCGACACGTGAATATATGTTTGAACAAACCCCAGTGCGGTCGACAGCCCAAGAAACCCTCACACATGGACACGAATGCAGCAAGATAGGCAATGGAGTTTGGGGTAAAGTGGTGAAGCTGCGCTCCAAAGAAATTCAAGAAGCCACGGAAGAAAATACTTGGCGGCAAGGAAAACCCACGATCAACATGAGTGGCCAAAAGCACACACTCACCCTCTTCTGGCTGTGGCTGCCACTCCTTCCCCGGCAACCTCGCAGCTCCGTGAGGGATCAAGCCCTCGTTGGCCATGTCGAGGAGGTCCTTCTCTGTGATGGTCGACTGGATCCAGTCTCCTTGGACCCAGCCCTTCGGCAGGCGGGATCTGGACGAGGACCCTCCGCGGCTGGTGGATCTCCCCTTCGCCTTCTCCGACGCCGACGCCTTCTTGGCGTGCTCCAGCGCCGCCGTCTTCTCCTTGGCCATGGTCGCCGGAGAGATGCGCGAAGGGAAGTGGTGCGGGGGCAAGAGCGAGCACGCTAAGCTGGGAAGAAGGAAGCAGAGAGAGAGGGAGAATGCTGGGGCGCAGCACAGAAATCCTCGCCGGGCGCATTTATAAGGTCCCTTCCGAGTGGCTGACATGTGGGCCCGGTCGATCTAATCATATCTGAGAGCAGTTATGCAGGCTGGATACGTGGCGAAAAAGGCGGCGCGGAGATCGAGGCGTCTATGCCCCGTCCCATCCGAACGCCGCGGTCCGCCCCGCTTCGCGCGCGCCCCCAAATTTCGCATCCCGCGGAATCCGCGAGCAACAAATCAGTCTGTCAGACGCGGTGTTTCCGGCGATCCGTCGCTCGGAGATCGTCGAAGCCCGAAAGATCACTCGACGCAAAAACAGAATGGATCGAGTCGACTGAAGGCAAATTGCTCCCTGTCAACGAAGAGATTCTTTGGTCCAGAACAGCGCACAACTAGAGCGCAAAGGTCAATCGGAAACGACATCGACTCCTTCTTCACTCGAAGCCTCAATCCATTCGGGGGCTAATGATGGGGTTATGTACCTAGGGTAGGGTCATGGACCTGATCCAAGTAACTTACCCTAGGACATCCTTAGAAGAGGTCGCCTTCCAGTCGACCAACGAGGATTCACTCGACTGGCCTGAAGGACTCGACCACGAAGACTCACTCGACCACCAGGAGGTCAAGAGGCACTCTGCACTGCAACGGCCTGTAATCAAGTAGACTTTATGATAGTAAAGGCACTTTATGTGGGGCGTTACCAGTAACGCCCCAGACTTAACTCACCTTAAACCCTCTCCTGCGTGGGCTGGCTAGGGTCCTGGCGCACTCTATATAAGCCACCCTCCTCCACAGGCAGAGGGGTTCGGCACCTTGTAATTCATACATTCATAATCCACTCGACCGCCTCCGGGCTCCGAGACGTAGGGCTGTTACTTCTTCCGAGAAGGGCCTGAACTCGTACATCCTTTGTGCTTACAACCTCTCCATAGCTAGGACCTTGCCTCTCCATACCTACCCCCCACTCTACTGTCAGGCTTAGAACCACGACAGCGGGCGCTGGGATCTCGGCGGCGCTCCGGCGTGTGCAGGCGGCGGCGGTCCCTGTGCGCGGTCGGCAGCTCCGTCTCTGACCCGGATGGCGCGGGGGATGGCGGCGGCCCGGCGTGGCCGGCGATCTGGATGCGGTGGTGCCGGTAGCTCACTGGTCTGCCGGTACTCCAGGGTCTGCCTGGTGGTGCTGGTGGTGACGGCGGCCCGTGCACGAGAATTGGATTCCTTCGAACTGATCTGGGTGAGAACTTGCCTTCGGCTTCTGCTAAGGCCGGCGGTGGCGACGCTATCTGCGTCGTTCCCTTCTTGAAGGCATCGCCGTGGAGGAGTTCAAGGCCACTCTCTGCTATCTCCGGGGGAAACCCTAGATCGGATGATCGGATGACGGCGGCGCTCTGGTGTCGTTCCTCCCTTGGGGGCGTCATTTTTGGAGGTACACACGTGATCGAGGGACCAGAGGACGGATTTTTTGGTGGAGCGGTGCTGCATCCTACACACTGATGGTGACGGATCTTGATGGTGTGGCGCAGTGCAGATTCGGAGTTCGCTGTGGGAGGATGGACTCGCGCAGGAGGACGACGCTGTCGGGCGTCGTGGTGGCGTCGATGGCAGAGAGACCCGACATGGTACATGCAACAGTATAGCTCTGAAGATGGATTTGTGGCAGGTGGCTGCGGCGGCCTCATACCCGGCAGGCCTCCTTGTTGAGGAGTGCGCCGGACTGGTAGGTGCCCCATACCCGGCAGGCGTCCTGGTTGGGACCTCAGGTCTTACATGTTTAGGTTTGGCTGCGATGTCTGTTTGGTATTAGGCCCAGACTATCTGCGCCCCTTCATCAATTGGATAGGTGTAGCGACAGTTGTTGCTTAGACGATGGCTTTAATCTTGCTGTTGTATGGCTTTGTAAGATTTTATGATAATAATTAATAAAGTGGCCGTATGCATCGCTCAGATGCAGAGGCCGGGGGTCATCCTCCTTTTCTAAAAAAATCTATTTTGGAATGGAGAAAGTACTGCTCTGCCCCATAATATAAGATCCTTTTGCGAGCTGTTTCAGCTTGCAAAACAATCTTACGGAGGGAGTAGTTTATTATCTTTTTAATTTATATCTATATCTAATTATCTACTCCCTCCGTTTCTAAATATAAGTCATTTTCGAGATTTCACCATAGAGACTACATTCGGATGTATATAGACGTCTTTTAGAATATAGGTTCACTCATTTTGCTTTGTATGTGGTCTATAGTTAAATCTCTTAAAAGACTTATATTTAGGAACGGAGGAAGTATATACCTATATACCAATATAGCAACATAACGGGACCAAAGGGGCAGATCCAACAAATTTTGGCCATCAAATCGTGTCAATCCAACGACCTATATTGCTCCATGGTGAGCGCTTAATATCATATCCTATATCAACATATACACTATCCATATAATTAATCCATAATTGATATCCCAACTAATATTAAAGTCTAATTATTTTTCTCCCTAATATCAACGTGCATTGCGCCTACCATTTACTAGGACTCACAAAAAGGTTTGTTATCTCTTGGATATAAAAAAATGAAGAAATGATATTTCGACCTTCCACATTAAAGAATAAATCTAAAAAGAATAAGTGATTTATGTTCTATAATTATTTCATGTTGTCTCTCTCGCCGGCCCACCCTAATCCTAACTTCTCCTTTACAATGATGAGCTGATGAACCACCATTCTCCCCTAACGTCGTCCAATTGTAAAGAAGAGTTGTGCTGTCAGCGCCAACAAGGAGATTTGCAGCAGAGACCAATTTGAGACTGTCTTCACTTCATCAAGGTGACAGTGAGCAGGCCTCTGCCAGATATGAGTGGACATTAGGTGGGTGCGACCATATCTTGGAGCTGGGTGTTGACATTTCATTTTTTTTGTCTCTTTTTTCACTAGTTGGAAGAAATTTATGTACTTAATATTATTGAATGTCATAAAAAAATGTTGAGAAGTGCTAAATTTGTTGTTGAAAGATTCAAGGAATTATCTGAAACATGTGTTTTATGTTGAATGTCCAGGAATATTTGTGGCCCATATAAAGTTTTTTTTAGTCTGAAAGTTGAAAGCTCCAAATTTTGTACTTTCTGAAACTTGCAACTCCCCTTTTTTGTAATTTTTGGTAGTAGAAAGTTCTAGTTTTTGTAATTTTGGAAATTTGGGATTCCAAGAAAACTCATGGGAAGACAATTCTGATTCATGTTGGAAGCTGCTTCAGACATTATGTTTGTCATTAACCTTGCCCAGGGGTGACCCTGAGGTTTTTTTTTCTATCGTGGGTGAAGCACCCTGTTTGAGGGAGGAATATCTCTTGTGGGGTTTGTGTGGCCCACTTATCTTTCATATTACCAATTTAATACAGAGTATAATGCATGAACCGATAACAAAAAATGGGCCTGTTTTAGAACACAAATTGAATTAAGAAGACATTACAAAATAAGCTGAAGTAATTGAACAGGTTGGGTTGAATTGAATTGTACCAGGTTTCATACGAGCAGAGGGGTTATCAACATTATGGACCAAGCTAAGTCACAAAATTTTCTAACGGACGCTCGTCCCTGAAATTTTTTTGTTTTACAGTCGACAGTCTTCTGTTCTAGGTAAATTTTTCAGAAAATGTTTAAAATTTTAAGATTTTTTTGTGTTTCAAAAAATGTTCACTTTTTAAAAAAATGTTCACTTTTTTTTAAAAAAAATGTTCGTAATCTGAAAACTGTTCATCTCTTCAAAGCATTTGCGCCTGTACAATAAGTGTTCGATTCTTTTAAAAATCTGTTCGTGTTTCCTAGAAATGTTCAGGTTTCCAAGATTTCATTACAATATATTTTTTAAACTGACCAAAAAGAGGTGCTACATGTTTTTTGGGTTCACTACAGTGCTTCCTCCGGTTCAGGACCGTACTTTCTCGGTCATCCAAACAAAATTGCGCCGCTTGCTCGGTACAGTCTGCCGCCCGTATCGTGAATGGTCCAGCCCATTTGGGTGAGCACTGTGCAAAAGGGTGTGTATTTGCCACATAGAGCGTTGCATAGGGAGTCCGCCAAATCACAACATCTCATTTTTTTTTGGGGGCTGAAAACTTCCAATCTATTCATATTCAATCATGGCAGTATAACAAACACGAGAAATAATAATATTTACATCCAGATCCATAGACCACCTAGCGGCGATTACAAGCATTGGAGCGAGCCGAAGGCGTGCCGCGTCATGCCCCTCCCTCGCCGGAGCCAGGGAAAAACTTGTTGTAGTAGACAGTCTAGAAGTCGTCGTGCTAAGACCCCGTAGAACCAGCACACCAGAACAGCAACCGCCGCCGATAAAGAGTAGCGTAGATCGAAAGGATCCAATCTGAAGACACACGAACGTAGACAAACAACGATCAGATCCGACCAAATCCACTGAAGACAGATCCGCCGGAGACACACATCCACACGCCCACCGACAGTGCTAAACATACCATTAGGACGGAAGCTGGGTGGGAAAAACTTTATTCCATCTTCAGAAGCCGCGACCGTCTCATCTTCCTGAGCAGGACACAAACCCTAACAAAATACGAAGAAACATCTAAATACACAGCCCTCCCGCTGGTAAGGACCGGGATCCACCACGCCCCCATGGCCCTAAGGCCACCGAGGCGGACCAATAACAGCGCCGGCGGTAGGTGGACGAACCCTAAGCTTTTCTTGAAGAGGAGACATGAGAGGCCAAGACGGCATTTTTTTGGCGAATCATCTTGTAAGTGGGTTCTGCTGGACGGTTTTCACGCAACATCTCTCATAAAAAGGAAGGGACTTCTACCGTTCTACATGCGGTTGAGTTACCGCTAAAAAAACGTATAGTTGAGGTTGACTACTGTATTGTCCATGTAGAGAATGAAAAGAAATATTATGGGTCCATTTTGTAATGTAAAACCTATAATTTTAAATTTATAATATGACCATAGCAAAAGAGCAGGAATATACTTGCATACATATTGTCATATGAAATGTATGAGATATTCTCACTATATACATAGGAAGATGTACATAAAAAGACATAATTTAGACGCTATTTCAGTACGTTTTTGCATTCTCCATCTCTCTCTCTCTCTCTAACTAATCGTAAAGAAAACAATATATACGAGAAAAAAACGCCACAAATATAGTAGTACGTCATAATTAATTGTAGCCAACAAAACATAATTACAGGATACTAGCTGGCCATCCATCTCAGTGCGGCCTTATTTGGCACAATGTAATGTTGAGATTAAAAATGATAGTACTACGATGCAAATAGCTGCTTAATTTTCTAACGTGATGTACATAGCCAACCAATCGTAATTAAAGTACTCCTAGCTAGCTAGTCATCTACATCCAATTATACGTATAATTGCTATATGTAGAATATCACAGGGTCAAATTTGGTACTCAATAATTCTTGACGCCTATAAATGGAAGCAATGCGCTTTCGCTTACTTTCACACACAAACTCTCTATTCGATAATAGACACAGAAACTTGAGGACGTTGTGTTTAGTGAGAAGTTGCCCACATCGAAGATGATGGCTAGGACAGCGGCAGTCGCAATGTGTGTGGTGTTGGTGGTGGTGGCGGCAGAGCCGGAATGCGTTACATTGAGGCTTGCGGAATGCAATCCAGCTATCAGCTATGGTACGGCGCCAGCCGCATTTTGCTGATCAACCCTTCGGGCACAACAGGATTGCTTTTGTGCGTACTCGCAACATCCGAGGTACAAGTACTACATCAAAGGGCCTCAAGCCCGCAAGACCATCACCTCATGCGGCATCCCCCTTCGAGTCTGCTCGTAAATGAGACATGGTGTGTAATCACATAGCATCGGTCCTCCAAAATTAGTACTCCTATAGAATTTCTATGTTGCAAGGTCTATAATAACTTTTGGCCCTTGCACACTAGCCTGTTTGCTTTGGGAATATGCTAGCAATTACAGGCACATTAATGTTTGTCTATTATCGCTATATCCCTACTATCTAAATCTAAATCCAAATCCAATTGAAATCTAAATTTATACTTACTACTAAACGACGGCGCCTTTCTCCGAAATTTTCATCTGTCCTATGTTCAATGTCCAGATTTTCGTCCGGCAATGTGCGAGGTGGTACTAAACTATTCACCGGTTGCTACATGGACTAACAATTTTCATGTATCACTTCGTGGTTGCACCGCTGGGCTTGTTACACCTAGTCAATAACCAACTGGACTAGCGTGTTTTTGTGTTAAATTAGGGGTTACATCTTTTTTTAACATAGTACAAACGCAAAGCGCTCATATATACGTAGGCGCCTCGCAGTCGACAGAAATGTCTTCTCCCACTGAACGCGCATAGCCGGAAATTCTGAAATAAATTCAGAATATATGCAAGCACCAGGACTTGAATTCTGGTGGGCTGGGAATACCACTGTCCACCTAACCATCCAAGCACATGTTGGTTCGTGGGGTTACATCCTTTAATAACCGTGCCAATGATTCGATTTGTCCACAACAATGCATTTTTATGAGGGAACCACGACGTGTGTGATTTCGGTGCTTCATTTCCATATATTCTATTGTACTGACTAACCTTAGAATTCTAATATGATATTGTAATTTTGAGAGCACTCAATAAAAACTTATGTTAATTATCAGTAACAAAACATCACTAACGTATACTGCTCTGGTATATAATATGTATGAACTCTGATTTTTTGGCAAAAAATAACCGCTGTCTTCATCCTGGCTCTATCATGCTAGATGTCATGGAGATCATGGTCTTCACCACAGCCCGGGACCCCAGGTCGCTCGCTTTGTCAATCGCATATCCTTATGGCGCGTCAAGATCAAATTTGTCACTCACAAGGGTTTCGTCATTTGCGGGATAACTTCCCTAACTTCGAAAGAAATATTTCGCAGCCAACAGGCCATGTGTTATTGACATCTAACTGCTGCATCCATACCATGGTTAGCACATTTTTTTTTACTATGATCCATCTTAATGAGGTTCACCATCCAGTTGCCTTCCATGAGGCGCTTAGCTTCCTTCACTAATTAATAGTTCAACTGACCTTATACATATTACTTAATTATTTCTTTTGATTAGTTTAACTGCATTGTCGCCTTTGTCACGACAATCAACGCTGCTACACGGACGACAGTTTTACAACCGACGCCTGCACGATCCTACTTGCAGCATCAAAAGCTAGCGTGCATGCAGGAATCGCTGTTGGGGAGGATGCATCGTTCGCAGATCGTGCGTGTAGTGTCGTGTGTAAAGCAATTTCGTGTAGTGAAACACGGGGAGTGTGAGGACTGTGCATGTCTCAAGTGTAAATGAGACGGGTGACACCCAATGCCGGAGCATCAAAGAAAAGTTGGGCAGCACGGACTAAAGAAGAGCATTTTTTTTTTCTAATTCTGAATCATAAGTTCATAATAATATATTACATGATTATGACTCTAACTATCTCTGAGCTATCAAACCCATTAAGGTGCACGGGAAGGGCGGCCAATAAGCTATGTCATGTGGCGCATGCTGGTTAGCGACGGGAAGAATTTTTTAATTTTTTTGGAGATTATTTTTGGAAGATGGAATTGGGACTTTTTTCCTTTTTATATTTGAGAAAAGTTTTTCTAGGTTTTTCCTTTTTTTGAGATGGATGCGATATCCACGTGCGAGGATTTTATTTTAGATGAAGGTAAGGTTGTTTTTCTTTTTTTTTTCTTTAAGATAGGCAAACACACGCACAACTTCCTCTGAAGCGTCCCGCAATAGCATGCCCAACCAGTAGTTAGTTATTGCACGAACCCTATTCAGAATCTCCATCCGAAAAAACACAACTGTTAAGGAAGCAATAAACAACAACCGGTGGTAGCCCCACATCTCGATGATATTGCTCTGGCTCTTGGACAACAAGACTCTCTTGGCACTTCTCACAAGATGGAGTGGTCGTGTGTCTACATGTTCGATCCTTTCTATCGACGCTTCTATTCATCGGCGACGGTTGTTATTCTGGTGCGTTGGTTTTATAGGGCCTTAGCAAGACGACTTCCCGACTGTCTACTACAATAAGGTTTGCCTGGCTCCGGTGAGGGAAGGGCGATGCTGGCGGCACATCGGCTTGCTCCAATGCTTATAGTCGTCGATAGGTGGTCTATGGACGTGGATGTACTTTTTACTTCTGGTGTTGCTACCTTGACAGTTGATGATTAGATTGGAAAAAAATTCGGCAAAAAGTATATAGAGATAGAATATTTTTGCATAGAAAATTCATATGTTTCTCTCTGCAATAGATTAAACGTGTTTAAAAGATCAGACAGATTGTAGTGTCTTAAAACACCATGTTTTTTCACACTCTTGTTGCGTGGAAAATTGGTTGACTCTGATGGCAATATATGAAAGGGCATTTACTTAGTGAAATAAAAAGGGTGCTGCTGTCTTTCATAAAAGAAAAAGACGATTCCTTCCCCAAACGGGTCCTCCTATGCAGGCGCTGACCCCCTTCCCAACGTACAGCCACCCCACTCAGGTCTGCTGAAGTCATGGTCTAAATTTGACTGGAATTTTAGAGAAGGCAAGTAAATCTAGTTATGTGTGATAAAATAATATCTTGTCATTCTTTAATTGATTGAGAGAATTTATGTCTCGTCCCTATGGATAACCATAAGGCCAACATATATAGTTTGCTATGTAAGGAGGGGGATTCAAACTATCTCGCAAATAAATAAATAAAATCAAAACAAAGCCTAGATTGACAAAGAATTGTTCCAAATCGAGTTGTTAGTCTGGCATTACAATGTCACCTCGACATCTCATAACATAAAATCAGAAAAATAATTTTTTTAAGTATTGCGTTGACATTGCGGCTTATAGATAAGCACATCCGATGAGGCTTGCTTTGATTGAATATTGTAATGAATCTAGGTGGAATTAATTAGCCACTTGTTGGAGCTTATATTTCTAAAATGCATGATCGGCCTGTCCTTCTGTCACATCAATAATTGAAATTTGAATAATGCTAACCCAGGCCCAGATGGGTTTGAACCGGCGTTCTTTAATTCCAATTGGATTCTGGTTAAGGATGACCTTTTCAGTCTTCTCATTGATTTCCACGCCTGTTTTGCCCATCTTCGCCGTATCAACAAAGCCTACATTGAGCGTCTCCCTAAGAAAATAGGCGCTAAACACCCTGAAAATTACAGGCATGTCTCCCTTCAGAATTGCGTCGTAAAAATTGTGTCCAAATGCCTGGCCAAACAGAGTTCATTGTCTCATGTCAGATCTAATTCACCAAAGTCAAACTGGTTTCATCGGGAGCGAGGCATTGCTGAGAATTTCTTTTTTGGCGCAGCTTTAGTTGAAACTTGTTTCAAAAGAAAATCTCCTTCCATTGTCTTTAAACTGGATTTTCATAAGGATTTCGACTCTGTCTCCTAGGACGCCTTTGCCACTGTTATGTGCGCTAAAGGGTTTTCTTTCTCTCTGGGGTAAAGACATCTCCAAAGGAGACCCTCAAAGCTCATGTATATATCCGGATTGTGGTGTCCAGACCATTTGTATCAACTTTTTTCATTTAATGGGGACTCCCATCAGTCCACGAAGTGGTCCGGACGTCCGTTTTCAAGCAAATCCAAGACAAACGTGGGGAGCTATACCGGAGTCCGCCAAACAAATGTCGATTTTTCATTTGGCTTGCTAACAAGGGCCGTGTCTCCACCAACGAACAAAGACTTTGGGCATCGGTCGCTACTTCAGATGCATGCCCTTTCTGTGGTGCAACCGAGAGCATCGCTCACCTGCCGCTCTGCTACAATCATCTACTTCCTCTTTGGGACGGCCTATGTTATGTACCCACTCACGAATCACTCGAATTACTCCATTACAGGAAGTTCAAGCTCAGCTACAAGAGGTTGAGGAGGAGGGAGAGTACAGGAGGTAGGAGATGACAGGGAAAAGAGGAAGCCGCCGTTGCCGTTCGTGATCCAAGCCCGGATGCCCATTCACTGCGTCTTGGCTGGGTACTTGTAGTCTGCCTGCCCTGGGAGTAACAACTTGTCCGGCCCGGCCCATGTGTTGGTGGGCTCGCTGCCTTGGCTCTCCAGTTTGTGTTGCCGTCGGTTTCGCTGCCATGGTAGCGCCTTTAGTTGATGTGGCCGCGGCGGTACTTTGGGTCGCTGACGGCCTAAGCAATATCTTCGAGGTAAGGCCGGCCAACCTAGGGGAAATGTCGCTTGGGGCACTTCCAAATAAGTCGCTCCACTGTGATCATTGTTATCCTGTGGAATACTTGGAAGCGTTGCAACACAAAGGTGTTCAGAAATGAAACTCTTGGAGTCCACCACATTGCTAACGCCGCAGCGGAAGATCTGATGCTCTGGTCTCACCGATGCAAAAATGCTGATAAACATCCCTGTTGCGTGATTGGGGAGCCATGTTGTCTCATCTTGCTGCGAGATTATTGCCGGCATGTAGTTTTACTTTCCTTCTCCTTTTCCCACTTACTGTAACTCTATGCTATTGTTTTAGTTCAGTAATAATATAAGGTTCAGGCCTGCGTAATCCCGCTATTGACGTGTAAAAAATAAATATCTACCAGGTTAACCGTACGTAAGGTGAACTAGTCCACAATAATTTATCTTCTGTTATTTGGAAGAAGAAGAAGAAAAGGCATCCCGTTCCCGGTTCAAGCAGTCCATGTACATCACTAGCATATGTCCCTGCTTCGTGCAAGAAGAGCGCAAAGAAACTTCTCCGTCATGAGGCCAACTCGCCAGCTCGTCCTGCTGCTCTTCTTGGCATGCATTTTGCTCCTTTCCACCCAAACCCCCGGTTCTGACAAGCTCGAGATAGGCCAGAACCTCACCGACGGCGACACGCTCGTCTCAGCCGGCGGCTCGTTCACCCTGGGGTTCTTCTCCCCCGGGGCGTCCACCAAGAGATACCTGGGCCTGGGCATATGGTTCTCGGTGTCCAACGACACTGTTTACTGGGTAGCCAACCGCGCCGACCCTCTGCTGGGCGACATGTCCGGCATGTTGGTGTTCAACGGCGGCGGCACCCTCCTCCTGCTAGACGGCTCTCGTCGGACGCTCTGGTCATCGGATTTCTCCGGCGGCGCTACTGCTGCGGCGGCCCAGCTTCTTGAGTCCGGCAATCTGGTCGTGCGCAACGGCAGCAGTGTCACCTACCTGTGGCAGTCGTTCGATCACCCGTCCGACACCTTGCTGTCCGGCATGAAGCTCGGCAGGAACTTCTGGACAGGAGCCGAGTGGCAGCTCACATCGTGGCGCTCGGCCGACGATCCGTCTCCGGGAGACTACCGCCGCACGCTGGAATCTAGCGGACTGCCGGAGATCGTCACGTGGTACGTACGGCGGCGTGATGACGTACCGCACGGGCCCCTGGAACGGGGTCTACTTCAACGGCGTCCCGGAGGCGTTGACGTACCAGGACAGGTACCCGCTGCATGTGACGGGCCTCACGGCCAGGCCGATGGAGATAACCTACGGGTACACCGCCGTGGCCGGCGCTCCGCTGACTCGCGTCGTGGTGAACCACACCGGCGTGGCGGGGCGGCTGGTGTGGGACGCGAGCACCCAGGCGTGGGTCTCCTTCTTCAGCAGGGGGGCGAGGGACAGTACCTGCGATGCCTACGGCAAGTGCGGGGCGTTTGGCCTCTGCGACCCCGAGGCGGCGTCCTCGTCGTTCTGCGGCTGTGTGCCGGGGTTCAGCCCCGTGTCGCCGGCGGCGTGGCAAATGAAGCAATATGCGGGCGGGTGCCGGCGAGATATGCTCGTCTGGACTGTGGCGGCGGGACGACGACGGACCGCTTCAGGGAGGTGCCAAGTGTGAGGTTTCCCGACACGCAAAATGCGACGGTGGACCTTGATATGGCTACTTTGGAGGAGTGCCGGGACAGGCGCCTCGCCGACTGCTCGTGCTTGTCCTACGCCGCCGCCGATATCCGAGGCGGTGGCAATCGTAGCGGCTGCGTCATGTGGGTGGATGCCATCGTTGATCTTCGACTCATTGTCAGCGAGCAGAGTCTCTACTTGAGGTTGTCCGAATCAGAATTTGGTATGTACATCCATTCTCGTGCTCTTATCCATTTTATTCTACGGAGCATGGCCATTTTTTGTCTTGAAATAATTCACTAGATTTGCTTTGGCTGCCACAGATGTAGCAGATGGCCGTAAGAGGTTTCCTATTGTACCGGTTGTGGCACCTGTAGCTTCTGCAGCAGCTATTCTTCTGGTCGTTTTTGTGATTTGGTGGAGATGGAGGAGCAGAATCTTAGGTAAATTGTATACCTCCCTTTTGCTCTTATTTTGCATGAGAAAAAAAGGGGAAATGCATGGTAAATAGGAGTACAATGCTGAAGTCCGTGCTCATTAGGGCATGTACAATGATGTTATCTTAGGAGTGCCACGTAGGATAAATGATGAGGTGAAGGAGATAGAACTCATAAGAGAAGGCTTGTCTTCTCTTATTTAAGATAAGACAAGAGATGATCTCTTAGCACAATATGTCTCACCACGTTTTTAGGAATTGCTAGTTATTGAAGATAATGCTAAGAGATGATCCATTATAGACATTTTTCTTTGTCATCTCTAAATTACATGCAAAACTTAAGATAAGATTATCTTATCAACCATTGTACATGCCCTTACAAGCACTAGTAGAAAACAGGGCTTTGGTCCAGGCCGGATCAGCCCATTAGTCCCGGTTCAGTCCAGAACCGGGACCAATGTGGACATTGGTCCCGGTTCGTGACCCCAGGGGGCCGGCCGGGCCACGTGGGCCATTGGTCCCGGTTCATCTGGACCTTTTGGTCCCGATTGGTGGGATGAACCGGGACCAATGGGCCTCGCTCCTGGCTCACCACCATTGGTCCCGGTTCGTGGCTTGAACCGGGACCAAAGGCTCCCCTTTAGTCCTGGCTCATGTCACCAACCGGGACCAATGAGGTGCCTATATATACCCCTCGCTCGCGAGCAGAGCACCCCAGTGCTCTGTTTTTCTCTGGCCGAGGGGGAGAGGGCTTGGTGGTGCTCTAGCTCACCTCCTATGCACACAAGGTGTTCAATGGAATGCCCGAGCCACACTACTTAAGCTTTCTCCTCTCCAAGCTCGATCTCCAAACTCCATTTTCCATAATATTTGTCTAGGTTTAGCGGTCCGTCACGCCCCGTCCCCGTCTTCACCGCCGTCGATCACCCGCGCCGAGCTCATCGCCGGCACCACCATGGTGAGCCTCTTGTTCTTATCTTCTTTCTGAAAGGAAAAATATTCTTACTTGTATGTTTACATAGGTACTTGTATTATTTTCTTACTTTTATTATTGCATCTTATATAGTGCGATGGTTTTGGTATCCGCCCCCGTCGGCCCTCGTCCTGTCTATGATTCGGATGTGGTATATATATTATCTTTATAACTATTGGTTCATTTATTGTTTATGAAAATTATGCCGACCAACGTGACATAGATTTTATTTATGTAGGATGTATGTGAATCGGAAATGCCAACCAACCCTATTGTCGAGAGGTTAAATTTAGTTGAAGAAGAAAACAATTTGTTGAAGGAAAAAATAAAAAAAATTGAGGAGGAGAAGATGATATTGGAGTTGCATGTTGCGGATGTCGTCGATGATCACAAGATCAAGATGGATGCAATGTGCTTGAAGATTAGAAAGATTAGAAAATATGCCATTCATACCGAGGCTTGGTATCATTATGCCGTTGGATCAATTGTTACCTTGGTTGCGATTATGATCGCATTTGTTTTCGCATTGAAATGTTTTACATAGTTTCAATGTATGGTTTAATTAATTAGATGCTCTGGAGAGCTATATGTTGTTAGATGAGAACTATGTATGCACTTTGGTTTTAATGTGATGATGAACTTCTATTAATTTGGACACTTAATTATATATAATGCACGCAGATGAACCGGCAATGGATGTACGGTGACAGACACACCTGCGAGTACATTAAGGGCGTGCATGAGTTTCTCGATGCGGCTGAGGCAAACAAGCAGAATGGTTTTATGTGTTGTCCATGCACTGAATGTGGGAATACGAGGTCTTACTCTAACCGGAAAATCCTTCACTCCCACCTGCTTTACAAGGGTTTCATGCCACAGTATAATGTTTGGACGAGGCACGGAGAAATAGGGGTTATGATGGAAGACGGCGAAGAAGAAGAGTACGATGACAACTATGTGCCCCCTGAATAAGGTGATGCTGTAACGGGGGGAGCTGGTGAAGATCAAGAGGAACCAGACGATGTGCCCAATGATGCTGCAACGGGTGAAACTGCTGAAGATCAAGAGAAAACAGACGATGTGTCCGATGATGATGATCTCCGCCGGGTCATTGTCGATGCAAGGACGCAATGCGAAAGTCAAAAGGAGAAGCTGAAGTTCGATCGCATGTTAGAGGATCACAAAAAAGGGTTATACCCCAATTGCGAAGATGACAACACAAAGCTCGGTACCGTACTGGAATTCCTGCAGTGGAAGGCAGAGAATGCCGTGGCTGACAAAGGATTTGAGAAGCTACTGAAAATATTGAAGAAGAAGCTTCCAAAGGATAACGAATTGCCCGACAGTACATACGCAGCAAAGAAGGTCGTATGCCCTCTAGGATTGGAGGTGGAGAAGATACATGCATGCCCTAATGACTGCATCCTCTACCGCGGTGCATACAAGGATCTGAACGCATGCCCGGTATGCGGTGCATTGCGGTATAAGATCAGACGAGATGACCCTGGTGATGTTGACGGCGAGCCCCCCAGGAAGAGGGTTCCTGCGAAGGTGATGTGGTATGCTCTTATAATACCACGGTTGAAACGTCTGTTCAGAAACGAAGAGCATGCCAAGTTGATGCAATGGCACAGTGAGAACCGAAAGAAAGATGGGAAGTTGAGAGCACCCGCTAACGGGTCACAGTGGAGAAAAATCGAGAGAAAGTACTGGGATGAGTTTGCAAAGGACCCAAGGAATGTATAGTTTGCTTTAAGCGCGGATGGCATTAATCCTTTCGGGGAGCAGAGCAGCAATCACAGCACCTGACCCGTGACTCTATGTATGTATAACCTTCCTCCTTGGATGTGCATGAAGCGGAAGTTCATTATGATGCCAGTTCTCATCCAAGGCCCTAAGCAACCCGACAACGAAATTGATGTGTACCTAAGGCCATTAGTTGAAGAACTTTTACAGCCGTGGAATGGAAATGGTGTACGTACGTGGGATGAGCACAGACAGGAGGAATTTAACCTTAAGGCCTTGCTGTTCGTGACCATCAACGATTGGCCCGCTCTCAGTAACCTTTCAGGACAGATAAACAAAGGATACCACGCATGCACGCACTATTTAGATGACACTGAAAGTATATACCTGGACAAATGCATGAAGAATGTGTACCTGGGCCATCGTCGATTTCTTCCGACCAACCATCAATGTCGAAAGAAAGGCAAGCATTTCAAAGGCGAGGCAGATCATCGGAAGAAGCCCGCCATGCGTACCAGTGATCACGTACTTGCTATGGTCAATGATTTACACTACGTAATCTTTGGAAAGGGTCCCGGCGGACTAGCTGTTCTGAATGACGCTGAGGGACACGCACCCATGTGGAAGAAGAAATCTATATTTTGGGACCTACCCTACTGGAAAGACCTAGAGGTCCGCTCCTCAATCGACGTGATGCACGTGACGGAGAACCTTTGCGTGAACCTGCTAGGCTTCTTGGGCGTGTATGGGAAGACAAAAGATACACCTGAGGCACGGGAGGACCTGCAACGTTTGCACAAAAAAGACGGCAAGCCTCTGAAGCAGTATAAAGCTCCTGCCAGCTACGCTCTTACAAAAAAAGAGAAAGAAATCTTCTTTGAATGCCTGCTCAGTATGAAGGTCACGACTAGCTTCTCGTCGAATATAAAGGAAATAATAAATATGCCAGAGAAAAAGTTTCAGAACCTAAAGTCTCATGACTGCCACGTGATTATGACGCAACTGCTTCCGGTTGCATTGAGGGGGCTTCTACCAGAAAACGTCCGATTAGCCATTGTGAAGCTATGTGCATTCCTCGATGCAATCTCTCAGAAGGTGATCGATCCAGAAATCGTACCAAGGCTAAGGAGTGATGTGGCGCAATGTCTTGTCAGTTTCGAGCTGGTGTTCCCACCATCCTTCTTATATATCATGACGCACGTCCTAGTTCATCTAGTCGACGAGATCGTCATCCTGGGGCCCGTATTTCTACACAATATGTTCCCCCTTTGAGAGGTTCATGGGAGTCCTAAAGAAATATGTCCGTAACCGCGCTAGGCCAGAAGGAAGCATCTCCATGGGCCATCAAACAGAGGATGTTATCGGGTTTTGTGTTGACTTCATTCCTGGCCTTAAGAAGATAGGTCTCCCTCAATCGCGGTATGAGGGGAGACTGACTGGAAAAGGCACTCTTGGAAGAGACTCAATAATATGCAGGGACGGATGTTCTTGGTCTCAAGCACACTACACAGTTCTACAGAACTCTACCTTGGTGACCCCGTATGTCGATGAACACAAGAACAGTCTGCGCTCCAAACAACCAGAACAGTGCGACGACTGGATTACATGTGAACACATCAGGACTTTCAGCAGTTGGTTGGAAACACGTCTCAGAGGTGAAAACACTGTTTGTGATGAGTTGTACTTGTTGTCCAGGGGACCATCTTTGACTGTATTGACTTACAAAGGATACGAGATAAATGGGAATACATTTTACACGATCGCCCATGATCAAAAGAGCACCAACCAAAATAGCGGTGTCCGCTTTGATGCAACAACCAAGAGCGGAAAGGACACATATTATGGTTACATAGTGGACATATGGGAACTTGACTACGGACCTGATTTTAAGGTCCCTTTGTTTAAGTGCAAATGGGTCAATCTGTTAGGCGGCGGGGTACAGGTAGACCCACAGTACGGAATGACAACAGTGGAAAAATCTTGGGTACACTGACGAACCGTTCGTCCTAGCCAATGATGTGGCACAGGTTATCTATGTGAAGGACATGTCTACCAAACCGAGAAAAAGAAAAGATAAGGAAGCGAATACATCATACGATGAGCCAAAGCGCCACATAGTTCTTTCAGGAAAAAGGGACATCCTGGGAGTGGACGACAAGACAGACATGTCTGAAGATTATGAAAAGTTTCATGAAATTCCTCCCTTCAATGTCAAGGCTGACCCAAGCATCCTGATAAACAATGAAAATTATCCATGGTTACAGCGCAATAAGCAACTGAAACAAGCGAAGAAAAAGTGAAGACTTTCTCCCGCAACTATTATGATGATACCATGCCAACTTTGTAACACACGAACATGCTACCATTGTCCGTTTTGTACATGCACATGCTATGTGGGTGAAATTATGATATCATGCCAACTTTCAACTTTTCCAGAGTTCATTTGAAATGCTTTCATGTCTTATGGTTCGGCCCTCGTAATACCATGACCATTAGTCCCTGGCTCATGCCAACTTTCAACTTTCAACTTTCTAAAACTAAAAGCAAAAAGAATAAAAAATAAAGCAAAAAACAAAAGAAAATAAATAATGCAGAAAAAAAACAAAAAAACTGGAAAAATAGCAACAATAAGTATTTTGTTGTAAGTAGAAACAAAATAAAATAAATAAAGCAACAGAAAGTTTATAATTTTGCTGACCTAAAAGCAAAAAGAATTAAAAAATGAAGCAAAAAACAAAGGAAAATAAATAATACTGAAAACAAAACAAAAAAAACTAGAAAAAGTGAAAATAGCAACAATAAGTATTTTGTTGTAAGTAGAAACAAAATAAAATAAATAAAGCAACAAAGAAAACAAAAAAACAAAAAAAGTGTTTTCAAATTTGAAAACTAATGGCACTAACAGAAAGTTTATAATTTTTCTAAAACTAAAAGCAAAAAGAATTAAAAAATAAAGCAAAAAACAAAACAAAAAAATAATGCAGAAAACAAAACAAAAAACTGGAAAATAATTAAATATAGCAACAATAAGTATTTTGTTGTAAGTAGAAACAAAAAAACAAAAAAACAAAAAAAGTGCCACCTACTGGGCACCCACGGCCTGAATACGACTAGAAACACTACCATGGGCCAGGATTCAGGCCCGCGGGAGGCCTAGTAGGCCCACAGGCACACATTGCACGGTTAGGCCCGAAAGCCTGCTTTGGAGAGGAGCTCGAGAGGGAAGGCGCACCGCACCTTATAAACAGGTGCGGCTCCCTCTCAAGTAGGGAGGTGGGACTAAACATTTGGGCGCGGGGTAGCACAAGGCCTTTGGTCCCGGTTGGTGGCACCAACCGGGACTAAAGGGGGCATTGGTCATGGTTGGTGCCACGAACCATGACCAATGCCCCTCTGTAGTCCCGGTTGGTGTCACCAACCGGGACCAAAGGCCGCCGCTTCCCGCCCTTTGGGCTGCTGAAAATTGGCCTTTGGTCCCGGTTGGTGGCACGAACCGGGACCATAGGTAGGCATTCGTCCCGGTTCGTGCCACGAACCGGGACCAATGCTCTGGCTATATATACAACACTTGGGAAATTTCCGCCAACTGCTCCCATTCCTCATCGTCGACGCCGCCAGGCTGCCCCTCTCGCGTCGTCGCCGCCGCCGAGCCCTGCCCCTCTCGCGTCGTCGCCGCCGCCACCGCCGAGCCCTGCCCCGACGCCATCAGGCTGCTCCACTTCGCCGTCCTCACCGCCGCCGCCGAGCCCTACCCCGACGCCTTCCCGGCCCGCTCCCACTGTGAGCCGCCATGCCGTTCCCCTCCTCTCCTCCTCTCCCCCCACCGCACCCTGCCGCCGCCGCCAGCCGTGCTCTCTTGCCGCGCCCCGACGATGCCGCTTGACCGTGCTCCGCTTGCCGCACCGCCGGTTCGCCGCCGCCGCCCGCCATGCTCTGCCTCGACGCCGCCGCCTGGCCGCGCTCCGCTTGCCGTGCCGCCGCCGGTTTGCCGCCGCACCCTGCCTCCGCTGCCCGCCTCTATTAGTTTTTTTGAGATATGTATGCATGTGTGTAGTGTATATGTGTATGTGTGTGCAGTGTATATGTGTGTGCATGCAGATATGTATTAGTTTTTTATTTAGGTTGTTAATTAGTAGATATTAATTTTGTTCATATATGTATGGATGCATGTGGCTATGTATGTATGTATGTATGTATGTATGGGGTATGTCGTTGTCGATATACCCCCTACCAGATAACTTCGACATGAGGGGGGTCAATATACCCCCTCCCCGATAACTTCGACATGATGGGGGGAGGGGGTCGCCGAGGGTTCGAGGGTCACCGAGTGTTCGAGGGTTCGTGGGGGCGAGGGTCGGGAACTAACTAGGGTAGAGGGTCGAGGGTTGCCGAGTGTTCGAGGGATCGAGGGGGCGAGGGTCGGGAACTAGCTAGGGTAGAGGGTCGAGGGTCGCCAAGTGTTCGAGGGGGCGAGGGTCGGGAAGAAGAGGAGAAAAAAAGAGGAGGAGAAGAAGGAATAGAGGAGAAGAAAACTTCTTCTCCTCTATTCTTTCTTCTTCTCCTCTTTTTTTTCTTCTTCTTCCTCTTCTTAAGGGATCAAGGGTCGAGGGTTTCAGGGTCAAGGGTTCTATACGGTCAAGGGTTCCAGGGTCGTCTAGGGGTCGAGGGTTCCAGGGTCGTCGAGGGTTCGAGGGGTCGAGGATCGCCGAGGGGTCGAGAGAGGTTTCCTAGTGTCAAAGTATTGAAGAAATCCATGGCTTCATCATTAGCCGGAAGTAACCAGGGCATGATGAAGTCCTCCAAAGTTATTTTGGAATGGTGTCCCGGATAAGATAATTTGCCTTTTTGTATGAATTTCAGCAAAGGCCTTCCAAATAACGATATTTGGAAGGTTCTTGCTGAACTTTGTACCAAAAAGCGAATTATCTTATCTGGGACTCCGTTCCAAAATAACTTTGGAGAGCTTCGTACCATCATGCACCTGTTACTTTCGCCTAATGATGAAGACATGGTTTTGTTGAATCCTTTGACACTAGGCAACCTTCCGACCCCTCGGCGATCCTCTCGAACATGAGAGGAAGAAGAGGATAAAAAAAAGAACTCCTCTATTCTTTCTTCTCCTCTTTTTTTTCTTCTTCTTCCTCTTTATTTTATCGGGAACGAGGGTCGTCGAGGGTCGCCGAGCGGTAGAGGAGAAACCCTAAATAGAAAGTATCGTCGGTGTGAGATACATGTACCGTCGGTGTCGGACACTACATCCACGTCCCACAAGTGGTGCGGGCTTCGACGCCCACGTCACTTGTGGGACGTGGATGTAGTGTCCGACACCGACGGCCACATGTATCTCACACCCACGATACTTGCTATTTAGGGTTTCCTCTACCGTTCGGTGACCCTGACCCTCGACGACCCTCTATCTTTCTTCTCCTCTTTTTTTCTTCTTCTTCTCTTCTTCTCTTTTTTCTTCTTCTTGTTCCTCTTTATTTTATCGAGAACGAGGGTCGTCGAGGGTCGCAGAGCGGTAGAGGAGAAACCCTAAATAGAAAGTATCATCGGTGTGAGATACATGTACCGTCGGTGTCGGACACTACATCCACGTCCTACAAGTGGCGCGGGCTTCGATGCCCACGTCACTTGTGGGACGTGGATGTAGTGTCCGACACCGACGGCCACATGTATCTCACACCCACGATACTTGCTATTTAGGGTTTCCTCTACCGCTCGGTGACCCTCGACGACCCTCGTTCCTGATAAAAAAAAGAGGAAGAAGAAGAAAAAAAGAGGAGAAGAAAGAATAGAGGAGTAGAGGAAGAAGAAGAAAAAAGAGAGGAGAAGAAATAATAGAGTTCACTCCTCTATTCTTTCTTCTCCTCTTTTTTTTCTTCTTCTTCCTCTTTTTTTTATCCTTGAAGCGTTGTCGAGGCCACCCCAAACCCTAGAGAAGCAGCGTCGAGGCCACCCCAAACCCTAGAGAAGCAGCGTCGAGGCCACTAATTAATATTAGTTCTACGTTTGCCACTAATATATCCATCTGTCATGTTTGAATAATAATTGCCATGTTGTCAATATTTGTAGAAACTATGGACACCGCCCGAGACGAAGTACAAGAAGAGTTGTTGGGGGACATAATCGCATGAGGAAGTGATGCCGTCTGCTCGTTGTTTCTCAACGACACCGATGGTCTGGAAGCAGCTGGCTATGATTATGATGGCTCCGGTGACCTAATGCCGGTGCAAGAAGGAGACCGTGAGGACGGCTCCGGTGACCCAATGCCGGTGCAAGAAGGAGACCGTGATGACGTCTCCGGTGACCGAACCGAGTCCGGCCAGGTATATATATTAGTTAAGCTTCTGCTGACTAGCTAATTGATGCATTCATTGTTTTGGTATGTACACATATTAATTAAGTCTTTGTTCTTTTTTCTAGCCCTCCGGATCGAGCACAACTTCGGTAAAGAGACGAGGCCTGAAGAAAAAGTTGAGCTCGGATGAAAAGTTTGAGATCATAGCAATCGCGCCCGACGGCCAACCGATTGAACCCCTCCGGACAAAGAGCGCATTTGTTGCTCAGTGCGGGGTTTTGGTTAGGGACAAGATCCCGATCAGCATCCAGCAATGGTTTAAGCCGGCTACAGAAGACCCTGAGGTGTCTTATGTCAATGATATGCAAAAAAATGATCTTTGGACTGAGCTGAAGTCAAATTTCACCCTACCGCCAGAGGATAATCCAGAGAAGCCAGTTAAAGAGCAATTAATCAAGTATTTTGCTCTTAAGAGGATGGCAGAACTATTCAGGAGGTGGAAGAAAGAGCTGAATAAGTTTGTCGAAAATAATGAGACACCAGAATTCAAGGGCAGATATGAGAAGATCAGAGATCACTGGCCCGCATTTGTGGCCCACAAGACATCAGAAAAGAGTAAGAACATGTCGGCGACAAACAAGCAAAATGTTGCAAAGAAGAAGCATCACCATCGCACGGGGTCAGGTGGCTACCTCGTAGCCCGGCCTAAGTGGGCCAAGACTGAGAATGATCTGGTTGATAAAGGGATCGAACCAGAGACAATTAACTGGCCAGACCGTTGCTGGACTTGGTTCTTTGGGGCTAGCGGAACCTTGGACGCTGTAACAGGGAAGTGCATTTGGACGAACGATCAAATGGACATACCAGTCAGGAAGCTTCAGCACTATATCGAAGCAGCACAGCAAGGGACGTTCTTTCCAGACAGAGAGAACGACGAGCTCACAATGGCCCTCGGGAATCCTGAGCACCCTGGACGGACACGAGGCACGCCTGTCTCCATTCCATGGAAGGTTAGGTTTCCAGACGCAGGCGGTTACAAATCCCATGAGAGGAGGAAAAAAGTGCAGCAAACCCAAATGCAGGCGCTGCAAGCAAGGGTACAAGCGATAGAGGAACGAGAAGCAAATCGCAGCAAACGTACTGCCGAAGCTTCCCCCAAAGCTACCCCGCCATCTCTGCGGAGAAGCAGCGTGGCTTCCACCGAGCTGCTTCAGCCGAAGCATGCCTTGACGGCTCCTGCCAGCTATCCCGTGGATGCTATCACGGAGTCTCAAAATTGCCACCTTATGACGCAATGGATGAATTTGAAGGTCAAGGCAGCTGTTGGCTCTGTTTATCCTACTGAACCCGGCGCAACTTTTCACTGCCGGCCGATTCCAGAAGGATATGCTAGGGTGATGGTGGATGAAATAACAGAGGGATTTGAGGACCTCCAGCTTGACCACCCTACCGGTGAAGGGGAGACTAGGCTGGGGTCTGCTCTGAAGACTCCATGCCTATGGCGGAAGGAGCTCATCAACCTTCCGAACTGGACGCCTCCACCTCCTCCTCCTCCGGCAAGTCAGGGCACTCCGCCTCCTCCACCGCCTCCTCCTCTGACGAGTCAGGGCACTTCGCCTCCTCCACCGCCTCCTCCTCCGGCGAGTGACGATCAGGGCACTCGACCGTCTCCTTCTCCAGCGCGTGGCAGCACTCCGCCTCCTTCTCCGCTTGCGCTGACGCGCCCGAAAAGCCAGCCTCCTCCTTCTCCACCTTGTCAACAAGGGCGGAAGAGACCTGCCGCCACTCCAGCTGCTCCGGCGCGTCGTAGTCCTTCTCCTACGCCTCGTAAGCAAGTAAAGTAGACAACCGCTCCGTCTGCTCGGCCGGCGTCTAGCAGTACAGCCAGAGGCAGGAGGAAATACAAATTTGGTCCTTCTCTAAAAACTCCACAGAAGTTACCATATGAGAGGACCCCGGAGGAGAACGCCGAGATCGCACAAGAAGAAGTGAGGAACTACTTTGAAGGGGTGAAAGCAAAGAAACATCCACCTCCGGAGGAGAAGGTAGATCCGGTGAAAGCGAAGCGCACTCTGGCTGCCCTGACAAAACCACCCAAGTCTCCACCGAAAGGAAACAATGAGCGCATTATTGGAAAGGAATTTGCCGAAGCAGAGCAGTCGGGAAGTACTGTCAGTGATCAAAGGCTGAAACAACGACGAGCTGGGAAACAAATTGCCCAGCTCGGTGAACAAGCGAAGCAATCGTGCCCCCCGCTCAAGGTGCCTAGCGACAACGTCGCCAAAGATCCGAGGATGGTGCACGGTTATAGCAATCTTGGCGATTACCTGCCCGACGATGTACATTATGATTTCATGGAGGTGCAGATACAAAGATACGAGTACGGGAAGCCTCTCGTCAAAGATGAAAGATCTCTATCAACGATGCGAAGATTGCATGATTGGTACTTGAAAATCTGCAGAGACTCTGGGGGAGGAGTACTTTGTATGTGAAAGTTAAAAAGGAGCATGACCTCGTTGGAATTGAACTGTTTCCTGTTCCATTTGAGGAGTTCTTTCAGTTTTTCAATCAATTGGCCCTCGATAAAACAACGGTCGCCTGCTACTGTCTGTAAGTAGTACTACTTATGTCATTAAGTCTCTCTATATAGCTCAGCCCTTTCATTGCATGTATTTATAATCATCCTCACTATATTATGCAGATTGAAGATCGCCGAATTGAAGAAAAGACAAGTCGGTGATATTGGGTTCATTAACACATATCTCATAGATGCAACTCAGGTTAAATTTCATGCCGCAGCTACCGAGGCCAACTTGCTACGATCGTTGGTAATAAATGAAAACAAAGATATAATACTCTTTCCTTACAACTTCAAGTGAGTGTTACTATCTTGTGCGTATTCGGTTTCCCTTATATATTAGTCAAGGTTATAGTAATGTAATTGATGAGTTATGCATGCGTGTGCAGTTTTCACTATATTCTCCTAGAGATTAAGCTTGAGCAGGGACTAGTAACTGTCTTAGACTCAAGACGAAAAGATCCCCATGACTATGCAGACATGACTCAAATACTCGAGAAGTAAGTTAAATCGATCATTATCCACCATATCAGCAACTTTGTTCATTTCCTGATATATCAAGTAATTGTTTTCTTTGTCCGGCAGGGTTTGGAGAAAATTCACCAGAAAAGCTCCCAGACTGCCGAAGGAGCTGCAATTTAGACACCCGAAAGTAAGTACTATAGTAGCATGTTTCGCGCATCTACTAGTGATTCAAGCGCTAATTTCATCAATACCATTTGGCATTCTTGCTTATCAGTTTGATTGACCTCTATTTCTTGTAAAGTGGTTGTGGCAGGAACAAGGGAATGATTTCTGTGGATACTACGTTTGCGAGTCCATCCGTCACACGACCTGTGAGCGGGGCTACACTGAGAATAATATGAAGTACGTAAATAACTGTTGGGGAACGTAGCAGAAATTCAAAATTTTCCTACGTGTCACCAAGATCTATCTATGGAGAGACCAGCAACGAGTAGAAAGAGAGTGCATCTACATACCCTTGTAGATCGCTAAGCGGAAGCGTTCAAGTGAACGGGGTTGATGGAGTCGTACTCGTCGTGATTCAAATCACCGATGATCAAGTGCCGAACGCACGACACCTCCGTGTTCAACACACGTACAGCCCGGTGACGTCTCCCACGCCTTGATCCAGCAAGGAGAGAGGGAGAGGTTGAGGAAGACTCCATCCAACAGCAGCACAATGGCGTGGTGGTGGTGGAGGAGCGTGGCAATCCAGCAGGGCTTCGCCAAGCACCATGGGAGAGGAGTAGGAAGAGAGGTAGGGCTGTGCCAGAACTTCGTCTATAGCTCCCATGCGCCTCCCCACTATATATAGGGGTGGAGGGGCTGGTTTCTTGCCCTCCAAGTCCATTGGGGCGTTGGCCAAGGTGGGAGGAAAGAAATCTCATTATTTCCTTCCCCACCGATTGTTATCCCCCCTTTTTAGGGATCTTGATCTTATCCCTTCGGGATATGATCTTATTCCTTCTAAGGGGGGATCTTGGTGCGCCTTGACCAGGGGTGTGGGGCCTTGCCCCCACTACCCACGTCCATGTGGGTCCCCCCATGCAGGTGGGCCCCACTCCGTAACCTTCTAGAACCTTCCCGGTACAATACCGAAAAATCCCGAACATTTTCCGGTGGCCAAAATAGGACTTCCCATATATAAATCTTTACCTCCGGACCATTCCGGAACTCCTCGTGACGTCCGGGATCTCATCCGGGACTCCGAACAACATTCGGTAACCACATACAAACTTCCTTTATAACCCTAGCGTCATCGAACCTTAAGTGTGTAGACCCTACGGGTTCGGGAGACATGTAGACATGACCGAGACGTTCTCCGGTCAATAACCAACAGCGGGATCTGGATACCCATGATGGCTCCCACATGTTCCACGATGATCTCATCGGATGAACCACGATGTCAAGGACTTAATCAATCCCGTATTCAATTCCCTTTGTCTATCGGTATGTTACTTGCCCGAGATTCGATCGTCGGTATCCAATACCTTGTTCAATCTCGTTACCGGCAAGTCACTTTACTCGTTCCGTAACACATCATCCCGTGATCAACTCCTTGGTCACATTGCGCATATGATGATGTCCTACCGAGTGGGCCCAGAGATACCTCTCCGTTTACACGGAGTGACAAATCCCAGTCTCGATCCGCATAAAACAATAGATACTTTCGGAGATACCTGTAGTGCACCTTTATAGTCACCCAGTTACGTTGTGACGTTTGATACACCCAAAGCACTCCTACGGTATCCAGGAGTTACACGCTCTCATGGTCGAAGGAAGAGATACTTGACATTGGCAAAGCTCTAGCAAATGAACTACACGATCTTTTGTGCTAGTCTTAGGATTGGGTCTTGTCCATCACATCATTCTCCTAATGATGTGATCCCGTTATCAACGACATCCAATGTCCATAGCCAGGAAACCATGACTATCTGTTGATCACAACGAGCTAGTCAACTAGAGGCTCACTAGGGACATATTGTGGTCTATGTATTCACACGTGTATTACGATTTCCGGATAATACAGTTATAGCATGAATAAAAGACAATTATCATGAACAAGGAAATATAATAATAATACTTTTATTATTGCCTCTAGGGCATATTTCCAACAGTCTCCCACTTGCACTAGAGTCAATAATCTAGTTCACATCGCCATGTGATTAACACTCACAGGTCACATCGCCATGTGACTAATACCCAAGAGTTTACTAGAGTCAGTAGTCTAGTTCACATCACTATGTGATTAACACTCAATGAGTTTTATGTTTGATCATGTTGCTTGTGAGAGAGGTTTTAGTCAACGGGTCTGAACCTTTCAGATCCGTGTGTGCTTTACAAATCTCTATGTCATCTCCTAGATGCAGCTACCACGCTCTATTTGGAGCTATTCCAAACAACTGTTCTACTTGGAGCTATTCTAAATTATTGCTCCATTATATGTATCCGGTCTCTCTACTCAGAGCTATCCGGATAGGTGTCAAGCTTGCATCGTCGTAACCTTTACGACGAACTCTTTTACCACCTCCATAATCGAGAAAATTCCTTAGTCCACTAGTTACTAAGGATAACTTTGACCGCTGTCCTGTGAGCCATTCTTGGATCACTCTTGTACCCCTTGACTGACTCATGGCAAGGCACACTTCAGGTGCGGTACACAGCATAGCATACTGAAGAGCCTACGTCTTAAGCATAGGGGATGACCTTCGTCCTTTCTCTCTATTCTGCCGTGGTCGAGCTTTAAGTCTTAACTTCGTACCTTACAACTCAGGCAAGAACTCCTTCTTTGACTGGTCCATCTTGAACACCTTCAAGATCATGTCAAGGTATGTGCTCATTTGAAAGTATTATTAAGCATTTTGATCTATCCTTATAGATCTTGATGCTCAATGTTCAAGTAGCTTAATCCAGGCTTTCCATTGAAAAACACTTTCAAAATAACCCTATATGCTTTCCAGAAATTCTACGTCATTTCTGATCAACAATATGTCAACAACATATACTCATCAGAAATTCTATAGTGCTCCCACTCACTTCTTTGGAAATACAAGTTTCTCATAAACTTTGTACAAACCCAAAATTTTTGATCATCATCAAAGCATACATTCCAACTCCGAGATGCTCACTCCAGTCCTTAGAAGGATTGCTGGAGCTTTGCATACTTATTAGCATCTTTCGGGATTGACAAAACCTTCCGGTTGTATCACATACAACCTTTCCTCATTAAAATCGTCGAGGAAACAATGTTTTGACATCCTATCTGCAAGATTTCATAAATAATGCAGTAATCGCTAATATAATTCCAACAGACTCTTAGCATCGCTACGAGTGAGAAAATCTCATCGTAGTCAACTCCTTGAACTTGTCGGAAAACATCTTAACGACAAGTCGAGCTTTCTTAATGGTGACATTTACCATCATTGTCCGTCTTCCTTTTGAAATCCATCTGTACTCATTAGCCTTACGACCATCGAGCCGTTCTGCCAAAGTCTACACTTTGTTTTCATACATGGATCCTCTCTCGGATTTTATGGCCTCAAGCCATTTATCGGAATCCGGGCCCACCATCGCTTCTCCATAGCTCGTAGGTTCATTGTTGTCTAGCAACATGACCTTCAAGACAGGATTACGTACCACTCTGAAGTAGTACGCATCCTTGTCATCCTACGAGGTTTGGGAGTGACTTGATCCGAAGTTTCATGATCAATATCATAAGCTTCCACTTCAATTGGTGTAGGTGCCACAGGAACAACTCCTTGTGCCCTGTCACACACTAGTTGAAGAGACGGTTCAATAACCTCATCAAGTCTCCACCATCCTCCCACTCAATTCTTTCGAGAGAAACTTTTCCTCGAGAAAGGACCCGATTCTAGAAACAATCCATATTGCTTTCGGATCTGAATTAGGAGGTATACCCAACTGTTTTGGGTTTCCTATGAAGATGCATTTTATCCGCTTTGGGTTCGAGCTTATCAACCTGAAACTTTTTCATATAAGCGTCGCAGCCCCAAACTTTTAAGAAACGACAACTTAGGTTTCTCTAAACCATAATTCATACGGTGTCATCTCATCGGAATTACGTGGTGCCCTATTTAAAGTGAATGTGGTTGTCTCTAATGCCTAACCCATGAACGATAGTGGTAATTCGATAAGAGACATCATGGTACGCACCATATCCAATAGGGTGCAACTATGATGTTCGGACACACCATCACACTATGGTGTTCCAGGCGGTATTAATTGCGAAACAATTTCCACAATGTCTTAATTGTGTGCCAAAACTCGTAACTCAGATATTCATCTCTATGATCATATCATAGACATTTTATCCTCTTGTCACAATGATCTTCTACTTCACTCTGAAATTACTTGAACCATTCAATAATTCAGACTTGTGTTTCATCAAGTAAATATTCTCAACATCTACTCGAATCATCTGTGAAGTAAGAACATAACGATATTCACTGCATGCCTCAGCACTCATTGGACTGCACACATCAAAATGTGTTACTTCCAACAAGTTGCTATCTTGTTCCATCTTACTGAAAACGAGGCTTTTCAGTCATCTTGCCCATGTGGTATGATTTGCATATCTCAAGTGATTCAAAATCAAGTGAGTCCAAACGATCCATCTGCATGGAGTTTCTTCATGCGTATACACCAATAGACATGGTTCGCATGTCTCAAACTTTTCAAAAACGAGTGAGTCCAAAGATCCATCAACATGGAGCTTCTTCATGCGTTTTAAACCAATATGACTTACATGGCAGTGCCACCAGTAAGTGGTACTATCATTACTATCTTTTGGCATGAAAATGTGTATCACCACGATCGAGATTCAATAAACCATTTTTAGGTGCAAGACCACTGAAGGTATTATTCACATAAATAGAGTAACTATTATTCTCCTTAAATGAATAACCGTATTGCAATAGTCATAATCCAATCATGTCTATGCTCTACGCAAACACCAAATAACAATTATTCAGGTTTTAACACCAATCTCGATGGTAGAGGGAGCGTGCGATGCTTGATCATATCAACATTGGAAACATTTCCAACACATATCGTCAGCTCACCTTTAGCTAGTCTCCGTTTATTCCCGTAGCTTTTATTTCGAGTTACTAACACTTAGCAACCGAACCGGTATCTAATACCCTGGTGCTACTAGGAGTACTAGTAAAGTACACATCAACACAATGTATATCCAATATACTTCTATCGACCTTGCCAGCCTTCTCATCTACCAAGTATCTAGGGTAATGCTGCTCCAGTGGTTGTTCCCCTTATTACAGAAGCACTTAGTCTCGGGTTTGGGTTCAACCTTGGGTTTCTTCACTAGAGCAGCAGCTGAATTGCCGTTTCATGAAGTATCCCTTGTTCCCTTGCCCTTCTTGAAACTAGTGGTTTCACCAACCATCAACAATTGATGCTCCTTCTTGATTTCTACTTTCGCGGTGTCAAACATCATGAATATTTCAAGGATCATCATATCTATCCCTGATATGTTATAGTTCATCACGAAGCTCTAGCAGCTTGGTGGCAATGACTTTGGGGAAACATCACTATCTCATCTGGAAGATCAACTCCCACTCGATTCAAGTGATTGTTGCACTCAGACAATCTGAGCACAAGCTCAACGATTGAGCTTTTCTCCCTTAGTTTGCAGGCTAAGAAAATCGTCGGAGGTCTTATACCTCTTGACGTGGGCACGAGCCTGAAATCCCAATTTCAGCCCTCGAAACATCTCATATGTTCCGCGACGTTTCGAAAACGTCTTTAGTGCCTCAACTCTAAACCGTTTAACTGAACTATCACGTAGTTATCAAAACGTGTATGTCCGATGTTCGCAACATCCACAAACGACGTTTGGGGTTCAGCACACTGAGCAGTGCATTAAGGACATAAGCTTTCTACTGTCCGCATAATTGCTACTATCAACTTTCAACTATATTTTCTCTAGGAACATGTCTAAAACAGTAGAACTAAAGCGCGAGCTACGACATAATTTGCAAAAGGTCTTTTGACTATGTTCAAGATAATTAAGTTCATCTTATGAACTCCCACTCAGATAGACATCCCTCTGGTCATCTAAGTGATTACATGATCCGAGTCAACTAGGCCGTGTCCGATCATCACGTGAGACGGACTAGTCATCATCGGTGAACATCTTCATGTTGATCGTATCTGCTATACGACTCATGCTCGACCTTTCGGTCTCCGTGTTCCGAGGCCATGTCTGCACATGCTAGGCTCGTCAAGTTAACCCTAAGTGTTTTCGCTGTGTAAAACTGTCTTACACCCGTTGTATGTGAACGTAAGAATCCATCACACCCGATCATCACGTGGTGCTTAGAAGCGACGAACTGTAGCAACGGTGCACAGTTAGGGGAGAACACTTCTTGAAATTTTGTAAGGGATCATCTTATTTACTACCGTCGTCCTAAGTAAACAAGATGCATAAACATGATAAACATCACATGCAATCAAATAGTGACATGATATGGCCAATATCATTTTGCTCCTTTTGATCTCCATCTTCGGGGCTCCATGATCATCATCGTCACCGGCATGACACCATGATCTCCATCATCATGATCTCCATCATCGTGTCTTCATGAAGTTGTCTCGCCAACTATTACTTCTACTACTATGGCTAACCGGTTAGCAATAAAGTAAAGTAATTACATGGCGTTGTTCAATGACACGCAGGTCATACAATAAATAAAGACAACTCCTATGGCTCCTGCCGGTTGTCATACTCATCGACATGCAAGTCGTGAATCCTATTACAAGAACATGATCAATCTCATACATCACATATCATTCATCACATTCTTCTTGGCCATATCACATCACAAAGCATACCCTGCAAAAACAAGTTAGACGTCCTCTAATTGTTGTTGCATGTTTTACGTGGCTGCTATGGGTTTCTAGCAAGAACGTTTCTTACCTACGCAAAACCACAACGTGATATGCCAATTGCTATTTACCCTTCATAAGGACCCTTTTCATCGAATCCGTTCCGACTAAAGTGGGAGAGACTGGCACCCGCTAGCCACCTTATGCACCAAGTGCATGTCAATCGGTGGAACCTGTCTCACGTAAGAGTACGTGTAAGGTTGGTCCGGGCCGCTTCATCCCACAATACCGTCGAAACAAGATTGGACTAGTAACGGTAAGCATATTGAACAACATCAACGCCCACAACTACTTTGTGTTCTACTCGTGCAAAGAATCTACGCAATAGACCTAGCTCATGATGCCACTGTTGGGGAACGTAGCAGAAATTCAAAATTTTCCTACGTGTCACCAAGATCTATCTATGGAGAGACCAGCAACGAGTAGAAAGGAGAGTGCATCTACATACCCTTGTAGATCGCTAAGCGGAAGCGTTCAAGTGAACGGGGTTGATGGAGTCGTACTCGTCGTGATTCAAATCACCGATGATCAAGTGCCGAACGCACGACACCTCCGCGTTCAACACACGTACAGCCCGGTGACGTCTCCCACGCCTTGATCCAGCAAGGAGAGAGGGAGAGGTTGAGGAAGACTCCATCCAACAGCAGCACAACGGCGTGGTGGTGGTGGAGGAGCGTGGCAATCCAGCAGGGCTTTGCCAAGCACCATGGGAGAGGAGGAGTAGGAAGAGAGGTAGGGCTGTGCCAGAACTTCGTCTATAGCTCCCATGCGCCTCCCCACTATATATAGGGGTGGAGGGGCTGGTTTCTTGCCCTCCAAGTCCATTGGGGCGTTGGCCAAGGTGGGAGGAAAGAAATCTCATTATTTCCTTCCCCACCGATTGTTATCCCCCCTTTTTAGGGATCTTGATCTTATCCCTTCGGGATATGATCTTATTCCTTCTAAGGGGGGATCTTGGTGCGCCTTGACCAGGGGTGTGGGGCCTTGCCCCCACTACCCACGTCCATGTGGGTCCCCCATGCAGGTGGGCCCCACTCCGTAACCTTCTAGAACCTTCCCGGTACAATACCGAAAAATCCCGAACATTTTCCGGTGGCCAAAATAGGACTTCCCATATATAAATCTTTACCTCCGGACCATTCCGGAACTCCTCGTGACGTCCGGGATCTCATCCGGGACTCCGAACAACATTCGGTAACCACATACAAACTTCCTTTATAACCCTAGCGTCATCGAACCTTAAGTGTGTAGACCCTACGGGTTCGGGAGACATGTAGACATGACCGAGACGTTCTCCGGTCAATAACCAACAGCGGGATCTGGATACCCATGATGGCTCCCACATGTTCCACGATGATCTCATCGGATGAACCACGATGTCAAGGACTTAATCAATCCCGTATTCAATTCCCTTTGTCTATCGGTATGTTACTTGCCCGAGATTCGATCGTCGGTATCCAATACCTTGTTCAATTTCGTTACCGGCAAGTCACTTTACTCGTTCCGTAACACATCATCCCGTGATCAACTCCTTGGTCACATTGCGCATATGATGATGTCCTACCGAGTGGGCCCAGAGATACCTCTCCGTTTACACGGAGTGACAAATCCCAGTCTCGATCCGCATAAAACAATAGATACTTTCGGAGATACCTGTAGTGCACCTTTATAGTCACCCAGTTACGTTGTGACGTTTGATACACCCAAAGCACTCCTACGGTATCCAGGAGTTACACGCTCTCATGGTCGAAGGAAGAGATACTTGACATTGGCAAAGCTCTAGCAAATGAACTACACGATCTTTTGTGCTAGTCTTAGGATTGGGTCTTGTCCATCACATCATTCTCCTAATGATGTGATCCCGTTATCAACGACATCCAATGTCCATAGCCAGGAAACCATGACTATCTGTTGATCACAACGAGCTAGTCAACTAGAGGCTCACTAGGGACATATTGTGGTCTATGTATTCACACGTGTATTACGATTTCCGGATAATACAGTTATAGCATGAATAAAATACAATTATCATGAACAAGGAAATATAATAATAATACTTTTATTATTGCCTCTAGGGCATATTTCCAACAATAACAACATTCAAATTTTTATTACCATATTGTGTTGAGTTTCATTCATTATATATATATGTATTGACCCCTTCTTATTAGATGTTCAGAAAGAACTCTGCACTAGCTGCATGCGAGAATTCAGAGGAATTGCGGATTCTTTCTTGACCCGTGATCGTGAAGATAATCATTGGACCCTGATCCGTATGATATATTGTAAGATATTTTGAATTGAGCCGGTAGTGTCGAAGATATACGAGAACTTTTGTTCGACCAATCTCTCGAGAAGGAGAGTGGTCGATATCATTTCTTTATGCAATATGTTCATGACGATCTCTGTTTCTCTTTGCTTACTAGCTGCTAGCTGTCTAGTCCTCTCTATACGTATGTATAGTACGTAGCGTCGACCAAGCACGGACATAAAAGAGGACACTTCTCTCTATTAATTATAGCTAGCTAACACAATATATGAAACACCTAAATTAACCCCCAAAACCCCCAACCCCCCCCCCCCCTTCAAAAAAACAAAAACCCCAGCCACAGAAATGCTGACGCGTGGATGCCTATTGGTTCCGGTTGGTGCCACCAATCGGGACCAAAGGGTCTCCTGCCTGGGCTCCGCGCACAGGCCACGTGGAGGCCCATCTGTCCCGGTTCTGGATTGAACCGGGACTAAAGGGACAGGGCATTAGTACCGACCCTTTAGTCCCGGTTCCAGAACCGGGACAACAGGCCCTTTTTCTACCAGTGAAGCTAGCCTAATATTTACTTTTTTCCAGATAATGAGACCCAATATTTTGTTATATATATAAGACAGTTTCAAACTTAATGATAAACTAATCATTCCATTTGAAAAGGACTTAATAATCATAATTGTCTTGTTTCAGGCGCTATTCCTCAAAATCTATCTATGGGAGCCGTCCCTTTGGTTAATCTAGCTACTATAAACCATGTCACTGAAAATTTCTCCGAAAGTAACATTATTGGTCAATGTGGATTTGGCGTTGTTTATAAGGTTAGTCCTCCACTACTCATTCTTTTTGTTGAATGTTGGCAGGAGAACTGCCAAATTCATTGATAGAAGAAGGTGTTACAAGAATCCTCAGAGGAGGAAAGCACTAAAAAACAGTGCGAAAAGAAAAGAAATAAAAAGGACCTGTCGGCAGCACCACGAACCCAAACTCTACCATCAATCGTGAACACCATCGGATCCATCGTCGGAATTCTCCAAGGTGACGCCCCCAAGAAGGAAAACGATGTTGAGAACACCGCCGTCACCCGATCTGGCACTGCCTGATCTTAGGTTTTCACCCGGAGATCTCACGCCATTGGGTAGGAAGGGCAAGCGGCTCCACAACGATACCTCCAAGGAGGACGACGACATCCGTGGATGCCGCTACCGCCGGCAACGACAATGTCGATGCATGATTTTCATCCGGAGCCGAGTCTTCCACCAACAAATCCAGGATCCGAGGCCACCAGCGCCACGGAGCATCACAACCGCATGCGAACACTACCAATAACGAGTATGTTGAAGCCGCACGCAGAAACTCGGCAAGCATACGCCAACCTAGCCGGTCCACACAGCCACTCGCAGACCCTGGGCGAGCCAAGCCGGATCTGGCCATTCTCTATTTCCATGCGCAGAACTGGGCGATCCTCTGCACCGCAGCGCACAAAGAAGGCAGAGGGAAAGCCGGACATAGCCGGTCCGCACCGCAGCGCGCAGAACTGGGCGGGATCCAAGCCAAATTGTGCCATCCGCACCACCGCGCGCAAGGCCAAGAGTGCTCGTGCGGGATCTGGTCTGCGCAAGCCTCGTGAAGCCCCAAGCAAACTGGAAGGCGCCACCACTCAAGGGAGCTGGCGTGTACGCACTTGAAGGAGAGACACCACCAACAACCCCGACTCCACCGCTACTGCCTCCACACGCCAAAAACGCAGCCGACCCAGGCGCGAAACGCAGCCATCCGACTAGCAGGCCCGCGGCGCCAAACCATCCCGCCATGAGCGAGCTAACGGCCAGATCTGGCCGGCCGACCCCGTTCCTATGGCGTCAGAGGCCTCCTCGCGCCAACGACGCGCGCGCTGGCACCCCTGCCTCACCCTTCCACAAGCCAGCAGAGGCCAGATCTGCCCCGACCGACCGCAGGGACCTCGCGCCTGTCGGACCCGTGACCTCCTCTCGCCGGCGGCGCCCGCTCCGCCACTCGCCGCCATGGCGCACCGGGCAGCGCCAGCCCTCGCCCAGTCACACGCCGCAGCGCCCCTCGCCTTCGCTAAGCGCAGCAGCCCCGCGCAGCCCGCCTCGCTTGCAAGGGAGGAAAACCCGCCGCTGCTGACACAGCGCGTGCTTTGCCCGGCGGCACTCGCCGGCGGCGGCGGGAAGAGGAAGGCTGGAGGTGCGGCGGCGACCGACGGCTAGGGTTAGCTCGCGGGGAGCGACACGGGGCTCGTTTCGCTCTTCCTCCACTACTCATTCTAGACATCGTGACATACATCATGTCAACTGGACGTTTTATGCGTGACTTAATAAAATTGGTCTTGAATTGACGTAAGTGCACTTCGCGCGGGCGTGGAGGGGATTTCGTTATGGTTACATTGACATATAGAGAACAACCCTCAACAAACTGAGGACTCACTTCATAAATAATTTCTCTAATTTGCTGATTCACCAGGGCCAGCTCACTGACGGAAGAATGATTGCTGTTAAGCGGCTTAAACAGTCGGCTCTCACCAGAAAAGGAAAGAAAGATTTCGCTAGAGAAGTTGAAGTGATGGCCGGGCTCCGGCACAACAATCTCGTTCGTCTCCTCGCATACTGCAATGAAGGAAAAGAGCGGATACTAGTTTACGAATACATGCAGAACAAGAGCTTGAACGTCTACATATTTGGTACTCGCTGTAAGACAATAAGTTTTGGGGAACCAGCACAACCCTCTAGGGGTGGCTTATCTCATTATATATAATGGTTGTGTTACAATATGTACCATATACGCACATAGGTACAGAAGCTATACATACTAACACCCTCCCTCAATCTTAGCCACTTTCTAAAGAACTGAGAAGGGTAAGATTGCGCCTACAAGCCTCAAACTGTGGCAGCGGTAAAGGCTTAGTGAAGATGTCTGCAAGTTGATCCTTAGATGAGATAAACTTGATCTGGAGTTGCTTCTGTGATACACGTTCCCGTACAAAGTGATAGTCAACTTCAATGTATTTCATTCGGGCATGAAATACTGGATTTGCAGAAAGGTATGTAGCACCGATGTTATCACACCAAAGAATAGGAGGATGTGGTTGAGACAAACCCAACTCCTGAAGCAAAGACTGCACCCAAATAATCTCTGCAGTAGCATTAGCCACAGCCTTGTACTCAGCTTCAGTACTGCTACGTGACACAGTAGCCTGTTTCCGAGCACTCCAGGCGATCAAATTAGAGCCAAAGAATACTGCATAACCCCCCGTGGATCGCCTGTCATCTGGGCTACCAGCCCAATCTGCATCAGAGAAGGCCGAAAGGACCCGAGAGGAAGTCGGCCGAATATGCATACCAAATGTCAGGGTGAACTGAACATAACGAAGAATGCGTTTAACAGCAGCCCAATGAGTATCTCTGGGAGCCTGAAGATACTGACAAACCCTGTTAACAGCATAAGAGATATCTGGTCTCGTGATCGTCAAGTACTGAAGTCCACCAACAATGCTCCTGTACTCTGTGGCATCCGCAGGAGACAAAAGCTCACCATCAACAGCTGTTATCTTGTCGGTAGACGACATGGGTGTGGTGGTCGGTTTGCACTTCAGCATGCCAGCTCTCTGTAACAACTCCAAGGAGTACTTCTTCTGCGTAAGGACAAGACCAGTAGCACGAGAAGTGACCTCAACTCCAAGAAAGTAGTGAAGCTTCCCAAGATCTTTGACCGCAAAATCAGCACCAAGAGAGCAGACAAGAGCATCAGCAGCATACTGAGAAGAGCTGACAAGGATAATATCATCGACATATACCAAAAGATACATAGTGACTTCTGGCTTCTGTAGAAGAAATAACGAAGTGTCAGCAGTAGACGGCACAAACCCATGAGCACGAAGGGCAGAGGCAAGGCGGGCATGCCAGGCACGAGGAGCTTGCTTCAAACCATATAGTGCTTTGGAAAGACGACAGATATAGTCAGGACGATCAGGATCAGAGAAACCAGGCGGCTGTTTCATATAAACCTCTTCCTCCAAAAATCCATGTAGAAAAGCATTCTGCACATCAAGTTGACGAAGTGACCAACCACGAGAAACAGCAATGGAGAGAAGAAGCCGAATAGTGGTAGGCTTGACGACAGGACTGAAGGTGTCCTCATAGTCAAGACCATGACGCTGCCGAAAACCGCGAGCAACAAGTCGCGCTTTGTAACGCTCAATAGATCCATCCGAATGCTTCTTCACTTTGAATACCCATTTTGAGTCAATAACATTTACCCGTGGTGGTGGAGGAACGAGAGTCCATGTCTTGTTACGAAGAAGAGCATGAAACTCCTGCTCCATAGCCTCTCGCCAATGTGGAATGCGCAGGGCAGCCTGATATGAGCGAGGCTCAGAAGATGGATCCGCAACAGCAGCAGCCAAACAAGCAGCCAACCAAGCAACCGTACCATCCTTACGTTCCTTAGGTTTGAAAATGCCACTGCGACTGCGTGTATGTGGTCGGGACACAGGAACCACCGAGGTCGACGGAGCAGCCTGCAACGGGCTGGAGGACGGCGACGTTGACGAGTCAGCCGGTGACGAGGAGCCAGTCACGGTAGCCTCGGACTCGGTTGGCGAAGAAGGCCGACCCACCGGCGAAACCGGCAGAGCAGACGAAGCAGCTGGCGACTCCGGCATCACAGACCGGGCCGATGGCGAGCTCGGCATAGTGGGCCGTGGCGCGGCCGGTGTCGCGGGCCGATCCGCTGATGAAGGCGACGTGAGGACCCGAGCCGCGGGCGAAGACGGCGTGACGGGCCGAGCCGCAGGCGAAGACGGCGTGACGGGCCGAGCCGCGGGCGACTCGGCGGCCGCTGGCGAAACGGACCGAGCAGTGGAGATGCTCGGCGCGACGGGCTCGTCGGGTGACCATGCATGGGCACGCGAATCGATGCCATGCAACATAGGGCGATCGACGTGCCCACCAGAAGACGACGATGATGATGGTGAATCCTCCAACAGCTCCAAACGAGCTCCACGTCCGGTTCCTGCACCATGGTTAGGTAACAGCAAAGGAGAGTATGCAACATCATCAAATTGGTCAGAAGCAACAGAGGATGAATGCAGGGATGGTGGTTCGACAGTGGACACAGGAAGGTTGGCAAAGGGAAAAACATGCTCATCAAACACGACGTCCCGAGATATATAGACACGATTAGTGGAACATGAAGACATTTGTAACCTTTATGAAGAGAGCTATAGCCAAGAAAAACACACTTCTTAGAACGAAACTCAAGCTTGCGCTTGTTATATGGACGAAGATGCGGCCAGCAAGCACACCCAAATACCTTGAGAAAGGTATAATCAGGTTGTTCATTAAGGAGAACCTCAATGGGAGTCTTCATGTTTAAAACACGAGTAGGAGTACGGTTGATGAGAAAGCATGCAGTGGTGAAAGCATCACTCCAAAACCGAAACGGAACAGATGCATGGGCCAAAAGAGTAAGACCAGCTTCAACAATATGACGATGCTTACGTTCGACTGAACCATTCTGCTGATGTGTATGTGGACATGCTAAACGATGAGCTATCCCAAGCGACTGAAAGAAAGAGTTGAGGTTGCGATACTCGCCCCCCCAGTCTGACTGGACATGAACAATTTTGTGCTTGAGAAGACGTTCAACATGTTTTTGAAACTGAACAAAAATATCAAACACATCAGATTTGCGTTTAATAAGGTAAAGCCAGGTAAAGCGACTATAAGCATCAACGAAACTGATATAGTAATTATGACCACTGACAGAAGTCTGAGCAGGACCCCATACATCTGAAAACACAAGTTCTAAAGGATGTTTCACCTCACGACTGGACTCCGAAAAAGGAAGTTGATGACTCTTCCCCTGCTGACAAGCATCACACACTGCTACATCTTTATGACTAGACAAACTAGGAAGCTCATGACGACGCAAAATATGACGGACAATAGGTGTGGCCGGGTGACCAAGACGAGCATGCCACTGTGACGGAGAGACCCGAACTCCACTGAAAACACGAGCGACACCAGGATGCTCCAGACGGTAGAGGCCCTGGCACAACCGCCCACTAAGAAGAATGTCCCTCGTGCCCCGATCCTTAATAAAAAGATCAAAAGGGTGAAATTCACAAAGCACATTATTATCACGTGTGAGTTTAGGAACTGAAAGAAGATTACGGGTCACAGATGGAACTCGAAGAACATTGCGTAGCTGAAGACTCCTATTGGCATGTCTAGTGAGAAGAAATGCTTGACCAATATGAGAGATGTGCATACCTGCTCCATTGGCGGTGTGGATCTTGTCGGAGCCATGATAGGGTTCACGAGTGTGAAGCTTCCCCATCTCGCTGGTTAGATGCTCTGTCGCCCCAGAGTCCATGTACCAGTGTGGATCGATGGAGTAGGACTGAGTGTGTCCCTGTTGCTTCTGCGGCGCGGGACGATCAGCCATGGCGACCTGACGGGCATTGTTGCGTGTATCTTTGCCGTCATTGCCAAGACCAAGGAAGCTTCGCTGGAAGCACTTATGACACTTGGAGGCCCAGTGCCCATCGCGGCCACAAAGCTGACACACACGTGGACCGCCAGCCCCCGGTAAGGTCGCAGTAGGTGGGGGGGCCGAGGCGGGCGACGGTGGCAGCCCCAAGGGAGACCGGGGTGATGAAGAAGAGCGGCCACCCTTGGTGGCGGCGTTGGCCGAGAGGGAGCCAGTGCCCCTGGTGCGGCGAGTCTCGACCCGTTGCTCAGTGAGAAGGAGCCGAGAGAAAACCTCGTGTGCCAGCATGGGTGTCGAGTTGCCCCGCTCGTTGATGATCTCGACTAAGGCATCATACTCCTCATCAAGACCATTGACAATAAACGAGTTGAACTCGGAGTCGGTGAGGGGCTGTCCAATGGAGGCCAATGTGTCGGCGAGGCCCTTGACCTTGTTGTAGAACTCAGTGGCAGTGGAGTCAAGCTTCTGACACTCTCCAAGCTGACGACGGAGTGCAAAGACACGAGCCTGGGACTGCGCTGCAAAGGTGCGCTCAAGGATGGTCCAGGCCTCATGAGACGTCTTCGCGAAGACAACAAGGCCGGCAACTGCCGGCGAGAGCGACCCCTGGATGGAGGAGAGGTTCGCCTGGTCCTGCCCCGTCCAGACGCGATGGGCCAGATTGTAGACCGGACCATGCACGCTGTCTACCAGCGCGGGTGGGCAGGGAAGCGATCCGTCGACGTAGCCTAGCAGGTAGTGACTCCCCAAGAGCGGGAGAACCTGCACACGCCAGAAGATATAGTTGTCGGCGGAGAGCTTGATGGTGATGAGATGACCGAAGTGAAACGGCGGCGGCGAAGACAATCCCATCGAGGAGGCTGCCTGGGGTGCAAACACCATGGAGGCAGCCGGAGGCACCGAAGCCGATGCGGGAGGAGGCGGGACCGCAGCCACGGCGGGCGCCGCAAAGCTCGCGGCCGGTGCGGACGCCGCAAGGCCCGCGGCCGGGGCGGACGCCGCCAACCCCGCCAGCGGGGCAGTGTGATCCGCTTGCGGCAGGAGCGGCGGGACGACGCCTGCGGAGTCCGCAGCGGACGGCGGCGCCGCGGTGTGGACCACGAGGTCACGCCCAAGCGAGGGCGCCGGCGGCGTGGAGAAGACGGAGCCGATGCTCCTTGTCCCGATCGGAGCCGGAACAGAGACGGCATCGAGCGGGAGGTTGAGCAGAGCCGCAAGAGAGGCCGGGAGGAAGCCCGCAGCAGTGGAACCGGTGGTGGCGGCGCTCGACATGGCGGCGGCGCGATCGGTGGCGCGGCGGCGGTGCGGGTATTAGGGTTTAGAAGCGGAAGCGATCGTAACCTAGCGTGATACCATGTAAGACAATAAGTTTTGGGGAACCAGCACAACCCTCTAGGGGTGGCTTATCTCATTATATATAATGGTTGTGTTACAATATGTACCATATACGTACATAGGTACAGAAGCTATACATAGTCTAACACTCGCTGCTCGCTGAAACTAAAGAATTTTCTTTCCAATTGTGTTATGGACGTTCAACTATCTCATGAAATATTCCTGCGTTCAAAACACATCCTGCACTCTTACTTCACTTTTGTTCGAAATTCCTTTGCTTTAATTCTAGTTGTTGTTGTACACTTGTACTAGAGTAGACTACGAGATGCAAGTATATTCAGGAACGCATATCAATTTATTTCGTACTAACAGGCACACCTAGCCTTCGTACTTCATTGAACTGGGCAAAGAGACTTGAAATAATCCATGGTATCGCGCATGGTATCTCGTACCTTCACGGTGGATCAGGCGAGAGTGTAATCCACAGGGATCTCAAACCAGGCAATGTTCTTCTAGACGATGAATGGAAGGCTAAGATAGCAGACTTCGGCACTGCCAAGCTATTCGCCATTGATCAAACAGGGCCTGATCAGACAGTCGTTGTTTCACCGTAAGAAAATTTATCTTTTCTAGAAGAAATAGGAGGAATATGAGAACCAAATATATATCACATTGTTGACTTTCATGAAGGGGATATGCAGCGCCAGAGTATGAGAGGCAAGTCTATAGCTTTGGACCAACTGGGCCGTCTCCAGAAATTTGAGGCCCCGGTGCGATATACAAAATGGACCCCTAAATTTCGGAACCTGATAGAAACATTATAGTTGCACTTAATTATTTAACTTAGTTTTATTTCGATCATGTTTAGAAATATACCGAGTATTAGTGCAAAATAAAATAGATTGTACTAAATCGATAGTAATATTCTACGGATCAGCAGCATCAATATTTATGAAAATATCTACTCCCTCCGTCTGAAAAAGCTTGTCCCTCAAAGTGATGTATCTCGCACCAAGTTGATGATAGATACATCCATTTGAGAAAAGCTTGGGACAAGTTTTTTCGGACGGAGGGAGTAGTGTTTTTTAAATATATTTATTTAGTACAATGGCTCGACGAGCTAAAGTATATGATAAATTGATGAAAATATCTAGTGTTTTTGTAACTAGTAATATCATAGAGACGCCATAATCCGGAAATAATTCTGAAACTGAAAAACAAGACCACATCCCAGTTTAGGCTTAGCGTGGAATACTAACAATAAAAGTAATCCATGTACTTAGTAGGAGGGTAGCAGAAAGTTACCTACTACCAATCTACGATCATGGACTTACGCCTGTGTGAACGAGGCCATGTCGGCGGCGAACTGTTGCACAACGCTGGCCAGAGGTCGTCCTGCTCGCGCAAGAGGGAGGAGATATTCCGGGAGGCTGTTCCTTGGCACTTGGCAGCAGCCTAGCTACCTCTGGATCCGGCAGGGCAGTGCCACCGCGGCCGCCGACAAAGCTGGATACCATCATGGAAGAAGAGTACAGCTCCACCATCATGATGTACGACGCTAGATTTCAGGGCAAGATCTCTTTCTTCCTCGGGGCCGCCATCGACAATGGTTCGCCGCAGATCCATTGGACCGTGGTTAATCGGTTTTCAAGGCGGCGCGAGGCAATCGGGTGAATTGTTGGATTAGGGCAGTGCGACGCTTTGACTCGACGTAAAATGGGGCCCGCGCAGGCACCCATTTTCCTGGTTTCTCGGCGCGTGGGGCGTTTCGCAGCTGAACCGTTTACATCGGGCACTCGCAGATCAGGTGTACGAACCAGGGTTTCTCTTATTTTTTCACCGATCGGGGCCTTCACGTTTTTTGGGGGCCCTGTGCGATCGCTCACTTCGCACGCCCTCATCGACGGGCCTGGCTTTGGAGTTATCCTCTTGGAGACACTAAGTGGGCAAAGGAATGTCAGCATGCAGAGGCTACTTTTGAACGTAAGCGCGGTCTTGTTTGCGGTTTCTTAACCATGTTGTCGTGAATTTATTTATATCATATTGTTACAAATTGCCACACAAAAGTAGAAAAAAATTGTAAGCTATACAAATGCTTCTAAGGTAAAGGTATAATACCTTGAACTTTTAGTGGACCTAAATGAGCATCAATGCACCCAAATCCGATATTGGCTGACATAATTAACCATTTTCATTTGGGATGAACTATGAACATTATATAAGATTCCACAATTTTTCAAAATAAAGTAAGGAAATCTCTTTTTTGCAGGCTTGGGGTCTCTGGGAACAAAACAAGACTATAGAACTTCTCGACACAACAATATCATTGCCACTTTCTGAGTCTGAGCCTGAGCTCTTGTCTGAGCTCAAACGATGCATACAGATTGGACTTCTTTCTGTCCAGGATATTCCCAGCGACAGGCCAACCATGTCTACAATTGTCGCCATGCTAACAAGCACTGCTTCGCTGATTAATCGGCCGGGAAGGCCGACCATGGATAACACGGCTATGCATTCGTCCCATGAGCTTGAATCCAACCTCTCGAGCCCGAGTACAGATGATCTGACATAAATTGCCTCTGTGGTTGACTCGGATTAAGAGTTGTTGCCTAATGATTTCTCAGTTCAAGTTACAGGTGTGAACTGTCTTTATTCCATGGTCTTTTTTGTATGGGTGCTACCTCTCCATAGTGCCCTAATTCCTTTTCTTTTACTTTGTGTTACTCTTTTAGTTTTCCTATTTCTGAGTTGATTATCTCTTCAAATTTTACACTTTTCTCCTGAAAAAAATGTACATTTTTATTGTAAAACTGAAGTATAAGAGCAGTGCAACTTATCAACATGTACTGCAATCGATCTTAGTATGTTGATTACATATGAACGAGCCATGATATGAATGGTTGGATGTTGATCCAGAAGGTTCAAAACAGTTGTTGAGTAAATAGGCAATTTCTCGATTAAATTAATCCACGAGTAAATCACTAGCATGGCATTGACACAAATAAACGCATACTGATATTCAGTCAAGCTAGCACATACTACGCTAATTGCAGAAAGATCTACATATAACGATAGCATGACTAAAACAGAAAACAGTAGGAGCGGGATAAACAGTTATACCCTCCAGTAGGCCATGCAGAGGCCGCGGCTTTGGTGGCAGCAACGGCGTCCTCGGCGGCCTTCTTGTCGGCTTCAGCTTTCTCGGCGGCGGCACGTTCGACGTTGGTGGACATGGTGATGATGAAGGCGACGCAGACGTAGAGGAAGTAGACGATCGGAAGCGAGCAGTCGCGTAATCGCTGCCCAAAAACCTATTCGCCCCTCACCCCGTACAGGAACCAGAAGGGCGTGGTTTCGGAGACCTGCTCTCCCGTCAACCGTGTACGCGGCGGACCGGATGGAGTCACTGGCGGCAGCAGCAGCAAGGGAACGACGGTGGGCGTGCGCGTGGGAGCAGATGTGATCTGTTCGTGGCGGCTAGGGTTAGGAGACACCGCACACTTATATAGGCGCAGACGCGTGGAGAGACGTGGGCTCGACCCACGCCCGAGTCTGTGACAGCCCATGATCCAACGTCTCAGATCATGGCCCAGCTGTCAGAGAACTCTCCGTTAGTGACTGGCAAAAATAAGCGCGTAGGTGTGAGTTCGGCTCGGCTCAATCCCGCAACCCGCGGCGCGTTGTGACGAGGCGAGGCGGGCGGCGGAGGAGGAGTGCGCGAGGGCCTCTTCTCTTCTCAAGCTCCAATAGCATGTAGAAGAGAAACCCTTATAAGGAGGTCCAACTCCTCTTCCACTTCCGAGGTGGGACTAAACTTCCCACTACACCTAGTGCCATATAACCCACTAGAGATTTTTCAGAAATTGCTATATGGGCCTTAGAGCCCATCTCAAATTTTAGCAATCCCCCACCAGATCTCGAGGGCCCATTGTGTCCTCTGTTCCAATTACTGTTTCGATATACTAGTGTTTCAGTGAAGACCTGTTAAGGTTGAGCTTCACTGTAACGCCCCAAGACCGAAGCTTCAGAGGCCCTCCAGGGTTTCCGGGTTTCGTCGTGTGATTTGTTTCGTTCATTGCATTCATCTTTGCATCATGTGAATTTGCATCATGTCATCATGCCATCATGTCATTAATCTTTGCATCTCAGATCAACTAAAATAAATTGCATGAATCTTCGGTTCATTTAAATCGAGGGATATTCACTATGGTGATTACTCTTTAAAACATATTCTCCCAATATTTTAGGGAGCTATATAAATTATATTCCAATAATTTGGAATCACCCATAACATACGTGCAGATAATCCCATGCCTTTCTGCTTCGAGTTGATCTCCAAACCTTGCCAAAAATTCTTTCTTCTTTTTTTGAGGCTCCTCCAAAAGTCTCGACATTTTTGGACCTTCCCAAACCTCACTTCCTATTCAAATCATTTGAATTAATTTCAAATGAGTTTGAATTCAACTTCAACCGCGTGCCCACTTCTATTTTTGCGGGATCAAGCTCATTTTTGCAAGTCCGTGGAAATTATCCCTATGCGCAAAATCCTTCCCAAACCCTCTCCTTCTTTTCCCTCTCTCGGTTTTCTTTTCTGCTAAAGGATTTAAGAGAAGAGAGAGAGAGAGAGAAGCCCAGCCTAGGCCGGCCTGCTAGGCCCAGCCGGCCCATCTAACTCCTCCAACCCTAGGCGCCCGAGCCACCTCTACCGATCCCCTCTCCCTCCGCCGCCAGAGAGCTTCAGCTCGTCCCCATCTCCCTCTCGTTCGACCCCCCTCTCTTTCCTTCTCGCATCACTCCTCCCTCCTCTCGATCCCTCTCCTTCTCCCCGCGCCTCCTCCATCTGCAGAGCACCACAGCGCCGCCGCGGCCCTGCCGGTCCGGAGCACCGCGCCTCCGCCCCTGCCATGGACAGTCGCGTCTGTTTCTTCATCGCCACCGGCAGGAGCAGGAGCCCCATGACCTTCACCGTCGTCCTGCCTACTCCGAGGACCTCCCGCACCGCCTCTCCTCTGGTTTCTCCTCGTCACCGTCTTCTGCACCCCGGCCACCCTCGGCATCGCTTCGCCCGTCACCGGCCACCGGTGCCCTCGCCAGAGCTTCTGCGAGCTACGGCGCGCCCCTTCTCCTCCTCCGCCTGGTGCCTGCGCAGCAAACGCCAGGGACCTGCAGGCCGCCGAGTCCAACGCCAGTCGGCGCCCCTTCGCTCGACTGCTCCTCTGCCTCATCCTAGGTGGCCTTGTCATGGCTTTTGCTTTGGCCAGAGACGTCCATGGCCCGACGCCCGCCTCTGTTGCTTCGTCGCCAGCCTCCTATCCGCGAGATCCGGCGATGCCGGCCACCAGAACCCACTGCTGCTTCCTGCCACTGACCACTACCATCGCTTCCTTGCTGCTGCCACCCGGGGTCCTTTGCGTTTTGTTTGTTTCTGACCACTACCACCGGCAAGACCCAGACTCAGAACGCCAAGTACATCTACAAACTAGAAGAACTCGGATGCATCAAGTCCCCGAGGAGAACCATCTTTCGTCAAGTTCGACTACATTGTGACACGTCATGTACCTCTACCGCCTTCTTTAGAATCCCAAGAATGCTAAGTACCTCGACACCCGGCGCCTAGAACAACTACCGACACCGAAGACCCATGAACAAAAATCGTCAAGTTCGACTACCGTTGACGTGCACTTCGCCAAGTACCACACCGTTTTGGAAGACCCGTGAACATCATGTTCTCTATCATGAATGGTTACAGTGTTGTGGGACCGGCAAGTACCCTCTCTGGATCGCCAAGTTCAGCTGCCGATGACATATACCACTACCGTCGCCGAGATCGCGAGAACCTCTACTTCCTCCTCGAAACGTGAACGACTGCCGTCGACCCCAAGTGACTCGGATTCGTCAAGTCCTTCTATGAAAATGTGTATCACTACGTCGCGAGTACCTCTACCGTCATCGTGTACCTCCTACTTCCACTACCGTCACGAGAACAACTACTTCCTCTACGAACTCGACCGCTCCGAAATGCACCTTCGAAGGTATAACGCAGCGATGACCCGTCCGGACCAAATGCAGTATGTTGTATGAGATGCCTGTTTTGCTGCGTGCGGATTTGTTCCGTGCACGTTAGCCCCCTTCCCTTGGCCACCGACATGTGGAACCCGGTCATCGGAGCACCCCACCTTCTCTTGCGGTACACGCTCCGCACTTTCCTTTTGCACCGATTCTCATGAGCTACCGGAACCGAATGTTGCCGTGGCATCATTTTTCGTAGTCGTGCCGTGGCACCCTTTCGTTTCCGCCACGTGACAAATGCTTCATATCTTATGTCAACTTTTTTATAAAATGCATAACTTGCACATGCCATCCGCATCATGAAAATAACATTTTAAAATGTTTAAAATTGTTGTTTGCATTAAATTGCTAAATGCACATGAGGATTTATCGGAATTGTTGTTTGATGTTTCCGGCCTCATTTAAAATGCCTAACTGTGTTTTTTACTCATGTTTCACCTCTTGCCATGTTTAACAACATTTAATATTGTTGGGGTACATAAACGAGAGAGAATTAAATAGTTGATGTGGTGTTCCGTCAATATGCAACTCGTTGCATATTGAGCTCCACTTAACTTGTAGTTTTGTTTGTGCCCTTTGCCATGCCATGCATTTTTAAACCGGACATGCATCATACTTGGTTGTGCATCATGCCATGTTGATGTGATGGTTGTTTACTATGTTGTTTGCTTCTTTCCGGTGTTGCTTCTTCGGGTTAGATCCGGTAACGTCGTGTTGTGAGGATTCGTTCGCTTCCGTCCGTTTGTCTTCTTCATGGACTCCTTCCTCCTTGCGGGATTTCAGGCAAGATGACCATACCCTCGAAATCACTTCTATCTTTGCTTGCTAGTTGCTCGCTCTTTTGCTATGCCTATGCTGCGATACCTACCACTTGCTTATCATGCCTCCCATATTGTTGAACCAAGCCTCTAACCCACCTTGTCCTAGCAAACCGTTGTTTGGCTATGTTACCGCTTTGCTCAGCCCCTCTTATAGCGTTGTTAGTTGCAGGTGAAGATTGGAGTTTGTTCCTTGTTGGAACATGGATTATTTTGTTGGGATATCACAATATCTCTTATTTAATTAATGCATCTATATACTTGGTAAAGGGTGGAAGGCTCGGCCTTATGCCTGGTGTTTTGTTCCACTCTTGCCGCCCTAGTTTCCGTCATATCGGTGTTATGTTCCCGGATTTTGCGTTCCTTACGCGGTTGGGTTATAATGGGAACCCTTGACAGTTCGCTTTGAATAAAACTCCTCCAGCAAGGCCCAACCTTGGTTTTACCATTCGCCACCTAGCCTTTTTCCCTTGGGAGTCGGCATCCCGAGGGTCATCTTTATTTTAACCCCCCCCGGGCCAGTGCTTGTCTAAGTGTTGGTCCAACTAGAGCCATTGCGGCGCCACCTCGGGAAACTTGAGGGCTGGTTTTAGTTGTACGTAGCTGCTTCATCCGGTGTTGCCCTGAGAACGAGATATGTGCAGCTCCTATCGGGATTGTCGGCGCATCGGGTGGTCTTGCTGGACTTGTTTTACCATTGTCGAGGATGTCTTGTAACCGGGATTCCGAGTCTGATCGGGTCTTCCCGCTAGAAGGAATATCCTTCGTTGACCGTGAGAGCTTGTGATGGGCTAAGTTGGGACACCCCTGCAGGGATTTGAACTTTCGAAAGCCGTGCCCGCGGTTATGGGCAGATGGGAATTTGTTAATGTCCGGTTGTAGAAAACCTGAAGTTGACCTTAATTAAAATACATCAACCGCGTGTGTAACCGTGATGGTCTCTTTCCGGCGGAGTCCGGGAAGTGAACACGGTGTTGGAGTATGCTTGACGTAGGTTGTTCTAGGATCACTTCTTGATCATAGTTTCTCGACCGTGCTTTGCCTTCTCTTCTCGCTCTCATTTGCGTATGTTAGCCACCATATATGCTAGTCGCTTGCTGCAGCTCCACCTCATACCTTTACCCTTACCCATAAGCTTAAATAGTCTTGATCGCGAGGGTGTGAGATTGCTGAGTCCCCGTGACTCACAGATACTTCCAAAACCAGCTTGCAGGTGCCGATGATCCGTGCAGATGACGCAACCAAGCTCAAGGAGGAGCTCGATGAAGATCTTGTCCTTTGTGTTGTTTCGTTCTAGTTGATCAGTAGTGGAGCCCAGTTGGGGTCGATCGGGGATCTGTGTAGCATTTGGGGTAGTCTTCTTTTATTTTGGCTCCGTAGTCGGGCCTTGATTGTATCTGGTTGATGTAATGCTTTATTCATGTAATTGTGTGAAGTGGCGATTGTAAGCCAACTATGTATCTCTTTCCCTTATGTATTACATGGGTTGTGTGAAGATTACCTCACTTGCGACATTGCTTTCAATGCGGTTATGCCTCTAAGTCGTGCTTCGACACGTGGGAGATATAGCCGCATCGAGGGCGTTACAAGTTGGTAATCAGAGCCTTCCCCGACCTTAGGAGCCCCCTGCTTGATCGAATAGCTGGCGATGTTGAGTCTAGAAAAATGTTTTGAGTCATTTAGGAATTATATATATCGGAGAGTTAGGACTTCTTTTTACTCCTCAGTCCCTTCGTCGCTCTGGTGAGGCATCCTGACGTAGAGTTTTGACTCTTCTCTTCTCAAATTTCACTAAAAAATTTTAGGATCACGCGGGTATCTTGGAATCGTTCCGATGGTTTTGTGACGAGAACATTGTTCTTGGTGCCTCCTGTCATTTAGGGGTTGTGGCAGTGTCCCGGGGAGTTGAGCTCCGAGGTGTTGTCGTCACAATTTTATCGTTGCAGTTCTGGAATACCTGAGTTTAGTTTCGCCGACATCGAAAATCTCTTTTATGCAGTTGTTGGTGAGATAACCTCGACGCCACCCAGTACTGGGGCGGGAGTTCGGGAGTATTGCCATAACTCGTATAACGGATGCTTTTCGAAGGTTGAGGTAAACGATTTCCGAAGGTTTCTTGGTTATGTGTTGAAGGATGGATACAGCTGATGTAGGATTTGCTAGTTATGGGTGAGATATTATGCTTCCCCTGTATCCCCAACACCTGATTGCATAACCGGAAAATTTCGGGAGTTTATAAGTGGGAATTCAAGTAGCTCTTAGGATATCTTTCCGACAGATGTATGATATGAAATTGGGGTTCGACGTCTAGTGGTCCGCCTATCCACGGTTGGTTTTACAGTGGTCTCGTTGTGTCTTAAAGAGTCCTTGGCTATGCCGACTCGGGGACGCTTCGTATGTCATGTACACTGCCTTGTACATGATGGTGCTGTACGATCGAGCCCGTGTAGGCCCCACCATGAAAACTTCGGACGAAATCTCTATCATATGTTTGTTCCGGCTGATTCTGCAAGCCAATACTTGTTTTGTTTGAGTTGTGGTATTCGAGTTGCTTCGATGTCAAATGGTGATTCCATACTTTTCCTAAGTGGTGTTCTCATATTCCTATGTGAATACTAATCCTTCTCGATCATCGAGTTTGTCATTTCAATTTCTTTGAACCGGTGTGCTTCTCTTCAAATGGATCCAATCTTGTCAACATTCACAAGATCAATTATCAGTTCTTCTCAACAGTGTTTGTTTCGTTCGTCCCAAGTTGCCTTTGTTTTCCCGCCCACCCACCCTTTTTCCTCAAGGACTCAGATGTCTTAATCAAGTATCCTTTTATTCATGTGAAGTCTCTCCATTCTTTTCCGTCAATATTCTTACCCGGTGGTTCTCAAGAAGATTTCTACTAGTTCGTCATTCTTCATTCTTTTCTTCACCGGTGGAACTAATTCAAGCTTTGTTGATCATATCTTTCTCCTCGTTTCAAATTACCTCTCATGCCGGGTGCTCCTCATATTCATTCACTTCTCGTTATTCATTTGTTCCGGAGTGCGCAAGATATCTCAGAAGGCTCGTCCTTTCATTCAAGATCAGTTCAACCTATTTCGAGGTTGTTATCTCATTCAAGCCATTTAACTCAACCGGTGCTTCGCTCTTCTAAATCATCCCAACGGTGTTTCTTTGAGTGGGCCCTAACCACAGGTTTTTTCCTAGGATTTACCTGACTCTTCTTATTTTCCCAGAGTTTTTCAAATACATTTCAAAGTTTGACGTAAGAATGAATTGACATCAGTCAAATGTCTTTCTCCAAGATTTTTCCAAATTCTTTTCATCATTGGCTCAACCTTTCCATTCTTCATTCCGGAGTGCCTCAACAATTCATGGTGGTGTTTCTCATCGTCATTCTCAACATTTGAAGACCGAAGAAGAGTTTTACCTCTATCTTATCCGTTCTCTCAGAGATTCGTGGTTCTAATTCGAGGCCATCCTCTCATAATTGTTTTGATCGTGAGAATTCTTTTCACCATCCGGAGCATTTTCTTGAGTTGTTTTCCATTTCTTTCCTCCGAAGGCCATCTTTTCAAATATTATTCATTTCAGCTGGCAGCTCACATTCTCCAAATCTTACCGGTGCATCGATCAAATATCCTCTAATCAGTTCTTGATCTCTTCATTCTCATGTATCTAAATCCCCTCAAGCTTCTTCGTTCATTTGCTAATTCTTCCGGTGTTTCTTTATATTTTTCATTGTTCATTTTCAATTCTTACGGTGGTTCGTTTCAAGATTCTCTTCTTTCGTTTATCATATCAATTTATTTGTTATTTCTATCCTACCGGTGGTTCGTCCAAGACCTTCTCAATTTTACGCTATATCTATCTTAATCCTTTCTACGAGAATAAGTAGTATGCCAAATCCATTGCTTGCCATCAATTTAAATTGGTGAAGGATAAGCATAATGTAATTCTTATTCTTGTTTCATCGAGTAAATTCAATTATTCCGGAGGTTCATCAAATTCTCGGTTTCAATTGGTTCATCTTTTCTTTTTTCCCGGAGTTCCAAGCTCTAATTATCACGGAGATCCATCTAAATCATTGCAAGGATTCACCTTGTGTTTTCAATTTCTCTTTCTTTTTATTCTTTTGTTACCGGAGTTTCTTCATGGAGGCTATACATGATGGTTCATCAAGGATTTATTTCCTTCTCGAAACATTCATCAAGATTCTTTTCTAAGGAGCTTAAGTTTCTTCATCTTGCAATCTGGAGTGCAATTCTTTCTTCCATATCATTGGAGGTGGTATTATGTCATTCTTGATAATTTGAGTTCATGCTTCATGTTTCACATGTTGTTAAGAGTGAGATATGTTAAATCCCTCAACCTCTTTGTTGGAGTTATCTTGGGTTATATTTCACATAAAGCTTTCCCTAAGGATCGTTTGCTATTTATGGCGCTCACAAATGACCCAAATTCTTCATCTATCCTCCCGATGAAATAAGTTTCTCGTCTTGTTCATATCAATCCAATCTATTGTTTCCATTAGTGGCAGAATGTCACCTCATAATTTGAGATGTATTCCATAAGACCATATCAAGCTTATTCTTTTCGTTGTTGATTTTTTTCCAACAACTCCGTTCTAGCATTTGTTGTAAGCGTGCTCTCTCAAGATCTTGGTTCCCCTCGTTCATTCCATTCCATTCTTACTTTTGTTCCAGAGGCATTGTGATGTTGCTCTCTTCAACCCATCTTCTTGTTTTATCAAGATCATGTTCTTTTCATGCCTATCCATTTAACTGGAGTGTTGTGCCCTTTTGCTCAAGTTCTTTTCACTTTATCATTCCTTGTACATATCATTTTAACCGGAGTGCTTGCATGTACTTCTTGTCCATTGTAACCTTTTCTTATGTCTTTCAACCCACAAGGTTCCCGTGATGTTCCTCCTTTCTAACAGAGTGTTTTCAACCTCGTTCATCTTTGTTGTATTCTTTCTTTCAATTTGTTCAACCTCTCAAGGTTATTTGGTTTCACTCATTGGTCAAAGAAGCAACTTAATTTTACCTCTTCCTCTTCCGTTTTCTATTCGGTGCCATCCTAGATCTCGGGACGAGATCCTCTCGTAGTGGTGGAGTGTTGTAACGCCCCAAGACCGGAGCTTCAGTTGCCTTCCAGGGTTTCCGAGTTCCATCGTGTGATTTGTTTGGTTCATCGCTTTCATCTTTGCATCATGTGCATTGCATCATGTCATCATGCCATCATGTCATTTCTTTTCTTAACTCAACTAAATAAATTGCATGGATCTTCGGTCCATTTAAATCGAGGGTTATTCACTATGGTGATTACTCTTTAAAACATATTCTCCCAATATTTTAGGGAGCTATATAAATTATATTCCAATAATTTGGAATCACCCATAACACACGTGCAGATAATCCCATGCCTTTTTCTTCGAGTTGATCTCCAAACCTTGCCGAAAATTCTTTCTTATTTTTTTGAGGCTCCTCCAAAAGTCTCAACATTTTTGGGCCTTCCCAAACCTCACTTCCTATTCAAATCATTTGAATTAATTTCAAATGAGTTTGAATTCAACTTCAACCGCGTGCCCACTTCTATTTTTGCGGGATCAAGCTCATTTTTGCATGTCCGGGGAAATTATCCCTATGCGCAAAATCCTTCCCTAACCCTCTCCTTCTTTTCCCTCTCTCGATTTTCTTTTTTGCTAAAGGATATAAGAGAAGAGAGAGAGAGAAGCCCAGCCTAAGCCGGCCTGCTAGACCCAACCGGCCCATCTAACTCCTCCAACCCTAGGCGCCCGAGCCACCTCTACCGATCCCCTCTCCCTCCGCCGCCAGAGAGCTTCAGCTCGTCCCCCATCTCCCTCTCGTTCGACCCCCCTCTCTTTCCTTCTCGCATCACTCCTCCCTCCTCTCGATCCCTCTCCTTCTCCCCGCGCCTCCTCCATCTGCAGAGCACCACAGCGCCGCCGCGGCCCTGCCGGTCCGGAGCACCGCGCCTCCGCCCCTGCCATGGACAGTCGCGTCTGTTTCTCGTCGCCACCGGCAGGAGCAGGAGCCCCATGACCTTCGCCGTCATCCTGCCTACTCCGTGGACCTCCCGTGCCGCCTCTCCTCTGGTTTCTCCTCGTCGCCGTCTTCTGCACCCCGGCCACCCTCGGCATCGCTTCGCCCGTCACCGGCCACCGGTGCCCTCGCCAGAGCTTCTGCGAGCTACGACGCGCCCCTTCTCCTCCTCCGCCTGGTGCCTGCGCAGCCAGCGCCAGGGACCTGCAGGCCGCCGAGTACAACGCCAGCCGGCGCCCCTTCGCTCGACTGCTCCTCTGCCTCATCCTAGGTGGCCCTGTCATGGCTTTTGCTTTGGCCAGAGACGTCCATGGCCCGACGCCGCCTCTGTTGCTTCGTCGCCAGCCTCCTATCCGCGAGATCCGGCGATGCCGGCCACCAGAACCCACTGCTGCGTCCTGCCGCTGACCACTACCATCGCTTCCTTGCTGCTGCCACCGGGGGTCCTTTGCGTTTTGTTTGTTTTGGACCATTAAGACCGGCAAGACCCAGACTCAGAACGCCAAGTACATCTACAAACCAGAAGAACTCGGATGCATCAAGTCCCCGAGGAGAACCGTCTTTCGTCAAGTTCGACTACATTGTGACGCGTCAAGTACCTCTACCGCCTTCTTCAGAATCCCAAGAATGCTAAGTACCTTGACACCTGGCGTCTAGAACGACTACCGACACCGAAGACCCATGAACAAAAACCGTCAAGTTCGACTACCGTCGACGTGCACTTCGCCAAGTACCACACCGTTTTGGAAGACCCGTGAACATCATGTTCTCTGCCATAAATGGTTACAGTGTTGTGGGACCGGCAACTACCCTCTCTGGATCGCCAAGTTCAGTTACCGATAATATATACCACTACCGTCGCCGAGATCGCGAGAACCTCTACTTCCTCCTCGAAACGTGAACGACTGCCGTCGACCCCAAGTGACTCGGATTCGTCAAGTCCTTCTATGAAAACGTGTACCACTACCGTCGCGAGTACCTCTACCGTCGTCATGTACCCCCTACTTCCACTACCGTCACAAGAACAACTACTTCCTCTACGAACCCGGGACCGCTCCGAGAATGCACCCCTTCGAAGATATAACCGCCGAGACGATGACCCCTGGACCGAATGCATATGTTGTATGAAATGCTCGTGTTTGCTCTGTGTCGGAGTTGTTCGGTGCACATTGCCCCTCTTTCGCCTTGCCACCGACATGTGGGAACCCGGTAATCGGGAGCACCCCACCTTCCTTGCATGACACGCTCCCGTCACTTCCTTTTGCACCGGTATCCCCGTGGGCTACCGGATAACCGATATGTTGTCGTGGCATCATTTTTCGTATTCGTCGCCGTGGCACCCCTTTCCTTTCCACCATGGTGACAAATGCTTCATAATGCTCTTGTCATTTTTTAATAAAAATGGCATAAACTTGCACATGCCATCCGCATCATGTTTATAACATTTAAATGGTTAAAATTGTTGTTTGCATTAAATTGCTGAATACACATGAGGATTTACCGGAATTGTTGTTTGATGTTTCCGGCCTCATTTAAAATGCCTAACTGTGTTTTTTTACTCATGTTTCACCTCTTGCCATGTTTAACAACATTTAAAATTGTTGGGTACATAAACGAGAGAGAACTAAATAATTGATGTGGTGTTCCGTCAATATGCAAGTCGTTGCATATTGAGCTCCACTTAACTTGTAGTTTTGTTTGTGCCCTTTGCCATGCCATGCATTTTTAAACCGGACATGCATCATACTTGGTTGTGCATCATGCCATGTTGATGTGATGGTTGTTTACTATGTTGTTTGCTTCTTTCCGGTGTTGCTTCTTCGGGTTAGATCCGGTAACGTCGTGTTGTGAGGATTTGTTCGCTTCCGTCCGTTTGTCTTCTTCATGGACTCCTTCCTCCTTGCGGGATTTCAGGCAAGATGACCATACCCTCGAAATCACTTCTATCTTTGCTTGCTAGTTGCTCGCTCTTTTGCTATGCCTATGCTGCGATACCTACCACTTGCTTATCATGCCTCCCATATTGTTAAGACAAGCCTCTAACCCACCTTGTCCTAGCAAACCGTTGTTTGGCTATGTTACCACTTTGCTCAGCCCCTCTTATAGCGTTGTTAGTTGCAGGTGAAGATTGAAGTTTGTTCCTTGTTGGAACATGGAGATGTTGTTCTTTGTGGGAACATGTTTATTGTTGGGATATCACAATATCTCTTATTTAATTAATGCATCTATATACTTCGTAAAGGATGGAAGGCTCGGCCTTATGCCTAGTGTTTTGTTCCACTCTTGCCGCCCTAGTTTCCGAGATATTGGTGTTATGTTCCCGGATTTTGCGTTCCTTACGCGGTTGGGTTATAATGGGAACCCCTTGATAGTTCACTTTGAATAAAACTCCTCCAGCAAGGCCCAACCTTGGTTTTACCATTTGCCACCTAGCCTTTTTCCCTTGGGAGTCGCGCATCCCAAGGGTCATCTTATTTTAACCCCCCTAGGCCAGTGCTTCTCTAAGTGTTGGTCCAGCCCAGAGCACTGTGCGGGGCCGTCCCTTGGCAACTTGGGTTACATTGGCTCCCGTATGCTTAGCTTATCCGGTGTGCCCTGAGAACGAGATATGTGCAGCTCCTATCGGGATTTGTCGGCACAGTGGGTGGTGTTGCTAGACTTGTTTTACCATTGTCGAGGATGTCTTGTAACCGGGATTCCGAGTCTGATCGGGTCTTCCCGCTAGAAGGTATATCCTTCGTTGACCGTGAGAGCTTGTGATGGGCTAAGTTGGGACACCCCTGCAGGGATTTGAACTTTCGAAAGCCGTGCCCGCGGTTATGGGCAGATGGGAATTTGTTAACGTCCGGTTGTAAAAAACCCTGAAGTTGACCTTAATTAAAATACATCAACCGCGTGTGTAACCGTGATGGTCTTTTTTCGGCGGAGTCCGGGAAGTGAGCACGGTGTTGGAGTAATGCTTGACGTAGGTTGTTCTAGGATCACTTCTTGATCATAGTTGTTCGACCGTGCTTTTGCTTTCTCTTCTCGCTCTCATTTGCGTATGTTAGCCACCATATATGCTAGTCACTTGCTGCAGCTCCACCTCATACCTTTTACCCTTCCTATAAGCTTAAATAGTCTTGATCGCGAGGGTGTGAAATTGCTGAGTCCCGTGACTCACAGATACTTCCAAAACCAGCTTGCAGGCGCCGATAACTCTATGCATATGACGCAACCAAGCTCAATGAGGAGCTCGATGAAGATCTTTTCCTTTGTGTTGTTTCGTTCTAGTTAATCAGTAGTGGAGCCCAGTTGGGGTCGATCGGGGATCTGTGTAGCTTTTGGGGTAGTCTTCTTTTATTTTGGCTCCATATTCGGGCCCTGATTGTATTTGGTTGATGTAATGCTTTATTCATGTAATTGTGTGAAGTGGCGAGTGTAAGCCAACTATGTATCTCTTTCCCATATGTATTACATGGGTTGTGTGAAGATTACCTCACTTGCGACATTGCTTTCAATGCGGTTATGCCTCTAAGTCGTGCTTCGACACGTGGGAGATATAGCCGCATCGAGGGCGTTACATTCACCTAGAGCAAGTAGTTACACTCCTTCACAACTGAACAATGGACTATGCCTTGAATTGTCAGTTTGGTGTAAAGAAGTTTCACCACATGTCTTACTAGTACTAGGCTGCCGAAGGCTGACCCCTCGGGTTGAGCATATAAGTCACACTCCTAGCCTATTCATGAGCTTACTAGAGATCACCCCTAAGGGAGTCCTGGATTAGGGGGTGTTCGGATAGCCGGACTATACCTTCAGCCGGAATCCTGGACTATGAAGATACAAGATTGAAGACTTCGTCCCGTGTCCGGAAGGGACTTTCCTTGGCGTGGAAGGAAAGCTTGGCGATACAGATATGTAGATCTCCTACCATTGTAACCGACTTTGTGTAACCCTAACCCTCTCCGATGTCTATATAAACCGGAGGGTTTTAGTCCGTAGGACAACATACCCAACAACAATCATACCATAGGCTAGCTTCTAGGGTTTAGCCTCTCTGATCTCGTGGTAGATCTACTCTTGTACTACCCATATCATCAATATTAATCAAGCAGGACGTAGGGTTTTACCTCTATCAAGAGGGCCCGAACCTGGGTAAAACATCGTGTCCCTTGCCTCATGTTACCATCCGGCCTAGACGCACAGTTCGGGACCCCCTACTCGAGATCCGCCGGTTTTGACACCGACATTGGTGCTTTCATTGAGAGTTCCTCTGTGTCGTCGCCATCAGGAAGGATGCCTCGCCCCGTCTTTAAAGACGGCACCGTTGCTAAGGGAGCTTTGGCTGTCGGCCAAACCCTCCGGCTAGGTGGTTTTCTTATGACCGCCTGTTCGGCTTCTGCGCCGACGATGACCTCTCGAGCCATCGAAAACAATCTTCATGTCAGCTCGGAACTCGCCAAGCAGTTAGATCCAATGGAGCTCTCCTCAATAAACGAGCTCTTGGATCGCATCGCCGCCCTGGGAGTCGCTACGGATTACGACCAGATTGGGCCTAAACCCGATCTGAGAGAGATTAACTCTCCCCAAGTCACCCATCACGTTGCCGTGGTAGAGGGACAGTGCAGCGACTCTTCATCTATCTTAAGGACTAGCTACGTCCGGATTCCCGATCCCTCCAAGCCGGATACCTGCGGAGGGGAGGATATCACTCAAGACCTGAGCTTAGAGTCAGGCGACGGGCTGGATTCATTGGACAGCATCCAGGAATCCAAATTTTCGAGTTCGGAAATTCCTCGGCCTCTGAGCCTCAGATGGGGTGAGGCTTCAGATTAAATTCCGCCCACCCACCCGAACATAAGCGATCTATCCCAGATTAGGCAAGAGCTCGATGAAATAGTACATCATTACTGGGCCAGATTCCTCCTGGTTAAGAACTGGATAAAGGACTGCCGCGAGGAAGACGCAATCTCAATCTTTTGCAATAATTGCACGGACAAGGGAATCCTCAACGCCATAAGTCGCCGTGATATTACACGCTTCGCTGACTTGGCGTCCATCGTACGAAAGTACTGTGCGATGGAAAGCGCCTAGAAAACCGAAATAAAATTTGGGGACGATCCGGCCCTGAATACAAACCCAGTCCAAAATAAAAGGGTGCATCATCGCCAGACACCCGGGTCAAACACCAAAAAGCAAAAACCCTCTACAGGGCATGGAACCGTACTGGAAGGATGGCTTAATGGACCCTATAAAATTCACAGTATAGAGGACGCCACACCAACTCACAGCCTTAGAGCATGTTGGATACTCCGGCAGGTGGCCAAAATTAGCGAAAATCTCCTAATTCCGGAGGCCACAGAAAGCCACCCCAGAGACACCAATACGGTATTAACAGTCTTCGAGACTTTCGCATGAAATAATATGCGAAAAAGGACACTCCGCAGCCTTGCCGAAGTCTACCAAGTAGCAACAATAAACCCATGGAGTGACACGGCTATTACCTTTAACGCCAGTGATGAACCTAAATTCCGAACAGCTCGAGCACCAGCATTGGTCCTCAGTCCAATAGTGGACGGCTTTCGTCTTACCAAGGTACTCATGGACGACGGCAGTGGATTGAACCTCATTTATGAGGAAACCCTTCAAAAAATGGAAATAGACTGGAACCGCATCGAGCGAAGCAGCACAACCTTTAGAGGAATAATCCCCAGTCGGGAAGCGCGCTGTACAGGAAAAATCACACTGGATGCGGTGTTCGGCACGCCGGATAATTACAGGTCCGAAGAGATCACGTTCCATGTGGCTCCGTTCAGCAGCGATTATCACGCTCTGCTAGGGCGGGAAGCGTTTACAATCTTCCAAGCAATACCCCATTATGGGTACATGAAGCTCAAGATGCCCGGGCCTAACGGGATCACCACTCTCACTAGTGATCCAGACATAGCATTCCGCGCTGAAAACAAGACAGCCGCACTGGCCCTCGAGGCACTATCCGAAGCCCTAGCGGCTAAGGAACTGACTGCGCTGCGCTCTATGGTGAATAGGGATGATGTGGTACTCGACAAAAGATCCAAGTCCACCTCCTTTAAACCGGCGGACGAAATAGTAAAATTCCAAGTCCATCCAACGGACCCCAATAAAACAGCTTCCATCGGGGCACAGTTAAACCCTAATGTAGACGCCGCACAGCGAGAGTTCCTATGAGAGAACTGGGACATTTTTGCCTGGCACCCTTCAGACATGCCAGGAATCCCACGCAGGCTGGCCGAGCATAGCTTAAACATCCAAACAGGATTCAAACCTATCAAACAGGCTCTTCGGCGTTTTTCCGAACCTAAGAGACATGCCATGGGAGAGGATCTAGCAAAGCTATTGGAGGCCGGATTCATCAGAGATATAAAACATCCGGACTGGCTAGCAAACCTGGTGATGGTACCAAAGAAGGACAAATCCTGGCGCCTGTGTGTTGATTTTAAAGACCTTAACAAGGCTTGCCCAAAGGATCCCTTCCCCCTCCCCCGCATTGATCAAATTATCGACGCTACCGCAGGACACGATTCGTTGTGTTTCCTCGACGCATATTCCGGCTACCATCAAATCAAGATGGCAGAACCAAACCAAGCCGCAACGGCATTTATCACACCATACGGCCCATTCTGCTTCAACACGATGCCCTTCGGGCTCAAAAACGCTGACGCAACATATCAGCGCATGATTCAGACATGTCTGGCAAACCAGATCGGCAAAACAGTGGAGGCATATGTAGATGATGTGGTCGTCAAAACAAGACATGTCGAATCTCTAGTAGACGACTTGAGGCTCACATTTGATAGCCTCCGAACATACGACATCAAGCTCAACCCGGAAAAATGCGTTTTCGGCGTTCCAGCCGGAAAGCTCTTGGGCTTCATTGTATCCGGTAGAGGAATTGAAGCAAATCCAGCCAAGATCCAAGCTCTGTCGCAACTGGATATCCCAAAGGACCTCAAACAAATACAAAAGTTAACCGGATGCGTGGCGGCTCTAAGCCGCTTTATCTCCCGCTTGGGAGAAAAGGCCCTACCCCTCTACCGCCTCCTTCGGCGCACCAAACACTTCGAATGGACGGATGCAGCCACGGCCGGACTCGACGAAATAAAAGCCATACTGGCAACAAACCCAGTCCTGGCCGCGCCAAACATTGGCAAAGCAATGCTATTATACATTGCAGCAACACATCAGGTTGTAAGCGCAATGCTCGTCGTCGAACGAGAATTGGACGGACACAAATTCCCCTTCAAAAGCCAGTCTATTATGTGTCCACTGTCCTCACTCCCTGCAAATCACGGTACCCGCATTATCAAAAGATTGCGTACGCGGTATTCATGGCATCCCGGAAGCTATGACACTACTTTCAAGATTGTTCAATAATAGTAGCCTCGGAAGTACCACTTAACGATATTATAAACAACCGTGATGCAACGGGCCGGATTGCAAAATGGGCCATTGAGCTCCTCGCGTCCGACATAACTTATAAGCCACGGCGAGCCATCAAGTCGCAAGTCTTGGCCGACTTCGTCACAGAATGGACGGAGGCCGAACTCCCTAAAGAGTACGACACATATTCAAATTGGATCATGCATTTTGACGGCTCCAAGATGTTAGCCGGACTGGGGGCTGGCGTCGTTTTGACGTCCCCCACAGGAGACACAGTTCAATACGTACTCCAGATTATGTACACGGACTCCAACAATGCAGCCGAATATGAGGCCCTTTTACATGGTCTCCGGATGGCAGTATCCATGGGCATTCAACGCCTAGAGGTGCGCGGGGACTCGAACCTCGCAATATCCCAAATAAATGGAGACTTCGATGCCAAGGATCCAAAAATGGCAGCTTACCACAACGCCATCCTAAAAATGTCAGCTCGGTTCGAGGGGCTTGAATTTCACCATATAGCCCGGGAAAATAATCAGGCGGCAGATGTCCTGGCACGCATCGGCACAAAACGCGATGTAGTCCCCCCCAACATCTTCTTGGAAAGGCTGTTCAAGCCATCCGTAGTATGGGAAGGGGAGCCGAACAATAACAGCCCGGACCCAACCGCATTGCCCGACACCGAACATTCTGACACAATCGGAGGCTCTGCCAATGAAATAACACCTTCAGCCCATGTAATAATGGCCGTCATCGCCCCGTGGACAGAACCATTCCTCGCCTACCTTACTAGGCAGGAACTCCCCGAGGACCAAAATGAGGCACACTACATAGTGCGGCGATCCAAAGCCTACATAGTCCACGAGGGAGACCTTTATAAGAAAAGCACTACCGGAGTCCTTCAAAGGTGCATCTCCGAAGAGGAGGGGCGGGACCTCCTGGCTGAAATTCATGCCGGACTCGGCGGTCATCACGCTGCAGCTCGGTCCCTTGTAAGCAAGGCCTTCCGTACAAGCTTTTATTGGCCGATGGCCCGGGCAGACGCTCAGGACTTAGTTCAACAATGCACCGGTTGCTAGCTCTTTGCAAACCAAAGCCACATGCCACCCACCGCCCTCCAAACTATCCCCATTACTTGGCCCTTCGTGGTCTGGGGGCTTGACATGGTTGGACCCCTTAAAGGCGGAACCCACAAGCAAAAATACTTACTGGTCATGGTGGATAAGTTCACCAAATGGATAGAAGCCAAGCCTGTTAAGACGGCCGAATCCAGACCGGTGATAGACTTTATATCCGGGGTTGTACACCGTTACGGCGTCCCCCACAGCATCATCACTGATAACGACACGAACTTCACGGCCGACGAGGTAAAACTCTGGTGCAAAAACATGGGCATCAAGCTCGATTATGCTTCCGTCTATCACCCACAAACTAACGGCCAGGTCGAACAAGCAAATGGTCTTATCACGAGCGGCATCAAACCCAGATTAGTGCGGTCCCTCAAGGAATCTAACACGCACTAGGTAGAGGAGCTCGACTCCATACTCTGGGGGCTGCGGACCATGCCGAATCGCACCATCGGACACACACCATTCTTTATTGTGTACGGCGCAGAGGCAGTTCTGCCTTGCGACATAATTCATGACTCACCTCGAGTGCGCATGTACAAAGAAAGAGAAGCCGAGCTCAATCGGCAGGACAGTTTGGACGCATTGGAGGATGAGCGTGACGAGGCAAAAGCCCGTTCCGCATTCTATCAACACCAGGCTCGAAGATACCAAAGCAGAGAAGTACGGGCCAAAAATTACAACGTTGGCGAATTAGTTCTACGACTACCGGACAAGAAAAGGACAAACTCAAGCCCAAGTGGGAAGGTCCCTTCATAATTGACCAAGTCCTGACTGGTGGAGTGTACCGCCTGCGAGATGCATCGGATAACCGACTCGAGCCGAACCCATGGAACGCAGCCCGTCTCCGAAGATTCTATGCCTAGCGCCGGATTCTGTGTTCGTCTCCTTCCTCTCTCCATTTTTTATATACTTTCTGTCTTACATTCCTCTTCTCTCTCTCTCTCTCCCTCTCTCTCTCTCTCTCTCTCTCTCTCTCTCTCTCTCTCTGTTATAGCCTTTAAAGGCTCATAAAGTGACACGCTATCCACGCTCATTAAACCTGGGGGCTTCTTTAAACAGAAGCTTATCTATACGGGCTTCATGCCCAACACATGTGTCACACTTCTGCATGTACCTTTTATTCACCATTATATGCATCGATATGACTTAAGTTTTGGCCAAGCTGGGTTGCCTGGCTCCTGTGCTGACCCATATGTTCCCGATTGTTCGGCTAGGTGGTAAAGGGAGCACCTCTGCGATTGTTACTGCCGAGTCAGCCGGACGTGTACCTCAGACTGGGTGAAGCCGAAAGCTAGCGTTCTTAAGGGAATATTCGGTCGGTGAACTAAAGATGATCCTTTTTTTAATTTTATTTATCTATACGCCCCCAGATGTTTTTCCTGCGTTTCTTTTCGCAGCATGGACATGCACTTTAGGGCATGCCTCCCAGGGAAAGGAACCCCTAACGGAACTATTCTCCTTGGAAGATGTTTCTTACTAACCATGTAATATAACATAACTAGTCGGGCACTTGTCTGTTCACGCACTAATGACCCCTACTCCTGGTCTCCATGCATTCCCCGGTTCTTATATAACCGCATGGGAATTCGGACACACTCCGGACCGTCAGGTCCCGAGGCTGAAGCGAAAAGGTCGGCCATGACAAATGATCTACAATCCGGCTAGAAGGCATTATAAATGTCAATTAAATTACATAGTCATTTTGACTGACTGTATTCCTCTTCAATACCATCTAACAGGTTGTCTAATTTACAGTCCTGCTGGGAATACTTTGCGGCCAATTCTACTTGGCCGCATACTAAGCTTACAGGGATCTCCTTCCCATCGGGCCCCACAAGACCGACCTCGGCCATGTGGTTGGGGTCAGCCTTTGTGTATCGCGTCTTCACCATAGCCCAGGCCTCCCTAGCGCCTTGACGCCAGGCCGATATCTTCCACAATCGGAAGCGCCGCCGTGCTCCCTTTAGCTTCTCCGCAAGCTCTCCAAGACCTTCAGGCATGGAGATGGATGGCCACAGGGCCTGGGCGACGCCTTGCATCGCCTGCCGAACTCGATCGAGCAGTTGCAAGAGCTCGAGAAGAAGGTCACCCATAGAACCGGGCATCTCCTCTGCAGGACGACCTGTTAGCACACCTACAGACATTGCTCTGTTAGTCGACTTCCCCGCCGAACTTTCTTTCAAAGGTTCGTTCAAGCACTTACTAAATATGCCGCGCCGAAGCCGCTGATTCTCCTTAACGGAGTCTGACAGCTGGGCACGAACATCTTTCAGCTCGACGCGCAGCTTGGTGTTGGCATCTTGGAGATCGTTCTTCTCCCGCCTCACCTTTGTCAGCACCTTCTCACCATCGTTTAACTGGCGTAGGCGGTGTTGCCTTTCCGGATTCAATCCGGCGCCATCTGCAATTTCATTTGTCAGATTCGCACCCATATCATGCTTCACAAAATACTTATCTTTCGAAGTGTATATTACCAGAGGGGGTCTCCTTGGGCTCCCCTGTCGCGGCTAGTGCGGCCTCAAGTTGGGCTTTGCACTCTTCCAGCTCCTTGGACGGTAGGGAATTCTTTTCTGTAAGAACCTGCATAACAAATGATCCTTAAATCAGTTATTCTAACTGTTTCAAGTCTCGGGGGCTACTGGTATATACATATAATTACCAAAATTTTCTTACCCATATGTCTTTTACATATTGCTCCATGGCTCTGGCTAGACCATTTTGAGCGGCACGGAGGTACGCATCTCCCGAGTTGAAGGCATCTAATGCCCCTTGGGAGAAACAAGCGTCGCAAAGAATTTTCCGGCGACGCCTGTGGTTCATGGCACTCTCCACCTCAGAGTTGGTGGCAGACAACCCGTCCACATCCTCCGTCGGAGGAGCGTTTGGCGTGCGCCTTGCGTTCGCCTCCGCCTCCGGACCAGGCTTTGGAGCCTGGCTGGTGGAGGTGCGATTGGCAGCCTCTTCGGATATAGTCCGGCGAGGTCTCTTTGTCCTGAAGAGAGCACGAGTGTCAATGTGCCTCGAAGGTATAACACCTGGGATAAGGGGGCGCGACATACCTTTGCGTTGACGCCTCGGTCCGGACTGCACTTCTTTTCTGCCCACGGGGCCCTGCGGCCCCTCGTTGGCTTGCCGCCGCAGGTTCGGCCTCCACCTCCCCTGCAAAGCTCGGTTATAATCAGGAAACTGAAAACGCGAGAGGGCGGACACCTATTTGGGGTACTGGGACTTCGATCTCAGTTACCTGGGAGGCCGGGATTAGCCCTGGGTAATCGGCCGTAATGGCCACCAAGGCGTTGTCCTTGCTCAATTGATGGAACACTCCATCAATCAGCTCCATAGATATCTCCGGATCCTCTTGAGAGGCCGGGTCAAGGGACCGTCCTGGGTCCTCGGGTTGTGGAGGAGGGCTGCTTATTTCCTTAACAGCCCGGCGCAGTTCCTGCGTTTAAGTCGTCAGACTGAATATTTAACAATGGGAATACAAAACGAATGGCAAGTAAATGCGACTGCTTACCCAGCTTGGGGGATTGTGCATAGAGAATCCACCCTGTGGGTTGATGCAGAGAAATTCCTCCTCTTCTCCCTTATACAAAGTGGACAAGATCTTTAGTAGAGCGGCAGCTGAATCCGGCCCCTTACGGCCGTAGCGGGTGGCGTCGTCCTCCCTGTTGAAGTTCCACATGGGGTGGCTTCTATACTGGCGCGGATGCACCCCCCGCATGATGCATTCGGCCATAACCCCGATCATGGTTAGTCCGGAATGGGCTAACAATCTTATTCGGCCCATCAGGTAAATGATGTCCCTGTCACTTTCCCTCTTAGGGCTCCGTGGACGCCAGCTTAGGCGCTTCTTTAAGGGAGCACTATCGAATTCAGGGAGGCCGATCCGGGCAGGATCCGGCAGCGGGACGTCTTCTATATAAAACCATTCCGAGGGCTAGTCTTCGGACTCCTTCTTTGGGGTTCCGGACAGATATCCGGTCCCGGCGATGCGCCACACTTCGGATCGCCCACTTGATACATTGACCCCTCCTTAGAGCGGGGCACAAGGTAGAATAACCTTTTCCATAGCCCGAAATGAGCCTCGACACCCAAAAACAGCTCGCAGAGGGCTACGAAGCCCGTGATATGCAATACGGAGGCAGGCGTGAGATTGTGTAGCTGGAGGCTGTAGAACTCCAGCAGCTCTTGGTCTGGAGCGTCACTAGCTCACTATGCAGGATGGAGCATCTCTCCCAATATCCAGGCCGAGGGCTAGAAGGGCGAAAGGAGGAGTTGCGATGGCTGGCCATGGTGGAATGGACCTTTGTCGGATGCGCTCTGATGAACACTCGTGAAGGGGGGAAGATGTGGTTTGGATCTAAATCCTCGTCCCCTTAAATAGGGCAGCTCATTTACGCGGCTAGGGGTGTGAATGTAAAAACACTCAGACTTTTCATATTCGTTTGACATGTGGGAAATGGCCATTATTGGGCGTAGAAACCAAGGAATGCAACATCTACAAGAAACCGGACTTTATTCAACAGGTACATGGAGTTTGGAGGAGAACCCGCCTTGCAATGCCGAAGACAATCTGCGCGCCGGACTCATCGTCATTGAAGCCTGGTTCGGGGGCTACTGAGGGAGTCCTGGATTAGGGGGTGTTCGGATAGCCGGACTATACCTTCAGCCGGACTCCTGGACTATGAAGATACAAGATTGAAGACTTCATCCCGTGTACGGAAGGGACTTTCCTTGGCGTGGAAGGCAAGCTTGGCGATACGGATATGTAGATCTCGTACCATTCTAACCGACTTTGTGTAACCCTAACCCTCTCCGGTGTCTATATAAACCGGAGGGTTTTAGTCCGTAGGATAACATACCCAACAACAATCATACCATAGGCTAGATTCTAGGGTTTAGCCTCTCTGATCTCGTGGTAGATCTACTCTTGTACTGCCCATATCATCAATATTAATCAAGCAGGACGTAGGGTTTTACCTCTATCAAGAGGGCCCGAACCTGGGTAAAACATCGTGTCCGTTGCCTCCTGTTACCATCCGGCCTAGACGCACAGTTTGGGACCCCCTACCCGAGATCTGCCGGTTTTGACACCGACAACCCCAATCTCATAGACTGTGACCAGCAGTCGGGCTCATATAGGTGTGTTCCTCCAAAGATCGCTCTGTAGGATAGCATCTTGCTTATATAAGCTTCGGAACACATTAAGACAGTAGTCATCCTACCATATAGTATCGAGAGTATTGCATCTCCAACGGAGTGGGTTAGTATAGTTACTATCCTCAGTTTACCACTAGCTTGTTTTCTCATGTCCTAATTCACGGGATCTCTGATCACATAGGTTGGGTTACTACCATGGCAACTCATGTGGGTCTCATACCCATCTCCCTCGATGCATTATCTATCACTACACATGATAGCCCTTTCGTAAAGGGATCTACCAGATTTTTAGCCGTATGGACATACTCCAACGCTATCACTCTAGAGTTTCTTAATTTTCTGACAGCCTTTAATCTCATTCTTATGTGTTTGTTGGACTTCATGTTGTCCTTTGAACTTTTCACCTTGGTGATGACAGTCTGATTATCGCAGTTCATAAGGATAGACGGAACCGGTTTATCAACCAATGGCAAGTCCATCAAAAGATCTCAAAGCCATCCTGCTTCGACACCAGATGTGTCTAATGCTGTTAATTCTGCTTCCATTGTCGATCTCGTTAAGATCGTTTGCTTGCAAGACTTCCAGGAAATAGCGCCACCTCCAAGAGTAAACATATACCCAGTTGTGGCCTTCATCTCATCCGCATCAGAGATCCAATTTGCATCACTATACCCTTCAAGTACCGACGGGTATCCGATATAGTGAAGTCCATAGTTCATAGTACCTTTCAGATAGCGCATAACTCTTTCAACAGCATGCCAATGTACACCACCCGGTTTGGAAACAAACCGGCTCAGTTTGCTCACAGCAAACGCGATGTCAGGCCTCGTTGCGCTCGCTAGGTACATCAGTGAACCAATGATTTGAGAGTATCTCAATTGATCTATAGCCATGCCTTTGGATTTTCGAATCAACATGCTAGGATCATATGGTGTTTGAGATGGTGTGCAGTCCGAATATCCAAAATGACTCAACACCTTCTCAACATAGTTGGATTGCAGAAGTGTAATCCCACCCTCACTATCTCTCAGTAGCTTGATGTTCAAGATAACATCAGTCACACCAAGGTCTTTCATCTCAAAGTTCTGAGACAGAAACGACTTGACCTCCTCAATGACTTTGAGGTTGGTTCCGAATATCAGTATATCATCAACATACAAGCACAGTATAACTCCTTCGCCCCCACCATGGCGATAGTATACACATTTGTCAGCCTCATTAACAATGAAACCAACAGATGTCAGAGTTGTATTAAACTTATCATGCCATTGCTTAGGTGCTTGCTTCAGGCCATATAAAGATTTCAGCAACCTACACACCTTTCTTTCCTGACCATCTATCACAAAGCCATCTGGCTGTTGCATATAGATTTCCTCATTTAGCTCTCCATTCAGAAAAGCCGTCTTAACATCCATCTGGTGAACGAGAAGACCATGCGAGGCCGCCAACGAGAGTAATACTCTAATGGTGGTCAGTCTAGCCTCAGGTGAATAAGTATCGAAGAAATCTTCCTCTTCTTTCTGGTCATAACTCTTGGCCACAAGCCTAGCCTTGTACTTTTCAATCGTACCATCGGGCCTAAGCTTCTTTTTGAACACCCACTTACATCCCAATGGTTTGCAACCATAGGGATGCTCAGTGATCTCCCATGTCCCGTTAGCCATGATGGAATCCATCTCGCTACGGACCTCATCCTTCCAGTAGTCAGCTTCTGGAGAGGCATACGCTTCTGAAATAGAAGTAGGAGTATCATCCACGAGGTACACAAAGAAATCAACACCAAAGGTCTTTGCAGTCCTTTGTCTCTTGCCCCTACCAAGGGTTTCCTCGTCATCCTCCTCGGTATTTTCATCATGTGTTTGTTCATAATATTCCATAGGGATGGCAGGTTCAGGAGTCTCCTCAGATTTCTGTCTAGAAGTGCTTTGCATATCTCTCATAAGAAAAATATCCTCGAAGAATGTAGCATCCTTAGACTCCATAATTGTACCAACCTTCTGGTCAAGTACCTCAGATTTCACTACTAGAAATCTATAGCCAACGCTGTTCTTAGAATAGCCCAAATTAATGCAGTCCACAGTCTTTAGTCCAAGCTTACGCTTTTTGGGGATCGGCACATTGACTTTCGCCAAACTGCCCAAAGTACGAGAATGTTGTCCTTCTCTTTGCCCATTTCTCATAGGGAGTGATCTCATTATCCTTTGTCGGTGTTGGGAACGTAGCAATTTCAAAAAAACTCCTACACACACGCAAGATCATGGTGATGCATAACAATGAGAGGGGAGAGTGTTGTCCATGTACCCTCGTAGACCGAAAGCGGAAGCGTTAGCACAACGCGGTTGATGTAGTCGTACGTCTTCACGATCCGACCGATCAAGTACCGAACGCACGTCACCTCCGAGTTCAGCACACGTTCAGCCCGATGACGTCCCTCTAACTCCGATCCGGCCGAGTGTTGAGGGAGAGTTTCGTCAGCACAACGGCGTGGTGACGATGTTGATGTTCTACCGACGTAGGGCTTCGCCTAAGTACCGCTATAGTATTATCGAGGTGGACTATGGTGGAGGGGGGCATCGCACACGGCTAAGAGGCGATCAACTTGATCAACTTGTGTGTCTAGAGGTGCCTCTCTGCCCCTGTATATAAAGGAGCAAGGGGGGAGGAGGCCGGCCTAGGAGAAGGGCACGCCAAGGGGGAGTCCTACTCCCACCGGGAATAGGACTCCTCCTTTCCTTGTTGGAGTAGGAGTGAAGGAAAGAGGAGGAGAGGGAGAAGGAAAAGTGGGAGTAGGACTCCTCCTTTCTTTGTTGGAGTAGGAGTGAAGGAAAGAGGAGGAGAGGGAGAAGGAAAAGGGGGCTGCACCCCTTGTCCAATTCGGACCAGAGAGGGGCGCATGCCTCCTTCCTTTTGGCCTATCTCCTCTATTACCGTATGGCCCAATAAGGCCCATATACTCCCCGGCGAATTCCCGTAACTCTCCGGTACTCCGAAAAATACCCGAATCACTTGGAACCTTTCCGAAGTCCGAATATAGTCGTCCAATATATCGATCTTTACGTCTTGACCATTTCGAGACTCCTCGTCATGTCCCCGATCTCATCCGGGACTCTGAACTCCTTCGATACATCAAAACATATAAAGTCATAATATAACTGTCATCGTAGCGTTAAGCGTGCGGACCCTACGGGTTCGAGAACTATGTAGACATGACCGAGACACGTCTCCGGTCAATAACTAATAGCGGAACCTGGATGCTCATATTGGCTCCTACATATTCTATGAAGATCTTTATCGGTCAGACCGCATAACAACATACGTTGTTCCCTTTGTCATCGGTATGTTGCTTGCCCGAGATTCGATCGTCGGCATCTCAATACCTAGTTCAATCTCGTTACCGGCAAGTCTCTTTACTCGTTCCATAATACATCATCTCACAACTAACTCATTAGTTGCAATGCTTGCAAGGCTTAGGTGATGTGCATTAATGAGAGGGCCCAGAGATACCTCTCCGACAATCGGAGTGACAAATCCTAATCTTGAAATATGCCAACCCAACAAGTACCTTCGGAGACACCTGTAGAGCACCTTTATAATCACCCAGTTACGTTGTGACGTTTGGTAGCACACAAAGTGTTCCTACGGTAAACGGGAGTTGCATAATCTCATAGTCATAGGAACATGTATAAGTCATGAAGAAAGCAATAGCAACAAGCTAAATGATCAAGTGCTAAGCTAACGGAATGGGTCAAGTCAATCACATCATTCTCCTAATGATGTGATCCCGTTAATCAAACGACAACTCATGTCTATGGTTAGGAAACATAACCATCTTTGATCAATGAGCTAGTCAAGTAGAGGCATACTAGTGACACTCTGTTTGTCTCTGTATTCACACATGAATATGTTTCCGGTTAATACAATTCTAGCATGAATAATAAACATTTATCATGATATAAGTAAATAAATAATAACTTTATTATTGCCTCTAGGGCATATTTCCTTCTGTCTCCCATTTGCACTAGAGTCAATAATCTAGTTCACATCACCATGTGATTTAATACCAATAGTTCACATCACCATGTGATTAACACCCATAGTTCACATCGACATGTGACCAACATCCAAAGGGTTTACTAGAGTCAATAATCTAGTTCACATCGCTATGTGATTAACACCCAAAGAGTACTAAGGTGTGATCTTGTTTTGCTTGTGAGAGAAGTTTAGTCAACGGGTCTGCCACATTCAGATCCGTAAGTATTTTACAAATTTCTATGTCAACAATGCTCTGCACGGAGCTACTCTAGCTAATTTCTCCCACTTTCAATATGTATCCAGATTGAGATTTAGAGTCATCTGGATCAGTGTCAAAATTTGCATCGACGTAACCCTTTACGACAAACCTTTTTGTCACCTCCATAATCGAGAAACATATCCTTATTTCACTAAGGATAATTTTGACCGCTTTCCAGTGATCTACTCCTAGATCACTATTGTACTCCCTTGCCAAAAACAGTGTAGGGTATACAATAGATCTGGTACACAGCATGGCATATTTTATAGAACCTATGTCCAAGGCATAGGGAATGACTTTCATTCTCTTTCTATCTTCTGCCGTGGTCGGGCTTTGAGTCTTACTCAGTTTCACACCTTGTAACAAAGGCAAGAACTCTTTCTTTGACTGTTCCATTTTGAACTACTTCAAAATCTTGTCAAGGTATGTACTCATTGAAAAACTTATCAAGCGTCTTAATCTATCTCTATAGATCTTGATGCTCAATATGTAAGCAGCTTCACCGAGGTCTTTCTTTGAAAAACTCCTTTCAAACACTCCTTTATGCTTTGCATAATAATTCTACATTATCTCCGATCAATAATATGTCATTCAGATATACTTATCAGAAATGATGTAGTGCTCCCACTCACTTTCTTGTAAATACAGGCTTCACCGCAAGTCCGTATAAAACTATATGCTTTGATCAACTTATCAAAGCATATATTCCAACTCCGAGATGCTTGCATCAGTCCATAGATGGATCGCTGGAGCTTGCATATTTTGTTAGCACCTTTAGGATTGACAAAACCTTCTTGTTGCATAATATACAACTCTTCTTTAATAAATCCATTAAGGAATGCAGTTTTGTTTATCCATTTGCCAGATGTCATAAAATGTGGCAATTTCTAACATGATTCGGACAGACTTAAGCATAGATACGAGTGAGAAACTCTCATCATAGTCAACACCTTGAACTTGTTGAAAACCTTTTGCGACAATTCTAGCTTTGTAGATAGTGACACTACTATCAGCGTCCTTCTTCCTCTTGAAGATCCATTTAATATCAATGGCTCGCCGATCAATGGGCAAGTCAATCAAAGTCCGTACTTTGTTCTCATACATGGATCTCATCTCAGATTTCATGGCCTCAAGCCATTTCGTGGAATCTGGGCTCATCATCGCTTCCTCATAGTTTTTAGGTTCGTCATGGTCAAGTAACATGACCTCCAGAACATGATTACCGTACCACTCTGGTGCGGATCTCACTCTGGTTTACCTACGAGGTTCGGTAGTAACTTGATCTGAAGTTACATGATCATCATCATTAGCTTCCTCACTAATTGGTGTAGTAGTCACAGGAACAGATTTCTGTGATGAACTACTTCCCAATAAGGGAGCAGGTACAATTACCTCATCAAGTTCTACTTTCCTCCCACTCACTTCTTTCGAGAGAAATTCCTTCTCTAGAAAGGATCCATTCTCAGCAACGAATATCTTGCCTTCGGATCTGGGATAGAAGGTGTACCCAACATTTTCTTTTGGGTATCCTATGAAGACGCACTTCTCTGATTTGGGTTTGAGCTTATCAGGTTGAAACTTTTTCACATAAGCATTGCAAGCTCAAACTTTAAGAAACGACAACTTAGGTTTCTTGCCAAACCATAGTTCATGCGGTGTTGTCTCAACGGATTTAGATGGTGCCCTATTTAACGTGAATGTAGCTGTCTCTAATGCATAACCCCAAAACGATAGCGGTAAATCAGTAAGAGACATTATAGATCGCACCATATCTAATAAAGCACGGTTACGACGTTTGGAGACACCATTACACTCTGGTGTTCCAGGTGGCGTGAGTAGTGAAACTATTTCACATTGTTTTAACTGAAGGCCAAACTTGTAACTCAAATATTTTACTTCTGCGATCATATCAAAGAAACTTTTATTTTGTTACGATGATTCTCCACTTCACTCTGAAATTCCTTGAACTTTTCAAACATTTCAGACTTGTGTTTCATCAAGTAGATATACTCATATCTGCTCAAATCATCTGTGAAGATCAGAAAATAATGATACCTGCCGCGAGCTTTAATATTCATCGGACCACAGACATTAGTATGCATGATCTCCAACAAATCTGTTGCTTGCTGCATTGTTTCGGAGAACGGAGTCTTAGTCATCTTGCCCATGAGGCATGGTTCGCAAGCATCAACTGATTCATAATCAACTGATTCCAAAAGTCCATCAGCATGGAGTTTCTTCATGCGCTTTACACCAATATGACCTAAACGGCAGTGCCAAAAATAAGTTGCACTATCATTATTAACTTTGCATCTTTTGGTTTCAATATTATGAATATGTGTATCACTACGATCGAGATCCAACAAACCATTTTCATTGGGTGTGTAACCATATATGTAAACAAAACAACAATTTATTCTCTTACTTAAATGAATAACCGTATTGCAATAAACATGATAAAATCATATTCATGCTCAATGCAAACACCAAATAACACTTATTTAGGTTCAACACTAATCCCGAAAGTATAGGGAGTGTGCGATGATGATCATATCAATCTTGGAACCACTTCCAACACACATCGTCACTTCACCCTTAACTAGTCTCTATTCATTCTGCATCTCCCGTTTCGAGTTACTACTCTTAGCAACTGAACAAGTATCTAATACCGGGGGGTTGCTACGAACACTAGTAAAATGCACATCAATAATCCGTATATCAAATATACCTTTGTTCACTTAGCCATCCTTCTTATCCGCCAAATACTTGGGGCAGTTCCGCTTCCAGTGACCAGTCCCTTTGCAGTAGAAGCACTTAGTCTCAGGCTTAGGACCAGACTTGGGCTTCTTCACTTGAGCAGCAACTTGCTTGTCGTTCTTCTTGAAGTTCCCCTTCTTCCCTTTGCCCTTTTCTTGAAACTAGTGGTTTTGTCTACCATCAACACTTGATATTTTCTTGATTTCTACCTTCGTTCATTTCAGCATTACGAAGAGCTTGGGAATCATTTCTGTTATCCCTTGCATATCATAGTTCATCACGAAGTTCTACTAACTTGGTGATGGTGACTAGAGAATTCTGTCAATCACTATCTTATCTGGAAGATTAACTCCCACTTGATTCAAGCGATTGTAGTACCCAGACAATCTGAGCACATGCTCACTGCTTGAGCTATTCTCCTCCATCTTTTAGCTATAGAACTTGTTGTAGACTTCATATCTCTCAACTCGGGTATGTGCTTGAAATATTAACTTCAACTCCTGGAACATCTCATATGGTCCATGACGTTCAAAACATCTTTGAAATCCCAATTCTAAGCCGTTTAAGCATGGTGGACTAAACTATCAAGTAGTCATCATATTGAGCTAGCCAAACGTTCATAACATCTGCATCTGCTCCTGCAACAGGTCTGTCACCTAGCGGTGCATTAAGGACATAATTCTTCTATGCAACAATGAGGATAATCCTCAGATCACGGATCCAATCCGCATCATTGCTACTAACATCTTTAAACTTAATTTTCTCTAGGAACATATCAAAAATAAAATAGGGGAGCTAAACGTGAGCTATTGATCTACCACATAGATATGCTAATACTACCAGGACTAAGTTTATGATAAATTAAAGTTCAATTAATCATATTACTTAAGAACTCCCACTTAGACAGACATCACTCTAATCTTCTAAGTGATCATGTGATCCATATCAACTAAACCATGTCCGATCATCACGTGAGATGGAGTAGTTTCAATGGTGAACATCACTATGTTGATCATATCTACTATATGATTCACGCTCGACCTTTCGGTCTCCGTGTTCCGAGGCCATATCTGTTATATGCTAGGCTCGTCAAGTTTAACCTGAGTATTCCGCGTGTGCAACTGTTTTGCACCCGTTGTATTTGAACGTAGAGCCTATCACACCCGATCATCACATGGTGTCTCAGCACGAAGAACTTTCGCAACGGTGCATACTCAGGGAGAACACTTGTACCTTGATAATTAGTGAGAGATCATCTTATAAAGCTACCATCGAACTAAGCAAAATAAGATGTATAAAAGATAAACATCACATGCAATTAAAATATGTGACATGATATGGCCATCATCATCTTGTGCCTTTGATCTCCATCTCCAAACCATCGTCATGATCTCATCGTCACCGGCATGACACCATGATCTCCATCATCTTGATCTATATCAATGTGTCGTCACATGGTTGTCTCGCCAACAATTGCTCTTGCAACTATTGCTATCGCATAGCGATAAAATAAAGCAATTATTTGGCGCTTGCATCGTATGCAATAGAGAGATAACCATAAGGCTTTTGACAGTTGCCGATAACTTCAACAAAACATGATCATCTCATACAACAACTTATATCTCATCACGTCTTGACCATATCACATCACAAAATGCCCTGCAAAAACAAGTTAGACGTCCTCTCCTTTGTTGTTGCAAGTTTTACGTGGCTGCTACGGGCTGAGCAAGAACCGTTCTTACCTACGCATCAAAACCACAATGATAGTTTGTCAAGTTGGTGTTGTTTTAACCTTCGCAAGGACCGGGCGTAGCCACACTCGGTTCAACTAAAGTTGGAGAAACTGACACCCACCTGCCACCTGTGTGCAAAGCACGTCGGTAGAACCAGTCTCGCATAAGCGTACGCGTAATGTCGGTCCGGGCCACTTCATCCAACAATACCGCCGAACCAAAGTGTGACATGCTGGTAAGAAGTATGACTTATATCGCCCACAACTCACTTGTGTTCTACTCGTGCATATTACATCAACGCATAAAACCTGGCTCGGATGCCACTGTTGGGAACATAGCAATTTCGAAAAAATTCCTACGCACACGCAAGATCATGGTGATGCATAGCAACAAGAGGGGAGAGTGTTGTCTACGTACACTCGTAGACCGAAAGCGGAAGCGTTAGCACAACGCGGTTGATGTAGTCGTACGTCTTCATGATCCGACCGATCAAGTACTGAACGCACGGCACCTCCGAGTTCAGCACACGTTCAGCCCGATAACGTCCCTCTAACTCCGATCCAGCCAAGTGTTGAGGGAGAGTTTCGTCAGCACGACGGCGTGGTGACGATGTTGATGTTCTACCGACGCAGGGCTTCGCCTAAGCACCACTACAGTATTATCAAGGTGGACTATGGTGGAGGGGGGCACCGCACACGGCTAAGAGACGATCAACTTGATCAAGTTGTGTGTCTAGAGGTGCCCCATGCCCCTGTATATAAAGGAGCAAGGGGGGAGGCGGTCGTCCTAGGACGAGGGCGCGCCAACTGGGGAGTCCTACTCCCACCGGGAGTAGGACTCCTCCTTTCCTTGTTCGAGTAGGAGTGAAGGAAAGAGGAGGAGAGGGAGAAGGAAAAGGGGGCTGCACCCCTTGTCCAATTCGGACCAGAGGGGGGGGGGGCGCAGGCCTCCTTCCTTTTGGCCTATCTCCTCTATTCCCGTATGGCCCAATAAGTCCCATATACTCCCCGGTGAATTCCCGTAACTCTCCGGTACTCCGAAAAATACCCTAATCACTTGGAACCTTTCCGAAGTCCGAATATAGTCGTCCAATATATCGATCTTTACGTCTCGACCATTTCGAGACTCCTTGTCATGTCCCTGATCTCATCCGGGACTCCAAACTCCTTCGGTACATCAAAACACATAAACTCAAAATATAATTGCATCGTAGCGTTAAGCGTGCGGACCCTACGGGTTCGAGAACTATGTAGACATGACCGAGACACGTCTCCAGTCAATAACCAATAGCGGAACCTGGATGCTCATATTGGCTCCTACATATTCTATGAAGATCTTTATCAGTCAGACCGCATAACAACATACGTTGTTCCCTTTGTCATCGGTATGTTGCTTGCCCGAGATTCGATTGTCGGCATCTCAATACCTAGTTCAATCTCGTTACCGGCAAGTCTCTTTACTCGTTCCGTAATACATCATCTCACAACTAACTCATTAGTTGCAATGCTTGCAAGGCTTAGGTGATGTGCATTAACGAGAGGGCCCAGAGATACCTCTCCGACAATCGGAGTGACAAATCCTAATCTCGAAATACGCCAACCCAACAAGTACCTTCGGAGACACCTGTAGAGCACCTTTATAATCACCCAGTTACGTTGTGACGTTTGGTAGCACACAAAGTGTTCCTATGGTAAATGGGAGTTGCATAATCTCATAGTCATAGGAACATGTATAAGTCATGAATAAAGCAATAGCAACAAACTAAACAATCAAGTGCTAAGCTAACTGAATGGGTCAAGTCAATCACATCATTCTCGCAATGATGTGATCCCGTTAATCAAATGACAACTCATGTCTATGGTTAGGAAACATAACCATCTTTGATCAACGAGCTAGTCAAGTAGAGGCATACTAGTGACACTCTGTTTGTCTATGCATTCACACATGTATTATGTTTTCGGTTAATACAATTCTAGCATGAATAATAAACATTTATCATGATATAAGGAAATAAATAATAACTTTATTATTGCCTCTAGGGCATATTTCCTTCACGTAGAATACTTATGCTTTTGAGAGAAGCCACGTGGTCATGCTTGTCTTGGATAACGTTGTCCAAGATAACGTTGCGAGATTCTCGGGAAATGAACTACGTGGTCATGCTTGTCTTGGACAACTTGTTCACATGTGTGTAGCAGAACCCGCTCATGTTTTGGAGCTTGTTGTCGTAGTTCATTTCCCGAGAATCTCGCAACGTTATCTCATCGATTTGTATTGCAACTTTTCTTTTTCAGACATGTTGAGTCTGAAGTATCCTGTTACTGACCAGATATGAATCTCAGGAAGATATGATGGTTGGAACATTCCCAACATTTGCATTTTGTTCCCAGCTTGCACCGCCATTGTGTCATCCTACTATGGACTGCCCTTCTCAGCAGTTGCTGTTCAGGATCATCTTCAAAAGTGGTCCTACCATGGGTCCCATCCATTTGCGATGATAGGCAAAATTCATCCATTACGTTGTCTTCAACAAGGTAGTCCACATCATCCATTCTAGTCTGGGTATGCCATCCCTTCTTACTCCGCCAAACGTTTGTTGTGAATTCCCTTAGGCTGGTATAGAGAGTTTCCATGATCTATGGATCAAAGGTAATTCTTTTTTCCACTTAAGAGAATAAGTTCTATGAGTCACCTTTCCTAAGGTGCCCCGTTATAGAACCATGGCAATTACTTCCTCGCTACTTTGAAACCCATGCATCATCTTACCCAAGTGTGGAGTTGTTGCCTACCGAATTGAACCTTCATTATCTTCTACCTTTCCTCGTTCCTGATATGTGATTTATGTTTCAACTCCAGAGGTGTTCTTACCTCTTACTCCGTGAGTTGATCGTCAGTTGCTCGATCTTCGAGAAGATTGATCCTTCTAGAGTTTTCCCTTTCGTCTCGTGGTCATGTTGGATGAATATCTCGATAGCAAAGACGCCAAGATCGATCTGAAGCATTGGATCATGAAGATCATGTTAGCTTGTATCCCCTTTGTCTTCTTACCTCACCTCTTGAATCTTGGGACGAGATTCTTGTTTAGTGGGGGTGAGTTGTCACATCCCTAGTTCTAGTAATGCCTAGTGCTAGCTTCTGGTGTTGCATCATGTCTACTTTACTCAGAAAGTTGAAATGGGGACTGATAAACCCTAGCAGCAAATGAAATTCAACTAGGTTCAAATAAAAATATTTTCAACGAACCCAAAATGCCCTTTAGAAAAGTTCATGATTTTTGATAAAGGTGAAAACCTCTGCCAAAAATGATGCACCTATTTCTAGGCCATTGTGGATTTTTGAATTAAATATTTTGTACTTGACTTTGGGCATTTAAATACTATAAATAATTTAAATGCTCAAATAATGTTGGAACTATTTCTGGGCCACTGAAATAATTCAGCAAGTGTCCATGAATATTTTCAGGATTTTAGGAAATGCCTTGGTATTTTTCCTAAGCTCAAAACTACAGCAGAAAATAGAAAAATAGAAACACAAAAGAGAGAAGCCTTACCTGGCATGCTACTGTAGCAGAGGCCGACCTTTGTGCAGCCCATGGCCCAGCTGCCGGTCCTCTTCTTCCTTGGACAGAAGGACTGGAGCGCGTGGCCCCGAAACGCCGGCACGCGCCCGGCCACCTCCTGCTTGCCGACGAGCCCCTGGACGCGTGGACGACTCTCCCGTGTCGTCCCGATCCCGCTGACCCCCTCTCACTCTCTCTCGAGCTCATCCCCCTCCTCTGCTCTCTCTCCCTCTTACCACCAAACGCCACCGTCGCCGCCGTTCGCACCACCGCGGCCATCGCCTCTCCCTCGACCTCTCGGGCGGTCCAGAAGCTCCGCCGTGTCGTCCTCGACCTCCTCGCTGAGCTACGCAACGCAGGACGCCTCGAAGCATTGTCCCCGACCCCTTCTTCCTCCTCAGGTCACCAGAGATCCCCCTTGCCACCCCGACTGCTCCGGACCGTCTCCGAGCTCACTGACGTCCTCGTCCGACTAGCCGTGAGCCCCTGACCCCGTACATCCCTCTCTTCTTCCCCGTAGGCCACCGTAGCCACCGGACCGCCTACGCCCGAACCCGCCGCCACCTGCGCTCGCCACCGACGCGACTCCGGCGACCAAATGGTCCACCCGATGCTTCCAACCCACTCACCGCATCGCGTAGGCCCCCCGCTAGTGCCTCAGCTCGCTAGCTCGAACACCGTGCTACCTCTTGAGCTTGCATTGGATTTCCCCGAAGAGGAAAGGATGATGCAGCAGAGTAGCGTAAGTATTTCCCTCAGTTTTTGAGAACCAAGGTATCAATCCAGTAGGAGGCCACGCTCAAGTCCCTCGTACCTGTACAAAACGATAGCTACTCGCAACCAACGCGATTAGGGGTTGTCAATCCCTTCACGGTCACTTACGAGAGTGAGATCTGATAGATATAATATTTTTGGTATTTTTGGTATAGAGATGCAAAGTGAAAAGTAAAAGGCAAAGTAAAAAGAAAAGCAAGATTAAAGTGATGGAGATTAATATGATGAGAATAGACCCGGGGGCCATAGGTTTCACTAGTGGCTTCTCTCAAAAGCATAAGTATTCTACGTGAAGGAAATATGCCCTAGAGGTAATAATAAAGTTATTATTTATTTCCTTATTTCATGATAAATGTTTATTATTCATGCTAGAATTGTATTAACCGGAAACATAATACATGTGTGAATACATAGACAAACAGAGTGTCACTAGTATGCCTCCACTTGACTAGCTCGTTGATCGAAGATGGTTATGTTTCCTAGCCATAGACATGAGTTGTCATTTGATTAACGGGATCACATCATTAGGAGAATGATGTGATTGACTTGACCCATTCCATTAGCTTAGCACTTGATCGTTTAGTTTGTTGCTATTGCTTTCTTCAGAACTTATGCATGTTCCTATGACTATGAGATTATGCAACTCCTGTTTACCGGAGGAACACTTTCTGTGCTACCAAACGTCACAACGTAACTGGGTGATTATAAAGGTGCTCTACAGGTGTCTCCGAAGGTACTTGTTGGGTTGGCGTATTTCGAGATTAGGATTTGTCACTCCGATTGTCGGAGAGGTATCTCTGGGCCCTCTCGGTAATGCACATCACTTAAGCCTTGCAAGCATTACAACTAATAAGTTAGTTGCGGGTTGATGTATTACGAAACGAGTAAAGAGACTTGCCAGTAACGAGATTGAACTAGGTATTGAGATACCGATGATCGAATCTCGGGCAAGTAACATACCGATGACAAAGGAAACAACGTATGTTGTTATGCGGTCTGACCGATAAAGATCTTCGTAGAATATGTGGGAGCCAATATGAGCATCCAGGTTCTGCTATTGGTTATTGACCGGAGACATGTCTCGGTCATGTCTACATAGTTCTCAAACCCGTAGGGTCCGCACGCTTAAAGTTTCGATGACGATTGTATTATGAGTTTATGTGATTTGATGTACCGAAGGTAGTTCAGAGTCCCGGATGAGATTGGGGACATGACGAGGAGTCTCGAAATGATCGAGATGTAAAGATCGATAGATTGGACGACTATATTCGGACATCGGAAAGGTTCTGAGTGATCGGGTATTTACGGGGGTACCGGGGAGTTACGGGAATACGAGGAAGAAGTAATGGGCCTCATGGGCCAAGTGGTGGAAGAGAGGAGGCAGGGCACGCGGCCCCCCTAGCCCAAACCGAATTGGACTAGGGGGCTGGCCCCCCTTTCCTCCTTCTCCTCCTTCTCCTTCCTTCTCCTTCTCCTCCTTCCTTTCCTCCTCCTAGTAGGAGTAGGAAAGGGGAGTCCTACTCCTACTAGGAGGAGGACTCCTCCTCCTGGCGCGCCCATAGAGGGCCGGCCGGCCTCCCCCCTTGCTCCTTTATATACAGGGGCAGGGGGGCACCTCTAGACAAGTTGATCAATTGATCTCTCCCAGCCGTGTGCGGTGCCCCCCTCCACCATATTCCACCTCAGTCATATCGTAGCGGTGCTTAAGCGAAGCCCTGCGTCGGTAGCAACATCATCACCATCACCACGCCGTCGTGCTGACGGAACTCTCCTGTGAAGCTCTGCTGGATCAGAGTTCGCGGGACGTCATCGAGCTGAACGTGTGCTGAACTCGGAGGTGCCGTACGTTCGGTACTTGGATCGGTCGGATCGTGAAGACGTATGACTACATCAACCGCGTTGTGCTAACACTTCCGCTTTTAGTCTACGAGGGTACATGGACAACACTCTCCCCTCTCGTTGCTATGCATTACCATGATCTTGCGTGTGCGTAGGAAAATTTTGAAATTGCTACGTTCCCCAACACTACGGTGGGTGAACCAGTTACTGTTGAGCAATTGACAGAATTGAGCATAGTTATGAGAATATATAGCATGATCATGTATATAGGTGTCGGTGTCAAAACCGGCGGATCTCGGGTAGGGGGTCCCGAACTGTGCGTCAAGGCCGGATGGTAACAGGAGACAAGGGACACGATGTTTTTTACCCAGGTTCGGGCCCTCTCGATGGAGGTAATACCCTACTCCTGCTTGATTAATATTGATGATATGGGTAGTACAAGAGTAGATCTACCATGAGATCAAGGAGGCTAAACCCTAGAAGCTAGCCTATGGTCTGATTGTTGTGTATGGAGTTGATTGCCTACGGACTACAACCCTCCCGTTTATATAGACACCGGATAGGGTTAGGGTTACACAGAGTCGGTTACAATGGTAGGAGATCTTGAATATCTGCATCACCAAGCTTGCCTTCCACGCCAAGGAAAGTCCCATCCGGACACGGGACGAAGTCTTCAATCTTGTATCTTCATAGTCCAGGAGTCCGGCTGAAGGTATAGTCCGGCTACCCGAACACCCCCTAATCCAGGACTCCCTCAGTAGCCCCTGAACCAGGCTTCAATGACGACGAGTCCGGCGCGCAAATTGTCTTCGGCATTGCAAGGCGGGTTCCTCCTCCAAGTCCTTCATAGAAGATTGTAAACACCAAGAGTAGTGTCCGGCTCTGCAAAATAAGCTTCCACATATTGCCATAGAGAGAATAATATTAACACAAATCAAATCTGCTGACGTATTCCGCAGTGCGCCATCACACTACGGCCAAGTCCTTTACTCGAATCGTTTTTACTTTTCCACCTCAGCACGTTTTTGCGAGGCGGTTTCCTTGGCACGTCTTGCCAAAGCAGAGATCGTGTACCCCCTTTACGGGATTGTCATCAATACGGACATGGGTAACCCAACCGCGCCATTTATCACGGTGCATGGGAGGCAAGTGAGTTTTACTAGGCTGGTGGGGACGCATAACCGCATCCGCCCATATAAGGGGATAAGGATCCACCCTTTTTACCTACGCCTTCTTCCTCCTTTGCCTACCCATCTCCTGCGCCCTTGAGCTCCAGCGCCCAAGCCCGCACTTCCCTCCTCGACCTTCTCCAGCGATGTCCGGAGCGGGAGGCAAGTGGAAGGTCTCCTCCGTCACGGAGGGCGACGTCAAAAAGCTTAGGAAGGCCGGATACTTGTCCAAAGACATCACGCACTGGCTTCCTGAGAAGGGGCAGCTTCTCCCCACCCCAAGGCCCCATGAGAGGGTAGTATTCCTTTCCCACTTCCTCCGCGGACTGGGCTTTCCACTTCACCCATTCGTCCGGGGGCTCATGTTCTACTACGGCCTGGATTCCACGATCTGGCCCCGAACTTCATCCTCAACATCTAGGCGTTTATCGTCGTGTGCGAGGCCTTCCTCCGCGTCCGCCTCCATTTCGGCCTCTGGATCAAGACCTTCAACGTCAAGCCCAAGGTGGTGTGCGGCAACCAGGCGGAGTGCGGAGGCGCCATGGCGGGCAAGATTGCGAACGTCCTGTGGTTCGAGGGCTCCTTCGTAGAGACCCTAAAGGGGTGGCAAGCCGGGTGGTTTTACATCACCGAGCCACGCGATCCAAAATGGATCGTAGCCCCCGAGTTCCGATCCGGACCCCCCACACGGCTCATGTCCTGGAAAGAGATGGGCCTATCATGGGGTAACGAGAAAGAGGTGACCGGACTGAAGACATGCATCCAGTCCCTGGTAAACAAGCCAATCAGGCTTGTAAATGTAGTCCAGGTCATGCTCGTTTGCCGAATCCTCCCTTGTCAACAACGGGACTTTACTCTGTGGGAGTCCAACCCTGCACAGCACCGAACCCTTAACAGGCTCTTCGACACGACGTATGAAGACGTCTGGAAGGCGCTAATCAAAGGTGCCGAGGCTCCCGCATCCGCTTCCGAGGACCGCGGATACAGCTCGCAGCGTCACACTAGCGAGGTAAGCTATTTTCACCTTTTACAGGATGTTAAGTTATTTCATAGTTTGACTCTATGCAGGATCTAAACTCCCTTACCTTTGACAGCCTTGGCGGGCGGTATCCGGACCGATTAACTGTCCGGCTCTGCTGCCCGAAGACCCAGCCCCAGCTCTACTAGTGAAGCTGCTGGCTTCGACGCCTTATGTGGTGCCGGAAAAGAAGGCCAAGAAGAAGAAGGCCACGGGGACTCGAAAGAGTGCTCGTAATGTGGTGGCGTCGGACTCATCATCCGACGAGTCCAAGACGCTCTCCTCCCGTGAGAACGAAGAGGAGGAAAAAGAAAACTCTCCCCCTCCAGCGGGGGGAGGAAAGAAAAGGAAGGCCGCCCCAACGGGGAAGGCCGAAGGGTCCAGTAAGAGGAAGACCCCTCCACCGAACTACTCCCCCGACGCCGAAGAGGACGAAGAGGAGTGGCCAGATAGGGCCAAGCATCCGGCGAAATCGTAAGTATTCGGATATCAGAGTAACTCATGACGTTCCTTTGTTGCACAGCTTTCCCTAATGTCGAACATAATTATGCAGCCCGCCCCGGGCCGAACTCAACGAGTCGTCGAGCGGCTCCCTGGATTTATCGGACGTGAACTCAGTTCCGCCCGCTGTCTCCCCCCGCACTGCGGACGACGCCAAAGTGGCGTCGCAACGAGCTCCGGGGTAGGAGGAGGTGGTCCTGGAGGAGCCGCAAGGCGATCTCCCGGACCCCAGGAGTGAAGGGGACAAGACCCCCCAGGGCTCCAAGTCCGGCTTTGTGCCGGACACCGCACCGTAATCTTCAACAGTTCCGGACCGCGGCAGGCGAACTCCTTCCAAGAGGAGCAAGCCTTCTGAGCCGGCGGCCTCCGTCCAACCGGAGGTGCCGGACAATCTGCTGGAGGTGCTTGACGGCGCCTCCATCGACGAGGAGCACCGCACTATTATGAGTACGGTGATCCAGAAGGTTCAGTCCGCCAAGAGCGGACTGACTGAAGCTTGTGCTAGCCTCCTAACAGGCTTCGAGGTATGTAAAAATATATAAAAATAGTACCGCATAGACAGTAGCCCCTGATGCTCTGTTTGGCGTTCGGAAAGAAAAGCCGAATAGAGGATCTAATAAATTTCGCAGGAGTCTAACAATAAAGAGTCAGTATGCGTATGCAGGCTTCGCTGCTATCCACCGCCGCACTGACTGCGGAGGTGGGTGTCCTGAAACAGGACCTCGAGCGGACCGAGCAAGAGCTCGGCCTTGCCAAGCGGCAGCTCGAGGAAAAGAAGGTAAGAAATACCTTACAGAAAAAGTGCCTATAGAGAGGCGTGATTGCAAAAAATAACAGGATTGCACTGCTTATTATAGGGGCCACGACTGAGGTGGCGACCCTCAAGCAGGCGCTGTCCGAGGCCGAAAAGAAAACGGCCGCGGAGCGCACCGAGCGAGAGAAACTTGGGGCTCAGGTCGGCGAGGTGCAGCAAGAGCTTCAGGCTCTCATGAAAAAACATGAGAGTTTGGAGCTTGAGTCAAAGACCCAAGCGTCCGAGCTCGCGGCGGCCCTTGAGACTGCCAAGTCTGCCAAGGCCGAAGCCCAAAAGGCCCTCCAAGAGTTGGAGGAGATGAAGAAGATAGCAGCGGGTAAGGCATTCTTTATGCAAAGCAGAAATATAAAAGTAAACTACTTGTTACTTACCCGAATCTGGAGCTCTCCAGGGGCATTCGCAGATCTTCCCCGCAGCGTATCTGATGCCGCCGCATTCTACCGAGCTGAAGAGGGCAGCTCGACGGAGAAGGTGTTCTGGTCTCAGTATGCTGAGGCCGGACACCCTGTGCCCTTGAGCGACCAGCTGAAACAGCTGATCGAGCTCCACAAGGCGGCCGAACAGGCCATCAAGGGCTTGATAGTTCGGCTGTGGCCCAGAGAGGCCCTGTCTGGGAGCTACTTCGGGCTGGTGCGGCGGCTGGTAGAGGCCTGTCCAAGGCTCGAGGTCATCAAGCGCTCCCTCTGCATCGAAGGTGCCCGTCGGGCCCTTGCCCGTGCAAAGGTGCACTAGGGTAAGCTGGACGGTGAGAAGCTTGTGAAGGACGGGACGCCGCCGGGGAAGGAGCATCGCAAGCCCGAGAACTATTACAAGGATGTTCTTGCGGGTGCCCGCCTTGTGGCGGATGAATGTACCAAAGATGTAATTTTTGAATAAACTCGCTCGTTTTTATCCTGTGCGCTGAAAACTTGTTCATAGGCACTTAAGCAATGCTTGTTGAATTTAAAATATTATTTTCTGTGCGGCCGTTTATCAAAAAATTGAGAGATGGCCAGTCGTCGGCTTCTGCCCCCATGCCACTAGTGCTGGGGTGTTCGGGATAAACCTGAGCGCTCTTTTTCCCATAGTTGGGTCCTTCGAGGGAGGCGCTCAGCACAACGAACCAGGCAATCGGACTATAATGCTTGAACACTCTCACTTAGCCATAGAACTTTATAATTTTAAATTTCGGCGAAGCCCCTAGTTCGGAAGACCGAGTTCGGGGCGCTATCCACGCCTTGGCCGGACAAATCCGGCTCCTCGCTCGAAGCGGCATAAGTCTTTAGGGACTCGAAAAACCTCTCGAACAGCGACCGGTCTCTCGCCTCATCATGACAGTCAGTTTTAGCTTTCTCCACTGAGGTGCTTAACCCAGCTCAACCGGGGCACAATCGCAGTGGTTCTCCTAGTGCTACCTTAGCCGATATAGCGGAACGTAAGGCACCAAAACATAGGAGCCGGGCAAACCCAACTATTGACCCAAATCATGATTCGGAGCCGATGCATATAGTGCTATAAGTTCGGGGTGCCGCACTTGTGAAAGTGTACGGACTTCTCACACCATATTAAGGGTACTGAAGCCCCTGGCGTACTTGCCGTACCACAGTGTACGGGTGCAACATGTCATTAATGAACATATATATGAAAAGAGGATAATGCAAAAAATAGACAAAAGCTATGCATTGTTTATAGAGAGGCTATTTATCAAAGCCGAACGATACAAATAGTGCGGTAAGCAAAAGATATTGGACTATTCAGTATGTCCTGACCAGGGGCAGGCCGCGGAATTGTATTTAAAACAGGTATACCGCTCGTAACAGAGACCACCTGGGAGTTCCATAATGCGGCATGGCTTGTCTGCCTCCCTGGATCTTGCATCGTTTGTGCGGCAGTCGAATTGCCGAACAGGTCGTCCGAAGTATGGAGTCCTGAAAGTAAGAAAAAATTAAAAAAAGAATCCGGCAGCCCCTAGTACGTTTTAAGCCGTATTTTGGGCGTGCCGTTATTGTGCCCCTTCCCCTGTGCCCATGGTATTTCAAGGGCGTAGTTATGTACGCGAGGTACTGGTTTCGCTATGTCGCGAAAGCTGGGGTTGGGGCCGCATTGCTACGCTTGCTCAGAGTGTGCCAGGCGGTCCTGCTGTGGGTTACTCCGGGCGCGCTTGGCAGTGTCTGGCTTTTTAATGGCCGGACTGGAGAATTGCCTGAGAAGGCTACTTTGTACCTCCGCTGCGAGAGCCGCCGTATGCTCCTCCGTACGGAGGGAGCGTTCGGTGTTTCCGTTGACCGTAATTACTCCTCGAGGGCCTGGCATCTTGAGCTTGAGATATGCGTAGTGCGGCACCGCATTGAACTTTGCGAATGCGGTTCGTCCGAGCAGGGCGTGATAGCCACTGCGAAACGGGACTATATCGAAGATTAACTCTTCGCTTCGGAAATTGTCCGGGGATCCGAAGACCACGTCAAGTGTTACTGAGCCTGTACAGTTGGCTTCTACACCTGGTATAACGCCTTTAAAGGTCGTTCTTGTGGGCTTAATCCTTGAGGGATCTATGCCCATTTTCCGCACTGTATCCTGATAAAGCAGGTTCAGGCTACTGCCGCCGTCCATGAGGACTCTTGTGAGATGAAATCCGTCGATGATTGGGTCGAGAACCAATGCGGCGAAGCCGCCATGACGGATGCTAGTGGGATGGTCCCTTCGATCAAAAGTGATCGGGCAGGAGGACCATGGGTTGAACTTTGGGGCGACTGGCTCCATCGCGTATACGTCCCGTAGCGCACGCTTCCGCTCCCGCTTGGGAATGTGGGTTGCGTATATCATGTTCACCGTCCGCACTTGTGGGGGAAAGCCCTTCTGTCCATTGTTGTTCGGCGGCTTGGGCTCCTCGTCGTCGCTGTGCAGCCCCTTGTCTCTGTTTTCGGCCCTTAACTTGCCTGCCTGCTTGAACACCCAACAATCCCTGTTAGTGTGATTGGCTGGCCTTTCGGGGGTGCCATGTATCTGGCACAAGCGATCGAGTATTCGGTCCAAACTGGACGGGCCCTGAGTATTCTTTTTGAATGGCTTTTTCCGCTGACCGGATTTATAGCCTTTGAATCCGGCATTGACTGCCGTGTCTTCATTGCTGTCGCTGTTAACGCGGCGTTTTTGCTTATTCCGACGTGTCCTGCCACTTTTGTCCTTGGTATCCGAATTACCAGGGTTCTTTGATAAGTTGTTACTGCGAGCTAGCCAGCTGTCTTCTCCCGCGCAAAAGCGGGTCATGAGTGTCGTGAGGGCTGCCATGGATTTCGGCTTTTCCTGTCCCAGGTGCCGGGCAAGCCACTCGTCGCGGATGTTATGCTTGAAGGCTGCTAGGGCCTCTGCGTCCGGACAGTCGACTATCTGGTTTTTCTTTGTTAGGAACCGTGTCCAGAATTGTCTGGCCGATTCTTCTGGCTGCTGAATTATGTGGCTTAAGTCGTCGGCATCTGGCGGTCGCACGTAAGTGCCCTGGAAGTTGTCGAGGAATGCGGCTTCCAGGTCCTCCCAAGAACCGATTGAGTCTGCTGGCAAGCTGTTAAGCCAATGCCGGGCCGGTCCTTTAAGTTTGAGCGGGAGGTATTTGATGGCGTGTAGATCATCGCCGCGTGCCATGTGGATGTGAAGGAGATAATCCTCGATCCATACCGCCGGATCTGTTGTGCCATCGTATGATTCGATGTTTACGGGTTTGAAACCCTCTGGGATTTTATGATCCATTACTTCATTCGTGAAGCATAGCGGGTGTGCGGCGCCTCTGTACTGGGCTATATCACGACGCAGCTCGGAAGAGCTATGTCTGTTGTGTTCGGCCCGGCCGGATTTGTTGTATCCGGAGTGAAGATCATTGTCACATGCCGTAGGGCGCCTGCGCGATCCGTAGATCGATCTTGTTTGTCTTGCCTTATCCTCCAGTATGTCTCGCAGGTCGGGCGCATTTTCCCGTGCCTTAGTTGAGCGGCGTCGGGGCATGGCTTGGGTGGAGGGCCGAGAGGCCTCTCTGTCACGGCCGCGAGGTGGCCGGTCTGCCATGTCATGCGCTGGTGATGTAGGTGCTTCCTCCTCTGATCGGGGTAGCGGCCTGCGCTTCGGGTAACTCTTGGAGGGGCGTTCGAGTTCGTACTCTTCGGCCGCAAGGACTTCAGTCCATCTGTCAGCTAGCAAATCTTGGGCAGCTCTAAGCTGTTGCTGCTTTTTCTTGAGGCTGCTTGCCGTGGCTAAAAGCCTGCGTTTAAAACGCTCTTGTTCGGCGGGGTCTGATGGTATGACGAATTCGTCGTCATCGAGGCTTGCCTCGTCTTCGGAGGGAGGCGTATAGTTATCATCCTCGACCTCTCGGTCTGCCGCTCTCTCATGAGGGCTGGCTTCTCCATCTTCCTGTGCCGAATCTTTCTAAGGTGGTTGTTCTTCGGCGCTATCCGGGGTAGTATTATCTCCGTGCCGGAATCACCGTTTTTGCTTTGGCGGGATTTATAGCGGCGCCGCTGACGCCGGCGCTTTTGCTGTTTCTTGGGGCCGTCATCCTCCACTGTTCCATCGCCATCTCCATCTTTTGGAGTATCCACCATATATATGTCATATGATGAGGTGGCTTTCCAGCGCCCTACAGGTGCTGGTTCTTGTTCGTCTCCTGCATCGTCGTCCATGCCGTCGATGTCTTCGGAGTCAAAGTCAAGCATGTCGGTTAGATCGTCGACAGTGGCTACAAAGTGGGTGGTAGACGGGCTTTGAATTTCCTCATCGTCTGTATTCCACCCTCACTGAAAGTAGTCCGGCCAGGGCTCTCCTGATAAAGAGAGAGACTTGAGAGAATTCAGGATGTCGCCAAAAGGCGAATGCTGAAAGATGTCTGCGGCGGTGAACTCCATTATCGGCGCCCAATCGGATTCGATTGGCAGGGGCGCGGGGGGTTCGGAGTGCGGGGAGGAGTCCGGATCCTCGGAGTCACGGGTCGTGCAGAGTGCGGGGCTAGCGTTCGGCTTGATCGCTTTCGGGATCGCAACCCCTGAGGTGACGTCCAACCGTTCATCCTCGATTGGCGCTATAGGCTCCGAGTTAGGGGTCGGAACTGATGCGTATGCGGCCTCCAAGGCGCTGTTCGGCGGCAGAGCTATGTCGTGCCCATCGAGACAGTGAGGCGCGCTTGGCTGTGGCTCGAATCCGTTGAAGATCAAGTCCCCGTGGATGTCAGCCATGTAGTTTAGGCTACCAAACCTGACCTAATGGCCAGGGGCGTAGCTTTCGATCTGCTCCAGGTGGCCGAGCGAATTGGCCCGCAGAGCGAAGCCGCCGAAGACGAAGATCTGTCCGGGGAGAAAAGTCTCACCCTGGACCGTATCGTTGCTGATGATCGAAGGAGCCATCGGGCCTAAAAGGCGACGACACAGAGGAACTCTCAATGAAAGCACCAATGTCGGTGTCAAAACCGGCGGATCTCGGGTAGGGGGTCCCGAACTGTGCGTCAAGGCCGGATGGTAACAGGAGACAAGGGACACAATGGTTTTTACCCAGGTTCGGGCCCTCTCGATGGAGGTAATACCCTACTCCTGCTTGATTAATATTGATGATATGGGTAGTACAAGAGTAGATCTACCACGAGATCAAGGAGGCTAAACCCTAGAAGCTAGCCTATGGTATGATTGTTGTGTATGGAGTTGATTGCCTACAGACTACAACCCTACGGTTTATATAGACACCGGATAGGGTTAGGGTTACACAGAATCGGTTACAATGGTAGGAGATCTTGAATATCCGCATCGCCAAGCTTGCCTTCCACGCCAAGGAAAGTCCCATCCGGACACGGGACGAAGTCTTCAATCTTGTATCTTCATAGTCCAGGAGTCCGGCTGAAGGTATAGTCTGGCTACCCGAACACCCCCTAATCCAGGACTCCCTCAATAGGCATCACGTCCGTGACAACTAGACCAAAACGATTCTGCATCTACTACTATTACTCCACTCATTGACCACTATCCAGCATGCATCTAGAGTATTAAGTTAAAAACAGAGTAACGCTTTAAGCAAGATGACATGATGTAGAGAGATAAATTCATGCAATATGAAATAAACCCCATCTTGTTATCCTCGATGGCAATGATGCAATACGTGCCTTGCTGCCCCTTCTGTCACTGGGAAAGGACACCGCAAGATCGAACCCAAAGCTAAGCACTTCTCCCATGGCAAGAACTACCAATCTAGTTGGCCAAACCAAACGGATAATTCGAAGAGACTTGCAAAGATAACCAATCATACATAAAATAATTCAGAGAAGATTCAAATATTATTCATATATAGACTTGATCATAAACCCACAATTCATCGGTCTCAACAAACGCACCGCAAAAAGAAGAAGATTACATTGAATAGATCTCCACAAGAGAGGGGGAGAACTTTGTATTGAGATCCAAAAAGAGAGAAGAAGCCATCTAGCTACTAACTATGGACCCGAAGGTCTGAGGTAAACTGCTCACACTTCATCGGAGAGGCTATGATGATGTAGAAGCCCTCCGTGATGACGACCCTCTCCGGCGGAGCTCCGGAACAGGCCCCAAGATGGGATCTCGTGGATACAGAAAGTTGCGGCAGTGGAATTAGGTTTTTGGCTCCTGTTCTGATCGTTTGGGGTACGTAGGTATATATAGGAGGAAGGAGTATGTCGGTGGAGCACTGAGGGGCCCACGAGGCAGGGGACGCGCCCTAGGGGGGTGGGCACGCCCCCCACCCTCGTGACCACCTCTTTGACTCCTTGGAGTAGGGTCCAAGTCTCCTTGATCACGTTCGGTGAGAAAATCACGTTCCCGAAGGTTTTATTCCGTTTGGACTCCCTTTGATATTCTGTTTCTCCGAAATACTGAAATAGGCAAAAAAAACAGCAATTCAGGGCTGGGCCTCTGGTTAATAGGTTAGTCCCAAAAATAATATAAAAGTGGAAAATAAAGCCCAATATAGTCCAAAACAGTAGATAATATAGCATGGATCAATCAAAAATTATAGATACGTTGGAGACGTATTAGGCATCCCCAAGCTTAATTCCTGCTCGTCCTCGAGTAGGTAAATGATAAAAAAAGAATTTTTGATGCGGAGTGCTACTTGGCATAATTTCAATGCAAATCTTCTTAATTCTGATATGAATATTCAGATTCGAAAGATTCAAGACAAAAGTTTATATTGACATAAAAATAATAATACTTCAAGCATACTAACAAAGCAATTATGTCTTCTCAAAATATCATGGCCAAAGAAAGTTATCCCTACAAAATCACATAGTCTGGCCATGCTCCATCTTCACCACACAAAGTATTTAAATCATGCACAACCCCGATGACAAGCCAAGCAATTGTTTCATACTCTAACTTTTTCAAACTTTTTCAATCTTCACGCAATACATGAGCGTGAGCCATGGATATAGCACTATAGGTGGAATAGAATGGTGGTTGTGGAGAAGACAAAAAGGAGAAGATAGTCTCACATCAACTAGGCGTATCAACGGGCTATGGAGATGCCCATCAATAGATATCAATGTGAGTGAGTAGGGATTGCCATGCAACGGATGCACTAGAGCTATAAGTATATGAAAGCTCAAAAAGAAACTAAGTGGGTGTGCATCCAACTTGCTTGCTCATGAAGACCTAGGTCAATTTGAGGAATCCCATCATTGGAATATACAAGCCAATTTCTCTAATGAAAGATTCCCAATAGTATATGAAAGTGACATAACGAGAGACTCTCTATCATGAAGATCATGGTGCTACTTCGAAGCACAAGTGTGGTAAAAGGATAGTAACATTGTCCCTTCTCTCTTTTTCTCTCATTTTTTTATTTGGGCCTTTTCTCTTTTTTTATGGCCTCATTTCTTTCTCTTTTTATTTGGGCTTCTTTGGCCTCTTTTATTTATTTTTCGTCCGGAGTCTCATCCCGACTTATGGGGGAATCATAGTCTCCATCATTTTTTCCTCACTTGGGACAATGCTCTAAAAATGATGATCATCACACTTTTATTTTTCTTACAACTCAACAATTACAACTCGATACTTAGAACAAAATATGACTCTATATGAATGCTTCCGGCGGTGTACCGGGATATGCAATATGACAATGATGAATGTGTCATGATAAACGGAACGGTGGAAAGTTGCATGGAAATATATCTCGGAATGGCTATGGAAATGCCATGATAGGTAGGTATGGTGGCTGTTTTGAGGAAGGTATATGGTGGGTGTATGATACTGGCGAAAGGTGCGCGGTATTAGAGAGGCTAGCAAAGGTGGAAGGGTGAGAGTGCGTATAATCCATGGACTCAACATTAGTCATAAAGAACTCATATACTTATTGCAAAAATCTAGAAGTTATCAAAGCAAAGTATTACGCGCATGCTCCTAGGGGGATAGATTGGTGGGAAAAGACCATCGCTCATCCCCGACCGCCACTCATAAGGAAGACAATCAATAAATAAATCATGTTCCGACTTCATCACATAACGGTTCAACATACGTGCATGCTACGGGAATCACAAACTTTAACACAAGTATTCTTTAAATTCACAACTACTCAACTAGCATGGCTCTAATATTATCACCTCCATATCTCAAAACAATTACCATGCTTCAATCTTTTCTTAGTATTCAACCCACTCAAAAGAAAGTTTGACAAATCTTGAATACCAAGCATATTATTATTAAGAAAATTACCATGCTATTAAGAGACTCTCAAAATAATTTAAGTGAAGCATGAGAGATAAATAGTTTATTTAAAAATAATCCACCACCGTGCTCTAAAAGATCTAAGTGAAGCACACAGAGCAAAACTACATAGCTCAAAAGATATAAGTGAAGCACATAGAGTATTCTATCAAATTGTAATTCATGTATGGCTCTCTCAAAAGGTGTGTACAGAAAGGATGATTGTGTCATACTAAAACACGAAGACACAAACAATACAAGACGCTCCAAGCAAAACACATATCATGTTGGTGAATAAAAATATAGCTCCAAGTAAATTACCGATGGAAGTGGACGAAAGAGGGGATGCCTTCCGGGGCATCCCCAAGCTTTGACTTTTTGGTGTCCTTGGATTATCTTGGGGGTTCCATGGGCATCCCCAAGCTTATGCTCTTTCCACTCCTTGTTCCATAATCCATCAAAAGAATTCACCCAAAACTTGAAAACTTCACAACACAAAACTTAAAGTAGAAAACTCGTGAGCTCCGTTAGCGAAAGAAAACAAAAAACCACTTCAAGGTACTGTAATGAACTCATTATTTATTTATATTGGTGTTAAACCTACTATATTCCAACTTATCTATGGATTATAAACTATTTTACTAGCCATAGATTCATCAAAATAAGCAAACAACACACGAAAAACAGAATCTGTCAAAAACAGAACAGTCTGTAGTAATCTGTAGCTAGATCAAGATCTGGAACCCCAAAAATTCTAAAATAAATTTCTGGACGTGAGTAATTTATCTATTAATTATCTTCAAAAAGAATTAACTAAATAGCACTCTTCAAATAAAACTGACAGTAGTTCTCGTGAGCGCTAAAGTTTCTGTTGTTTTACAGCAAGTTCAACAAGACTTTCCCCAAGTCTTCCCAACGGTTCTACTGGGCACAAACACTAATTAAACACAAAAAACACAACCAAAACAGAGGCTAAATATATTATTTATTACTAAACAGGATCAAAAAGCAAGGAATAAAAATAAAATTGGGTTGCCTCCCAACAAGCGCTATCGTTTAATGCCCCTAGCTAGGCATAAAAGCGAGGATAGATCTAGGTATTGCCATCTTTGGTAGGCAATCCATAAGTGGCTCTCATGATAGTTTCATATGGAAATTTTATTTTCTTTCTTGTAAAGTGTTCCATGCCCTTTTTTTAATGGAAATTGAAATCTAATATTCCCTTCCTTCATATCAATAACCGCACCAACCGTTCTAAGGAAAGGTGTACCAAGAATAATAGGGCAAGAAGGATTGCAATATATATCAAGAACAATGAAATCTACGGGCACATAATTCCTATTTGCAAAAATAAGAACATCATTAATCCTTCCCATAGGTTTCTTAATAGTAGAATCCGCAAGATGCAAGTTTAGAGAGCATTCATCAAAATTACAGAAATCTAGCAAATCACACAAAGTCTTGGGAATAGTAGAGACACTAGCACCCAAATCACACAAAGCATAAAACTCATGATCTTTAATTTTAATTTGAACAGTTGGTTCCCACTCATCATAGAGTTTTCTAGGGATAGAAACTTTCAACTCAAGTTTTTCTTCATAAGATTGCATCAAGGCATCAATAATATGTTCGGTGAAGGCTTTCTTTTGACTATAAGCATGTGGAGAATTTAGCATGGATTGCAACAAGAAAATACAATCACTTAAAGAGAAACTTTAATAATTAAATTCCTTGAAATCCAATATAGTGGGTTTAGCAACATCTAGATTTTTATTTCTTTCAATCCCACTTTCATCAATTTCATCATGAAGATCTAAATACTTCAAATTTTTAGAACGCCTTCTAGGTAAAGGAAGATCATATTCAGTTTCATCAAGATTCATATTGCAAAACAAAGATTTAATAGGAGACACATCAAATACTTTTAGATCTTCATCTTGATTTTCATAGGAATCGGAAGAACACGCTTTAATAAAGGCATCTTTGGAAGCACGCATCCTAGCGGTTCTTTCCTTGCACTCATCAATGGAAATTCTCATGGCTTTGAGAGACCCATTGATATCATGCTTAGGAGGAATAGATCTAAGTTTAAAGAATCAACCTCAAGAGAAATTCTATCAACGTTCCTAGCCAAATCATCAACTTTAAGCAATTTCTCTTCAAGCAAATCATTAAAATTCTTTTGTGAATTCATAAACTCTTTAACACTATTCTCAAATTCAGAGGGCATCTTATTATAATTTCCATAAGAGTTTTTGTAGGAATTCCCATAATTATTAGAAGGATTACTAGGATATGGCCTAGGACTAAAATTCCCTCTATAAGCGTTGTTACCAAAATTATTCCTACCAACAAAATTCACATCCATAGATTCATTGTTATTCTCAATCAAAGTAGACAAAGGCATATCATTAGGATCAGACGAAACACTCTTAGTTGCAAATAATTTCATAAGTTCATCCATCTTTCTACTCAAAACATTGATTTCTTCTATCGCATGCACTTTTTTATTAGAAGATCTTTCAGTGTGCCATTGAGAGTAATTAACCATAATATTATCTAGGAGTTTAGTAGCATCTCCTAAAGTGATTTCCATAAAAGTGCCTCCCGCGGGCGAATCTAAAAGATTTGTAGAAGCAAAATTCAATCCGGCATAAATTTTTTGTATAATCATCAACAAATTCAAACCATGAGTAGGGCAATTACGTATCATTAATTTCATTCTCTCCCAAGCTTGTGCAACATGTTCATGATCAAGTTGCTTAAAGTTCATAATATCGTTTCTAAGAGAGATGATCTTAGCGGGAGGGAAATACTTAGAGATAAAAGCATCTTTGCACTTGTTCCAAGAATCAATACTATTTTTTGGCAAAGATGAAAACCAAGCTTTAGCACGATCTCTAAATCAAAGACGAAATAGCTTCAATTTAACGACATCATTATCGACATCTTTTTTCTTTTGCATATCACATAAATCCGTTGAGACGACGCCTTATGAACTATGGTTTGGCAAGAAACCAAAGTTGTCGTTTCTGAAAGTTTGGGGCTGCGATGCTTATGTGAAAAAGCTTCAACCTGATAAGCTCGAACCCAAATCAGAGAAATGTGTCTTCATAGGATACCCGAAGGAGACTGTTGGGTACACCTTCTATCACAGATCGGAAGGCAAGACATTTGTTGCTAAGAATGGATCCTTTCTAGAGAAGGAGTTTCTCTCGAAAGAAGTGAGTGGGAGGAAAGTAGAACTTGATGAGGTAACTGTACCTGCTCCCTTATTGCTGTGACACCTACACCAATTAGTGAGGAAGCTAATGATCATGATCATGAAACTTCAGAACAAGTTACTACTGAACCTCGTAGATCAACCAGAGTAAGATCCGCACCAGAGTGGTATGGTAATCCTGTTCTAGAAGTCATGCTACTAGATCATGATGAACCTACGAACTATGAAGAAGCAATGGTGAGCCCAGATTCCGCAAAATGGCTTGAAGCCATGAAATCTGAGATGGGATCCATGTATGAGAACAAAGTGTGGACTTTTGTTGACTTGCCCAATGATCGGCAAGCAATTGAAAATAAATGGATATTCAAGAAGAAGACTGACGCTGACGGTAATGTTTTTTTTGACCGTAAACAGTAGGAAAGGCTCCTACTGTGTTATAATATTAAAATAAGGGGCACCGTACAGAGGTGAGTATTTACATGGGGAGAGTAGAAGCTTGAACACTTTGGATCAAGCAGAAGAGTAGAAAAAAGAAATAAGATCTAAGGTTTTTAGGGTAGCGAGTTTACAAAGTTGAGAACAAAGGACTTTTGATTCTCCTTGACCCTGTGTTGTAGAAGCTGAAAGTCTTTCTTCAATCTGCCTAGCCAGGAGCTGAAGGAAGGATCAATAGCTCTGAAGTGTTTGTTGTTTCTTTCCTTCCAGATACTCCACGCTGCCACAACAAATTTCTCAAGTAACATAGGTGTAGGGTGGGAGGCTTTCTGATCTTCAATGGCTTGTAGGCGCCCAGAAAAAGGTTCCCAGTTTATGTCCAGAGCGTGCCAGCATCGCTTACTAAAGTTGCGAGTGAAGATCATATGTTCAACTGTTTCTTCTATGTTGAGCCCACAAAGTAGACAGTTATGGTCGTCTCCTATGTTGTAGTGATGTCTCTTGAGCATATTACGGGTGTTGAGTCTGTCATTGAGTAAAAACCAAGAAAATACTTTCAGCTTCATTGTGCATTTAGATCTCCAGAGCCATTGGAAGACTTGATGGGATTGAATCTCTCTGAAGAAGAACTTATAGTAATCCGTGGATTTGAAAGTAGTTTTGCCCCAAATGTAGTGCCAAACATCCAATGTGGTAGTCATTGGTTGCATAGTGGCGTGATTAATTGCAAGTTCCTGACTTCATCATGGGCCTGGGGGGAGAGAGGTAGATGAAAGGCCACTCCCAATGACGTGATCCCCAAGAAATCTTTTACAGATACATCCTCGTCGACAGCATATGAGTAAGCCCATGGGTGTGACTCCAAGAGTAATTGGTCGGTCCAGAGATCTTTCCAAAAGAGGGATGTGGTTCCACAAACAATATTGACTCTAGAGATCCCGCGGAATTCTGGAGTTAGCTTGAGAATGTCTTTCCACCAAAAGGATCCAACAGGGTCTGCGGCGTGTGGAATTTTCTGATGATAATAGGCATCCCAGGTAAGATGTACCCAGGGGATGTCCAACTTGTTATAGAACTTGTGCAGGAATTTCATGAGAAGGGCCTCATTCTGGATTCTGAGGTTAAGCACACCGAGGCCTCCTTTGTTCTTAGGCTTACAAACCATGTCCCATGCCGCTAGAGAGTTACATTTTTCCCCTTGGTCTGTCTTTTTGATCCATAGGCACCTTCTTCTAATTTTGTCCAGCATCTCAATGAGCTTGGGAGGGAACTTGAGCGTGCTCATGGCGTAGATGAGCAGCAAGGTGACTGTTGTGTTAACCAAGGTCAACTTCCCTGCATATGACATGAGTGAGAGTGTCGAGGACAGGTTCCTTTCTATGGAGCTGACGAGAGGCATGAAGTCGTGAAGTGTGGGGCGGGAAGTGCCCAAGGGAAGCCCAAGGTACGTAAAGGACATAGATCCGACCGAACAACCAAAAGTCGAGGCAATGATGGAGGTCATGTCGGAGTCCAAGTTAATGGGAATGAGCGTTGACTTGTGAAAGTTAATTTTCAGCCCAATGGAAGAAGCATAATCAAACAAGATGGTCTTAATGATTGCAGCTTGTCGGGGGCAGGCGGGCATGAGAAGGAGCGTGTCATCAGCATATTGGACAATCGGATAATCCATGTTCCCATTGGAGGGGAAGGGAAGCTCAATTAAACCCCTCCTAAAGGCATCATTGATGGCAGATTGGTGAAGATCCGCCGCCAGCACAAAGATGAGAGGCGATAGTGGGTCTCCCTGGCGGACACCTCTACGGCAGTGAAATTGGCGACCCGGGACACCGTTGAGCAAGATGGAAGATTGCCCAGAGGAAAAGAAGGCCTGAATCCATGATAACCATTTGTCATTGAACCCCATGTGCTGCATAATTTTGATCATGGGATCATGTTCAATCGTGTCAAATGCTTTTGCAAAATCCAGTTTTAAGAGAACAATTTTCCTCCTGGATGTCTGGCATTGATGAATGTATTGGAAGGTCCAAGCAAGGCAATCTTGGATTGTTCGCCCACGAATCAAGCTGTACTGGTTGCGGTGGATGATACTTAGAATGACTTTTTGTAACCGATTAGCTAGAAGTTTTGTAATGAGTTTGAGGCAGCAATTAAGTAGGGTGATTGGGCGGTAGTCATTGACCGTGGATGGTGATCCCACCTTTGGTATGAGAGTAATTAGCCCATCATTAATGCTTTGAAGATTAAGATCCCCAGCATGAAATTGCGAGCAGAGGGAGTAGGAATCCTCCTTGATGATTGGCCAGCAAGCCTTGAGGAATAGAGCACTAAAACCATCCGGGCCGGGAGCTCTGTCTGTCGGCATTTCTTTGATAACCGCGTCAATTTGCTCATGCGTAAAAGGTAGTGTGAGGTGCTCAAGATTTTCTGTCGGTCTGATCAGAGCAGGGAGATTAAATTTCATTTGCGTAGGGGTGGAGGTACCAAGTCTTTCAGTGTAAGCTTGAAAGAGAAGGGCTTCTTTCCCTATGTGATCCTCCACAACAAGACCTTCCAAGGTTTGAAGGGTAGCGATTTTGTTTTTCCTGTACCGCTCGGTTGCAATTGCTTGAAAGAATTTTGTATTTTCATCACCAAATTTGACCCAACGTATCGTGCAACGTTTTCTCCAATATTGCTTCTAGTAGTCCAACAGTCTTAGAAGATGGTTCTTGATGATTCTACGAAAGTTGGATTCAGGAAAAGTCGAGGGCCTTTTGTTCTCAAGGTCATCCAGCTCATTCAAAGTCTTCTCTGTATTCTCAATGGCCACTGAAAGGCGAGAAATGTTTTTACTCCACTTTTTTAACTCTTGTCGTAGCAACTTGAATTTTTGACAAAGGACCGTGGCAGCATTAGTGGAGTTGATGGGCCGGGCCCAAACCTTTTGGACCACATCCATGAAACCTGGGTGAAGCAGCCAGTAGGCCTCAAATCGGAATAGCTTGGCCCGTGGAATGTTTGTTTCAATGGTCACCATGCATGGAGTATGATCCGAGACGGGCTTACCAAGTGGTTTGACTAAGGTGTTAGGATAAACATGAGTCCAATGGAGCAAGGTAAAAAACCAGTCAAGTTGTTCGAGCAATGGGTCATGTTGCATATTACTCCAAGTGTAGAGGCATCCCTTGATGGGGAGTTCAACTAGATTTTGCTTACGGATGATGTCATTGAAAGTGGACATGTCATTCGGGTCACCACCTGGCTTATTGCGGTTCTCAGGGCCACGGATGTAATTAAAGTCTCCTAAAAATAGACAATCCACATCCGAATGGATGTCCAAATCATACAGCCAGCTGGTAAAAACGTCTCGAGCAGGACCTGTGCATGGGCCATAAATATTGTATAGGGTCCATGAATGAGCAGAAATAGTACTTGTGAATCTGATGCCCAAAACAAAATCTTCTGAAATAGAGACTACCCCAGAAAAAAACCAAGCTATTCCATATGGTGAGCAAACCACCCGAGGCACCTCTGGACGGTACAAAAGCAAATTTATCAAACCTCTTAGGGCAACAAGTTTTAATAAAAGAAAGGTCAACATCGGGTTTCTTAGTTTCCTGCAGACACACTATGGCACAGCCACTGACAGAGATAGCATTAGATAAAGCAAGAAGTTTTTTGTCGGAATTCATCCCACGAATGTTCCAGCAGAGAACATTCCAATTGCGCAAAAGGTGCACAGGACTGACACCCAATTTACTCCGAGGAGGAAGCGTCATCCCCCGATCCAGTAGTAGGAGCTTCAGAGACTTCAGAGGCCAGCAGCGCAGTGTCAGTCAGTTCTTGAGGAGGGACTGCACATCTGTTGATACCAATATCCTGCATGATGCGAAGAGGGGTAGGCGGTGGTGGCTGGTCCGCAGCGTGCGTGGAGGAGCTTGAGGCCTCCACAGCGTGCGTGGAGGAGCTTGAGGCCGCTGATGGTAATGTTACTATCTACAAAGCTCGACTTGTCGCAAAAGGTTTTCGACAAGTTCAAGGAATTGACTACGATGAGACCTTCTCACCCGCAGCGATTCTTAAGTCTGTCCGAATCATGTTAGGAACTGCCGCATTTTATGATTATTAATTTTGGCAGATGGATGTCAAAACTGCATTCCTGAATGGATTTCTAGAAGAAGAGTTGTATATGATGCAGCCGGAAGGTTTTGTCGATCCAAAAGGAGCTAACAAAGTGTGCAAGCTCTAGCGATCCATTTATGCACTGGTGCAAGCATCTTGGAGTTGGAATAAACGCTTTGATAGTGTGATCAAAGCATTTGGTTTTGTACAGACTTTTGGAGAAGCCTATATTTACAAGAAAGTGAGTGGGAGCTCTGTAGCATTTCTGATATTATATGTGGATGACATATTGCTAATCGGAAATGATATAGAATTTTTGGATAGCATAAAGGGATACTTGAATAAGAGTTTTTCAATGAAAGACCTCGGTGAAGCTGCTTATATATTGGGCATTAAGATCTATAGAGATAGATCAAGACGCTTAATTGGACTTTCACAAAGCACATACCTTGACAAAGTTTTGAAGAAGTTCAAAATGGATCAAGCAAAGAAAGGATTCTTGCCTGTGTTACAAGGTGTGAAGTTGAGTAAGACTCAATGACCGACCACTGCAGAAGATAGAGAGAAAATGAAAGATGTTCCATATGCTTCATCCATAGGCTCTATCATGAATGCAATGTTGTGTACCAGACCTGATGTGTGCCTTGCTATAAGTCTAGCAGGGAGGTACCAAAGTAATCCAGGAGTGGATCACTGGACAGCGGTCAAGAACATCCTGAAATACCTGAAAAGGACTAAGGATATATTTCTCGTATATGGAGGTGACAAAGAGCTCAACATAAATGGTTACATTGATGCAAGCTTTGACACTGATCCGGACGATTCTAAATCGCAAACCGGATACGTATTTACATTAAACGGTGGAGCTGTCAGTTGGTGCAGTTCTAAACAAAGCGTCGTGGCGGGATCTACATGTGAAGCGGAGTACATAGCTGCTTCAGAAGCAGCAAAGGAAGGAGTCTGGATGAAGGAGGTCATATCCGATCTAGGTGTCATACCTAGTGCATCGGGTCTAATGAAAATCTTTCGTGACAATACTGGTGCAATTGCCTTGGCAAAGGAATCCAGATTTCACAAGAGAACCAAGCACATCAAGAGACGCTTCAATTCCATCCGGGATCTAGTCCAGGCGAGAGACATAGAGATTTGCAATATACATATGGATCTGAATGTAGCAGACCCATTGACTAAGCCTCTTCCACGAGCAAAACATGATCATCACCAAGGCTCCATGGGTTTTAGAATCATTACTGTGTAATCTAGATTATTGACTCTAGTGCAAGTGGGAGACTGAAGGAAATATGCCCTAGAGGCAATAATAAAGTTATTATTTATTTCCTTATACCATGATAAATGTTTATTATAGATGCTAGAATTGTATTAACCGGAAACGTAATACTTGTGTGAATACATAGACAAACAAAGTGCCACTAGTATGCCTCTACTTGACTAGCTCGTTAATCGAAGATGGTTATGTTTCCTAACCATAGACATGAGTTGTCATTTGATTAACGGGATCACATCGTTAGGAGAATGATGTGATTGACATGACCCATTCCATTAGCTTAGCACCCGATCGTTTAGTATGTTGCTATTGCTTTCTTCATGACTTATACATGTTTCTATGACTATGAGATTATGCAACTCCCGTTTACCGGAGGAACACTTTGTGTGCTACCAAACGTCACAACGTAACTGGGTGATTATAAAGGTGCTCTATAGGTGTCTCCAAAGGTACATGTTGGGTTGGCGTATTTTGAGATTAGGATTTGTCGCTCCGATTGTCGGAGGAGGTATCTCTGGGCCCTCTCGGTAATGCACATCACTTAAGCCTTGCAAGCAATGCAACTAATAAGTTAGTTGCAAGATGATGTATTACGGAATGAGTAAAGAGACTTGCCGGTAACGAGATTGAACTAGGTATTGAGATACCGACGATCGAATCTCGGGCAAGTAACATACCGATGACAAAGGGAACAATGTATGTTGTTATGCGGTCTGACCGATAAAGATCTTCGTAGAATATGTAGGAGCCAATATGATCATCTAGGTTCCGCTATTGGTTATTGACCGGAGACGTGTCTCGGTCATGTCTACATTGTTCTCGAACCCGTAGGGTCTGCACGCTTAACGTTACGATGACAGTTTCATTATGAGTTTATATATTTTGATGTACCGAAGGTTGTTCAGAGTCCCGGATGTGATCACGGACTTGACGAGGATTCTCTAAATGGTCGAGACATAAAGATCGATATATTGGACAACTATATTTGGATACCAGAAAGGTTTCGTGTGAGATTGGGACAATACCGGATCACCGGGAGGTTATCGGAACCGCCCGGGATGTATATGGGCCTTATTGGGCCTTAGTGGAAAGGAGGGGAAAGGAGCAAGGGAGGGGGCGCTCCACCCCAAGCCCAGTCCGAATTGGGAGGCCCCCCCTTTCCTTCCTCCCTCCTCCCTCTTCCTTCCCTCTCCTACTCCTAATAGGAAAAGGGGGAGTTCTACTCCGGTGCGAGTTGGACTCCCCCCCTTGGGCGCGCCACCCTCCTTGGCCGGCCCCCTCCTCCAGTCCTTTATATACGGGGGCAGGGGCACCCCAGAGAGACAACAATTGATCATTGATCTCTTAGCCGTGTGCGGTGCCCCCCTCCACCATAATCCTCGATAATATTGTAGCGGTGCTTAGGCGAAGCCCTGCGACGGTAGAACATCAAGATCGTCACCACATCGTCATGCTGACAGAACTCATCCCCGACACTTTGCTGGATCGGAGTCCGGGGATCGTCATCGAGCTGAACGTGTGCAAAAACTCGGAGGTGCCGTAGTTTCGGTGCTTGATCGGTCGGGCCGTGAAGACGTACGACTACATCAACCGCGTTGTTATAACGCTTCCGCTTCCGGTCTACGAGGGTATGTAGACAACACTCTCTCCTCTCGTTGTTGTGCATCACCATGATCTTGCGTGTGCGTAGGATTTTTTCTGAAATTACTATGTTCCCCAACAGTGGCATCCGAGCCTAGGTTTTATGTGTTGATGTTATATGCACGAGTAGAACACAAGTGAGTTGTGGGCGATATAAGTCATACTGCTTACCAGCATGTCATACTTTGGTTAGGCGGTATTGTTGGATGAAGCGGCCCATACCGACATTACGCATACGCTTACGCGAGACTGGTTCTACCGACGTGCTTTGCACACAGGTGGCTGGCGGGTGTCAGTTTCTCCAACTTTAGTTGAATCGAGTGTGGCTATGCCTGGTCCTTGCGAAGGTTAAAACAGCACCAACTTGACAAACTATCGTTGTGGTTTTTGATGTGTAGGTAAGATTGGTTCTTGCTAAGCCCGCAGCAGCCACGTAAAACTTGCAACAAACAAAGTAGAGGACGTCTAACTTGTTTTTGCAGGGCATGTTGTGATGTGATATGGTCAAGGCATGATGCTAAATTTTATTGTATGAGATGATCATGTTTTGTAGCCAAGTTATCGGCAACTGGCAGGAGCCATATGGTTGTCGCTTTATTGTATGCAATGCAATCGCCCTGTAATGCTTTACTTTATCACTAAGCGGTAGCGATAGTCGTAGAAGCATAAGATTGGCGAGACGACAACGATGCTATGATGGAGATCAAGGTGTCGCGCCAGTGACGATGGTGATCATGACGATGCTTCGGAGATGGAGATCACAAGCACAAGATGATGATGGCCATATCATATCACTTATATTGATTGCATGTGATGTTTATCTTTTATGCATCTTATCTTGCTTTGATTGACGGTAGCATTACAAGATGATCTCTCACTAAATTTCAAGATAAAAGTGTTCTCCCTGAGTATGCACCGTTGCCAAAGTTCGTCGTGCCCAGACACCACGTGATGATCGGGTGTGATAAGCTCTACGTCCATCTACAATGGGTGCAAGCCAGTTTTGGACATGCAGAATACTCAGGTTAAACTTGACGAGCCTAGCATATGTAGATATGGCCTCGGAACAGTGAGACCGAAAGGTCGAGCGTGAATCATATAGTAGATATGATCAACATAGTGATGTTTACCATTGAAAACTACTCCATTTCACGTGATGATCGGTTATGGTTTAGTTGATTTGGATCACATGATCACTTAGAAGATTAGAGGGATGTCTTTCTAAGTGGGAGTTCTTAAGTAATATGATTAATTGAACTTAAATTTATCATGAACTTAGTACCTGATAGTATCTTGCTTGTTTATGTTTGATTGTAGATAGATGGCCCGTGCTGTTGTTTCGTTGAATTTTAATGCGTTCCTTGAGAAAGCAAAGTTGAACGATGATGGTAGCAATTATACGGACTGGGTCTGTAACTTGAGGATTATCCTCATTGCTGCACAGAAGAATTACGTCCTGGAAGCACTACTGGGTGCCAGGCCTGCTGCTGATGCAACTGACGACGTTAAGAACGTCTGGCAGAGCAAAGTTGATGACTACTTGATAGTTCAATGTGCCTTGCTTTACGACTTAGAACCGGGTCTTCAACGACGTTTTGAACGTCATGGAGCATATGAGATGTTCCAGGAGTTGAAGCTAATATTTCAAGCAAATGCCCGGATTGAGAGATATGAAGTCGCCAATAAGTTCTATAGCTGCAAGATGGAGGAGAATAGTTCTATCAGTGAGCATATACTCAAAATGTCTGGGTATAATAATCACTTGATTCAACTGGGAGTTAATCTTTCGAATGATTGCGTCATTGACAGAATTCTCCAATCACTTCCACCTAGCTACAAGAGCTTCGTGATGAACTATAATATGCAAGGGATGGATAAGACAATTCCCGAGCTCTTCGCAATGCTAAAAGTTGTGGAGGTAGAAATCAAGAAGGAGCATCAAGTGTTGATGGTCAACAAAACCACTAGTTTCAAGAAAAAGGGCAAGGGGAAGAAGAAGGGGAACTTCAAGAAGAACAGCAAGCAAGTTGCTTCTTAGGAGAAGAAACCCAAGTCTAGACCTAAGCCTCAAACTGAGTGCTTCTACTGCAAGCAGACTGGTCACTGGAAGCGGAACTGCCCCAAGTATTTGGCGGATAAGAAGGATGGCAAGGTGAACAAAGGTATATGTGATATACATTGATGTGTACCTTACTAGAGCTCGCAGTAGCACCTGGGTATTTGATACTGGTTCTGTTGCTATTATTTGCAACTCGAAACAGGGACTACGGATTAAGCGAACACTGGCGAAGGACGAGGTGACGATGCGCGTGGGAAATGGTTCCAAAGTCGATGTGATCGCGGTCGGCACGCTACCTCTACATCTACCATCGGGATTAGTATTAGACCTAAATAATTGTTATTTGGTGCCAGCATTGAGCATGAACATTATATCTGGATCTTGTTTTATGTGAGACGGTTATTCATTTAAATCAGAGAATAATGGTTGTTCTATTTATATGAGTAATATCTTTTATGGTCATGCACCCTTGAAGAGTGGTCTATTTTTGATGAATCTCGATAGTAGTGATACACATATTCATAATGTTGAAGCCAAAAGATGCAGAGTTGATAATGATAGTGCAACTTATTTGTGGCACTACTGTTTAGGTCATATCGGTGTAAAGCGCATGAAGAAACTCCATACTGATGGACTTTTGGAACCACTTGATTATGAATCACTTGGTACTTGCGAACCGTGCCTCATGGGCAAGATGACTAAAATGCCGTTCTCCGATACTATGGAGAGAGCAACAGATTTGTTGGAAATCATACATACAGATGTATGTGGTCCAATGAATGTTGAAGCTCGTGGCGGATATCATTATTTTCTCACCTTCACAGATGATTTAAGAAATATGGGTATATCTACTTAATGAAACATAAGTCTGAAACATTTGAAAAGTTCAAAGAATTTCAGAGTGAAGTTGAACATCATCGTAACAAGAAAATAAAGTTTCTACGATCTGATTGTGGAGGAGAATATTTGAGTTACGAGTTTGGTTTACATTTGAAACAATGTAGAATAGTTTCGCAACTCACGCCACCCGGAACACCACAGCGTAATGGTCTGTCTGAACGTCGTAATCGTACTTTACTTGATATGGTGCGATCTATGATGTCTCTTACAGATTTACTGCTATTGTTTTGGGGTTATGCTTTAGAGACGGCCGCATTCACGTTAAATAGGGCACCATCAAAATCCGTTGAGACGACGCCTTATGAACTATGGTTTGGCAAGAAACCAAAGTTGTCGTTTCTGAAAGTTTGGGGCTACGATGCTTATGTGAAAAAGCTTCAACCTGATAAGCTTGAACCCAAATCGGAGAAATGTGTCTTCATAGGATACCCGAAGGAGACTGTTGGGTACACCTTCTATCACAGATCCGAAGGCAAGACATTTGTTGCTAAGAATGGATCCTTTCTAGAGAAGGAGTTTATCTTGAAAGAAGTGAGTGGGAGGAAAGTAGAACTTGATGAGGTAACTGTACCTGCTCCCTTATTGGAAAGTAGTACATCACAGAAACCGGTATCTGTGACACCTACACCAATTAGTGAGGAAGCTAATGATGATGATCATGAAACTTCAGAACAAGTTACTACTGAACCTCGTAGATCAACCAGAGTAAGATCCGCACCAGAGTGGTACGGTAATCCTATTCTGGAAGTCATGCTACTAGATCATGATGAACCTATGAACTATGAAGAAGCAATGGTGAGCCCAGATTCCACAAAATGGCTTGAAGCAATGGGGATCCATGTATGAGAACAAAGTGTGGACTTTGGTTGACTTGCCCAATGATCGGCAAGCAATTGAAAATAAATGGATCTTCAAGTCTGGACTTTGGTTTTCGACAAGTTCAAGGAATTGACTACGATGAGACCTTCTCACCCGTAGCGATGCTTAAGTCTGTCTGAATCATGTTAGCAATTGCCGCATTTTATGATTATGAAATTTGGCAGATGGATGTATTCCTGAATGGATTTCTGGAATAAGAGTTGTATATGATGCAGCCAGAAGGTTTTGTCGATCCAAAAGGAGCTAACAAAGTGTGCAAGCTCCAGCGATCCATTTATGGACTGGTGCAAGCATCTCGGAGTTGGAATAAACACTTTGATAGTGTGATCAAAGCATTTGGTTTTGTACAGACTTTTGGAGAAGCCTGTATTTACAAGAAAGTGAGTGGGAGCTCCGTAGCATTTATGATATTATATGTGGATGACATATTGCTAATCGGAAATGATATAGAATTTCTGGATAGCATAAAGGGATACTTGAATAAGAGTTTTTCAATGAAAGACCTCGGTGAAGCTGCTTACATATTGGGCATTAAGATCTATAGAGATAGATCAAGACGCTTAATTGGACTTTCACAAAGCACATACCTTGACAAAGTTTTGAAGAAGTTCAAAATGGATCAAGCAAAGAAAGGATTCTTGCATGTGTTACAAGGTGTGAAGTTGAGTAAGACTCAATGCCCGACCACTACAGAAGATAGAGAGAAAATGAAAGATGTTCCCTATGCTTCAGCCATAGGCTCTATCATGAATGCAATGTTGTGTACCAGACCTGATGTGTGCCTTGCTATAAGTCTAGCAGGGAGGTACCAAAGTAATCCAGGAGTGGATCACTGGACAGCGGTCAAGAACATCCTGAAATACCTGAAAAGGACTAAGGATATGTTTCTCGTATATGGAGGGGACAAAGAGCTCATCGTAAATGGTTACGTTGATGCAAGCTTTGACACTGATCCGGACGCTTATAAACCGCAAACCGGATACATATTTACATTAAATGGTGGAGCTGTCAGTTGGTGCAGTTCTAAACAAAGCGTCGTGGCGGGATCTACATGTGAAGCGGAGTACATAGCTGCTTCGGAAGCAGCAAACGAAGGAGTCTGGATGAAGGAGTTCATATCCGATCTAGGTGTCATACCTAGTGCATCGGGTCCAATGAAAATCTTTTGTGACAATACTGGTGCAATTGCCTTGGCAAAGGAATCCAGATTTCACAAGAGAACCAAGCACATCAAGAGACGCTTCAATTCCATCCGGGATCTAGTCCAGGTGGGAGACATAGAGATTTGCAAGATACATACGGATCTGAATGTAGCAGACCCATTGACTAAGCCTCTTCCATGAGCAAAACATGATCAGCACCAAGGCTCCATGGGTGTTAGAATCATTACTGTGTAATCTAGATTATTGACTCTAGTGCAAGTGGGAGACTGAAGGAAATATGCCCTAGAGGCAATAATAAAGTTATTATTTATTTCCTTATATCATGATAAATGTTTATTATTCATGCTAGAATTGTATTAACCAGAAACGTAATACTTGTGTGAATACATAGACAAACAAAGTGTCACTAGTATGCCTCTACTAGACTAGCTCATTAATTGAAGATGGTTATGTTTCCTAACCATAGACATGAGTTGTCATTTGATTAACGGGATCACATCATTAGGAGAATGATGTGATTGACATGACCCATTCCATTAGCTTAGCACCCGATCGTTTAGTATGTTGCCATTGCTTTCTTCATGACTTATACATGTTCCTATGACTATGAGATTATGCAGCTCCCGTTTACCGGAGGAACACTTTGTGTGCTACCAAACGTCACAACGTAACTGGGTGATTATAAAGGTGCTCTATAGGTGTCTCCAAAGGTACATGTTGGGTTGGCGTATTTCGAGATTAGGATTTGTCGCTCCGATTGTCGGAGAGGTATCTCTGGGCCCTCTCGGTAATGCACATCACTTAAGCCTTGCAAGCAATGCAACTAATAAGTTAGTTGCAAGATAATGTATTACGGAACGAGTAAAGAGACTTGCCGGTAATGAGATTGAACTAGGTATTGAGATACTGACGATCGAATCTCGGGCAAGTAACATACCAATGACAAAGGGAACAACGTATGTTGTTATGCGGTCTGACCGATAAAGATCTTCGTAGAATATGTAGGAGCCAATATGAGCATCCAGGTTCCGCTGTTGGTTATTGACCGGAGACGTGTCTCGGTCATGTCTACATTGTTCTCGAACCCGTAGGGTCCGCACGCTTAACGTTACAATGACAGTTTCATTATGAGTTTATATATTTTGATGTACCGAAGGTTTTTCGGAGTCCCGGATGTGATCGCGGACTTGACGAGGAGTCTCGAAATGGTCGAGACATAAAGATCGATATATTGGATGACTATATTTGGACACTGGAAAGGCTCCGGGTGAGATTGGGACAATACCGGATCACTAGGAGGTTATCGGAACCCCCCGGGAGGTATATGGGCCTTATTGGGCCTTAGTGGAAAGGAGGGGAAAGGAGCAAGGGAGGGGGCGCGCCCCCCAAGCCCAATCCGAATTGGGAGGGCCCCCCCCCCTTTCCTTCCTCCCTCCTTCCTCTTCCTTCCATCTCCTACTCCTAATAGGAAAAGGGGGAGTCCTACTCCCGGTGGGAGTTGGTCTCCCCCACTTGGGCGCGCCACCCTCCTTGGCCAGCCCCCTCCTCCACTCCTTTATATACGGGGGCAGGGGGCACCCGAGAGAGACAACAATTGATCATTGATCTCTTAGCCGTGTGCGGTTCCCCCCTCCACCATAATCCTCGATAATATTGTAGCGGTGCTTAGGCGAAGCCCTGCGACGGTAGAACATCAAGATCGTCACCACGCCGTCGTGCTGACGGAACTCATCCCCGACACTTTGCTGGATCGGAGTCCGGGGATCATCATCGAGCTGAACGTCTGCAAAAACTCGGAGGTGCCATAGCTTCGGTGCTTGATCGGTCGGGCCGTGAAGACGTACGACTACATCAACCGCATTGTTATAACGCTTCCGCTTCCGGTCTACGAGGGTACGTAGACAACACTCTCTCCTCTCGTTGCTGTGCATCACCATGATCTTGTGTGTGCGTAGGAATTTTTTTGAAATTACTACGTTCCCCAACACTTCCTCCTATATATATCCACGTACCCCCAAATGATCAGATACAGAGCCAAAAACCTAATTCCACCGCCGCAACTTTCTGTATCCACGAGATCCCATCTTGGGGCCTGTTCTGGAGCTCCGCCAGAGGGGGTATTGATCACGGAGGGCTTCTACATCATCATCCAAGCCTCTCCGATGAAGTGTGAGTAGTTTACTTTAGACCTACGGGTCCATAGTTAGTAGCTAGATGGCTTCTTCTCTCTTTTTGGATCTCAATACAATGTTCTCCCCCTCTCTCGTGGAGATCTATTTGATGTAATCTTCTTTTCGTGGTGTGTTTGTTGAGACCGATGAATTGTGGGTTTATGATCAAGTCTATCTATGAATAATATTTGAATCTTCTCTGAATTCTTTTATGTATGATTGGTTATCTTTGCAAGTCTCTTTGAATTATCAGTTTGGTTTGGCCTACTAGATTGGTTGTTCTTGCCATGGGACAAGTGCTTAGCTTTGGCTTCGATCTTGCGGTGTCCTTTCCTAGTGACAGAAGGGGCAGCAAGGCACGTATTGTATCGTTGCCATCGAGGATAACAAGATGGTTTTTTTTATCATATTGCATGAAACTATCCATCTACATCATGTCATCTTGCTTAAGGTGTTACTCTGTTTTTAACTTAATACTCTAGATGCATGCTGGATAGCGGTCGATGAGTGGAGTAATAGTAGTAGATCCAGAATCGTTTCGGTCTAATTGTCTCGGATGTGATGCCTATATACATAATCATACCTAGATATTCTCATAACTATGCTCAATTCTGTCAATTGCTCAACAGTAATTTGTTCACCCACCGTAGAATACTTATGCTCTTGAGAGAAGCCACTAGTGAAACCTATGGCCCCCGGGTCTCTTTCTCATCATATCAATCTCCATCACTTTATTATTGCTTTGCTTTTACTTTGCTTTTACGTTTTACTTTGCATCTCTATACCAAAAATACCAAAAATATTATTTATCATCTCTATCAGATCTCACTTTCGTAAGTGACCGTGAAGGGATTGACAACCCCTAAGCACGTTGGTTGCATTGAGCTATTGTTTTTGTGTAGGTACGAGGGACTTGTGTGTGGCCTCCTACTCGATTGATACCTTGGTTCTCAAAAACTAACGGAAATACTTACGCTACTTTGCTGCACCATCCTCTCCTCTTCAGGGAAATCCAATGCAGTGCTCAAGAGGTAGCAGTGACACTGACACGCGGGTCCCACAGGTCAGGTTTGACCTGGACCGGGCCTGTTGACCTGCTGAGGTCAGCGTGACCTAGTGCTGACGTAGTAAACCATTTTTTGTAATTCAAATAAATCTAAATGGTTTATTTATTTCAGAAAATGTTATAAACTTCTAAAAATCATATAAAATCAACCTTAACTCCAAATGAAAGAAATTATATATGAAAAATGATCAAAAAAATCCAATTTATCCATCTATACTGGTTTCATGCATGTTAGAGCAACCTAACCTTGCTGTTTAGTTGAAACATGATAATGCACTTATATGAGTTCATAGTTTAGGCTTGTATTTGAATCTTTGATTCAAATAAGCTCAAACCACCCTGGTTTTAGTTGCATTAGCTCAAACACATCATATTTACATGTCATGATCATGTATCATATTGTGCATTGCATTGATTGTGTCTTTCTGTGTTTGCCGGTGATTGTTCCCCCTCGGTAGATGTATGTTCCGACGATGAATTCGATGACACCGATGAAGAGCTATATCATCTTCAGAAGTGCCAGGCAAGCAAAACCCCCTTGTTCATTCCGATACAATCCCACTCTCTCTCTCCTGCTCTCTTTTACTGCATTAGGACAACAATGATTCAACTGTTACATGTTGCGGTAGTTGAACCCCTTTCCTCTGCATGTCCTGTCATTGCCACAGTAAATAGATGAAACCCACTAGCATGAGTAGGAGTTGTTTGAGCCCTGATGTGCCTACTCATTCATGCTTGTTTGTCATGCCTATTATTGCTTAGAGTTGTGTCAGGTCTGATTCATCGGGGATGAATTGGAAAGTTGTGAACATGTCCTACTGTGTGTGAGCTAAGTGTGTTGAACACGATTTGGTAAAGGTTTCGATGAGAGGCCATGTAGGAGTACATGGTGGGTTGTTTCATTGGAACTGTCCTTAAGCACCGAGATCTGTATGTGTGATTTAAGAACCATGCTACTAACATGAATTGGGCCCGAAACCAATGGACCCTCTCGGCTTCTTAACCACCCTAGTCCTCTGTCCAGAAGTTGCAATTAGTTTCTGGTGTTTATAGGATATGTGTTGGCGGCCGTGCGTAGCGCTAACCCTAGGGGTGGGCTATGATGCGGTAGATACACCGTGGCACGGTGTATCGAGTCGCCCATTTGGTGTCTCGGGAACCTTGTACACATCGTTCGGGGCCGTATGTGGAAACCTCGGTCGGACTCCCTGCGGATGGAACCTAGATAGGCGATAAACCTGGACTAGAGACTTGAGTGTTTAGGTAGGCCGTGGCCAACACCCTCGTTGGGCTTCCACTTGAAGGTTGCCGAGTACATGTCGTGTAAACAACGGTAAGTGGTGAGAGCGTGTATGAAGGGGTACACCCCTGTAGGGTTAACATCATCTATTCGAATAGCCGCATCCGCGGTAAAGGACTACTTGGTTGCCTGTACAGTTCATAGACAAGTGAAAGTGGATACTCTAAAATGCGCAATATAAGCGTGAGTGCTATGGATGGTGTTCTCGTAGGGAGACGGGAGCGGATCCATAGTGATGTATTGAATGGTGAATATGTTGACACGTGTGTGCCACCTCAAAAGAGTTACTTGCAGTCATAGTTTAGCATAGCCACTGAGTCAAAGCTGGCTTGCTGCAGTCATACTCCGCCATCCCTTTGTTGATAATGATGCATATGTAGATAGTTCTGATGTAAGTCTTGTTGGGTACATTTGTACTCGCGTTTTCTTACATTATGTTTTGCAAAGAGACTTCAGTCTTGCTAGTAGTTCCGTGTGGACTTCGATGTTTAGCTTGATACCTCAGCTATGATCTTGTGCCCTCGGCAGGATCTGGTAGATAGTCAGGCTTCATAGCCTTTTTCATTTGTAGATGTCTGTACTCAGACATGTTAAGCTTCCGCATGTGCTTTGACTTGTATGCTCTGAATGTTGGGTCATGAGACCCATGTTTGTAATATTTGGCTCCTCGGAGCCTAATGAATAAATACTCTGAGTCGTAGAGTCTTGTTGTGATGCCATGTTGTATTTGCACATATCGAGCATATTTGTGTGTATGATTGACATGCTTGGTATGTGTGGGATCCGACAACCTAGTTGTTTATCCTTGGTAGCCTCTCTTATGGGGAAATGTAGTCTGATGCTTCCACTGAGCCTTGGTAGTCTGCTACAGCCCGGTTTATCGGAGTCCTGCTAGCCCAGTACTACTGCTCCCGAACACTTAGACTGGCTGGCATGTGATTCACTCCGTTCATGTGTTTGTCCCTTCGGGGAAATGTCGCGCAGTGACTTACGGAGTCCTGCTAGCCTGCTACAGCCCGGGTTCTCGGAGTCCTGTTAGCCTAGTTGCTATAGCCCGGATTCACACGCTAATGACCGACATGTTTGATGTTGTTTCATGTATGCCTGTCCTCGTAAGTTAGTGCCACTTTGGGTTCACGACTAGTCATGTCGGCCCGGGTTCTCTGTCATATGCATGCTAGCGGCACTATCATATACGTGAGCCAAAAGGCGCAAACGGTCCCGGGCCAGGTAAGGTGGCACCCGTGGGAATACCGTGCGTGAGGCCGCAAAGTGATATGATGTGTTACATGCTAGATTGGTGTGACTTAGAATCGGGGTCCTGACACCAAAACATCTTTCGAACACAAAGAACGTGTCCGGCTCTGCAAAACAAGTACCACACACAACTGCAGAGAGTATAATATTTCACGAGTCCAATCTGCTGAAAATTTTTTGTAGCGTTATGCCACGTCACCACCCGGCCATTATTTCGAACCATTTTTTTCTGCCTGCAGCTCCATGTTTTGAGATGCGGTTCCATTGGCACGTCTCGTCAAAGCAGAGATCATGTCCCCTTATTGCGGGATTCTCATCAATACGGGCGTGGGTAATCCAACCGTCACGTCGGCATGATCCCTCGAGAATAGGCAAGTTTTAAGGCCCATGAGGAGGCGTTTGATATTCATCGCCTTTATAAAGGGGCACAGATCCTTCTCTACGCCTGCCTCTTCCTCAGCCTTCCCAACCTTGAGTTCCAGTACCTAGGGTTTAATTGCTTCGAGCCTCTCAGTTATGTCCGGATCCAGCCTTCAAGGCCGGTGGGTGGCCTCCTCCGCTACAGAGGAGTATATTGCGAAGCTCCGAGCGGCAAGATACCTGACCGCGGAAATTCCCCACGGACTTCCTGCTCAAGGGCAGGTTATTCCTACTCCCAGATCTGGCGAGAGGGTCATATTCATATCCCACTTCCTCCGAGGGCTAGGGTTCGCTCTCCATCCCTTCGTTTGAGGGCTCATGTTCTACTACGGGCTAGATTTTCACGATCTAGCTCCGGACTCCTTACTTCACATCTCGGCATTCATCATCACGTGCGAGGCCTTTCTCCACATCCCCCCCCCCACTTCGGCTTATGGCTCAAGACCTTTAATGTGAAGCCGAAGGTAGTCGAGGGGAAGCAAGCGGAGTGCGGTGGTGCTACGATGAGCAGACTCACCCATATCCCTTGGCCAAAAGGCTCTTTCACGGAATCCTCCAACTTATGGCAGTGGGAGTGGTTTTACATCACTGAACCCCGTGGTATCAAGTGGGCAGCTACACCTGCGTTCCGATCTGGCCCTCCAGTACAGCTCGCATCATGGATCAATAAGGGGTTGGACTGGGGATCAATTGATGAAGTGTGGACTCTACAAAGCCGGATCCGGAGTCTCCTTGAGAAGGACACCGGTCTCATCAACGTAATCCAGGTAATGTTAGTCCAGTGGATCCTACCATGCCAGCGACAACCTCTCCGCATGTGGGAGTTCAATCTGGAAGGACCACGGACCCTTCAGCATTTCTTCGACACGACGCACAGAGGAATGTGGAAGTTATTTTCTGGGACATGCAAACAGTGGCCGGACACAACCGAGGACATCGACCTCGACTGCCACCATCCGGATACCTCGGTAAGCACTCGACTCCTGAACACAGCTTAGTTAAATATCCCATAATAATGTACTGAGAAAACCATCTTCTTCTAGAGCTGGATAAAGAAGGAGGAGCGAATTAGGTGTTCGGCCCCTCTTCCCGAAGACTCAGCCGATCCCGTGCTAACAAGAATGCCGGCCCCGGCACCATACTAGGTGCCGGTGAAAGAGGACAAGGAGGAGAGCAGGAAGGCCAAAGGTGGCCTCCATTCTGAAGGTACACCAGACACCGTGTTCAGGGAGATTAGGGCTCCCTCTGCCGAAGACAAAAGAAAAGGAGGATCTGACATCCTTTTTCCCCATGGTAAGAAAATGGCCGCCTTCGAAGGTTGGGAGGTAAAGGCTCCTAAGCGAGGTAAGATTCCCCTGTCAGGTGGTTCAGGCTCGGAAGGCGATGTTGTCGCACAGTTCCTTCGCAAGGACGAGCCTTTAGCCGAACGGTAAGTGAATAAGGGTGTTTTAAACATATCCCATTCTTTTCGCGTTACAAGGGTAACATCTAGAATATATGCTTTGCAGCCCGGCACGCAGTCTTCCTCAACAATCCTCTTCCTCAGGGGATCTTCTTTCGGAGATGATGGAAAGCAAGACACCTCCACAGGCCTTCTCGCCCAACAAGGCGGACAACTTTGAGGTGTCGTCCCGGAGGATCTCTCCCAATCAATGAGTGGTGCGGGGGATAATGAAGACACCGCCCGAAGGTGAAACTTCGGTCGCCCAGGGTCCAGGGTGTGCGGTCCCTACGGGGACCAACAATAAAGGCCCCGGACTATCCAGTTTACAGCCAGAAATGACTCTATGGTTGAATAAACATATCCCTTCAAAGGGAGTCCGTACTCCTACAGCTGCCTCCGGGAATCCGGAGGCGCCGCATACATTGATGGACATGTTGCGACATGCGTCTGTCACAGAGGAACATCGTACCTTGATGGGTACGGTGGTTGAGAAGATTTTGTCCGCGAAAAGCGGATTGAATGAAGCCTTCACGGGCCTGCTAAGAGGCTTTGAGGTATGTAATGTAATATTTTCAATTGTGCTCTATACCTAAAATGCACCTGTGTATAGATAGTAGCCCCTGAGACTCTGGTTGGCATCCAAAGGGAGCCAATCAAAGGATCGAAAAAGACATGCCCGGGAAATAATCTAACCAATTGGAACACAGGCTATGACATCCATGGTGACTGCCCACACTACAGAGGTTGCAGGTATGAAGCAGAAACTTGACGTGGTGCAGGATGACATCATGCTTATTAACAGGCGGCTCGACAAGGCGCAAGGTATGTTTTGGGGCGGCCAGTATATGTATGTATAATAACATGAACACGAAGCTGAGGATTATATACTAAGACATGCACAACTGCAGATAGTGCTACCGCGGTTGAGACCCTTCGGGCAGAGCTTGCCTAAGCCAAGGAGCAAGCCAGGATGAGTAATGTGGCTGCCAAGAAGGCAGCTGAGGAGTTAAAGGCTGGACATGCTGCTCGGCGCCAGTGCGAGGAGAGAATATCTTCCATAGAGCAAGATCTAAAGGATGTCACTGGAAAATGCCAAGCACTCGAGGAGGAGAACAAGTCCAAAGTAGCCGAACTCGAGAAGGCCTTACGAGAGGTGAGAGAAGCATGATCTGAGTCTAGAGCGGCTCGGGAGGAGATCCGGCAAGCCGGGGAGATAGCAGCCGGTAAGCCCTTTCTATTACAGACTAGATTCGGTGATCCGAAGTATGCCTCGCCTAATCAAATGTGGAGTTCTCCAGATGCATTCTTGGACTTGCCGAAGAGTGCCTCCAATGCGGCGCAGTTTTACCAAGCGCAAGAAGGGTATGCAACGGAAAAGCTTTTCTGGTCACAATTCAGCATGCCAAAGCGCCCGTTGTTACTGAACGAACAGATGGCCCAGTGGGCCGAGCTCCACAAGATATCTGGATCTGCCATGAAGGACGTCATGGTCCGGCTATGGCCGACTGAGCCAGTTCCGAATAGTTATTTCGGTTTGGTGCAACACTTGTGGATGTGGTGTCGCGTATCGATGCCGTGAAGCGATCAGCGTGCATTGAAGGTGCACGGGTGGCCTTTGCCCGTGTCAAGATGTATTGGGCGAAGATGAAGGCCACAGATATTGGAGCGAAAAGTCCACCCGAGGGCAAGGACAAACACATGCCAGAGCATTATTTTGAAGATGTCCTAGAGGGCGCCCGCTTGATAGAGGGTCAGTGCTCAAAGGATATGATCTTCGAGTGAATGTATCGAAATTGTAAAAACAATATTATGATATATCAAGGCTATGTTTTTATACTTTTGCCTAAAAGTTTTGTTTCCTCCTGTGTGGCTGTTTTTGTATAGTCTGAAAGTTTTCCAGTCCTTGGCTTCGGCCCCCTTGCATAAAATACGGGGGTGTTCGGAAAAGCACTTGATCACGCTTGACCCAACATCTTGGTCTATGAAGGAGGTGTCAATGCGGCAAACTAGGCAATCAGACTATAGGGCTTTAACACTTTCACTTAGCCATAAGAGTTTGACGGTGGGTCTACGATATAGCCCCTGGTATGTACGCGGTTATCCCCATACGGTGCGTTACATAGGTGACCTTAAGAGCGGTCCTTCGTGTAATACAGAGGGAATCGTGAAAGATTCTGATAAGTCATCGAGTGGTTGACCAGCTCTCGCCGCATCATGACAGTCAGTTTTTGGCTTTCTCTATTGAGGTGCTCATCTGGATAAACCAGGCCACAATTGCAGTAGTTCTCCCTTTACTACCCTAGTCGATAGAGCGGAACATAAGGTAGTAAGCACAGGAGCCGGGCCACATAACTATTGACCAAAGACATGATTCATAGCTGATGCATATAAGGCCAAAGTCGTGACGCTGACGTGTGCTATAAAGCTGTTCGGACTTGTCGGCAACTCATTTGTTCCCATATTGAGCCCTTGGCAATTTGTGCCGAGGCGCGTGTGTGAAACAACCGAAGAAGCAAAATTCCGTTCTTTAGGAAAAGTGAATACTGAATACGGATTATGTTACCTTGAACCTGATTGATATGTCAATTGCCATCTTACAGATAATAATGCCACAACCCAGGCTATTTGACATGTCGGGGGTCGAAGGCCGAGGGAGAAGGCACTTTACAGGCTCGAAATAGAGAGTGTTGTCAAAAAAAATTATTTGGACCTCCTGTCGCACGTCTGCGCCACCTTGCATCGGTGAAAGGATTCCTTAACAGGAATAGCCTTTGAGTAAGTATATGAAGCCAAACTCCAAAAGAGTCTGTGAGATGACCAGCCTTTGAGCCTCCTGTGGTAAAAGATAAAAAATAGTTAGAAGAGAGGCTATGGGAGTGCTTGTAGGCCTATCCATATTGTGCCTCCGCCGATGACCAGGGTATTTTAAGTGCATAATTATGTATGCGCGGTACAAACTTCGCAGGTATATGAGGCGAACGACGGAGGCTGAACTGCTAGTCCAGCTCTGAGAGTGATCGGTCGTGTTTAATAGAGACCGACGGCTTAATGGCCGATGAGATACGCGGCTTGATAAGGTCGCTTTGTACTTTGGCTGTAGTATCCGTAGTATGATCCTCTATACAGAGGGAGCGTTCCGTATTTCCATTTATTGTTATGAGCCCACGTGGACTGGGCATCTTAAGTTTTGCATGGGCGTAGTCTGGGGCCGCATTAAAACGAGCAAAAGCGGTACGCCCCAAAAGTGCATGATAGCTACTGCGGAACGGGACAATATCGAAGGTCAAGCCCTCGCTTCGGAAGTTGTTCGGCGAACCGAAAACAACTTCCAATCTGATGGAGCTCGTGCAGTGAGTTTCTACGCTGGCTACTGCCCCCTTGAGGGTAGTTGTGGTGGGCTTGATTCTTGAAGGATCAATGCCCATTTTGCAGATAGTGTCGTGGTAAAGGATATTAAGGCTACTGCCGCCATCCATAAGGACTTTCGTAAGATGGAACCCATCGATAATTGGGTCGAGTGTTGGGGAACGTAGCAGAAATTCAAAATTTTCCTACGTGTCACCAAGATCTATCTATGGAGAAACCAGCTACGAGTAGAAGGAGAGTGCATCTACATACCCTTGTAGATCGCTAAGCGGAAGCGTTCAAGTGAACGGGGTTGATGGAGTCGTACTCGTCGTGATTCAAATCACCGATGATCAAGTGCCGAACGCACGGCACCTCCGCGTTCAACACACGTACAGCCCGGTGACGTCTCCCACGCCTTGATCCAGCAAGGAGATAGGGAGAGGTTGAGGAAGACTCCATCCAACAGCAGCACAACGGCGTGGTGGTGGTGGAGGAGCGTGGCAATCCTGCAGGGCTTCGCCAAGCACCGCGGGAGAGGAGGAGTACTTGTGAGAGGGGGAGGGCTGCGCCAGAACTTCGTGTATAGCTCCCATGCGCCTCCCCACTATATATAGGGGTGGAGGGGCTGGTTTCTTGCCCTCGAAGTCCATTGGGGCGTTGGCCAAGGTGGGAGGAAAGAAATCTCATTATTTCCTTCCCCACCGATTGTTATCCCCCCCTTTTTAGGGATCTTGATCTTATCCCTTCGGGATATGATCTTATTCCTTCTAAGGGGGGATCTTGGTGCGCCTTGACCAGGGGTGTGGGGCCTTGACCCCACTACCCACGTCCATGTGGGTCCCCCCATGCAGGTGGGCCCCACTCCGGAACCTTCTAGAACCTTCCCGGTACAATACCGAAAAATCCCGAACATTTTCCGGTGGCCAAAATAGGACTTCCCATATATAAATCTTTACCTCCGGACCATTCCGGAACTCCTCGTGACGTCCGGGATCTCATCTGGGACTCCGAACAACATTCGGTAACCACATACAAACTTCCTTTATAACCCTAGCGTCATCGAACCTTAAGTGTGTAGACCCTACGGGTTCGGGAGACATGTAGACATGACCGAGACGTTCTCCGGTCAATAACCAACAGCGGGATCTGGATACCCATGATGGCTCCCACATGTTCCATGATGATCTCATCGGATGAACCACGATGTCAAGGACTTAATCAATCCCGTATTCAATTCCCTTTGTCTATCGGTATGTTACTTGCCCGAGATTCGATCGTCGGTATCCAATACCTTGTTCAATCTCGTTACCGGCAAGTCACTTTACTCGTTCCGTAACACATCATCCCATGATCAACTCCTTGGTCACATTGCGCATATGATGATGTCCTACCGAGTGGGCCCAGAGATACCTCTCCGTTTACACGGAGTGACAAATCCCAGTCTCGATCCGCATAAAACAATAGATACTTTCGAAGATACCAGTAGTGCACCTTTATAGTCACCCAGTTACGTTGTGACATTTGATACACCCAAAGCACTCCTACGGTATCCAGGAGTTACACGCTCTCATGGTCGAAGGAAGAGATACTTGACATTGGCAAAGCTCTAGCAAATGAACTACACGATCTTTTGTGCTAGTCTTAGGATTGGGTCTTGTCCATCACATCATTCTCCTAATGATGTGATCCCGTTATCAACGACATCCAATGTCCATAGCCAGGAAACCATGACTATCTGTTGATCACAACGAGCTAGTCAACTAGAGGCTCACTAGGGACATATTGTGGTCTATGTATTCACACGTGTATTACGATTTCCGGATAATACAGTTATAGCATGAATAAAAGACAATTATCATGAACAAGGAAATATAATAATAATACTTTTATTATTGCCTCTAGGGCATATTTCCAACAGTCTCCCACTTGCACTAGAGTCAATAATCCAGTTCACATCGCCATGTGATTAACACTCACAGGTCACATCGCCATGTGACTAATACCCAAGAGTTTACTAGAGTCAGTAGTCTAGTTCACATCACTATGTGATTAACACTCAATGAGTTTTATGTTTGATCATGTTGCTTGTGAGAGAAGTTTTAGTCAACGGGTCTGAACCTTTCAGATCCGTGTGTGCTTTACAAATCTCTATGTCATCTCCTAGATGCAGCTACCACGCTCTATTTGGAGCTATTCCAAATAACTGTTCTACTTTGAGATATTCTAAATTATTGCTCCATTATATGTATCCGGTCTCTCTACTCAGAGCTATCAGGATAGGTGTTAAGGTTGCATCGACGTAACCTTTACGACGAACTCTTTTACCACCTCCATAATCGAGAAAATTCCTTAGTCCACTAGTTACTAAGGATAACTTTGACCGCTGTCCTGTGAGCCATTCTTGGATCACTCTTGTACCCCTTGACTGACTCATGGCAAGGCACACTTCAGGTGCGGTACACAGCATAGCATACTGAAGAGCCTACGTCTTAAGCATAGGGGACGACCTTCGTCCTTTCTCTCTATTCTGCCGTGGTCGAGCTTTAAGTCTTAACTTCGTACCTTACAACTCAGGCAAGAACTCCTTCTTTGACTGGTCCATCTTGAACACCTTCAAGATCATGTCAAGGTATGTGCTCATTTGAAAGTATTATTAAGCATTTTGATCTATCCTTATAGATCTTGATGCTCAATGTTCAAGTAGCTTAATCCAGGCTTTCCATTGAAAAACACTTTCAAAATAACCCTATATGCTTTCCAGAAATTCTACGTCATTTCTGATCAACAATATGTCAACAACATATACTCATCAGAAATTTTATAGTGCTCCCACTCACTTCTTTGGAAATACAAGTTTCTCGTAAACTTTGTACAAACCCAAAATCTTTGATCATCATCAAAGCACACATTCCAACTCCGAGATGCTCACTCCAGTCCTTAGAAGGATTGCTGGAGCTTTGCATACTTATTAGCATCTTTTGGGATTGACAAAACCTTCCGGTTGTATCACATACAACCTTTCCTCAAGTATAACGTCGAGGAAACAATGTTTTGACATCCTATCTGCAAGATTTCATCAATCCTGCAGTAACTACTAATCCAATTCCAACAGACTTTTAGCATCGCTACGAGTGAGAAAACCTCACCGTAATCAACTCCTTGAACTTGTCGGAAAATATCTTAATGACAAGTCGAGCTTTCTTAATGGTAATTCTTACCATCATTGTCTGTCTTCCTTTTAAAATCCATCCGTACCCAATGGCCTTACGACCATCAAGTATTTCTTCCAAAGTCATGGATCCGTTCTCGGATTTTATGGCCTCGAGCCATTTATCGGAATCCGGGCCCACCATTGCTTCTCCATAGCTCGTAGGTTCATTGTTGTCCAGCAACATGACTTCCAAGACAGGATTACGTACCACTCTAATGTAGTACATATCCTTGTCATCCCACGAGGTTTGGTAGTGACTTGATCCGAAGTTTCATGATCAACATCACAAGCTTCCACTTCAATTGATGTAGGTGCCACAGGAACAACTTCCTGTGCCCTGCCACACACTAGTTGAAGAGACGGTTCAATAACCTCATCAAGTTTCCACCATCCTCCCACTCAATTCTTTTGAGAGAAACTTTTCCTCGAGAAAGGACCCGATTCAAGAAACAATCCATATTGCTTTCGGATCTGAATTAGGAGGTATACCCAACTGTTTTGGGTTTCCTATGAAGATGCATTTTATCCGCTTTGGGTTCGAGCTTATCAACCTGAAACTTTTTCATATAAGCGTCGCAGCCCCAAACTTTTAAGAAACGACAACTTAGGTTTCTCTAAACCATAATTCATACGGTGTCATCTCAACGGAATTACGTGGTGCCCTATTTAAAGTGAATGTGGTTGTCTCTAATGCCTAACCCATGGACAATAGTGGTAATTCGATAAGAGACATCATGGTACGCACCATATCCAATAGGGTGCAACTATGATGTTCGGACACACCATCACACTATGGTGTTCCAGGCGGTATTAATTATGAAACAATTTCCACAATGTCTTAATTGTGTGCCAAAACTCGTAACTCAGATATTCATCTCCATGATCGTATCATAGACATTTTATCCTCTTGTCACAATGATCTTCTACTTCACTCTGAAATTACTTGAACCATTCAATAATTCAGAGTTGTGTTTCATCAAGTAAATATTCTCAACATCTACTCGAATCATCTGTGAAATAAGAACATAACGATATTCACTGCATGCCTCAGCATTTATTGGACTGCACACATCAAAATGTGTTACTTCCAACAAGTTGCTATCTTGTTCCATCTTATTGAAACCGAGGCTTTTCAGTCATCTTGCCTATGTGGTATGATTTGCATATCTCAAGTGATTCAAAATCAAGTGAGTCCAAAGATCCATCAACATGGAGCTTCTTCATGCGTTTTATACCATTATGACTTACATGGCAGTGCCACAAGTAAGTGGTACTATCATTACTATCTTATATCTTTTGGCATGAAAATGTGTATCACTACGACCGAGATTCAATAAACCATTCCTTTAGGTGCAAGACCATTGAAGGCATTATTCAAAAATTAGAGTAACCATTATTCTCCTTAAATGAATAACCGTATTGCGATAGACATAATCCAATCATGTCTATGCTCAACGCAAACACCAATCTCGGTGGTAGAGGGAGCGTGCAATGCTTGATCATATCAACCTTGGAAACACTTCCAACATATATCGTCAGCTCACCTTTAGCTAGTCTCCGTTTATTCCGTAGCTTTTATTTCGAGTTACTAACACTTAGCAACTGAACCGGTATCCAATACCCTGGTGCTACTAGGAGTACTAGTAAAGTACACATTAACATAGTGTATATCCAATATACTTCTATCGACCTTGCCAGCCTTCTCATCTACCAAGTATCTAGGGTAATGCTGCTCCAGTGGTTGTTCCCCTTATTACAGAAGCACTTAGTCTCGGGTTTGGGTTCAACCTTGGGTTTCTTCACTTGAGCAGCAGCTGAATTGCCGTTTCATGAAGTATCCCTTTGTTCCCTTGCCCTTCTTGAAACTAGTGGTTTCACCAACCATCAACAATTGATGCTCCTTCTTGATTTCTACTTTCGCGGTGTCAAACATCATGAATATTTCAAGGATCATTATATCTATCCCTGATATGTTATAGTTCATCACGAAGCTCTAGCAGCTTGGTGGCAATGACTTTGGAGAAACATCACTATCTCATTTGGAAGATCAACTCCCACTCGATTCAAGTGATTGTTGCACTCAGACAATCTGAGCACAAGCTCAACGATTGAGCTTTTCTCCCTTAGTTTGTAGGCTAAGAAAATTGTCGGAGGTCTCATACCTCTTAACGTGGGCACGAGCCTGAAATCCCAATTTCAGCCCTCGAAACATCTCATATGTTCCGCGACGTTTCGAAAACGTCTTTGGTGCCTCTACTTAAACCATTTAACTGAACTATCACGTAGTTATCAAAACGTGTATGTTCGATGTTCGAAACATCCACAAACGATGTTTGGGGTTCAGCACACTAAGCAGTGCATTAAGGACATAAGCGTTCTAGTGTCCGCATAATCGCTACTGTCAACTTTCAACTATATTTTCTCTAGGAACATAACTAAAACAGTAGAACTATAGCGTGAACTACGACATAATTTGCAAAAGGTCTTTTGACTATGTTCAGGATAATTAAGTTCATCTTATGAACTCCCACTTAGATAGACATCCCTCTCGTCATCTAAGTGATCACATGATCCGAGTCAACTAGGTCGTGTCCGATCATCACGTGAGACGGACTAGTCATCATCGGTGAACATCTTCATGTTGATCGTATCTACTATACGACTCATGCTCGACCTTTCGGTCTCCGTGTTCCGAGGCCATGTCTGCACATGCTAGGCTCGTCAAGTTAACCCTAAGTGTTTTCGCTGTGTAAAACTGTCTTACACCCGTTGTATGTGAACGTAAGAATCCATCACACCCGATCATCACGTGGTGCTTAGAAGCGATGAACTGTAGCAACGGTGCACGGTTAGGGGAGAACACTTCTTGAAATTTTTGTAAGGGATCATCTTATTTACTACCGTCGTCCTAAGTAAACAAGATGCATAAACATGATAAACATCACATGCAATCAAATAGTGACATGATATGGCCAATATCATTTTGCTCCTTTTGATCTTCATCTTCGGGGCTCCATGATCATCATCGTCACCGGCATGACACCATGATCTCCATCATCATGATCTCCATCATCGTGTCTTCATGAGGTTGTCACGCCAACGACTACTTCTACTTCTATGGCTAACGCGTTTAGCAATAAAGTAAAGTAATTTACATGGCGTTCTTCAATGACACGCATGTCATACAATAAATAAAGACAACTCCTATGGCTCCTGCCGGTTGTCATACTCATCGACATGCAAGTCGTGATTCCTATTACAAGAACATGATCAATCTCATACATCACATATCATTCATCACATTCCTCTTGGCCATATCACATCACATAGCATACCCTGCAAAAACAAGTTAGACGTCCTCTAATTGTTGTTGCATGTTTTACGTGGCTGCTATGGGTTTCTAGCAAGAACATTTCTTACCTATGCAAAACCACAACGTGATATGCCAATTGCTATTTACCCTTCATAAGGACCCTTTTCATCGAATCCGTTCCGACTAAAGTGGGAGAGACTGGCACCCGCTAGCCACCTTATGCATCAAGTGCATGTCAATCGGTGGAACCTGTCTCACGTAAGAGTACGTGTAAGGTTGGTCCGGGCCGCTTCATCCTACAATACTGTCGAAACAAGATTGGACTAGTAACGGTAAGCATATTGAACAACATCAACACCCACAACTACTTTGTGTTCTACTCGTGCAAAGAATCTACGCAATAGACCTAGCTCATGATGCCACTGTTGGTTAACGTAGCAGAAATTCAAAATTTTCCTACGTGTCACCAAGATCTATCTATGGAGAAACCAGCTACGAGTAGAAGGAGAGTGCATCTACATACCCTTGTAGATCCCTAAGCGGAAGCGTTCAAGTGAACGGGGTTGATGGAGTCGTTCTCGTCGTGATTCAAATCACTGATGATGAAGTGCCGAACGCACGGCACCTCCGCGTTCAACACACGTACAGCCCGGTGACGTCTCCCACGCCTTGATCCAGCAAGGAGAGAGGGAGAGGTTGAGGAAGACTCCATCCAACAGCAGCACAACAGCGTGGTGGTGGTGGAGGAGCGTGGCAATCCTGCAGGGCTTTGCCAAGCACCGCGGGAGAGGAGGAGTACTTGTGAGAGGGGGAGGGCTGCGCCAGAACTTCGTGTATAGCTCCCATGCGCCTCCCCACTATATATAGGGGTGGAGGGGCTGGTTTCTTGCCCTCGGAGTCCATTGGGGCGTTGGCCAAGGTGGGAGGAAAGAAATCTCATTATTTCCTTCCCCACCGATTGTTATCCCCCCTTTTTAGGGATCTTGATCTTATCCCTTCGGGATATGATCTTATTCCTTCTAAGGGGGGATCTTGGTGCGCCTTGACCAGGGGTGTGGGGCCTTGCCCCCACTACCCACGTCCATGTGGGTCCCCCCATGCAGGTGGGCCCCACTCCGGAACCTTCTAGAACCTTCCCGGTACAATACCGAAAAATCCCGAACATTTTCCGGTGGCCAAAATAGGACTTCCCATATATAAATCTTTACCTCCGGACCATTCCGGAACTCCTCGTGACGTCCGGGATCTCATCCGGGACTCCGAACAACATTCGGTAACCACATACAAACTTCCTTTATAACCCTAGCGTCATCGAACCTTAAGTGTGTAGACCCTACGGGTTCGGGAGACATGTAGACATGACCGAGACGTTCTCCGGTCAATAACCAACAGCGGGATCTGGATACCCATGATGGCTCCCACATGTTCCACGATGATCTCATCGGATGAACCACGGTGTCAAGGACTTAATCAATCCCGTATTCAATTCCCTTTGTCTATTGGTATGTTACTTGCCCGAGATTCGATCATCGGTATCCAATACCTTGTTCAATCTCGTTAAAGGCAAGTCACTTTACTCGTTCCGTAACACATCATCCCATGATCAACTCCTTGGTCACATTGCGCATATGATGATGTCCTACCGAGTGGGCCCAGAGATACCTCTCCGTTTACACGGAGTGACAAATCCCAGTCTCGATCCGCATAAAACAATAGATACTTTCGGAGATACCTGTAGTGCACCTTTATAGTCACCCAGTTACGTTCTGACGTTTGATACACCCAAAGCACTCCTACGGTATCCAGGAGTTACACGCTCTCATGGTCGAAGGAAGAGATACTTGACATTGGCAAAGCTCTAGCAAATGAACTACACGATCTTTTGTGCTAGTCTTAGGATTGGGTCTTGTCCATCACATCATTCTCCTAATGATGTGATCCCGTTATCAACGACATCCAATGTCCATAGCCAGGAAACCATGACTATCTGTTGATCACAACGAGCTAGTCAACTAGAGGCTCACTAGGGACATATTGTGGTCTATGTATTCACACGTGTATTACGATTTCCGGATAATACAGTTATAGCATGAATAAAAGACAATTATCATGAACAAGGAAATATAATAATAATACTTCTATTATTGCCTCTAGGGCATATTTCCAACATCGAGGACCAGAGCTACTGAACCTGCGTGACGGATACGGACTGGGTGGTCCTTGCGATCAAAAGTGATCGGGCAGTCCGCCCATTGATTAAATTTTGGGGGGACCAGCTCTATGGCGTAGGCGTCCCATAGTGCATGCTTGCGCTCCCCTATGGGGGTGTGCGTCACGTATACCATGTTCACTGTTTTTACTTCAGGGGGAAATTGCTTCTGACCACCGGTGTTTGGTTGGCGAGCCTCTTCATTATCGCTGTCACTGGGCGGCCCCCTCCCCTTGAGTTCGGCATTAAGCTTGCTGGCTTGTTTGAAGACCCAACAACGTCTGTTGGTATGATTGGCTGGTTTATCGGGGGTGCCATGAATCTGGCAGGGCCGATCTAGTATCTTGTCTAAATTGGATGGTCCGTCTCTGTTTGCCTTGAATGGCTTTTTTCGTTGACTGGGTGTGGAGCCGCTGAATTTGGCGTTGACCGCCATGTCTTGCGTTCCTTCATTATTATTGCGACGCTTGTGTTTATTTGTGTCGTGGCTTGCCGTTGCCGTCTCGGACTTTGGAAGTGCCTGGATCGCTGGCGATGTTGCTTCTACGAGCGAGCCAGTTGTCTTCTCCCGCACAAAAGTGGGGCATCAGAGCGGTAAGGGCTGCCATGGATTTTGGTTTTTCTTGACCGAGGTGGCGGGCGAGCCACTCATCCCGGACGCTGTGTTTGAAGGCCGCGAGGGCTTAGGCATCTGGACAATCGACAATTTGGTTCTTTTTAATTAAGAACCTAGTCCAGAGCTTCCTGGCTGACTCTCCGGGCTGCTGGATGATGTGACTTAAGTCATTGGCATCTAGTGGCCGGACATATGTACCGTGGAAGTTATCGCGGAAGGCGTCTTCTAGGTCCTCCCAGCTGCCAATGGAGTTCTCTAGAAGGCTGTTCAGCCAGTGCTGCGTTGGTCCCTTTAGTTTTAGTGGGAGGTATTTGATGGCGTGGAGATCATCACCGCGGGCCATGTCGATATGGAGAAGAAAATCCTCAATCCATACCGCGGGATCTGTTGTTCCATCGTATGATTCGATATTCATGGGTTTAAACCCTTCTGGGAATTCATGTTCCATTACTTCATCGGTGAAGCAAAGGGGGTGTGCGGCGCCTCTATATTGGGCTAAGTCGTGACGTAGCTTGAATGGAGTTCATCTGCGGTTTTCGGCTCGGGCGTGGTTATGTTTGTCGCGTCTGGCATTGTCATCGTCATGCGTCGACGCACGCCCCCGCGATCCATAGATCGATCTGATCTGACCTGCTCTAATGTCCAGGTCTTGCCGTAGGTCGTATGTATGTCCCCGAGTAGTTTTATCTCTGCCTTTACGGTGAGGTCATGCGGGCTGGTGTTCGGCTTGAGTTGCCGCTTTGTCCCAGCCACGTTGTGGTCGATCAGCCGCTTTTCGCGCTGATGGTGTAGGCTCCAGCGCCTCGTCGTTCAATTGAGGAAACAATTTGCGTTTCGGGTAACTTTTGATCGGGCGCTCGAGGCCGTATTCTTCGGCTGCTAGGACCTGAGTCCATCTATCGTTGAGCATATCCTGCTCGGCTTGAAGCCGTTGTCGTTTCCTTTTCAGGCTCCTCGCTGTTGCGATGAGCTGTTGCTTAAAGCATTCTTGCTCGAGGGGTTCTTCTGGTGCGATGAAGTCTTCGTTGCCTAGACTTATTTCATCTTCGGAGGGTGGCATATAGCTGTTGTCCTCCGAGTCGTCGTTCCCAACTGGCTCGTCAGGGTTACTCTGCCCTTCCTCCCTACCTTCCTGTTTTGAAGCTGGTTCGATGGGGGCGTTTGGGTCTTCGGCATTCTCCGGAGTATTATTTTCTCTGGTGCCGATATTGCTTTCTTTGTCACGGCATGATTTTGAATGGTGCCGCTGATACCGCCGCTTCGGTGGCTTATCAGCGTTATTGTCCTTCAACGGATCCTTACCGACGTCCTCACCCTCATCTTTGGATGTATCCACCATATATATGTCGTACGTGGAGGTGGCCGCCCGGCATCCAGTATGCGGTGGGCCTTGGGCCTGCTCCTCTCCGACGTCGTCATCCACACCGTCGATGTCTTTGGAGTTGTAATCGAGCATGTCGGTTAAATCCTCGACAGTGGCTATAAGGTGGGTGGTGGGTGGGAGAAAAAATTCCCTGCTCTCAGCCCCTAGTCCGGGCTGGGCATAGTACAGACGTTGCTCCTCTGTAATGACAAGGGATCACATTAAGTCCAGAGCCTTGCTTAAAGGCGAGGTTTGTTCGGAGAGAGAAAAATCCATGGAGTACGGCGGAGGGAATACCTCCTGGCCGAACTCACACAGAGCTGACTCCGAGGGTTCGGAGCCAGCACCCAGAGAGGGGTCTGGCTTCGGAATGGTTGCCAGCGATGCCACTTCAACCGACTCTCTCGTACTAAGTTTGATGGCCGCAGACAGTCCGGCGGGCCCGTGAAGTCCGTCTTCAGACATGGCAACGTGTTCTGGATCTAAGGCCAGAGCGGGAGTCGGAGTCGCAAATCCTTGGAAGATCAAGTCTCCCAGACGTCAGTGACATAGTCTAGGTTTCCAAAGCTAATCTGGTGACCTGGGGCGTAGCTATCGATCTGCTCTAGATGACCAAGCGAGTTGGCCCGCAGTGCAAAGCCGCCGAACACGAAGATCTGGCCAGGGAGAAAAATTTCCCCCTGGACAGCGTTGTTGTAGATGATTGACGGAGCCATCGGACCTCTTGACGACGACGCAACGGAACTCTCGATGAAAGCACCAATGTCGGTGTCAAAATCGTCGGATCTCGGGTAGGGGGTCCCGAACTGTGCGTCTAAGGTTGATGGTAACAGGAGACAGTGGACACGCTGTTTTACCCAGGTTCGGGCCCTCTCTGTGGAGGTAATACCCTACTTCCTACTTTTGATATTGATGAATATGAGTATTACAAGAGTGGATCTACCACGAGATCGTACTGGCTAAAACCCTAGAAGTCTAGCCTGTATGATTATGATTATGATCGCCTCTACGGACCAAGCCCTCCGGTTTATATAGACACCGGAGGGGACTAGGGTTGTACAAAGTCGGTTATAGAGAAAGGAATCTTCAAATCTTGCCTTCCATGCCAAGGAGAGTCCCATCCGGACACGGGAGAGAGTCTTCGGTCTTGTATCTTCACATCCCATCAGTCCGGCCCATGTTACATAGCCCGGACGCCCGAGGACCCCTTAATCCAGGACTCCCTCAATAGTTACTTAGCAATATCATTGTGTTGTCATAGTAAAGATGGTTCTTTGTATTGCTTGCTATAGTTCAGGTTACTATTATGAACAAATACAAATATATAATTCTTTTTGTTACTTATAAATCTCCTATGGAACAGTCTGTTTGAATTGTCTACACTGTTTTGTTTATGCATGGTTACCAGCGCATTGTTACTAATTAATTTTTTTCCACAATATCATTTCTTGAATACAGTGTGATGGAGTATCAAGTGGCCTTCCTTTGGCTACATTTTGCTTTGCCTACCTGAGATGGTTTGTATCAAATCCCTCCTTACACCGGTTACTACTTTGATTGCATTAGTAAATAGCTTGCAGCTCACACGGATAATGTTGTCGATGAGCTCAGGAATTACATCGAGCATGGGAAGATTGTCCCTACAACTATTCTTCTCCTTGAAGGTCAAAGGTGATTCCGTAAACTCAATGGGTTTGATACGATCAAGACTTGTAGTGATGATTCTATATTCTTCTTGGTAAGGGAGGGGTGTGGATTGCAAATTGGTGAATATACCAATGCAGCAAAGCAGCGGAAGGTGAAGCTCCTGATCCATATATTCGAACTCATTCAGAGGTATCACATTTTCATTAGATTGCAACTATAATGTCTTGGATGTCTGTTTCCTTCATTATATTGATCTTAATACATTAATATATTAAAATTTTGATTTCAAGAACTCACGAGGCAAACCCTGGCCATTTGCCAAAAAAAGGCTCTGTTCTCTTCTGATTACAAAGCCTGAATATTTCATTAAGGTAAGGGTAGAAATGATTCAGTATGTATCCGTTTTAACATTTGAGATGTGTAGTGGTAGTTTAATGTGCCTATATATATATGGCCTTTTTGGATTATGGAATAAACTAATAGATAGTTGAGTTGGGTTGGATACTTATCAAGTAAAACAAAACAAAATGGGACTTAATTACCTCTGTTACTGGGCTTATATATCTATACCTAATAATAAGTGGGCTATTGCTTCTGGCGGTACATCATCAAAATTGCCCTCAAAGTTGCAAAGTATTACCCACCAATGCCACCTATAACTAATAAAAAAACATTTCACACAGGGCAATCTCTGCCAGGACCAGCCCATGCATTAGAATCTTCTATATTGCGCTCTGCATGCTGGGAGAAGACACAACGCACCTGTTTGGGCCGGCCCATGTCCGGGCAGCCTATTTTTTAATTTTTAGTTTTCCTTTTCTGTCTTTGTTTTTTCTACATTAAATAATTTGTGACTTCAAAAAATTTCAAAAAAATGTGAATTTTGAAATAAAATGTTTAATAATTCATAAATGTTTGTGAATTCAAAAAATGTTTGCGATTTTCAAAAATATTAGCATATTAAGAAAATCACAATTTTGAAAATAATGTTTAGAAAATCAAAAAATGTTCTTGATTTGTTTACAAAAATTTCGTGTATTAAAAATTGTTAGCAAAATTGAACAAACTTTCGCCAATTCAAAAAATGGCCATGAATTGAAAAATATGCTAAAAATTCAAAAATTGTTCGTGACTTACAAAAATAGGTTATTGATTCAGAAAATGTTCGCGGATTCAAAAAATGATCATGCATTTCAAAAAATGTCCGTTAAATCAAAAAATGTTCATGAATTTAAAACATTGTTCCACCAATTTCAAAGAAAAACTATTCAACGATTCTAGAAATGTTCACCTATTCAAGAAAAATGTTTTTAAAAATATTCACAATTGTTTTTTAATGTTTGCAAATAGTATAGAATGTTCATGAATTCAATTTTTTCATGATTTTAGAAATTTTTCGAAAATCTGTAAAAATGTTCACGATTTGAAAATTGTTCACAATTTCAGATAAGTTCACGAGTTTTAAAAAATTGTTCATGATTTTTAAAAATTGTTCAAGATTTCACGAAAATGAGAGTGATAGTGTATCTCAGGGATGCAACAAAGTATGGTCATGACAATTGGAGGTTATGTTTTTACCCCCGTTGCAATGCACAAGCCGTTTTGCTAGTAAAAATAAATTATACATGCCTCTCATCAGGCGATCCATGGAAAAGTTTCAGCAATTCTTCAGAATTATGATGTTGGTCCTCTCGAAAAAGGAACTTGTGTTGAAGAGCTTAAATGGTTCGATTTTCTCTCACCTTCTATGGTTGCTATTATGTTGTACATATACATAATTCATGTAAGAATCTAATAGTTATTCCCTTCTACATGCTCTTTTAAAGCCGCTCATATGACTGGAGTGCCCCATAGTGTTACATGGACTGTGCATTGCAGAACATGGTGTTTTATCCGTGCTTTGCAAATTTTGCAAAATAAGTGGTGCTAATTCTGTAATGGAAACAGGGGACACATATTCGACCAAGACAACCACAGGGTCACCAACTCTGGATGTGAAGGCCAAAAAAGTAAGGATATCTGAACTTCCTTACCTTTGGAATTTTCAATTTCTTATTTTGATGCATGCAGAATATCTATTTTCTTTATGAATTTATAGTATTTTCTGTTTTCATTTGTTTCTGCTGTTTCCATGCTGATAAAAGCCTTCAAATTCATTTGAATGAAAAGTTTTTACTATAATGCTAAAGTTCACTATACGGCCATAATGGCATTCAAATCTTTTACTTCATTGTACCATCTCATATGTTAGAGCCAACATGTACAAATTCAGGACTTCTTTAATGTCTAGAGCTGAGACACTCTTGTTTTGTTTTCACTTTTGTCTGGTTGGTGTGGTCAATTTTTTTAGGCAAGACCAACTCTTCTTATACCCTTTTTGCAGTCTGAATCAATTGTAAGAGTGAAAAAATCAAATCCGGCCTGAGAGTGTTTAATTTTCTTGCATTGGCAACAACCTGTCGAGATCAAAAAACTCGACTAAGACTCTGTTTTTCATTTGAATCTTCTTGACATGGCAATGCATATGTATGCTTTTGCACCCGAAGAGTGCATACACCTTGACGACAATAACATGTTCCAAACCTAAAGCGGCTCCCAACTTGCTTGATCTGCTACACTTTACCCTACTATGTATCTCTTGTCCAGCAATACCACAACATTTTCTAGGGAAGTAGTTACCCACAACAATTGAACTGCGTCTTAGAGAATTATGGTAGAGGAGGCCTTTCATGCAAGACTTTTATACACTCACTTTCCTTTGGGAACACAAGTAAAACGTATTCTACTAGGATAGTCTGTACAACTTCTACTCACTTCATTACTTACTACTCATTGAAATATATTTGGAGATCGTGAAAGTTCCAAACAGATTAGCTAACTGCAGTCCCCTCCATATTTTCTCATCCGGGCTTGGGACCAGCAAAGCCAGTGTTAACACTACAAAACTACAAAACACAAAAAAAAATTAGCAAACACTACAACCAATCATTCAGCTAAGCAACAAGCCACACAATCAACCAAAGGCAGTATTGGCACGACACACGATTGGCAATAAATATTCAAGCAACATTTTCACAAGATCATAACACAGACATGGTTCAAAATCTCATGGAAACACCGCTGAAATCATGCTTGCCTCACTAGCTGAATTACAGCTCAAAATCGTGGTTCAAATCATGTGTGTCCACACGAGCAGAGACGCCGCTTAGTAGAGCACAACCAGAGGTCCAAATTACACAGAAACAAAGAGCATCACGAGTAATGGGGATTAAAAATTGAACACACAGAAGAAGTACTAAAGACTCAACGAGGAGCCACGACATCAAAGACAAAGTAGTCGACGGCGTCTAATCCATATGGAACACACAACATGGACAACCTGCTGAATGAAAATACAGGTGAATCAAAGAATTGAAACACTCCGTTTTGAAAAAAAGAATTGAAACACACAACATGGACAACCTGCTGCATGTAGGAAGTGAAGAAGCTCCATTCCTGAATATAAGTAAAACTGCATACTATGAACTACCTGATTGTTCAAAAGTCATGTTAAAGTAACTAGATAATTGTTGTTGCGGGGCTACTGCAGTCACCTGTCTGGTACAATGTAATCACATCACTCATCTCAAATAAAACATACCACTGGCTTCAGTGATGTTATAGTCCAAAATGATACTGAAATAGATATACATTGGAACTTCCGCAAGAGTTCCAACACACAAAAACCAGTAGTAAAATCACCATTGGAATGAATAAAATTCACTGCTGCAAACAAAGACATTTATCTCTAAACTATATATGCTAACCATATCTTACAACAAATAATCAATTCAGAAATACAACAAATACTAGTTAACATCCAAAAGAGGAAAATAGAGGGGGAAACGGGCCACATCTTTAAAAAGGTGCACAACAAAACCATTTATCACAGAAACTAAACACTACATCAACTAGATTTCAAGTCTTGCATGCACAAAACTAATTAACAAGCTAACCATATAGGTAAACTAGAAGGCCATTAGCCACAAAATTCATAAGGTGTATATATAAAATACAAAGGAGGTAAATGCAGCTCCCTCCACATTTTTACATCTGGGCTTGGGACTGGCAAAGGCAGTGTTAAACCACACCAATCATCATTCAAGCATACAGGCCACACCATCAAGCAAATGCAACATTCACACACACACAAAGTCAAGCACACACAGAGTCACACAAACAGAGATTCAAGCACACACACACACACAATCAAGCCACACACAGTCACACACACAGTCAAGCCACACACAGTCACGCACACACAGAATGGAGCACTTGCACACAAGAAACATACATAGATAGGGGCACAAATAGAAAGCTAATACATGCAAGACCGAAGTAAACTCAAAAAGCTATAAAGAATTTCCAGAACTTGAATGAGTAAACTGATTTCTCTAGAGGGGCGAGGGTGATCCAGATCTTCGTTCCTGAAAATAGGAAGCTAGTTAGAGGCTGATTAAGTGATTATCTTCATCAATACCCACAAGTTTGTAGGCACAGAGGCACATGCTTATTTATGTAAATTTTGGTTTGTAATTCAAATATTATGAGTGTACGCATATCGACATAAAAGAAATGTTAATGTATTCTTGTTCCACTTAATGGAGAAAGCAAGGAATGTAACATCAGCAACATTCTTATAGAAATTCTGGCTAAGGTAAACCATGCGACTCGATCACACCGGATGCTTTGCCGTGGTCAAGAGAAACCTTCAACACTGATTCATTTCTAGTGCTAGTAGATTCAGCCTGCAGGGCAACGAAACAATGTCAGTACAAATCACAAGGCAAACCAAGCTTCTTACTTGTTGGGTCCAAATCAAGGAATTCTAGCTACCAAATAATTCAAGGTTGATGCAAGATGAAACCTCCAAATATCAGCCTCACTGGTGCACACAAGCTTATAAGCTCACGTATTGCATTTATATTATACATAATAAACACGCCAGCCTACCACCAGTCAAGTTCGAAATAATGTACTGATTAACCAAGCTTATGATGACTTGCCAACAGTTTGAAAGTGAACTGCAGTCTAGTGTTTATTCCATTTGTATGTAGACACTAACAAAAGGTTGGAAAATGAAAAGAAACAAAATACGCACCGGAGAGGAAGCAATAGACTCCATGTGGATCATGGGTTCTCCCACGTATTTCATGGTTCGCTTGAAGTAGAAATCCTGGTTGAAGACCTTCTCAGCCTGTGAAACAATTCATGAAAATATATCACTAACTATGAAAAGAGAAAAGGCAGGAAGGAGTGAATTTGCATTAGATTCCATTAGAGTGCCAAGGATATACTTGTTGAGAACACATTTTGGGGCTGTTCGGAAGAATAGTATTTATCTGTAACATTTTATTAGTATTGAAGTCTGATTTGAACTATAAAAGGGAACCTATCAACAAATGCCCTCCCAAACAGGCATGTGTTTATCAAGAGAACATATAGACCTCCAAAAGAAAGTTCACCTCAGCACAAATTCTGCCTACCGTTGAAATAGACTCAACTGGATACAACCCACGGAGAGTCTCAACACCAAGGTTTCCAGCCATGTTGCACTTGTGCAGAGCAGACTTCTGAAATAAGAACACTTAAAGAACGAACAAAGTAGTACTCAATAGAGAAAAATACATGTTAATTACTATCAACTTTAGGAATATTTTCCAAAGTATGAAGTCCAAACAAACATGTGATATTCAACAAAATATCAATATAAAAAAATTCAATCTGTCGGGAAAGATGGCACTGTGAAGTAGTACACTATAAATATCGACATACAGTTACTTACTTGCCGCACATCTTCTGCATGCCTTGTATAAGAAAGAGAGGAAGCCAGTCTTGTTTAGAGCACCCCATTTTTTCATAACCTGAAAGTGGCGCATGCTCATCAAGTAATATAATGGGTTACAGCAAGGAGCTCCAGTTTCACGAAAAATAAATAAGATGTAAAGTCTAGTGGCCAAGTTAATACAAGGAGCAAGAGAGATTCTTGGGAGGAGTTCCTTACATCTTTATCCTCGTCAGACAGCGTGGGCATGTCGATATGGATCTGGGAGAAGTGCAATGTGAAGGCATAATAATCACAAAAAAATTCAAAACATAATAATAGCGCCAGGTCTGTTACCTATGATCAGGAACTACCAATCAACAAACAACAATCAATCAATTCAAATAACCATGAACAAACAACAGTCAATCATGCCATATAAACATGTAATATCTCAAGGCAACAAACAGCAATCAATTGGCCTACATGGTTTGTACCTTCTCAAGGCAATCAATCAAACAACAAACAACAATCCATCTCAAGGCAATCAATCAAACAACAAACAACAATCCATCTCAAGGCAATCAATCAAACAACAAACAACAATACATCTCAAGGCAATCAATCAAACAACAAACAACAATCCATCTCAAGGCAATCAATCAAACAACAAACAACAATCAATCAATCGTGCCATATAGGAACATAAGCAAAGCATGATAACAATAAATAAATTGAAAGGAACAACATCAGAACAACTGTAACAGGCAAGAAAAGGATTCTCTGCATCAAGGATGGGAGCACACACGCCTGTCGGTAGCACAAGAATTGACAGAGGTCAACCAGAGTATCAAGCGCATGCGTTTGAGATATGAAAATAACCAACGAACAACACAGGAGATGGAACAGAGGGAACGATTTGACACTGCTCCAATTTCCGAAACCAGAACCGATCATTCCTGCAACCATCACCCCGAAACGAACACGAAACGTAGGATCATCGGATAACAGAAGTGCACCACAAGTAAACGCAGGAACCATCGCTCCACCGTGAACATGAAACGCAGGAACAGAAGTTTCTCAAATAGACTTTAGTTCGCAAACCAGACCGATCGACCGCTCACCCGCTTCCTCCCAGAATTGCAGGGACACAGACCCCTAACGAGACGGCCCCAAGAACACACAAGAGCATCAGGACGACAGCAAGGACAAGCAAAATCATATCACGAGCTACTCTAAAGTGACAAGGAGGATGAGTAAATCAAACTAGACATGGTTTTCTATCTAAACAGGCGAATCTAGGACGAGCAAAATCAGTCGAATCAGACACACTTCAAGAAAGATGAATCGAGAACAAGCAAAATGACAAATCAGACGCAATTCTTCTAATCTAAATGGACGAATCAAGCGGGAACGAGCAATATAAAGTCAGAGGCGAGAGGAGAGGGAATCGGGGATTAATTTCCGCACTAGACGCGAGAGGAGGAGAGGCACGAACCGAGGACGAATTGCCTCACCAGACGCGAGAGGAGGAGAGGTAAGCCAGTCCTGCCTAAAAAATACTATGTTTTAAGTTGGCAACATCGATTGTCTCTCGTCAGTTCCAAGCCGATGGGTAGCCTGAAATGACAGGAGCATCTTTAAAATGTGACTGTGATGTAAATCATGTTTTTATTATTCTTGAAGCAAGAAAAGTAGCTTACATCATCAGCAGCACCAGCAGTCATATTTACAAATGAAGGTTCAAATGACCTGTTATGTAATAAGCATCATATGAGTCAAAGATACATAGAAATCAGTTTATGATCATAACAACACAAGTAATTATTCATGTGTCTATATCAAAGTTATCAAGGACAAACTGATCAAAATTCAAACTCTGACCATTTGAAAGCATAGAAACTTACCGATGTTTTATCGTCCAGCAACTCCAATAATTCACCTGGTTTGTCGTCTTCGACTTTAGCTATATAGGTGAGAAGAACTAAGACAAATGGAAATTAGCAAACATCCCACCGTCTGTCTTCCACTGAGGGGGGAAATGCATTTCAGGAAACCATAAAAATAAAACAATCAAAAGAATACCTCTCTCGACATTGCTTGCCTATACATCCACCCATGGCATACTTCTGTGTCCAGGAGCATGCCGTGGACTCATACTTGGCCCGATCAGTCTTGTACATGTGAGAGATCTCAGGCACCAGAGGATCATCGGGGTTGGGGTCCGTCAGCAACGAACAGATTGATAGGAGGACCTGTTAACAGAGACGGGTAAATGTTAGAGAAACGTAAATGAAGAATTTTTGTGAGATTAACTTGCTAAAGGAACCAGGCTTATATCAGCAACAAGCTTTAAGCAAAAATGGAACAACCAAGCTAGGAATGCAGATCATTACCTTTGATATGGTCAAAGCCAGGCTCCACTGTTCCTTGAGAATGTCAAGGCAAATGTTGCCGTTGCTGTTAATGTTTAGGTAGAACACCTTAGTGTGGAAATAGACCTGAAATATGTTCATGTATGAATGTCGAAAAAATAGACAAGATAGCAAGCAGCAGAAAACTAGTTGTTTGAGGACCCCCAAGATATTTGTGTATGAAGTCCTTGGCGATTTTAATTTCTTTTGGTTATGGCAGTTAAGATAGCATATAGTGCTACATGGTGGTGCATGTTCTGCCCATGTGGTACTGCCTGTAAACTGTAATAAGGTTGGCATACTTTATAACCTAACAGAACAAAATCTAAGGGCTTTTTTTAAATGACTTGCTCAGAAGATACATCACACACTTGACATGAGTCAATCATATTAGTAGTCCATGTACAGTTCATAAGCAGTATTCTCCACCAATCAATCCAGCAAACCTAAAAGCACTGCGAGAGCACAGCTAAATAATCGACAACCGAACCCCCATGACCAGTAAGAACAGTTAACAATCAGACCACACCAACGCTCATCCAAACGCAATATAATCGGAGCAAGATCTAGACGGAATCAAATGGGGCAGAGGGGAAATCACCTGCGCTGAGGTGGGAGGGTCCTTCTACAGGTCCTTGCAATGAGACCATTTTGTTGGCCCATACTTGCTTACAAGATCAATAATTTTGTCATCTTCTTGTGGAAAAAATATCATAATCATAAATAAAACTATAAAATGTGCAAAAGGTTTTTTTTAGCAAAGTCAGGAGTGCAGTGCCAAACCTCTTGAGTCCAAGGACCTTTGATGAGTACAGGGTTAAGAACCTTCTGCCATGGATGTAAATATTGTACCTCTGAATATCCATAAAGAGCCCAGCTGCGTAGGTAGATACCGACACAATATGTGAGCTCACCACACTTGCATATACAGAACATCATCCAAGCAAGTATGGCATTACTATATAACTAGCTAAAATGTGGGCTATGCATTCATAAGGTTACCACCATGAGATAAACATTTGTGTAAAATATAGGAACGAGTTAAATTTGAGAGGGATTATCATCCAAACACATACCAGGTTAATGAGTGATCCATGACTTCAGTAAAACACCAGAAGCACATCATCAGAACAACAGTAATGAATCATCATGAAAACATCCAGGCAAATAATAGGTGACAATATCTAAAAACAACAGTCCCAGTAGCAAAATTTGGCTAAATAAACGCTTTGGGACTACAGGCATCAGCATCACAAAATGTAAGGAATGTAAATATACCTGCGCTATATGCCAACTCAACCCATCAATGTCCTTAGCAACACAATAAAGAGCAAATGTGATATGTCATGTACCTTAAATACTTAGAAATGCATTATTCCAAGGACTGGACAATAGTAATACCAAAAAGAGAATATGATATCCACATAAGACATAATCACAAAAAAGTTCAGAAAAAGAATAGTGCAAGGTCTGTTACCTATGATCTGGAACTACAAATACCAAAGTTTGATACCAATGAACAAACAACAAGCAATCAATCAATCAACAAACAGCAAACATCAATCAATCAATCAACAAACAACAATCAATCAATCAATCAATCAACAAACATCAATCAATCAATCAATCAACAAACAACAATCAAACAATCAATCAATCAATCTTAATAACCATACACAAACAGCAATCAATCGTGCCATATAAACATGTACCATCTCAAGGCAAATTTGTAGGTTAATTACTTGAATAAAACACACCATGGATAGTATACTAACACACAAGTCACATCAGATTTGAATCAGTGAACTTCAAAAGGGAACAAAGAACAATAGAAATGAAGTATTGTCGAACACCATGGTAAACATGATTATTGATAAGGAAAATAAGGGAAAACAAACAGGGAAAAGGGTGCTCTGATGAGTCGATGCATTGATATGAAAACAAACATGGAAAATGTGATTATGATGCATTGGATGCCAAATCGGCCACGCAAAGAAGTGGTCAAGCTTTTTTGGTCTGCCTATCATCCTAATTTATCTGCAGGAGAGAAGCCTCCACTAGTGCAGAACCGGGAAATAGCACCGGTTCGTAAGGCCCTTTAGTGCCAGTTTGTTAACCGACGCTAAAATGTAGGCACTAAAGCCCCCCACCCTTTAGTATCGGTTCAGCACGAACCGGTGCTAAAGGGCAACCACGTGGCACGAGCCAGCTTCGGGGGCAGGGAGCCCTTTAGTACCGGTTGGTGTCACCAACCGGTATTAAAATGTTGGGGGGTTTTGGGTTTATGATTTCTTTTTCATTTAATTTTGTGTTTTCCATTTAATTATTTTTCGTTTGCTGGTATTTTATGATACTACATATTGTACACGTTATCGTACCCACTCCTGTCTTTGAGATTTTCTCCTTTCGGACGCCATCGTGCGAATGTTCTCGCAAACGTAGTATGCACATAGATCATTCCCCGACGCCTGCTTCAAGGCCTTTACGAGAATGGAATCTGATCAGATAATAATAAGCATGATAATTAAAGAGATGGCAGCTAGCTAGTACTACTTAATTACTTACCTTGGGTCGATACCATTTCAGACTTTGTTTCCATGGGCCTGGAGTGACCCTGATGAACTTTGCCCAAGCCCTGCTCGCCGACAAAGTAAATGAATAAATGGGTTATTAAATAGTTGTTATCAGGAAATGACGAACTAATTAAATAGGCCGAGATATAGTTAATAATGATTGAAATTACCTGTTGACTATCCCCTTCACGATGGTGTAGTCACTTGTTTTCTTAAGTAGTGAGTCTAGTACTTCAATTGTTCTTTCATCAACTTTAATGATTAACAAGATCCAATGAAATCTGCATGCACACACGTTTGCATGTCTTAATTAAGCGGGCATATGTAAGCAAAAACATGTAGCTCTAGCTAGTAGGGAAAAATAGAATTTGTAGTACAAGACAATGTGACTCACTGGAAGTTGTAAGGAAGTAGTATATCTTCATTGTATTTGAGTTCCTTGAAGAACTGTAGCATGCTTTCCTCTACACTTTTTTTGTGATATGGATCTATTTTCCATGTGTATTCATCAATGGTATTTGGGTCAACGAACCCAATGCCATAGCGTCCACCTTTTTTCATTTCATAAATCTTCATCCTGCATAATACCACAGAAAAGAATATAGTGAGGATAATTACAGGTAATGATTGATCAAAATGATCACTACAGCTAGCTTGAGACTTAAATTACAAAAAGAAATCACTTACAGACAATAGCAACTGACGATAGATTTGTCGAGTGCGTCTTTATTGTATAGCTGAAATAGTTCTGAATACTCAACGGTCACAGCTTTCTCATGGTAGTAATGCTCCTTGTTGACATTCACCATGAGGGACTCTCGATTGGAAATCTTGGTAATATCCATGTACCATTGATGCAATTCATACATTCTCGTTGGGAGCTTATTGACCTCCTCTGGCTCGACCAAAGGTTGGCCCCAAGCATATTTCCATTTTATTTCCTCCTCTCTAGTCGGAGACATGGGCTCGATATCGAGGAGTTGTCCAACAGTGATCCCAATCGATTCAGCCTGCGCAATATGCTCCTCGGTTATTACCACATTGTCCACCCCGGGAACGTTAACGGTTTGCCCACAATAATATTGGGCGCGCCTACTCTCATGTGTTGTTGGCACAACAAGCGGGAGGATTGATTGCGCCGCCTGTTCTCCCAGCTGGGGAACGGTTTTACCGCTCCTTTTGCCAGCTGATTTGCTCGACCTCGAGTTCACCTCTTTCTGTAGACGTGCTCGATTTAACTTCCTGAGGTGGCGCTCATAGTCTGTGTCAACAGGCTTGGGAGCTGGTGGTCTAGCCATATGAATGAAGTGGTCAATCTTTTCCACAAGCACTTTCTCCCTTGGCGGCGGTGGCGGTTTCGGTGCAAAATGAGCTTCCACCTTGGCCTTTGATATGGCTACGTTTTCCTCCAAGGACTTGTCGTAAGGCCTCTGCGGAAGAGGCGCGAGGCTTGGACCATATTGAAATCGCTTGCCTCCGCCTGTACCTGCAGTACTACCTCGACTTGTACGGCTACGCACCATAGCTGAGGCGGCTCTCTTCCATGATTGCTGAGGCGGCGAAGACAGCTGACGTGGCTGAGTTGGAGGAGAAGGAGTGGCCTGAAGCTGTGCCAGACTTGGAGGAGGAGTGGCCTGAAGCTGTGCCGGACTTAGAGGAGGAGTGGCCTGACGCTTTGCCGGACTTGGAGGAGGAGTGGCCTGACGCATTACTAGACTTGGAGGAGCGGGAGTCTGCTGACTCGGTGGCGGACTGCGACGAGGAGTCGGATGACGCGGTGTCGGTGGCCTTCGAAAGATGATGCAATCCTTTCTCCATAGGATGATAGGATGGTTGGCCTCTCCTAGTGTGTGCTCATCGTCACCTCCAGGAATGTCAAGCTCTAGCCCCGAATATTGGTCCGCCAACTCGGATACCCATCGTCACCTTCATATATTGCGGCGGGCGGAGGCTTGTCCTTGTCGAGGTGCGCGTGGCGTGGCTGCGGATATGGAAGGTAATAAGTGAGGCTGGATCCGAAGCGGGGGCGGCGGCGGAACGGGAGTTTTCCCCTGCGTACCGTTGTCGTGTCTCTTTCCTCTCTTTTTTTTGCTTCGGATTGATTGCGTGGTGAAAACAAATGGGTTCATTTTCTAGTGCCGAAAGTAAATGTGTTCGTGTCAGAAACACCTACCACTGCCAAAAAAATATAAAAACGCCACGTTCATATATGCACAGGAATAAAACATTCCATGTACTCATTTCGTTAGCATCAACTTAAGTGTAATTTTCTTTTTTGCCCGGCTAGAATAGCTTAGGATGCGTATCCGAGTTGATCGAAAGCTCAAATCGCCTGCTCTAGCTTCCGCCCCTTCCCTCCCCTTCATCGCCCCCCCCCCCACCGCCGTTGGTGTAGGCGGCGGCGGGACGTTTCTCCCCTTGCATCATGACAAATCAATATTTGCTTCTTAGTGAAACTTGGGGAGTGTGAGGACGATACATGCATCAAGTGTAAATAAGGCAGGAGCGACACCCACCATCAATAAAAGTTCATGGAATTATAAGTCGGTGTAGGAAGGGGTATAGGGAGGGGCTCGAGGAACCAGTGTGCTGAAGTGGTGTGATGTAACTCATCACCTTGAGATTGGACACATTCGTCATGAATAGATGGATAAAATGGCCACCATCAGTGACTGTGCCGAAGATGAGAAATAACAATATGGATGGGTCGCTATAGACGTGGGAACATTTGTTTCTCCCGTTGCAACGCATAATCTCCGGATCAGTCCACTACCTCCTTTACATAGCCATAGCTTCGGTCCCATATGACTTTATTTTTCCAATTTGTCATTTTTTACTATGTTAGTCTTTTGGTTTGGCTGTGTGCACCTTAGTTTGCAAACACCGGGTGTGGCTCATCATGTGTTGTATCAGCTTGATGCTACATTATGTGTTAACAAAACTGTCATATATAGAAAAACACCATTGTCAAGATGCATCGCTCCTTATTCTGCGCGGGCTTTAAGAATTACTCCACAACATAGTGTATGGTTAGGTGAAGGGGAGTTTCACTACTAGGGAAAAGGCTAGCAGCAGTGCGGGTTTTAGGTGTATCAGTAGCACGGGTACGGGCGCTACTAATAAGGCGCTACAGCTAACACGTAGCAGTAGCGCGTGCTCACCAGTGCTACTGCTACACAAGTGTAGCAGCAGCGCGCTTAATGGAAGCTTGCTACTGCTAATAGCTATAGCGCGCTTCTCCTGTGCGCGCTACTGCTACTACCGCGCTGCTGCTAACTTTTCTCCACTCGCTACTGCTAATTTTAGTAGAAAAAATCGGCATATTTGTTTTGTATTTGAACAGGCTTTATAGAATAATCTTTAGCACATACAAATGTCATCATGATACACATACAAATGCCTGCGAGACCATAAATGTAATCATAGCATATACATAAAAATAGTCTCATCATAATCATCATCCAACACAAAGTGGTATCTTGTCATCATCTCAAAAATAGCGATACATGCAAGTCTCGAATACTTGTAACTACAAAGTCATCCATCTAAACAAAGGTATATGCGAGAAGAGCTATCACTATGAGTGAGAGCGGAACTATGCAGTACATGAGGTGGCGGTTACAAGTCCTCTCTCATGCTAGCGTGAACCTCAAGTAACTAGCTTCTCCTTCTTGTCTTCTTTTGAAGCCTTTATGGCTGCAAGCTGGTGTTGCTTGTCCAGTAGTCTAATCAATTTCCTCGTGATCTGGTCCGTGTAAAAAAACTTTTTCTCCGTGTCCCACTTGTAGCCGGCCCTGGAAGTCACGCTCCAAGGGGTTGGTGAACTTCGCGAAGGGGTCTGGGAGACCCCCGGCTTCACGTTCCGTGTCCTCCTTATCCCATATGGGCCTTTTACCGAGGTAGCCACGGCTTCTGAGGCGATGCTTCCCCGTGTTCCTTTGCTGAAGGCTCTTGAATTTCGCAGCCTTAGCCTTGGAGTCCTCGGTAGCGCAAGTGTCCTTGAACTTTTCGAACTCCTCTTCCGTAAGTGTCGGATTTTCCTCCAGAATCTTGGACAGGGGTTGCTCAGCCTCAATAGCTCGTTTCACCCTCCCTTTCCAGGAGGCCAAATCATTGCTGAACATGCCCATGGCGTGATTGTTAATCTTTTTCATCTTCGGATCATCCCACGGTTGTTCTATTTTATCATCCCGGTCGGGGAACTTGAATCTCTTGTGCAACTTCGTTAGGAGCAACTGCGTCAAATGTTCTTTACTCCTTAAGTCATCGTCGTTGATGCTCGCGCATTCCCGTAGGATGCATCCTACTTGGTTCCCATAGCACTTGCGAGGTTCTTCCGGCTCTAACGGCTCAAGCTTGCTAGGTGCCATCTTTGTGATTACAAGTCTTCCAATCCCTAGTTTGTTAGGTTTTCGTATCCTCTGCTTCTTATGCTTCCTCTTTTCGGTAGCGGCATCGGCGCCGGTACCTTCCCCGTCGGTATCTTCCCCGCCGGTACCTTCCCCACTGGTCTCGGCGCCGCCATCGGTGCCGGCGCCGTCGGTGTCGATGTCGGCGTCAGTACCATCATTGAGGCGGACCTGCAAACCTTGCTTGGCAGTCAAAAAGTCAAGGTAGTCTTGTTCACCCTTATAATCCATCTCGTATGCATCTTGGTCAGAAGGCCCAGTTTCTTCGTTGTTCGACATGTTTCCTATGATTAAGTGTCCTCATTTATTTCTAAAAGTATGAATAAATGAGAAATGACATAAAAAAGAAATCTATGTGCCAGCACTCGATATGCCAACTATGTAGCACAAATCATGCCTTTATTCACGGGAAATTTCGGCATGACCTTTGCTAAAAAATGGACATATCGAGCGCCTGAAATTCACCGGAACGGAAATGAATCAATATTCCGGCGTAACATAGGTCACTCGGATCATTTACCAAAACATGACATGTCCAAAACATGACATATCTACATATCACATGTCCAGTTCAAATTTGCATATAAATTCAGCTAATTTTTAAACCTATCTAAATTCATAACTAAATAGATAACCTAATTAACATAACTAAAACCTAAGTAAATTAACCGAAGAACCCTAGCTAGCAGAGAGAGAGGGGGGTGGTTTACAGAGGGTGCAGGGGCGAGGAGGCAGGCCCGACGATGGCCGAGGTTGGGAGGGGAGGAAGCAGAGGAGGGAGGCGAGGGCCGACGGGTCGGGGGCGAGCGCGCCGGGGTCGGCGGCGAGCGCCGGCGCCGGGGGCGAGCTCCTGGGTCGGGGGCGAGCGCCGGCACCGGGGGCGAGCGCCGGGGCCGGGTCGGACACGGCGGTGCGACGGGGGGAAGAGAGTGGGGATTTGGGGGAAAAGAGGCGGGATGAAGCAGGGAGAGTGAGAATTTTGGGTTAAGTGGACATAGCAGTAGCACGTTTAGACAAAACACGCTACTACTATTGACTAGCTGTAGCGGTTTCATACAGAAACCGCTACTGCTACCTTGACTAGCTATAGCTCTTTTTCAGTAAAGCGCTACTGCTATAACCAGTTTCCCTTTTTCTTTTCCTTTATTTTTCTCACTTTTTTTTTCTGAGAGCAGTGAATGAAGGGAAGGCGATATATATTGCATCATTTGACGGTTAAATATGTATTCAAAATAGGAACATATATATTACATCATTGGACCCATGCATAATAATGGCTAAGTGTGTATACAAAATAGGAACATATATATATATATATATATATATATATATATATATATATATATTACATCATTTGACCGATTCCTCAGCGCTGACGTTTTCGTTTTTGAGTCAGCTTCTTTCCCTTCTTGTTCGTCGAAGAATAATTGAGCCCCTCATTGTGACTTTGCCTTTTTCATGGAGTACGATTTTTCTTAGGTAATGTAGTATTGATTCTTCTTTTGACGTATACTTCATCATCATCATCATCTTCCCTCATTGGGTTGCCGTACTGATCATAGTCTTCCTTGTTGGCGACTCCATCCATTCCAATGATGTTCCTTTTGCCTCTCCTCACGACAACACGACTGGGATTGCATGGGTCGGTTATGAAGAAGCATTGTGTCACGTGCTTAGCGTGTACCCATGGCTCGTTTTTTTGCGATAGCGTTCATGGTAGCGCTCTTGGCGTCGGGTATAGTCATGGTAGTGAAAATCCGGTTTTCTCTTTCGACATTCTTAGCCCATCTGACACGGAACATCGTCGTGTTGTGCAGTCCAGAGTAGTCAAGCTCCCAGATCTCCTCGACCCTTCCATAAAATCGTTCAGTTGCGTTGTTGTCGCTGCCAGTCATGCATTCCATCGTCACCCCTGAGTTCTGATCATCACTGTCCATACCTTTGGCCTCCGTGTAGAACGTGTATCCATTGATATCATATGCCTGATAGGTTACGAGGTTGGGCGAGGGGCCATGTGCTAAGGCGTATATGAGCAATCCATCCTTAGAGCCCTTCTCCGGGGGATTAGCAATAATATGCTCTTTGAACCAATGCAGGAAAGTGGAGTTGTGCTCTCTAGTAACTTCGGCGTCTGTCTTGCATACCCCCCGGTCACGATACATCTTTGCGATAATTTCTTTGTGCAGTGCCACGAAAGGATCTACCTCGTCTAGATGTTGTAGCACTGCCAAGTTTGCTCTGTCAAAGTCGTTGCGTCGATCTGAGTATGCCACGTGCAATTCCCTGCAACCGTTGTAGTGACCTTATCCTTCGAGCCTCCCATCGTGCTTGTTAACGGGGAAACCAACACTAACACCAGGCGGCTGGTCTGCGCCATATAGAAAATTCTCACAGAAAGAGATGCACTCTTGTGTCAAATAGCCCTGGACGATGCTTCCATCCGGACGGGACATGTTACAAATGAATCCTTTGATGATCCCATTCATCCTCTCAAACGGCATCATGTTGTGCAGGAATGACGGCCCCAGGTCTATTATGTCATCCACAATATGGACACACAGATGCACCATGACGTCAAAGAACGCTGGCGGGAAGTACATTTCAAGCTCATTCAGTATCACAACGATCTCTTCCTGTAGCCTTCGGAGCTGCTTCACACTGATCGACTTTCGAGAGATGACGTCAAAAAAGTTGCAGAGACCAATAAGCATGTCACGGACGTGCTTGTCCATTATCCCTCTAAGGGCAACAGGTAGTATCTGCGTCATCATCACATGACAGTCATGGGACTTCATCCCGCTGAACCTTTTCTTGTCCGTGTCTAGATATCTGCTTATCTTGCCACAGTAACCGGAACTAACTTTGACTCCGGTAAGGCACTTAAAGAATTGATGGATCTCAGCCTGACTTAAGGTGAAGCAAGAAGGGAGGCAATAATTCTCTTTCTTTATTTTCTTGCCCTTCTTCTCCCATGCATCTGTCTCCGTCTTTGTCTCGTCTGACATTTTATGGGCGGCATGTGCAGATCTTCCCTGATTTTCAAATCTTGCAAGTCTTTTTTTGCCTTCGGTCCATCCTTGTTCTTATCCAGCATGTTCATCAGTGTTGCGAGCAAGCTCTCAAGGACATTCTTACAGATATGCATTTGATCAAGGCAATGAGGTGTATCGAGTTTGTGCCAGTACTCTAAGTCCCAGAACACATACCTCGTCTTCCATACCTTCAGCAGCGGCTCCGGCGCCTTTCTCATCGTCTTTCCCGACGCGGGGCACTCCTTCCGGTTTTTCAACAGCTCATCGATTTCGGCACCGCTCCGCTTACGTGGAGGTCCTCGATGCTCAGCGTGACCATTGAATAGATCTCCACGGTTTCTCCACGGGTCATCCTGTTTGAGCCATCTTCGATGCCCCATGTACACGATTTTCCTAGACCCGCCATCTTTCCTTGACGTTAGCTACTGAGACATTGTATCATCCATGCACCGCGTGCATCCGCAATATATCCATGGCACACCTGGCCTGCCACATATCCGTAACCGAGATAGTCCTGCACTGTCATGATCAGCGCGACTCTCATGTTGAAATACTCGCCTTTGCTGGCGTCCCATGTCTTGGTCGGTGTTTTCCATAACGTGTCTAACTCCTCTTGAAGTAGCCCCAGATACAAATTAATATTATTTCCTGGTTGTTTCGGCCCTTGAATAAGCATGCTCATGTGAATGTACTTCGATTTCATGCACAACCAGGGGGGAGGTTGTACATCCATACAAACACGGGCCATGTGCTATGGTTGGTGTTCTGATTGCCAAACGGATTCATGCCATCGGTACACGCGCCGAGCACGATGTTCCTTGCATCACATCCAAAATACCGATAGAAGTTGTTCAACGCTCTCCACTGGCTTCCATCCTTGACGTGTCTCAGCTTCGGATCATCTCCATCGTCGGGCTTCTTCCTCTCCGCGTGCCAGCGCATTAGCTTTGCTTCCTTGGGATCTACAAAATACCTTTGGAGACGGGGAGTGATCAGTAAGTACCATACCACTTTCTGGGGACATTTCTTCCTAGCCTTCTTGTATCGAGAAGCATTGCACACCGGACAACTTGTTTTTTCCGCGTGCTCCTTCCGATAAATTGTGCAATCGTTGATGCATGCATGGTATCTAACGTGTGGCAGATCAAGAGGGCACACGATCTTCTTGGCCTCATCAACACTACTAGGACATAGATTACCCGCGGGAAGAACATGCTTTAGGTACTTGAGATGCTCATCGAGGCTAGTGTCGGTCCATTTGTTTTTAGCCTTCGTCTTCAGGAGTTGGAGCATGAAACTCAAGCGGGTCACCTCAGGATTGCAACCATCATACAATGGAGTGTTCGAGTCTACCACCAGTTGCTCCAGCTTAGCCTCCTCTCTAGAAGCAGCTCTCTCAGTACTCGTCTCCTTGCGAAGCAATGCTTGAACATGAGGGTCTCGCACGATTGAACTTAGTACCGACGAACTCTGCTGCGTGGAGTCCATGTCGTTCTCTCCACCGCCATGTCCGGCCCCTTCTCCGCCGCCATGTCCGGCCTCTTCCCCGCCGCCATTATCGATCATCTCTTCGTCTTGCCCCGTGTCATCATTGACTGCCCCGTCGGCATCCTCAACATCGTCATCCTCATCTTCAATTATCCACCGAGTATAGCCATCCATGAAACCAGTCATGAGCAGGTGCGCTTCGACACGACCATCGTCATGGGGGTCGAGCCAAACTATTCCTTTGCATTTTTGACGCGGACATAAAACCTCTGTCATGTTATTTTCCTTCATGTCCTGCACCGCCGACCGCAACCACCTGTCCACCATCGTTCCACTGACCATCGTCAACTCTGCATGGTAATAATAAACAAATTGATTATAAAAATGTGTGCATTCATTAAAGTCATACAAAAATTTGGCATGACCTTCCTTAAAAATAGAACATATATAGATCTAGATTTTGCCCGGAATTCGCCGAAACGGAAATAAATCGACATTTCGGCAAAACATAGGCAACTCAAAAGCACAATTTGGCGTCAACTCATGCCACACACAAAATTTCCATAAATCACACACACATAAACATATTTCCATTTTGCAAAAGCATGAAATTTTAATCACCTCTATCTCAAGATCGAGCACACGATGGAGATGATGTTGTAGGGAGATCAAAAGTGCTCAAAGCTCTTCTTGACAAAGATAAATCTAGTTAGGGGCAAATAGGTCACTTAACTAAATGCTACATCTACCTAGCTACCTAATTTGGAAGAAGACAACTTCAACTAGTGGAGGGGGAAGGAAAAAGAGAAAGGAGATGCATTAATGGAGGTGGTGTAGTTATAGCTAGGAGTAATGAAGAGAAAGAAAGGTAGGTAGAAGAGGGAGAGTAATGGGGGAGAAGTATTGAGGAAGAAGAAGAGTGAGAGAGGGAGGATGTGGGAGGTAGGGGAAAGGGAGGAGAGGAGATGGGGAGGGGGAGGTGGAAAAGGTGGTGGGTGATGCGTCTTAGCAGTAGCGCGGGAGCAAAAGTTCGCTGCTGCTAAGAGCGAAGCAGCAGCGCGCTTTCCTATCACACGCTACTGCTAAACGGGCCAACCGTGTGGACAATTTCAAAATTAGCAACAGCGACGTGACTAAAAAGAGCGCTACTACTATGGCATTAGGAGCAGCGCGCTTCCTGACACTACGCTACTAGTAAACTTTGGTCGTTGTGTACTGTCGATGGATTTTTGTAGCAGCGCGGTTTAAACATCACGCGCTACTGCTAAATTTGCATCAGTAGCGCGCTTTCCGTAACCGCGCTGCTACTAATTAGCAGCAGCGCCTTTTTTTATGCCGCGTTGCTGCTAAGATTCTGTGTATAAGGTTTTCCCTAATAATGTTTGTGCGTCAAGAGGTTTCAAAGGACTGGGAATCCTAGGACATGGTCGCTCAGGGTATTGCTCTTAGGGCTTGATGGTGGTAGTTAGCTTGGTAGAGTCATGAGACCATGGTGTGATTTGCCGGTGCTCTCTGACCTGGAAACTGGATTGATTTCAGAGCATCCACCATCATCACCATCAACATCGAGAATGTGGGTTGGGGAACCAATGAAACTCCGACATGTTTAATTATTCGACAACAAGCTACAGATGATCTCTTATCCGATACTATTCCACCAAAGTAAGAAGAATTGTTTGGTCAAGGCGGCGATCAGTGTCAACACATGGAGTCACAACATCAATCCCCTTTTCGATGAGCTTTTCATCCTTATTTTGCATGCTAGTCTTTGGGATCGGCTAAAACATCTCACCAGACTACATAGATCAGGTGAGCTCGTCTCAAAGTGGCTTGCGAGTGGATCTGAACAAGTTTTCCTAGGACTTTCATGGAAACGTAATTATTAAGCGTGTTCCAAACTTAAGCGAGTACTTAAGGGGGACGGTGGCAATTCCTGTTGTGCGGTAGGACATGGGGAGCCAAAGAAAGCGCACCCCCCCCCACCACCCACCCGCGTGCTTTGCGTGGCTCACTTTGTGTTATTAGACTGTCTGTTCCCACTGTTTATGGTCGTTTTTGTTCCTGTTTTGTGTTTTTATATGTTTTTTCTGGGTTTTGCTTCTTTTCATTTTCTATTTTCTTTTTCATTTTTCAAACCATACAATTGTTTGAATTCATGAACATTCTTTAAAATTAGGAACATTTAAAAAAATACATTATGTTTTCTAAAACATTCCGAACATTTTTCGAAATAAAAGAACATTTTTCGAATTACTGAACATTTTTGAAAATCATAGAACATTGTAGATTCTTGATTTTTTTTTGGAATTCAGAAACATTTATAAATTCAGGAAGATTTTTTGAAATCAAACAACATTTTTTGAATTTGTTATATTTTTTATTGAGGAACTTATTTTGAAAACGAAGAAAATTTATTATATCTGTGATTTTTTTTAAATGACAATATTTTATGAAATCCAAGAATAATTTTTGAATTCCTGAAAATTTTCAAATTCAATAATGCTTTTTAAATTCGTGTTTTCAAAATTATTCATGTAATTTTGGAATTCACGAGCATTTTTGAATTCCTGAACATTAGTAGCAAAACTCGTTTTTGCCAGCCGTAGCCTCCTATCAAAACCATCCTCCGATCCGATCTGGACGCGCATGGCCGGCTGCGCAGATTGAGTCTTGCCAAACATGGCGACGAGCACAGTCGTGGGAACGTATTGCCGGCAAGAAAAGCGTGCACGCATCGGTGGGATCGCCGTCGACCCTACCTGGTAAGCGGAGTTCATGTTCCCCGGCCCGATCAACGGCAGAAATACTTCTTCTCACCTGACGGAACTCGATCGTGCTTGTGCGGCTTGCAGGAGAGATCGGGCGGACCTGACGGCCGGGCCGGCAGGCCTGATCGCCGAGCGCGTCCTAGCGAACGACGTCGCGGACTACCTCCGCTTCCGTGCGGTGTGCGGTGTGCCGCACCTGGCGGCGATCCTCCACGTCCCTGCATGCCCACGGCAGCCTGGACCGCCGGTTCCACCCCGGCAGTGGATCATGCTCCCACAGACCTTGGGCACCGTCCGAAGCGCCGCGACTTCCTGAACGTCTCGACCGGAGAGCGTATTCAGGTGGACCTCCCGGAACTCTGCTATCAGTACGTGTTCGGGGCCACCTCCGATGGCGGCCTCATCGTGCTATGCGACAAGCGCACCTTCGTCGTCCGCCTCCTCAACCCGCTCACCCGGCAGCTGCCCAGCCTCCCTCCCGCCAGCGCGCTGATTGTACACGGGGAGCAGCCGAATGCATACCAGCGGGTACACGCTCCAGTTCCTACGTGTGCTGGGAGCCGGCCTCGCCGACGACTCGACCGTGGCCCTCCACTTTGACGCGACTTGGCTGGTCACCGCCAAACCAGGCGACAAGCAGTGGATGCGGTTGCACATCGGCTTGGGCGACGAGACCATTGCATCCTCGCCGTTCGCGGGCCGCTTCTACTGCGTCACCAGGAAGGCCATCATGGTAGTAGATACCACCACAACCGCAGACCACCGGGCGCCGCGGCTGGCAGTGGCGGCTGAACCGCGCGATCTAGGCTCTATGCGGTTGTACGACTGGACCGTGAAACTAGTGGACAATGGCGGGGAGCTGATTCTTGCGCGCCGGATCCCGTATGACAAAAGCAACATATCCCGAAAAGGTTATGAAGTGCACCATGTGGATCTGGAGGCAAGGATCACTGGATCTGGAGGCAAGGATCACCCTACCCATGCAGCAAGGGCTCGGCGGGCGCGCCTTGTTCGCCGGCACGGGCAAACTGGGGCCAGGGCATGCTCTCTTGTTGCCCGCCAGGTTGTTCCCTAATATCGATGCTGACACCGTTTACTGGTGTAATGGCTACCTCGCTGGCCCACCAAGAATTCTGGCCTACAGCCTCCCTTACCGTGGTGCTAGATCATGCAGTGCCATTGAGCCATGTCGTCTCCTAAATGGCTGTGTCCGACTCCAGCTCGATGTCAGCGCCATTGAGTCAGTGTCCCACTACGTCTGTGCTTCAAAGATCATCAGAAAGCAGCAGCGCCGCAGCGAACGGCTGGCGCTGAGGCGCTACCGTCAACGGATATGTTCACTAGATCAGTGTAACATTGGTGGCCAAAGGCAATAGGGGTGCTCAATTTCTTATTACCCTCTTTGTTTTGGAAAACGTTCTAAATAAACCGGCTGATTTTGTTGCTGTGTAAGCCGCCTCTCCTGGTTGACGCGTGTCGATTGGGCCCGCCACCCGCCTCTCCTGGTTGACGCGTGTCGATTGGGCCCGCCACCACTTATCCCTCATAGCGTTATCTTCACGCGCAGCTCTCGTCCACACAGATTCCTTCCGCTGGATTCCCTCGTCAACATTCACCACGAGATTTCACCATCTCCGGTCGTCACCGCTCCTACAAACCGGGGAAGGAAACGACGGTGACCACCGCAGCTAGCATCTCTGTCGCAGCAGTTGCGTCGCGTCACCATTCGCGTGCTTCATCGGAGCACCCCGTCGCCGCCGCGTGCGCGTGGCGGCTCCCGGTGCTGCGATGCATATAAGAGCTACTCTATGAGGAAATACCCTTTGGCTCTCGCATGTATATACACCTTATATGGGGTATTTTTTAAAATAATTAAACAAAAAGTCAAAATAGTTCAAAAGTATTTTTAGGTTAAATTTGACTTACTTGCGCACTAGAATATAATTTTTCACAAAAAACAATGCTGACTTCACAGCGAAAAAGACAAAAATTATTTGCTATTATAGGTCACTATTCATGCTTTTTGACCGAAAATTTATCTTTTTTGAAAAGAAGTCAAAGAGGAATTTTCTTTTTGTGGAACTGTTCTCATTAGTACAATGAAAGGTCAAGTTTATTTCAAAAATATTTTAAAAAAATTCTGACTTTTGGTTGAATTGCTATTTTTTCCATATAAGGTACATATGTACCAGGAACGAAATGTTCCCCTCCCTACTCTATGGTTGGAGCTCAGTTTCTTACTTCGCCGCTTGGATGTACTAGTGTTAAAAACGTTTTTATATTATAACACAAAGGGAGTACTAGAGTTGCTACTTTAATGTTGACTGCAAACCAGCTAAGTCAACCTTACGGTTGGGGCTGGCCGGCAATTGTGATTTCACTCGCTAAGGCAAGGTGAAGATGTATTTGATGCAATGGCGGTTGTTGGAGGCAGCAAATCGAAGAAGAATAGTGAAAGATTGTTACGACTGAAGGACCTGGCTACCAGAATCAAAATTGATCTAGCGGCCTTGTTGGATTCCGAGTTATTTTGGTCGGTGTCTTCCTAGCTCGACAACCTTAATATGTGGATAACGAGGGATTCAAAATTGATCTAGTGGCCTTGTCGGATTCCGAGTTATTTTGGTCGGTGTCTTCGTATCTCGACAACCTTAATAGGTGGATAATGAAAGAAAAATCAGTATCACTAATGTTTTTTTTTGTAGAAAGTACTTTATAATATATTTTTGCTATTTCTGAGCAACTTAATCACAAATTCATTCGTATACAAAACAAAGGTCAAAGTCCTTTGATAAGAAAAAGTCAAAAGTTACAGTTTTAGGAATGTTACCATGTTTAGAATGACAGCCTTTTGCAATAATAAAGGTGGTAAAATAGAGAGTAATATGCGCATATAAGATACAAAGTCACATTGGCAACAGATCAAAGATGATGTCCCGGCAAAACCGTGTTGGCCTTTAAAAAAACTCAAGGACTTAACTTACCAACAACTATAATGCACTTAGTCACACATAGTTTTGAGGCTATATTTTTTTATTATACAGCGGGAGGAGTTGTGGTTGTAACCATTTCAAGTGACAAAACTATTTGTAATATGCTTCATATTCAAAGAATCTTGTGCTTTCCTACAAACCTTTTAATTTAATGGCTCTGACTAGAAGAACGAATGCACGTCCTTTGTTTACCATTTTTAGAGGAACCTGCTTTGTTTAGAGCATCTTCAATGGATGATGTAAAATAGGGCATCAAATTATGGTTAGAGTAACATTTACATCACCTAAAAGTGTTTTTTTACATCACCAAAAACCTCTAACTCCAATAGATGATGTAAAATATGACACTAGTGCTCCAATAGTATGTGATGTAAAATAGGGCAGCCGCATGATAGCTGCTCCACAATTTTGTTTCCTTCAAATGCATATGTATTTGACAAAATATGAACTATGACAAACTTCGCAAAATCATCACACATAATCAATAATATATCAAATTCAACATCGAATCCACATAAAAATCACAGTCTCATAATTCAACATGTTAAACATAATAAGTTCATGACACACACAAACAAAAGTGCACATAAACAAAAATATAAACATAGCCTCTTGATACGTCTCCACCGTATCTATAAATTTTGATTATTTCATGATGTATTATCACTTTTATATTGTTTTTTATGGACAAACCTATTAACTCGGTGCCCAGTGCCAGTTCCTGTTTTCTGCATGTTTTTGGTTTTTCAGGAAAGCCGTACCAAATGAAGTCCAAACATGATGAAACTTTTTGGCAATTTTTTCTGGACATAAAGAAACCCTGGAAGCTTCGGTAGGAGACCAAACAATGCATGAGGGAGCCACAAGGCAGGGGCATGCCCCCCCCCCCCGGGGGGGGGGGGTAGGCGCGTCCAGGTGCCCCATGTGGCTCTGATTGCCCTAATTCCAAGCCTATAAATTAAAATATATTTGGAAGCCCCGAGGGCGAAACCTAAAACAATTATTCTGCTGCCGCAAGCCTCTGTTCTGAAGCGATCCCATCTGGAGGCCTCCACCGCTACTCTGCCAGAGGTGGAAACCATTGGGGAGGCAATCTTCATCAACTTTGTTGTCTCCAAGATGATATGTGAGTAGTTCCCATAGGACCTACGTGTCCATGGGAGTATCTCTCTCTCTCTCTTCAATACAATGATCTCATCTGAGGCCAATCTGATGTAAACTTTTGCGGTGCGTTTGTTGGGAACTTGGGATCCGATGAATTATAGGTTTATGATCCGATTATTCATTGAAAGTATTTGAGTCTTTTCTGAGATTTATTCTCGTGGCACCCATGTTACCACCATAGCCACTTCTCATGGCAGCCATGTTACCACCCAAGCCACCTCCCATGGCGGCCATTATACCACCAAAGATAGCTCCCATAGTACTCATTGTACCACCGTACCCACCATACATGACACCCATCATGTTACCAAAGCCACCTTCCACCATGTTCATGAAACCTCCCATTCCTCCGCCCATGCCGCAACCCATTCCTCCTCCCATACCGCCACCCATGCCTCCTCCATACCCATCATGTTCATCATGATTATGGTCTTCTTGGCCAACATTTTATCGCGAAAGCTCAACATATGTGTTTTGCTTTGCGTCGAGACCATTTGTATCCATGAACATAAGTTTTTCCACTTTCTCCTCGTCCACCTTAAGCTCATCGGCCGCCACGTTCCATTCCTCTAACTCCACCTTCTGTTGCTCATCCACAACCCTCTTCTCCTCCACTGCCTCCTTGTTCCTCTCGGCATCCGCCCTCTCTTCCATTTCTTTCAATTTCAAAAGCCTTTTTTTTCTTTGGCATACTCTTTTCTCACAATGACAATGGCTTCAAATCCTTCTTTAATATAATTTTCTCCGGCTTTTGATCCCTTTGCTTTTTTTCATCCATCGGGCCTCTGTGGCAACCGAGTGAGGAGTAGGGCTCCTTCTCTCTTCCTCATCACCATCATCGCCATCATCGTCGGCATCACGATTAACAACCGAGCTCTTCCTTCTAGGAAGTTCAAACGCTTCCTGGTTCTTCCACTTCTCCTCATGTTTGAGCTCTTTATAAATATTTAGGAAAGTGAAAAATCTTCCTTTCTTCTTCTTATCCCCATTCTTCCCTCTTTCTTGAAAGATACCTTGAGAGAAACCTATGTGTACATTATACTTTAGAGAAAGCATTTGAATGTAGCAAGAAATCACCTGGTCCTTTTCATCGCAACCACTTGGGTTCATATGATCGTGTTTGGTCAAGCAATCCCACCATTTTTGACATTGGGCAGATATAGTCGACCATCGGTGCCTGAGAGAATCGCCGATTGATAGTGACCACTTGTGTTGCGTTGATCAAAGAATTCTTTGATGCGCTTCCAATATGTCCTAGACGGTTGATCACTTCCAATGGCAGCATCAAGAGAGATGCGCTTCCAAGTTGTACATATCAAGACATCTTCGGTGTTCAAATAGTTTGCAGTTCTTCCCTTAGAAGCTTCAACAAAACCCTTGTATTCCAACTCAAGATTGTCACCATCATATGGTGTATCATATTTTTAGGATGGAAAATCTTGGGAGACAAAAATTTCAGTTGCAACATTTGTCAAGTGCATAAATGTATCATCAACAACACTACATATGCACACACACAATCTCATATTCTATTCATATCAACATGACAAAACAACAATAAAAAAGAAGAAGATTTTTGTACATTTTCAACATTTCATGTAACAAGTTGGAGACGATGGCAGCGGGTGTCGACAGCTCCTCCTCCACAGCCGACGACTGGATGAGAGGTTGTGGGGGAGGAGGTACACCATGAGCAGCAGCAGCAACCGTGGCCGGCTTCGTCTTCTTTGCCCGAGACAAAGCTGCGTCGGGGCGCGCAATGGCTGCTTCAAACCGCCACCACATGGTTTGCCCATGGGAGCCTTCTTCATTGCTAATAGTTCCATTTCAGTGGTGGCTAGTGGACGTGCGACTGCAAATCTATCGCGCTGATTTGGCTGAGGCATGGCGGCGTTGGGACGGGTGGTAGACACGGAGGCGACCATGCAGGTGCACTGGAGCGGTGTCGATGACCGCGGGGTCGGAGGAGGCGTCTGTGGGGTCCTGCGGTGGTAGGCAGGTGGCGGGCTGCTGGAGGCGGGAACGCACGCGCGTGGAGGGAAGGTTCCACGAGGAAGTTGGGGTTGCACGTGCGACTGCCCGCATTTTGCTCGAGCGGGCCAAGTATTGCAAATTTGCATCACTTGGTGTCCAATTTTACATCCTACCCTAGTATTGTTTTTGCATCTACATCATTTATTGGAGCACATTTATTGCCCCTCGCAAAAATCCTTTATTTTTTACATCTACATCATTTATTAGAGACAAATGGTTATTTTTTATCATCTATTAGAAGTGCTCTTACCTTCTTTGTTTACCGAAAGGGAATTATTTAGGTACACAAAGCCCAAGACAATGACTAAGGTAACCCGCAAGCAACTGTGTGAGAACCGCCAAGTACGCTTGTGAATGCGTCCTTTGGCGGAGTTGTAAGATGGGACGTTTGGTTTGCTCGGGTGGGCTATAGCTAAGCTAGCCCAGCTCGCCTTTGTCAGCCTTGTCGTAAGTTGCGCGTTAGGATGTGTTGCTTTTGCTAGCAGTTGCACAAAATTTCCTATACAACGTTCATTGTGTCGTATAGTCGACCCTTCATATGGAGTCGAGGAAACTGGGCAACCCAATTTTAACAGCGAGCTGAACGGATGCTAAATCATGTTTTCATTTTAGTTCTCTCCATTTCGGTTTCCTTTTTTTCCCACTCCTTTTTAGCCTTTTTATGATTTTCTTGTTTTCTTTTTTCCTTTCCTTTTTTTATATCTCCTTTTTCATAAATTCCAAAATTTCAAAAAATGTTCAGAATTTCAAATTTTCCAAAATTGTCCTCTTTTTCAAGAAATGGATGGAATTCCAAAAAAAGAGCTTTTGAATTTCAATTTTTTTCTCAGATTTCCAATATTTGTTCCCTTGTTCAACATTTGTTTAGAGTATTGAAAAAAATTCAAACTTTTGAAATTTGTTTACAAATTTCATTAACATTTGAAAATTGATTTTTATTTGGAATTTCAAATTTTAGTTCATGTTTGAAAATCTATTCACGTTTTGAAAAATTATTCATGTTTTCCAAATTTATTCACTTTTTTGAAATATCAATTTTGTCCGTGTTGTTATAATTTTTTTGGATGATCACACATTATTTGCCTTTTTTTAAAACTCACAAATTCCAAGGTATCTTTAACTATTTTTAAAATGTGTTTGGATCTGCTACACATAGTTCTTAAATATCGTGCTGCATGTTAATCACTTACACTTGTCAGATCTAGTGGGTAACCACACTCGTTCAACACCGGAATATAAGGAGTTTGAATCTTCGTAGTCGCTAGAACACTCGCAAATGGGCCGTTCCAACAAGGCTCTGTGTCTGTCGCGAGTCTATTTGATGCAAAATGCGGTAAACTGGAGCTCCTCAATTACGTGAGGGTACGTCTGGGTCTCGCATGAACTAGTTTGTGTCAGGCGTGATTTTTGGTCAAGAGCGACCCGGCTCTCCTTGAAAAGCAAGTTCTTCCTGACCTAGTGAGACAAGCTGGCCCTCAAAAGTCAATTTTTTGCGGTACCAAACGTTGGTCCTTGCCCAGTGAGGCTATAACAGATTTTACGGAGGAACCATAGGCACCCCAAGTTGCCACCTATGGATAATTATTGTGGCTAGAACTCTAATTGTTTTTGTGTAATTTAGAAAATATGTTTCGTGCCTGTCAAAAATATTTGTCATATTTTTTATAAGTGTTTATACAATGTAAAAACAATGTTCACATAAGTTTTAAAAAAGTTTCATACCATTCAAAAAAAGTATGTGATATTTAGAAAACTTTCATACATCCCCTCAAAAATGTTTATGACATGTTTTTGAAAATGTTTATACAATGTAAAAAATCATTTAATATAAAAAATGTTTCAGAACATTCTGAAAAACTTCATGACATTTAGAAAAACATATTCATGAATTTCAGAAAATATGTTCATGGCTTTTTTAAAAAGATGTTAATACATTGTAAAACAATGTTCACGTAATATAAAAATGCTTCATACCATTAAAAATGTCCCATGTCTGTTTGAAAATCTTAAACATTTATTCAAAGAAAATATTCCAAACATGTATTTGGAAAAAATGTCAATTATACATAAAAAGTATCTTTACTTATTAACAAAAAAGGTACAGATTATATTGAAAAAAAAGTCGACATGTATTAGAAAAAAAGAAAATGGAAAAAGGGAAAAGAAAACAATAAATGGGAAACAAAACACAGAATAAAGAAAGCCAAATAAAATAAAAACAAAAAACCGACAAAGACACACAGAAAACCAAAAACCACAACAAAAATCGATAAAAGAAAATAGAAAACACATGAAAAAACCACGTGAAGATGAGCCATATAAGCTTCCTCGAAACCTCTCCCCTAGGACCGTACCAGGCCGGCCAATGTGGCTCTCGCCTACTTCAAGACGGAGTACCTTCTCGCCTACTCTTTCTTGCAGTAGGCGGGATATGGCTTCCATACCATACCGCCTAACTTGATTAAGTTTGACTAATTTATAAACTGCTCCGCAGGCCTAGTCAGCAACCACATGACATGTGTCGTCAGTTATTCCAAACTGAAATGGTTGAATGATCTGTTGGACATTGCATGCACGGCTTTATATGGTGGCCGCTAGCATAGGGATGGCATCCGTCGGGTTTGGGTATGAGTGGAGCAGCCCCTGCTAAGCTTACCCAAGATGCGCTTTAAATTTTTATGGTGTTTGGACATCTGTGGAGCTCATACGAAATTTTCCACAAACAGCACACATGATCATCTTGGATGCCAAAAAGTTCAGTTTGTTTTTACTATTTTTTTCATTTTACTGTTCATGGGTGTATATGAGCTGGCATCGTTTTGAATTATCGAGTTATTTGGCCGTAGATAATCAGCTTCAGTTTCCACATTCTACTTGGTGCGCCAGTTATTATACTCGTACACAGAAGTTCCAACAACCCTGTCGTAGTTTTAACAAGCACAAATTCAAACAGGAAAACAGAAGGCGATAGCCACCGTTTAAGCACAAAAATAAATCATTAACTTCAGACTGCAAGTCCCACATTACACTTTGTGCACCAGTGTAGGGCGCAAGCAGTGCCAGCCTGAGAACTCGACTCAATTCTGAATGTTGTATTCGGTCTGCTCTTGACCTCTCGTTTCCAAAAACAATGAAGGCATTGTTTGATAAGAGGTATGGAACTGACATACAAAAACACTCCCCCCATTATTATTCTCATAAGGAAAATAATTCTGGCGTAGTTTGAACACCGGAAATGAAAATGAAGGAGATATTTAGTCCCCTTAAATTTGGTAATATGTGTTTAGTCCTGCCTTCAATTAATTCCTTGCTCTGTCCGTACTCCCTCCGTCTGGGTTTATTAGGCTCACTTACATTTTGAAGCAAAGTTTGAGCATACTTTTGCCCAATAATATATGAGTTGTATCTAGAAAAAATGGTATCACTGGAAACTTGATTCGAATACGAATCCAAGAATATAATTTGTATGACATCTCACTTCAAAATCTGTCTCAAATAAGTGGATATTTAGCATTTCAAATTTGTTTATAAAGGGAGTACTTCTGTCTTTCCAATGCACATTAAAACAAAAAAAAACTTTTCTCTCATCAGACAGGAATCAAGCCCAATAACATTCAACACATGGTCTCCTCATTTTTCAATGTGGGAGAAAAGGAGAGAGATGGTGGCTTCTACCTTGTCAAATGCATTTTCTACTCCACTCTATAATTTGTCTTAAAATTTCTATATGTCCACTTATTCGAGGACGAAGGGAGTTGTCATCGGTATCCATGTACAATAGCACCATAATTTGGAATAATATAATCTCGAAGGTCAAAACTGGTATAATAGTAATAGCTGCCACATCATCACAATTACTCCTGTACATATATAGCCGGCCATACTAGTGATAATTTTAGCTAGGCATCAATATCGAACTATCCACATTAATTGTAATGTAATTAGGCACCATACATATCATGAGTAGGGTAGTAATTTCAGGCGTGAAGGACACTTGGTGACGCGTACTCCTGAAAACTGCCTCGCTCCGGCCTATAAATACAAGTGGTGTGCTTGGCTTACCTTGCGCCACACCAACACGAGGACATTGTGTTTAGAGATAAGTCGCGGACATCGAAGATCATGGCTAGACCGGCGGTGATGGTGATGTGTGTGGTGTTCGTAGTGGTGGTGTCGCTGAGCGCGGTGGTGGCGGAGTTGGAATGCAAGCCACACATGCTTAAGCCTTGCGATCCAGCCATCATAGAGGGTAAGGCCCCTTTGAACTTGTGCTGCTCGAACCTCCGGGCGCAGAAGATGTGCATCTGCGCTTACTTGGAGAATCCGATGTACCAGGGCTACATCCAAGGCCCCTACTTCCTCAACACAATCACCTCATGCAACATAGATCCTGGAGTGTGTCCATTTACATAATACTAGGAATATGTTATTGTACATCTCTTTTTACAATAAATGATAACGCCTGCCTCTAGATTGCCTTTTAGTTTGTTATGTTTTAATATATCTATATCGGTATCTATATAGCAATATACAAAGATTCAAAGGGGCAAATCCAACAAATCTCGGTCATCAAATCGTGTCAATTCATCGACCTATATTGCACCAATGACGAGCGATCAACATGTTAAGCTTGCAATTAATATCATATCATATACTACTCCCTCTATCACGGTTTAGAAGGCGCACTTGGAAATTCTCTGGGACCTAGATGGTTATTTATTGATTGTGAGATGGGCTAAAAAATAGCATTCACACTACGCATGCATATAGAAATAGTATATTGAAGTACTAATTAGCTGCTAGAAATAAATGCAATGCGCCCTAAATCTTGTCTATTGTGAAAACACACGAAAATTTAACTGTGCCTTCTAAACTGTGACGGATGAAGTACTAGTATCAACATATACAATTCCACATAATTAATGTGTAATTGATAGCCTACCTAATATTAACATTTAATTAGTTTTGTCCCTGATATCACGTGCATTGCACGTACACATATACTAGGACTCACAAAAAGGTTTGTTATCTTTTAAATATAAACAAAAATGAAGAAGTAGTATTTCCAACCTTCCACATTAAAGAATAAATCTGAAAAATATAAGTGATTTATGTTCTATAATTATTTCATGTTGTCTCTCTCGACAGCCCACCCCTATCTTGACGACCGTCTGATCCTAACTTCCCCCTTGACAACTATGAGCTGATGAACCACCATTCTCCCCTAATGTCGTTCAACTGATAAGAAGAGTTGTGTCGTGGGCGCCAACAAGGTGAGTTACGGCAGTGACCAATTTGAGACCGTCTTTCCTTGATCAAGGTGACAGCAAGCAGGCCTCTGCTATATGCGAGTGGACAATAGGTGGGTGCGACCATATCCTGGAGTTGGGTGTCGACATTTCTTTTTTTCCTCTTTTTTTTTCTAGTGGAAAGAAATTTATGTACTAAATATTATTGAATGTCAAAAAAAATCTTGAGAAATGCAATATTTTTTGTTGAAATATGCAAGGAACTATGCGAAACACGCGGTTTTGTGTTGAATGACCAGGAATATTTGTGTACTGTAAAAGTTTTTTTAAAGTCTGAATCTGAAAGTTGAAAGCTCCAATTTTTGTACTTTCTGAAACTTGCAACTCCATTTTTTTGTAATTTTTGGAAGTTGAAAGTTCTAGTTTTTTTAATTTTGAAAGTTTTAGATTCCAAGAAACTCACGGGAAGACAAATCTTACATTCTTAAAAAGTTGATCCCCACTACTATCAATTATTTTAACATGCATACTGTCCACATCATCTTCATGCCACATCAGCTTCACGGCCCGCAGGGATCACCATAGTGCCATGTTAACATTTTCTTCTTCAATTTTTTCGCAAAAAAAAACATTTTCTTCTTCAATTAACATACCAGCCCAAAAGGTTCATTATCTATCAGAAGACAAACGACCTCGCTCTCACCAGCTATCCGCATCCTTGTCTCTTCCCCTTCTCTCGCCCCTCCACTTGATCTCCTTCAACACGATGCTCCGCCTGATTCCATAGTTCACCCAACCATGGAGTACGTCCGCACCGTGTAGGATTGAAACAATATCATGCTTGCTGTCCGGTGTCGTTCAAGATCCAAGCAGCAGCCCCGCAGCGAAGGTTTTTCTAGCCCGGCCGGATCACGGCCACTACACAACAAGTACACAACAGTCCCCATCAGCGCTCGCACCTAATGGGTTCTAGATCCGCTCAGGAGCTTAATCACTGCTGCCTGCTGGGACGGAGAAATCTTTCAGCCCGCCTCTTTGCATGCTCGACGTACTTGGTCTGCAGGTCATCTCTCTCTCACCCTCCCCCCCTCTCTCTCCTAATAATAATAGTTTATTTGTGTCCGATGTCTTCCATGTAGCTTATGTTCTAGTATAAACTATCAACGGGAATTTCATTACCTTTGAATATTATTATGCAGGCAAATAGTTGTTCGCGCCTGGAACGTTAAATGCTTCATCCATGGATGTAGTTCGGCATCTACAATGGAATCACAAAATATCATTTTGGTCATACCTTTTTTAAGGCTCACTTTTTTAATTGCAACCATATGTATATACATCAGCTTGAAAATTTTGGTGTAAATCAGGATCTTCAATTATGTCTGAGTGGTATTACTAATTTATCATGTTTTAAATTTCACCAGCGCCTCAATTTGGGAAATGCTTTCCATCTGCTGTTATGCACCGACCCCTTCGGCTATACTGAGTGCATCCTCTACAACATGCTTTGCTTCCATTTAGGATGGTTGATTTGAGGAGCTCCAAAGATGGTATGTTATAAAATGGTACATCGTTTTTGTTTTCAGTTTTGCTAAAGCACATCTAGATGTGCAATAAGTATTGCACATCTAAGTCCTATGTCATTGATCGTATGTTGAGATTCGTGTGGATTTTTTTTTTCTTTTTTCTTTTTGTCTTTATGCTTGATTCACTCACTTAGATGTGCAATAACTAGAGCACATCTAGATGTGCCCTAGACACATCCGTTTTCATGTGTGGTGGTTCTCGGTCATGTAGGTAAGTGATAAAGAAGGAAATATCCATGTGTTCACATAAGTACTAGGTATTTTCCCTAACTGCTAAAATAGTACTTCTATCCAATATTACTTCTCCACATTCCACGTGTGCACGTTGCTGACCCCTCTAAATCAATATGTGGGGTTTCAGTCCGTCCTTTTCCCTATATCAATGCACTGCACGGTGGCTGCCAACATGAATGTCAGTATTTGTTTTCTTTACATTTCATTGTGCATACAACGTGTAGTACTAAGTCTTTTCTAGCTTATCATGTTGCTAAAGTTCTTGAAGTTTTGGGCTCGAAAATTTTGCAATTTGTCCTTTCTGAATATGCTTATAGTGACGAGTATGTACTGAAAATGGAAACCTGGTCTACCACAAGGACATTACGACAGTGTTTTACTGAACATTTTAATTAAATATTATGACATTATCACCATTTGCTGTTTTGCATATCTCAACAATGGATGTATTAACTATTTCTCTCCATCATTCATTTGTAGTGTAAGCAGTTGGGGATCTAAATGGTACATGCAATCAATACCAATAATTTCTTACATATTGCCTTTTTGTAGAAAAACATATTTCCCTTTTGTTATTGAAATGATAAATCGCTTTTGCTTGAAATAATGCTTGATATTCTTTACATACAAAAGGAAATTATCAATTGTAGTTTACCAAAGAGCTGCAAGTGAATGCTTATATCAGATTTTATAAGGGTTCTTTCATCTAAGGTTGGAACATCAGATGTCATGTAAGCTTTTTTTTGAAGACAATTATTTTTAAGTGGCATTATTTATACATTCAGTGACTAAAACATCCTACTTTGGTCGTTCAGTGGTACAACTCATTTGCTTTATTTCCCTTTTATGAATATTTGTCCTCTAAAGAGCTCCCATCTATTATTTCCTATGCTTGGACCACTAATACCCCACCGCAACGCGCGGGGTATCATCTAGTTATATTCCCAAATGATAAGTGTCACACATCAGGATTGTAGCCCCTTGCACCGAACGTGTTGATCACCATTGGATTACATGCACAAATCTTAAAGTTGTGATGGGCGCTACGTCGGTGAAGGAAATATGCCCTAGAGGCAATAATAAAGTTGTTATTTATATTTCTTTATATCATGATAAATGTTTATCATTCATGCTAGAATTGTATTAACCAGAAACTTAGTACATGTGTGAATACATAGACAAACAGAGTGTCACTAGTTTGCCTCTACTTGATTAGCTCGCTGAATCAATGATGGTTATGTTTCCTAACCATAGACATGAGTTGTCATTTGATTAACGAGATTACATCATTAGAGAATGATGTGATTGACTTGACCCATCCGTTAGCTTAGCACGATGATCGTTTAGTTTGTTGCTATTGCTTTCTTCATAACTATACATGTTCCTATCACTATGAGATCATGCAACTCCCGAATACCAGAGGAACACTTTGTGTGCTACCAAACGTCACAACATAACTGGGTGATTATAAAGGTGCTCTACAGGTATCTCCAATGGTGTTTGTTGAGTTGGCATGGATCAAGATTAGGATTTGTCACTCCGATTGTCGGAGAGGTATCTCTGGGCCCTCTCGGTAATGTACATCACAATAAGCCTTGCAAGCAATGTAGCTAACGAGTTAGTTACATGATGTAGCATTATGGAACGAGTAAAGAGACTTGCCGGTAACGAGATTGAACTAGGTATTGAGATACCGACGATCGAATCACGGGCAAGTAACATACCGATGACAAAGGGAACAACGTATGTTGTTATGCGGTTCGACCGATAAAGATCTTCGTAGAATATGTAGAAGCCAATATGGGCATCCAGGTTCCGCTATTGGTTATTGACCAGAGAGGCACTACAAGAAACCTGTTAATGCATGATGGATTTCACGTGACGTTTTCAGAAACTGTCATCGATGGCATGGTACAACCCTGAAAGCCCGCCCAAGCCCGCCCAAGCCCGCCATAGCCCGTGTACCCTTTACTCATATAAAATGCTAACCCTAACCCTCCTCTCTTCCTCCGCAGCCCCCTCCCTATTCCCCATCAACCCCACACAGCGCCGCCACCCACCACCTCCTCGCCTCTCTCCTCCCACAAATCGCCGCCGGCCCGACTTCTCCTCTCCTCTCACCTCGTAGCTTCCAGATCTGCCTCGTCCAGCGCCCATCCTTCCTTCTCCCGAACATCGCTCTTTCTTGTGACCCTCGCAGCACAGCCAACCCCCGCCGATTCCGGCGACTTCCACCACTGCATATCACGCACTGTAACTAGTCTCCGGCCCCTCTGTCCCCCAGGCCGGCTAGATCCGCGGCTCATGTCTTCGGCGCTCGCTTGCGAGCATTAGCCCGTGGCTAGGGTTTCGGCTGCGTCGTCGTGTCCATCGTCGCCGCGTCTCCGGCGGCTCTGCTCCGCCACACACCGCGCCCCCTCGCGCCCTCTCCTCATCCTGGATGCCGCCATCCTTGTTCGGTGCGTTTGCCCGCGCTGATTTGCACGACAGCGACCCCAACCTCCTCTCCCGCATCTCCGGCACGATGGTGCGTCATATGGCAACGTCCTCCGCTGCATTTGGACCACTGGAGGCCCTCCCTTGCCCAGGTGAACACCTCAAACCCCTTTTCCTCTGCTCCAGCCCTTCTTTTCTTTGTAGTATGTGCTTTGGCTGACTGAGCGTGTTCATCCGTATATATTTGAACAAGTTACTGTTCTTGGAACCGTGGAACATATATGTTTACCTTGTCCAGTAATAATTTTGGTGTCAAGCTTAATAAAGAGGCAATCCAAATGGCTTGAAATGAGAAGTTTTGTGGGGGCTAATTGAGGCTTTATAGATTCTTTATAGTTAAGCACTTGTACCTCTGCCTATCTCCTCTACTGTGAGCCCGTGGCTGAACCATGCAGTGTTTCATGTAGACTATTAGCTTGCATGGGCCTGAAGAATGGAGTAATTTAGCAAGTAGGAATTCTGTTTTTTCTTGCATGAGCTGTTGCACCTCTAGTTTGTTCTATTGTGTCCTGGACAGTGAGGGGAATTGAAGTATTTTGTAGTTCATAATTTTCTGGTTTAATATGCAAATCACTTATACATATATATTTCACTTGTTCAAATGTGGTAATTATCTTGGTTAATATGCACAGTGTCTCCTGTTTCACTCACTAACTTTGTAGTGCTTGATTTGATATGTATAGTAGAGAAGTGAATGTATGACGGTGATGTCGATTGTTGGCTGCCGGTGTGAACCAACAAATATGCCGAGACAACAGGCAGTTGATGGAAGCATCCAAGTTGAGCCAGGTCAGCAAGTCGTGAATCTAAACACCCATGTTTCATAAGTGCACTCTAAATTTAAGCAAATGCCTTAAATATGTGTGTTCACTAGCAAGGGAATAATTGTATGCTCCGACCACTTGATACTTTATTCCAATATTTTTGAATGATACATACATCTGTTGATCAAGATCTCTTATAGCCACGATTACTCCTATTGTGGCTGTAGTACATGGGTTAGCATAGTCAATTTAAGTAACAAGAATCTAGTTGATGTCATTAAGCATAACTAGGATGTGAACCAGAATTCTAATTGTCTTTGGTGTCAAGCAGAATATGTTTGTTTCAAGTTCTGTATGAGGTTTGGCCACAATTCAGAAAATCATTGATCCTGCCAACTCTGTCTTTTACGTGTTAAGAGCTAACATGTATTTTCGTAGTCGTACTTCTGCCTTCATAGGATTTTGGACAGCAAGATCAATATCAACTTGATGTAGCCCACATTCTAGATATTCTGGACAATGGAGTTGGAACTTGCCTCTCATCAGTTATTCTATTCGATATAACATGTGTAGTGTGTTCTCTCTGATATGTTTTAGTTTTGCAGCATTGCTTTGCAATAAGCTAGGACTTTGTTTTGTGATATTTAAATATACAATATATCAAAGGTTTACTGGTGAACTGTTTGCATCATGCATAAATTTGGAAATTAATAGCTTAAGGATATTCTAGTTATGGGAAAATATGGACCCATGCTTGAAAAGGCAACTATAAAAATCACTACATTTTGAAAAATAACTTAGGTTTATTATTGCTCGGATCCAAGTAAGTAAAGGAAATAGAGATTATTAAGAAAATATTGATACTACTATTATCTATCTCAATTTTGGTAAACAATAGTGTGAATCTAGCATCTAACAGACTTCTCAAAAAAATAGCATATATGTTTTAATATGGTTTATGGTAGCTCACAGTCCGAAATTTGTGCTTGCAGGTGCATTCACATCACCTTATCTTGTGCAGGCTATGGAAAAATACTTGGCTGTTCTTGCTGCTTTGAAATCTAATATCTAACAGTCTTAAGAAGGTATATCAACTTTTTAATATGTATACCATGTGCTTCCTGGCATCCTTGCTCCTAGTAAACTGAATATGTATAGCACTAGGTGGCTGCACTGTAACTTTGTTTATTATACATGTAGTATGACATTAAAACAATACACGTTTTAGCATATCTTGTTTTGCTGCTGATGCATATACATGCTTGCACTATTAATATACATGCAGTAATGATGAATCATCTCTCACACATGCACAAGCCTTGTTCCTACCGTTGTCACCCTGTATACATATATACTGGTTCATTTCATTTCATTATTGTTTCCTGTTATAAATAATAGTATTATGTTTGTCAAGTGGGCAGCAAGTATTGTTTACTAGTCAGCCCTTTGAGATGTACTTGCAGCATAAATGTTGAGTTTTATGCCGCTGCTCGTTGACCCGTTTGGCGTAAACTTCAAATGTTCACGTGTCAACAAGTTTACACATCACGGCGAGGCTATTGTTTGTTAGTGATGCCATTTGTTGGCATGTTTATATGGCCTCAACTGCTACTACAATAGTACTTGAGTTATGTGATGTATGTTTTGTTTCTTTGTCATTTAACTTTCATTTGACAGGGTTTTCTTTGGTTAATTTTAGGCAACTTCATGTTTACTCTCATTTTATAGTAGATGCAATGTTATTCTCATTTGTATGCACTATAAGATTTAAGAATTTTGGACAACATATAGTTCATTTTTATTTTTGTTTTATTCTCTTATTTCTATGATCTATTCATATCTACAAATATCTAATAAGGTTCTTGTAAATATGCCAGGGAAGATTACGTAGAGAGCTACTTGGTGCTACCATCAAAATCAGCCTTGACGTGATAGTTACCACAGGAGGACCCACAGGAAGAACATGAATAATAGCCTCAATAGCTTATATGTTATGTTGAGTAAAATGGGTTGTACTGGTTCCTAACCTTGCTGTGTGATATATTGTCCATCTATGCTTGTAAGTTATCACTTCATAGAAGGATTTTGTAAAGTGCTATGTTGTATTTACATACGGATGGCTGCAAACTGGATCAACTGTGCAATGTTCTTACACTTTGCAAATACTAACTCTTGGGCCGAAATTGGCATTTGGATTTGTGAGACGCATTATGCAAAAAACGTTCTTGGTCAAAATTAGGCAGAAATAAATGGGTTAAAGAGGAAGAAATGAATGCGCTAACGGGCTCGTCCAGATTTAAACTGTTCCCAAATCAATGACGTTTTTTGTGACGGAAAATAGTATCCACGTAGGCAGACATGTCATTTGAATTGGTCAATTGAAAATCCTATGTGGCGTCAGTCCATGACGGATTGTTCCGGTCAAAGAGGTTTGGGCTTGGGCGGGCCTGGTGCAGATCCATGACGGTCAAGAACCGTCAAGGAAGGGATGATGTGAAATTATGACGCGATATACATGACGGATTTCAGATCCGTCATGCACGGGGGCCCATGACAGTTTTTCACTGATCCATGACGGACTAGATTCGTCATGTATTAACAGATTTCTTGTAGTGAGGTGTCTCGGTCATGTCTACATAGTTCTCGAACCCGTAGGGTCCGCACACTTAACGTTCGTTGACGATATAGTATTATATGAGTTATGTATGTTGGTGTCCGAATGTTGTTTGGAGTCCCGGATAAGATCACGAACATGACGAGGAACATGATATATGGGATAATAGTGTTTAGTCTCCGGAAGGGTTCCAGAATTCACCGGAAGGGGTTCCGGATGTTTCCTGAAATGTTTGGGTAAGAGAACACTTTATTTGGGCCAAAGCGGAAAGCCCACAAGAATTTTGGAAAGAGCAAAAGGAAGTTTTGCAGAGTCCAGGGGCCAGACGCCAAGGTCCCTGGCGTCTGGGTCCAAACGCCGGGAACCCTGGCGTCTGGTCTTGGAGTCCGAGAAGGACTCTTACCTTTCGGGAGAAATCAACTTTGTGTAGGCTTTATTCCAAGTTTCGAACCCAAGGCTCAACATATAAATATAGGGGTAGGGATAGCACCAAAGACACATCAAGAAACACCAAGCCGTGTGCCGGCAACCCCGTCCCCTCTAGTTTATTCCCCGTCATAGTTTTCGTAGTGCTTAGACGAAGCCCTGCGAAGATTGTTCTTCACCAACACCATCACCACGTCGTCGTGCTACCGGAACTCATCTACTACTTCGCCATTGGATCAAGAAGGCGAGGACGTCATCGAGCTGAATGTGTGGTGAACGTGGAAGTGTCGTACGTTCGGTACTTGATCGGGACGGATCATGAAGGTGTACGATTACATCAACTGCGTTGATAAATCGCTTCCTCTTTCGGTCTACGAGGGTACGTAGACACACTCTCCACTCTCATTGCTATGCATCACCATGGTAGATCTTGCGTGTGCATAGGATTTTTTTGAAATTACTGTGTTTCCCAACAGTGGCATCCGAGCCAGGTCTATGCATAGATATTATATGCACGAGTAGAACACAAAGAAGTTGTGGGCGTGGGTATATACATATTGTTTGCCGTCACTAGTTGATTCTTGATTCAGCGACATTGTTGGATGAAGCGGCCCAGACCGACATTACACGTACGCTTACGCGAGTCTGGTTCTACCGACGTGCTTCGCATACAGGTGGCTAGTGGGTGTATGTTTCTCCACCTTTAGTTGAATTGGATTCAATGAACAAGGTTCTTTTTGAAGATCAAAAAGCAATCACTATACCACGTTGTGATTTTTGATGCGTAGGTAAGAACGGTTCTTGCTCAGCCCATAGCAGCCACGTAAAACTTGCAACAACAAAGTAGAGGACATCTAACTTATTTTTGCAGGGCATGTTGTGATGTGATATGGTCAAGACATGATACTAAATTTTATTGTATGAGATGATCATGTTTTGTAACACAGTTATCGGCAACTAGCAGGAGCCATATGGTTGTCACTTTATTGTATGAAATGTAATCGCCATGTAATTGCTTTACTTTATCACTAAGCGGTAGCGATAGTCGTAGAATCAATAGCTGGCGAGACGACAACGATGCTTCGATGGAGATCAAGGTGTCAAGCCGGTGACGATGGTGATCATGACGGTGCTTTGGAGATGGAGATCAAAGACACAAGATGATGATGGCCATATACCACTTATATTGATTGCATGTGATGTTTATCCTTTATGCATCTTATTTTGCTTAGTTTGGCGGTAGCATTATAAGATGATCTCTCACTAAATTTCAAGGTAGAAGTGTTCTCCCTGAGTATGCACCATTGCTACAGTTCGTCGTGCCGAGACACCACATGATGATCGGGTGTCATAAGCTCTACGTTCACATACAACGGGTGCAAGCTAGTTTTGCACACGCGGAATACTTGGGTTAAACTTGACGAGCCTAGCATATGAAGATATGGCCTCGGAACACTGGAGACCGAAAGGTCAAGCGTGAATCATATAGTAGATATGATCAACATAGTGATGTTCACCATTGAAAACTACTCCATCTCACGTGGTGATCGGACATGGTTTAGTTGATATGGATCACGTGAGCACTTAGATGATTAGAGAGATGTCTATCTAAGTGGGAGTTCTTAAGTAATTTGATTAATTGAACTTTAATTTATCATTAACTTAGTACCTGATAGTATTTTGCATGTCTATTTTGTTGTAGATAGATGGCCCGTGTTGTTGTTCCGTTGAATTTTAATGCGTTCCTAGAGGAAGCTAAGTTGAACGATGATGGTAGCAACTACACGGACTGTGGGTCCGTAACTTGAGGATTATCCTCATTGCTGCACAGAAGAATTACGTCCTGAAAGCACCACTAGGTGACAAACCCGCTACAGGAGCAACGCTAGATGTTATAAACACCTGGCAGAGCAAAGTTGATGACTACTCGATAGTTCAGTGTGCCATGCTTATGGCTTAGAACCGGGACTTCAACGACGTTTTGAACTTCATGGAGCATATGCGATGTTCCAGGAGTTGAAGTTAATATTTCAAGCAAATGCCCGGATTGAGAGATATGAAGTCTCCAATAAGTTCTACAGCTGCAAGATGGAGGAGAATAGTTATGTCAGTGAACATATACTCAGAATGTCTGGGTACCACAACCAATTGACTCAACTGGGAGTTAATCTTCCTGATGATAGTGTCATTGACAGAGTTCTTCAATCACTGTCACCAAGCTACAAGAGCTTAGTGATGAACTGTAATATGCAAGGGATGGACAAAATGATTCCTAAGCTCTTCGCAATGCTAAAGGTTGCGGAGGTAGAAATCAAGAAGGAGCATCAAGTGTTGATGGTCAACAAGACCACCAGTTTCAGGAAAAAGGGTAAAGGGAAGAAGGGGAACTTCAAGAAGAACAGCAAGCCAGTTGCTGCTCAAGTGAAGAAACCCAAGTCTGGACCTAAGCCTGAGACTGAGTGCTTCTACTGCAAAGGAACTGGTCACTGGAAGCGGAACTACCCCAAGTATTTGGCGGAGAAGAAGGATGGCAAAGTGAAAGGTATATTTGATATACATGTTATTGATGTGTACCTTACTAATGCTCGCAGTAGTGCCTGGGTATTTGATACTGGTTCAGTTGCTAATATCTGCAACTCGAAACAGGGGCTACGGATTAAGCGAAGATTGGCTAAGGATGAGGTGACGATGCGCGTGGGAATGGTTCCAAAGTCGATGTGATCGCCTTCGGCACGCTACCTCTACATCTACCTTCGGAATTAGTTTTAGACCTGAATAATTGTTCTTTGATGCTAGCGTTGAGTATGAACATTATATCTGGATCTTGTTTGATGCGAGACGGTTATTCATTTAAATCAGAGAATAATGGTTCTTCTATTTGTATGAGTAATATCTTTTATGGTCATGCACCCTTGATGAGTGGTCTATTTTTACTAAATCTTGATAGTAGTGATACACATGTTCATAGTATTGAAGCCAAAAGATGCAGAGTTGATAATGATAGTGCAACTTATTTGTGGCACTACCGTTTAGGTCATATTGGTGTAAAGCGCATGAAGAAACTCCATTCTGATGGATTTCTGGAATCACTTGATTATGAATCACTTGGTACTTGCGAACCATGCCTCATGGACAAGATGACTAAAAACTCCGTTCTCCGGAACAATGAGTGAGCAACAGAGTTATTGGAAACCATACATACTGATGTATGTGGTCCAATGAACATTGAAGCTCGCAGCGGATATCGTTATTTTCTCACCTTCACAGATGATTTAAGAATATATGGGTATATCTACTTAATGAAACATAAGTCTGAAACATTTGAAAAGTTCAAAGAATTTCAGAGTGAAGTGGAAAATCATCATAACAAGAAAATCAAGTTTCTACGATCTGATTGTGGAGGTGAATATTTGAGTTATGAGTTTGGACTTCATTTGAAACAATGCGGAATAGTTTCGCAACTCACGCCACCTAGAACACCATGACGTAATGGTGTGTCCGAACGTCGTAACCGCACTTTATTAGATATGGTGCGATCTATGATGTCTCTCACTGATTTACCGCTATCGTTTTGGGGTTATGCTTTAGAGACGACTGCATTCACATTAAATAGGGCACCATCTAAATCCGTCGAGACGACACCTTATGAACTGTGGTTTGGCAAGAAACCCAAGTTGTCGTTTCTTAAAGTTTGGGGCTGCGATGCTTATGTGAAAAAAGTTTCAACCTGATAAGCTCGAACCCAAATCAGAGAAATGTGTCATCATACGATACCCAAAGGAGACTGTTGGGTACACCTTCTATCACAGATCCGAAGGCAAGATATTCGTTGCTAAGAATTAATACTTTCTAGAGAAGGAGTTTCTCTCGAAAGAAGTGAGTGGGAGCAAAGTAGAACTTGACGAGGTAATTGTACCTTCTCCCTTATTGGAAAGTAGTTCATCATTGAAATCAGTTCCAGTGATTCCTACACCAGTAAGTGAGGAAGCCAATGATGATGATCATGAAACTTCTCATCAAGTTACTACCGAACCTTGTAGGTCAACCATAGTAAGATCCACACCAGAGTGGTACGGTAATCCTGTTTTGGAAGTCATGTTACTTGATCATGACGAACCTACGAACTATGAGGAAGCGATGATGAGCCCAGATTCCGCAAAATGGCTCGAGGCCATGAAATCTGAGATGGAATCCATGTATGAGAACAAAGTATGGACTTTGGTTGACTTGCCGGATGATCGGCAGGCCATAGAGAATAAATGGATCTTCATGAAGAAGACTGACGCTGGCGGTAATGTTACTGTCTACAAAGCTCGACTTGTTGTGAAAGGTTTTCGACAAGTTCAAGGAGTTGACTATGATGAGACCTTCTCACCTGTAGCGATGCTTAAGTCCGTCCAAATCATGTTAGCAATTACCGCATTTTATGATTATGAAATTTGGCAAATGGATGACAAAACTGCATTCCTTAATGGATATCTTAAAGAAGAGTTGTATATGATGCAACCAGAAGATTTGTCGATCCAAAAGGTGCTAACAAAGTGTGCAAGCTCTAGCGATCCATTTATGGACTGGTGCAAGCCTCTCGGAGTTGGAATATATGCTTTGATAGTGTGATCAAAGCATATGGTTTTATACAGACTTTTGGAGAAGCTTGTATTTACAAGAAAGTGAGTGGGAGCTCTGTAGCATTTCTGATATTATATGTAGATGCCATATTGTTGGTTGGAAATGATACTGAATCTTTGAATAGCATAAAATGATACTTGAATATGAATTTTTCAATGAAAGACCTCGGTGAAGCTGCTTATATATTGGGCATCAAGATCTATAGAGATAGATCAAGACGCTTAATTGGACTTTCACAAAGCACATACCTTGATAAAGTTTTGAAGAAGTTCAAAATGGATCAAGCAAAGAAAGGGTTCTTGCCTGTGTTACAAGGTGTGAAGTTGAGTTAGACTCAATGCCCGACCACTACAGAAGATAGAGAGAAAATGAAAGGTGTTCCATATGCTTCAGCCATAGGCTCTATCATGTATGCAATGTTGTGTACCAGACCTGATGTGTGCCTTGCTATCAGTTTAGCAGGGAGGTACCAAAGTAATCCAGGAGTAGATCACTAGACAGCGGTCAAGAACATCATGAAATACCTGAAAAGGACTAAGAATATGTTTCTCGTTTATGGAGGTGACAAAGAGGTCGTCGTAAACAGTTACATCGATGCAAGCTTTGACACTGATCCGGATGACTCTAAGTCACAAACCGAATACGTATTTTTATTAAATGGTGGAGCTGTCAGTTGGTGCAGTTCCAAGCAGAGCATCGTGGCGTGATCTACGTGTGAATCGGAATACATAGCTACTTTGGAAGCAGCAAATGAAGGAGTCTGGATGAAGGAGTTCATATCCGATCTAGGTGTCATACCTAGTGCATCAGGTACAACGGAAATATTCTGTGACAATACTGGTGCAATTGCCTTGGCAAAGGAATCCAGATTTCACAAGAGAACCAAACACATCAAGATACGCTTCAATTCCATCTGCGATCAAGTCAAGGAGGGAGACATAGAGATTTGCAAGATACATACGGATTTGAATGTTGCAGACCTGTTGACTAAGCCTCTCTCACGAGCAAAACATGATCAGCACCAAGACTCCATGGGTGTTAGAATCATTACAATGTAATATAGATTATTAACTCTAGTGCAAGTGGGATACTGAAGGAAATATGCCCTAGAGGCAATAATAAAGTTGTTATTTATATTTCTTAATATCATGGTAAATGTTTATTATTCATGCTAGAATTGTATTAACCAGAAACTTGTACATGTGTAAATACATAGACAAACAAAGTGTCACTAGTTTGCCTCTACTTGACTAGCTCGTTGAATCAATGATGGTTATGTTTCCTAACCATAGACATGAGTTGTCATTTGATTAACGGGATCACATCATTAGAGAATGATGTGATTGACTTGACCCATCTGTTAGCTTAGCACGATGATCGTTTAGTTTGTTGCTATTGCTTTCTTCATAACTATACATGTTCCTATGACTATGAGATCATGCAACTCCCGAATACCGGAGGAACACTTTGTGTGCTACCAAACGTCACAACGTAACTGGGTGATTATAAAGGTGTTCTACAGGTGTCTCCGATGGTGTTTGTTGAGTTGGCATGGATCAAGATTAGGATTTGTCACTCCGATTGTCGGAGAGGTATCTCTGGGCCCTCTCGGTAATGTACATCACAATAAGCCTTGCAAGCAATGTAGCTAACGAGTTAGTTACAGGATGTAGCATTACGGAATGAGTAAAGAGACTTGCCGGTAACGAGATTGAACTAGGTATTGAGATACCGACGTTCGAATCTCGGGCAAGTAACATACCGATGACAAAGGGAACAACGTATGTTGTTATGCGGTTCGACCGATAAAGATCTTCATAGAATATGTAGGAGACAATATGGGCATCCAGGTTCTGCTATTGGTTATTGACCAGAGAGGTGTCTCGGTCATGTCTACATAGTTCTCAAACCCGTAGGGTCCGCACGCTTAACATTCGTTGATGATATAGTATTATATGAGTTTTGTATGTTGGTGACTGAATGTTGTTCCGAGTCCCAGATAAGATCACAGACATCACGAGGAACTCCGGAATGGTCCGGAGATAAAGATTGGTATATGGGATAATAGTGTTTGGTCTCCGGAAGGGTTCCGGAATTCACCAGAAGGGGTTTCGGATGTTTCCCGAAATGTTTGGGTACGAGAACCCTTTTTTGCGGCCAAAGGGGAAAGCCCACAAGGTTTTTGGAAAGAGCAAAATGAAGTTTTGCGGAGTCCAGGTGCCAGACGCCAGGGTACCTAGCGTCTGGTCCTGGAATCCAAGAAGGACTCTTGCGTTTCGAGAGAAACCGGCTTTGTGTAGGCTTTTACTCCAAGTTTCGACCCCAAGGCTGAACATATAAGTAGAGGGGTAGGGCTAGCACCAAAGACACATCAAGAAACACCAAGCCGTGTGCCGGCAACCCCGTCCCCTCTAGTTTATCCTCCGTCATAGTTTTCATAGTGCTTAGGCGAAGCCCTGTGAAGATTGTTCTTCACCAACACCGTCACCACGCCGTTGTGCTGCCGGAACTCATCTACTACTTCGCCCGTCTTGCTGGATCAAGAAGGCGAGGACGTCATCGAGCTGAACGTGTGCTGAACGCGGAGGTGCCGTACGTTCGGTATTTGATCAGGACGGATTGTGAAGGTGTACAACTACATCAACCGCGTTGATAAAATGCTTCAGCTTTCAGTCTACGAGGGTACATAGACACACTCTCCCCTCTCGTTGCTATGCATCACCATGATAGATCTTGCATGTCACTACAAGAAATATGTCAACTTATGACCTTTTGTCAGTGACCCTGGAAGAATTGGTCAAAAATCTATGACCATTTTAGACCAATTGGTCAAAAGCTGTTCGGGGGGCTCCAAACCCTAAACCATTGCGACCATTTTGGTCAGAAAGGTCGTAATTTCCTTACACGAAATGGTCATAAAGCAGATAGCACTAGTCCGCTGCTTTATTTCTAGCTGATCATGACCAATATAGATGGTCATAACCTTGTCAATTGTGGTGGATTGGTATGACTTGGCGCCACCTCATCAGTTTTGCCTATGTGCATGTCCATGTGTCAATTTTTGCCCTAGGTTGTGAAGCAACCTATATTTCTGTCATTCCAAAAATTCCCCAAAAAATCTCATAAATTCTTTGGGTCATATCTTCATCAAATATGTAAAAATACTTCCTTGCCTAGTTCAAAAATAATTCAACAATATTCATTTTCCTATTCTGTTCACAACATCACTTTATGAAGGAAGTGCTATTTATATATTCTTGATTGCCCTCGGAATTCTTGGGCACTCTTTCCTATCCAAATCATTGCCGCATGACAAAATTCAGCTCCATTTGCCTGGAAAATCTTGCTCGGCAAATTTCCAAAGTTTTTGGCCACCTAGAAGCATTGTGAAGGAAGTACCTTTTTTATATATCCAAATGACATGAAATTTATACAGTTCCTTCATATGCCCAAATTATCACCCTCCTCCAAATTGCAGCTCAGGAAAATTATCTATTTGAGCCCAGGTTCAATTTATATTTTATGGCCAGATTGGCACGTTGCAAAGCAAGTGTTATCTAGACCCCTCCTATTAACCTCAAACTCTTTGGGCACTCTTCCATACCCAAATCATTGCCACATGATAATATTCAGCTCCATTTTCCTAGTAAATCTTTCTCAGGAAATTTCCAAAGTTTCTACCTCGAGAGAAGCTTTGTGAAGTAAGTACTATCTAGGCTTACCCAAATGATCTGAAAATCTACCAAGACATAACCATACCTATGTAACTTACCTACACCAAATTTGAGCTCATTTCATTCATCCAATTTCTCTCACTAGTTTTCCAAGTTTTTGTCCATTGAAGAGCATTGTGAAGGAAGTACCACTTTGGAATGTCCAAATGGTATCAGTTTTCTACAGTGCTTTTCAATGCCCAAATAATCATCCTCCACCAAATTTCAGCTTAATCCATTCATTATTTTGAGCCCAGCTTCAACATTCATATTTCTGTCCAGTGTGGTACTTTGCAAAGCAAGTACCACCTAGGATCCTCCTTTTGATCTGACAATTTGCTAAGACATTCTTCTTAGTATATGATCATCCTCAGCAAAAACTCACGCCCATTGGCCATGTGCATTTCCCGTATCGCTAATCAAACACTTAGCTGCTAATTCATGTTTGAGCATCGATCGGTCTCCTCGTGAGAATCTTATGTTGTAATTTTCTTCCTAGAACCTACCTGGGGAGTGCCCAACCCACTATACAGGCCTAGGCTGCCCAGAACACATGGCAACGCCACGGTCACGCGGTGATCACGCGTCGGGCATGCGAGTTTACGCGCTCTAGAGTTGGGGGCCTTGGCCACCGCCCAAACCTCGACGTATCGCCATCAAACCATGTATTTATGATTAAATAGGTACTTATGTAACTATAAATGATTTTTGGAAAAAATAAATAGTAAACTATGAGGCAGCTGCAGTTCAAATTTGACCCGCTTCCTCCTAAATCGGCGGGAACTTGTCTTTTTCATCAGAGGTGGATCAAAACTTTTGACGCCCAACAATTTTGTCAATTGTGCATTAAATATGGCCTAGTATTTTATAAAAATGATTTGGTCCAATTTTGCAACAATTATTTGGGAGGTCCTTCACAAAAAACCTCCTTTTGGGCACTCGAAAAATGGAAAATGGTTTTTTCGTCCAAAGAAAATGAAAACTTCCTTAGGCAACATTGTTTGCCATTCCAATATACACCCTTGTGCACAATATGGGATCATTTGAACAAATTATGCCATGAATGTGGCCATAAGATTGATCATTTGGCTTGAAAGCCATTGATATCCACACGTGATAGCTCGATTTTGAGAACACTTTTTTAAAATAATTGCCGTATTACAAGTTTGTTATTTTTCCTGGGAACTTGGCCACATATAATGACACAATGCGAAGGTTTCCCAATTTTTTGATTTTTTTTGAATTTTTTATGCCCGTTTCAAAATGCGGTCAAAACGGCGGGAATGACCGTTCCTAGCTAGTGGTTGAATCTTGAATTTTTTTGGTGTTTCTCTGATTAAATAGGTACTTATGTACCTAGAAATGATTTTTGGAAAAAATAAATAGCAAACTATGAGGCAGCTGCAGTTCAAATTTGACCCGCTTCCAACTGAATCGGCGAAAATTTGTCTTTTTCACGAGAGGTGGATCAAAACTTTTTACACCCAACCATTTTTTCAATTGTGCATTAAATATGTCCTAGTATTTTATAAAATTTATTTCGTCCAATTTTGCAACAATTATTTGGGAGGTCCTTCACAAAAAACCTCCTTTTGGGCACTCAAAAATGAAAAATTGATTTTTCGTACAAAGAAAATGAAAACTCCCTTAGGCAACATTGTTTGCCATTCCAATATGCACCCTTGTGCACAATATGAGATCATTTGAACAAACTATGCCATGAATGTGGCCATAAGATTGATCATTTGGCTTGAAAACCCTAAATCTTCACGCGTGATAGCTCATTTCTGAGAACACTTTTTTAAAATAATTGCTGTATTATAAGTTTATTATTTTTCTCGGAAACCTGGTCACATATAATGACACAATGCAAATGTTTCCCAATTTTTTGATTTTTTTTTGAATTTTTTATGCCCGTTTCAAAATGCGGTCAAAACCGCGGGCATGACCGTTCCTAGCTAGTGGTTGAATCTTGGAATTTTTTTGGTGTTTCTCTGATTAAATAGATACTTATGTACCTAGAAATGATTTTTGGAAAAAATAAAGATTAAACTATGAGGCAGCTGCAGTTCATATTTGACCCGCTTCCAACTGAATCGGCAGGAATTTGTCTTTTTCACCAGAGGTGGATCAAAACTTTTGACACCAACCATTTGGTCAATTGTGAATAAAATATGGCCTAGTATTTTAGAAAAATGTTTTGGTCCAATTTTGCAACAAATATATGGTAGATCCTTCACAAAAAGAACTCAATTCGGGCACTCGGAAAATGGAAAATGGATTTTCCGTGCAAAGAAAATGAAAACTTCCTTAGGCAACATTGTTTGCCATTCCAATATGCACCCTTGTGCACAATATGAGATCATTTGAACAAACTATGCCACGAATGTGGCCATAAGATTGATCATTTGGCTTGAAAGCCATTGATCTCCACACGTGATAGCTCGTTTCTGAGAACTTTTTTTTAAAATAATTGCCGTATTACAAGTTTGTTATTTTTCCTGGGAACTTGGCCACATATAATGACACAATGCGAAGGTTTCCCAATTTTTTGATTTTTTTGAAATTTTTATGCCCGTTTCAAAATGCGGTCAAAACAACGGGAATGACCGTTCCTAGCTAGTGGTTGAATCTTGGATTTTTTTTGGTGTTTCTGTGATTAAATAGGCACTTATATATCTAGAAATGACTTGTGGAAAAAATAAATAGCAAACTATGAGGCAGCTGCAGTTCAAATTTGACCCGCTTCCAGCTGAATCGGCGGAAATTTGTCTTTTTCACGAGAGGTGGATCGAAAATTTTGACACCCAACCATTTTGTAAATCGTGCATTATACATGGCCTACTATTTTATAAAAATGATTTGGTCCAATATTGCAACAAATATATGGTAGGTCTTTCAAAACTCATTTTGGGCACTTGAAAAATAGAAAATGAATTTTTAGTCAACTACGACCAATTTTCTAGTTAACTGTGACCAATTTAGATGGTGATGACATGGTACGCGTGTATTGCATTTTGATTGGTCCGTGGGTGTTTCACGCGGATCGTGGATGGATCACCGTCGGATGCTCCCGGATCCAACGGCTGTCCTCACCCGAAGCCCACCTAAGCCGAAACCCTAGATCTCGTGAGTCGTCTGCACATTTTCCATCCACCCCCCCCCCCCGCCGCCTCCTTTCTTTCTCCCCTCGCTCTATTCTCCTTCCTTTCTCCCCTCCCCTGCGCCACCCGCCCCTCTGCCGCTCGCGCGCGCCCCTCACCTCATCCGAGACCACCGGAGATCCCCACCCTCTCCTCTACCCCACCACCGCCAGCACCCCCCCACCTTTTGCTTCTTTCCCAAGCACCCGAAACCCTAGCCCACGGCGCAACCATGGCGACCGAGCTCTGGATCCGCGGGCTAGAGGTGCAGCACCGGATCCGGTCCAGGGCGCAGCCATCATGCAGCACCACCACCAGCTGGACCAGTGGCTCGCCGGTGGCGTGGGTGGGGTGTTTCGCCAGACAAAGTATGCCCCCTGCCTCCCCGTGCCCGACCGCTCGCTCCGTCTCAACCTCGCCGTCTCGTAGGACCTGCGCGGCTACCTCTAGGACCGCTGTCGGTGTCAAAACCGGCGGATCTCAGGTAGGGGGTCCCGAACTGTGCGTCTAGGCCGGATGGTAACAGGAGGCAGAGAACACTTTGTTTTACCCAGGTTCGGGCCCTCTCGATGGAGGTAATACCCTACTCCTGCTTGATTAATATTGATGATATGGGTAGTACAAGAGAAGATCTACCACGAGATCAAGCAGGCTAAACCCTAGAAGCTAGCCTATGGTATGATTGTTGTATATGTTGTATATATATCGACTAGCCCGGCCTCGGTTTATATAATGCACCGGAGGCCTAGGATAACAAGAGTCCTAGCCGAATACGCTGGTGGGGAGAAGTCCTTGTCTTGATCGCCAAGTCTTGTGGAATCTTCCTTGTATGTGGTAGCCGTCCGAACTGGCCCATGAGTATACGGCCACGGGGGTTCTCGGCCCAATCTAATTGATCGGGAGACGACGTGGTGAGTACCCCCTAGCCCAGGACACCATCAGTAGCCCCCTGAACCGGTCTTCAAGTTAGGGACGCTCCTCCATTCTTCCGAACTATTCTTCATCTTCGGTTGTCGGTGTTGAAAACTGGTTCAACCAATCTTCTTTATCTTCAATTTTGAGGATCGCCGAAATGCATTCGACGAGTTTACACGTCGGGTATCCGAGGAGACCCTTTAAGTTTCCGGTCTTTATCAATGCCTTGTTTATTTTTATGCCACACCTCGGGTTTGAAGTTGTTCCCGGGAGGCAGGGTCCTCTTGCGTCCGAGCTCCAACGCCGGACTGCATTCAAGGTATCTTTTGCAGCCGAGCACCAACACCGGACCGCTTCCCAGCTCTAGCACCGGAATGTATCCGAGTTCCAACTCCGGACTGTATATCCAAGCTCCAACACCGAAATATATCCGAGCTCCAACGCCGGACTGTGTCCAGGCTCCAATGCCGGACTATATCCGAGGTGTCATATCACCTTGGTTCAAAAAAGTTGAAGGAGTTTAGCCAAGCTTAATGCCGGAAATGCCCTCTATGGAGCCAGCCACTAGCGCCCGAGCTTTATGCCGGACTGCTTCTGAGGTGGTGCACCACCCCGACTATGGGCCGATTTTTTGTCAATATTTTTTATTGGTGCAATTTATTCTCTGCCGAGATATATAGCCAGTAGCCCTCAAGGTGTGTATCGGTCTAAAACCCGAGATGCACATGAAGGATGACATAAGACCGCTGATCCCAGTAGCTGCTGAGACTCACGTTGATTTGCAAAATCGGCCTGAGGATCAAGTCCTAGATCGGCAGAATACTTCGGGACACAAAAGCGGCGTGCTCAGTCCTCAAGACTCAGGTTGGGTGCGGCCGACCAACCTGAGGATCAAAATCTCCTCGGAAACTATATTGCACATAAAATTTTCTGCATTAGACAAGCAATGCAGTAGCCCCCGAGACACTGGTCGGGTGGCAACACCAGATCAGGGGATCGATGTGCCCCTTTAATATTTGTAAATAATAAGCCCGAAGCCCAGTAGCCCCCGAGCCTTAATGCGGGCACGGGTGGCCGAATTAAGGATTAATATCCATAGTAAAATCACAAATTATGTGTAATGACTCTATGTATCCAAGTACTTTACGTCATTAATGCTCGGATCCGCATTGTACAAAACTTTGTTGACCGACCATCGGCTTCCACCTCCTTGGCCAGTAGCCGAGGAGTGTTTGTCCTACTTTATAAAGCCTTTATGAGGGCAAAGATTTACGACAAACAAGGCAATCTGGCCACACGGTTTTATAAACAAAGGTACGCAGAGAGATATGTTATATTACTGTTTAACAGAAGAAATGTATTCCAAAGAAAATAGTCCCGCTATCGGTTCCTTTCTTTGGGTTGTCATGCTAAGCATGATCATGAAACCTCAGCTCGAATGTAAGAGCAAAATATCGAGGATTTAGTTTGGGAGGCCAGTTAATAGCCCCCGGTAGTGTTCGGCGACAGTCGAGGTCAAGCCGTAAACACTTCGGCCAATGTTATGAATGGCCCGTCATAGTCATCGGATCGCTGACCAGTTTACGCTTATTGTGACAGTCAGTTTTCGGCTTTCTCCACTAAGGTGCTTAACCATGTGAGCTGGAAGCACAATCGCAGTGGTTCTCCCTTTGCACGCCTAGCCGAACAAAACGGAACGTAGGAAGCAAGTGCAGGAGCCGGGCAACCCAACTATTGACCGAAGACACAATTCGAAACCGATGCATATATAGCAATATCTGAGAATGTTTTTGCCGAATCCCTAAAGGTGTCCGGCGTTGCACTGCGAGACTAATGCTGGAAAAGCACAAATAGTTTAAAAGTGCCAAAAAGCTTGGAAAACCAAGAAACGTCAGTAAAAACATGACGTCCGAACAAGATCAAGTGTTCGGTGCCAATCCGAAAATTGGTCTTAGAAAAAAGAAGTGCTTCTGTCGTCCTTTAACATGACACATCCTATCTCAAGACTTCGAGCGGGTCAGCCTACGGCTTCAACCTCCTATCCCGAGGGCGGAGTACTTCTCATTAGGCCAGTTTAGCAAACTAAACTCTAGCGGCTTTGAGAGAGAAATTAGGCTCCCCGGCTAGTGACCGCACACTCGCGTCGAAAAAAGGAGTGATAAATAATAATAATAGAACTTTGCAACGACTGAGAAGAAGAACACTTATTATAAAACGGCTCAAATAAACTTAAGAGCCCCCAAGTGACTTGGGTAGAAGAATGATTGCATGTACCGAAGTACTTATATCATATCTATGTTCAACCGAACTTTAAACGCGTCTTAACCGACCGTCGGCTTCTCCCTCTTCGGTTAAGGACCGAAAAGTGTTATGTACTCCATCGGTCGAGAATATCGACGGTGTTTCCAATAACCAGGCAATCAGGCCATAAGGCTGTAACAGACAAAGCGCGCTCAGGGAACTTATGCTATATTACTGCGAAGAGTAAGAAGCATCTTCGAAGAAAATAGTACCCCCACCGATACCTTTCTTCGGTGCTCATTGTTATTATGAGACTTGTGCAATAGATTTTTTGTACTCATGAGTTCCGTTGTGTGCCGACCATCATTGAATAACTATAAGAGCGCTAGCTTTCGGCTTCACCCAGTCTGAGGTCCGGCTCGGGTGACCCGATCGTGACAATCGCAGAGGTGCTCCCTTTACTCCCTAGCCGAACAATCGGGAACGTAGGGGTAAACACAGGAGCGAGGCAACCCAGCTTGCAAATCGCTTAAGTCAATGTGGTGCATATTGTGGCGTAATACACGAACAAGGAACGAAGCCGTACAAGTATAATCATATGCAACAGGAAAAGCTTCATAAAGGAAGCCCCCAAGTAAACGGGGTATTTGAATTTATGCGTCACAAACAAAGTTTGGACAAGGAAATTTTTTAGAAGCAACTTTTTTCCAAAAAAGTATAATGCTTGGTCGAACCAAACGCAAGTTAGAAATTAAAGCTTTGAGCATGAAAGCGACTTAGCTGGTTAATGTGTTCGATATTGATGACGCGGTCCGAGCTTGATGCGGGGCAAGGTTCCATCCCTCAAGCCGGCCCCGAGGTGGCGGAGCGGAGAGCTTGACACGCCGAAGTGGTGACATAGCACGATCAATGCAGACCGGCAGAGTGACGCCGAAGTCCCCGGATCATTTTCCTATGCACAAAAAATAGTGCAAACCGGAGATAATAGTAATAATGATAATTAAAAAAATCGTTGCATAATAAATAATTTATGCAAAGTGAGTAAAAAAAGAAATATGGCCTGGCGCCGAAGTCAAGTCGATGCAGGGCGTCGGCGTGATGCGGTAAAGGCGTGGCAAAGCCTGAATTCGCAGGTCGGTCCGAGCTCCGAGTGCGGCGTTCGCCGGACTATGTACGGAAACTGACAGAACCACCATGCGACTGTCGTTAATGCATCCACCATTTGATAGACCTGTGTACATATGACGAACAAACCAGAGTAATAATTCCTTGGGAAAAATGAACCCAAACAAGCAAAAAATACTGGGATTAATAGCACCTGGTTTATTTGTTGTAGCAATCCGAAGGAAGGTGATTCCTAAAATTGGGACCCGCTCCGCACACCCATTGCCTGATGGGCGATAAAACGACGGCATGGCAATGCTAGTAAAGGTTGACTCGCCGAGGCAAAGCCCTCGGCCCAGCTAATGTGACGGAGCTGGTCGGCAAGTGACGTCGAAGTGTCCGGAGTAGGTTGATGAAGAGATGGTGAAGCCCCCGGTCCTGCTGAGATGTCGAAGCCTCGATGTCAGCCGATGAGTCGAAATAGGTCGGTGTGATGGACACCAGCTTGAAGAAGCAATAGTGCGGCCCTGTCGATGCAGGTCGTGACGTGGTCGATGCCAGCTTGATGAAGCGACCGTGCGGAGATGCCCGCTCCGTGTAATCCGTGGGGCGGCGATGTTGGTGATGATTTATCCTTCGCGATGCCGGGCTCTTGTTCGGCTTGCCGAGATGATGATCCGAAGAAGTTGAGCTCGGCTCGACAAAGCGACGCCGTGTCTAGCGCAGGTCGGCAGCCGTGGAGTAATATTGCCGGACTGGTTTGACACCAGCATGATGTTGAAGATCATGTTCAAAAGATCTTACAGTTAGTGGGATGTGTTCGGGAACAAAACACAATACCCCATACAAAACTTCCTTCAAAAGGGATGTCCGAAATCCTGTTCATAAAAAAGATGAACTCGGGTCGGATTCGTTTTCGCGCAGAAAACAGATCCGAAAAGTGATGCACTAATCGGAAGGTTCCCGGAGTTTGGACGGTCGGATCGAGCCGAAATTTTGAGAGGTGGTAGATATAGGATTTCCGCAGCCGATCAACGGTTGGATCTTCCAAAGGACGTACGAGGTAGTAGCTGGACATCACGCCCTAAACTCATCCAAATTCCCGTCCAGATTTGACAGGGCTCCGATATATCGTGGATTGCCAGAGATTCCTCCATCGGAACTCGACGAAATTTTCCAAGGTTGTTGTAGACTCAATTCCGCACAATTCCACCAAAGCGATCGTCAAAGTGATACTCGAGTAGGTGGTGGCGACAGATACGAGTTCGCTGTCCAAAAAAAAAACAGCACGGTCGCTTGAGGGCAATGTTGACGTTGAGCCCCCGAGCTCCATAGATGATTCCTCCGTGATCTTGATAGAGATCGGAGTTGATGTTTGATGAAGGCCCTCGTCCAAACATGGTGATTCGAACACGGGGCGCAATTCTTGGTCGAACCAAGGTGACCAGTCGAACTGGTGACGGAGACGCCGAAGTCGCAGTTGATCTGCCGGCGAGCCATTGATCCTTTTGTCGATCACACAGCGGAACTCTCAATGAAAACACCAATGTCGGTGTCAAAACCGGCGGATCTCGGGTAGGGGGTCCCGAACTGTGCGTCTAAGCCGGATGGTAACAGGAGGCAGGGAACACTTTGTTTTACCCAGGTTCGGGCCCTCTCGATGGAGGTAATACCCTACTCCTGCTTGATTAATATTGATGATATGGGTAGTACAAGAGTAGATCTACCACGAGATCAAGGAGGCTAAACCCTAGAAGCTAGCTTATGGTATGATTGTTGTATATGTTGTATATTTATCGACTAGCATGGCCTCGGTTTATATAATGCACCAGAGGCCTAGGATAACAAGAGTCCTAGCCGAATACGCTGGTGGGGAGAAGTCATTGTCTTGATCGCCAAGTCTTGTGGAATCTTCCTTGTATGCGGTAGCCGTCCGAACTGGCCCATGAGTATACGGCCACGGGGGTTCTCGGCCCAATCTAATAGATCGGGAGACGACGTGGTGAGTACCCCCTAGCCCAGGACACCGTCAACCGCGTCTTCACGCTCGAGGAGGACCTCCACGTCGCCGCCCAATGCATCGACCTCCTCAGGGTCAGTCCGCCCCCCTTTCCCCCTCCCCCGTCCATTCTGCTGTGGCGGTTACTTGTGCACTATACATGTTCGCCAGAATGCCTGATGGATCGGAACGGCCCCGTGCCGTGCGTGCAGAACGAGTCGGCGATGAACACGGAGGGGATGTGGCGCTGCGTGGAGGAGAAGGAGGTCGTGGCGGCCGCGCGCGACCAGCTCGCCGCCCAGCCAGGCTCGAGAAGGAGTGCGGCCTCTACGAGCGCAACCTCAAGCGCGCCATGGAGTCATGCGACGAGCTCTCCTGGGAGAGCGACGACCTATGCAAGCGCCTCAGGGACGCCCCCGACGTCAGTAACATCACCACACCCCGTATCCCTTTCCTTGCTCATATTATCAGTCGATTTCATGCTTGATGGCTCCTGTTATCCACTGATTGCTACATTCTGGATATGATTTACTGTCTGCTCTTGTGTGCTCTGCCATTGGGAAAGGAAAATTAGTTAGTTGTGTCAGCTGATGACTAATTATATCTTCCATGGATTTTAATCACTTGATGCATATTCAGTTTGACTAGTTGGTCTTGTTACATTGTTTGTTTTTGGTCTATCAACTGTAGTAGAGCTCCATCACCTTCAATCAGGTGATTTAGTGTTGGATCAACTGTAGAGCTCCATCACCATCATTGAACACTCTGCTTGCTTGCATGAAACTCCTGTATGCTACTGCGGTGGCTGCTTTGTATAATTACTAGTGCAGTGCTGTTTAACCAACCTGGTCCTCCAACATTCATCTTACTCACGCGCAGCTTACTGAACAAGTGCAAGCGCCGCAGAGGGACAAGAAGATACTCAAGACCAACCTAAAAAAAGCAGAGGAGGTAACATGTTATCTCAATCTTGTACTTGCAACACCTATGTTCTGTACCTGCAACTTATCGCCCTCTCAGTGAACATTGCTTCATGCAACACTAATGTAGTCTTGACAGTTTGAAGTTTCTTTTGCATGTTTAATTCAAGGTTAAGTTATTCGAGGAGAAAAGAGCTGTTGACGAAGCCAACAAGACGCTATTGTGCTTACTGGAGAAGGAGCAGAAACATCGGTCCGAAAGGAAGCACTCCGCCAGCAATTCCACCAAGGTAAAAGCACCAACCAACCCAACCATAAAAGCTCAAGTGTTTACTGATTTAATTTAATCTGGTACACACACAGCACAGGCAGTACAACTGTTAGTCGAAACCTGAATTACCCTACTGTCTGGCTACCTTGACTACATTAACAATGTCATTCTTGGTGCTGCAGCAGAAGCGCAAGTCGTCGAGCCTGAAGGACACGAGCCCGATCGGCCTAGCCATCGATTTCAACAACACAGAAGCATGCAGCCAAACTCCCCAGACTGTAGGGTGCACAAGAAGTGAACCCAGTCGGTTGTCCTGACATTCTCTTCTAGGTAGCTTGAACTGAAGTGAACTGAACAATCCACCCTTATGCATCTGGGCTGCTTGCCTCATCTGACTAACTTGCTGGGTTAATTTGGTTGGTTCTTGTTGGTAGAACCTCGGTCATGTAGCCTGCATTTTCCATTTTCCTCTTCCTGTTGGTAGCTGCCTGTGTCTATCATGATCCTTTCATGAGAAAAATTAGGAGTGTTACCTTGGTAATGCCACACATCCCGTCTCCTTTCCCCCCTGCAATCTAGTCTAGTTTAAAATATACATTTCTTTGTCTGCTCTTGTGAGCTCTTCCCATTAGGAAGCTTGGCTAGCTGCCCATATCGTTTGATGAACTATACTATTATCCATTGCTTTTAATCAGCTGATGATGCATATTAAGTTTGGCTAATTTTGTTACATACATACATGACTTTGTTTTGGTCTGGCAACTCAATTGTGATGCCATTGCTGCTGCTCTGTAGAACTTCTCTATGTTCAGAGCATGCATCCTAATTTTCAATCTCGAGAATGCACTTCTGTATGTTTTTGATGTCAAACACTTATGCATGACTAATTGTTAAGGTGATACAATTTCTTTAGTAGACAAGCTTGGAAACTTAGACTACAGACTGTTAAACTGTTACTTATTTAGACTATAGAATTTTTAATCTTAGACTACTGGTTTATCTATGTCTCATATCATGGATTTGACCTGTACCATGCATTACACATGTGTTGATACAATCATATAGCTTATCTGATCAAACAATCTGTTCATGTTATCTTTACCTACTACTCTTATACCTTACCAAAACAAAAATAATTCTAACTAGGAGTAGTGTTTTTGTTCAGATTCTGTATTTATTACTACTGACATATTGTCGTGATTTACTTTTTGTACTGAATAGATCTTTTTTATATTCACAGGTTTTAGCGATCAGCCGCAGCTCTTTCATCAAAGGTGCATGGTGCAACCGAGGACAAGCACTTCATGTCCAACCAAGGTGCATGGTGCTTGCAATTGAAGAATAGGAGGTCTATGAAATTTGAAGTTCAAAGCCAGATAGCCCTACTCAGCAAAGAGTCGTCTCTTTTGTTTGACTGTAATAGACTGTAAATATTGTTATATTGTAATAGTAGGCATATTTGGGTTGTAATAGACTATGTACAGATTGTAGTAGACTTAGTTAGTGTTATTTGATGAACTACATTTGTACTGTTCCGTTTGAAATATTGATTATGTATGTGATTTGAAAATGTGTGCAATGGAAACCCGACTTGTGGGACCCACTTATGAGAAAAATCTGAGCAATTTTGAATTTTTTGTCAAGTGGGCCTAATGTGTGAGAAGATGACAAATGGGACCAGCCCCAAAATATAATGGCCCAAACAAAGTTAAAAGGCCCCGGCCCAGAAATAAATAAAAGGCTGAAATGGGCTTGGCCTATGTAACTGGCAGGAAAAAAATACATTAAAAAGGCCGAATTGTTGGGCTAGGCCCATGTAGAAAATCGAATTGGACCGGGCTGAATCTTGTGCCACATCAGATTGCCACGCTGGATGCCTACGTGGCCTGGAGAGGTTGCTAGTGACCAAAACGCCACAGTAGACGTATTTTGGTCATAAACGTCTACGACCATTCCAGAAGAAAGGTCGCTATAGTCAGTTTATGACTGCCAGCTTTTGACCTTATGTTTTTGGTCACAAAAAGGTCACAATTTGAAAACAGTGACCACTCGGTGACCAATAGTACTGGTCACAAGTTGACATATTTCTTGTAGTGTGTGCATAGGATTTTTTTTTGAAATTACTACGTTTCCCAACAATTGCTATAACAAATTGTTCGGGGCAACTAGGGTCGCAGAGGGAGGCCGCCGCCGCATGGGTCCCATGAAAGCAACCGCCATCACATTGTCGGGCTGCACAGCCGGTGTCTTGCCAGCTTCGCTGGCCATCATCGTCCACCACCCCCAAAACAAAACCAGATCTGTGTTCAAGAGTGGAGGCCTTCCTTCCCCTCCAGCTGAAGCATATCCCTGCAAGGCCACTCCGATGGGCGGCGCAATCGAATATGGAGATGATATGGGGAAGCGAAGGCTATTCTTTCCCTCGCACTGAAGCATATCCCTCCAAGGCTCAACGCGGTCTAGTGAGCTTGTAGCTGGACACGGGGAAGAGGAAATGGGGTTCTGCCACGACCAACAATAGACTAGGTTAGCCTAGTCCGCTATAATTTTTTTGAAATGTATCCCGAATGTAAATATTTTTGCCCGGACTATTGAAACGTAGTTTTAAATGTATGTGGATAGCATCAGATAGCTGGCTCCACGTCCGTGTCCACGGACTAACACCCCCCGTCTAGGACGGATGCGATGTCTGGTTTGCGTGTCAGCGTTGCCCCATAAGTTCTTGGTACTCCACGTGTTTTTTCTTTCTCCTCTCTCAAGATGACTAGGGAAAGCCTTCCTCCCCTGGATCTTCACCGGTGAGTCCTGGATTCACCTCCCCTCAGCCTGTCGCTCCGACGGCTGGTGGCGGGGAGGGGATTTCTGGTGCCTCGAATCTGGTTAATACATAGGTAGGGTTTTAGTCCTCGCAGGGGCGGCGTTTTAACGGATGCTAGTGGCGCTTCTTCAAATCAGTCTATCATACTCCGATCATCCTCAAGTTCGTCCATTGTGACGGATTAGACGAAGCTACAGCGTTGATTCCTGCCGGTTCCTCTTGGTGGTGAGGTTAGGGTTTCTCGTCGTGCGTACGCAATGATGATATTTGGTGCCAGTTTCTTCAGATACATTCAAGGAGCCAACGGCGACGACTGCGGCTCCAGGGCACCGGTCCTTAGGGGACGTGCGCGAAGACTTCCCGGCTATCATCGACAAGGTCAGGCAAACTCCGGTATGGGAGCGGCGACAGAGACGTGTTAACGGCTCGTTTTGGCAGCGGCATTGGTCGTTCAGTAGTCCATAAACCTTGATGTAATTTTTATTATGTTTGAGGTGTTTTGTAGTTTCGGTGAATCTAGACTTCATCCTTTTCGCCAAAAAAAGTTCATGGTACTCCATCGGTGTAGGGCCGACATTAGAAGATCAGGGGACGACGTCCCTTCCCTTTTTTTTCTTTGGATGCTGATAACGCCCACACATGTCGCATATTAGACATCCGCCCACACATCATGTGTGGCGTAAGCAGGAGGCAGCTCACACGGACCATGTGTGGGCAAACATTAGAACTGTCCACATGTGTGGGCATAGCTACTTTATGCCACACGCCCAACAAACCTACTACTCATCCTCAGCCCGCGTGTGTGGCACGAAGCAAAATCTGCCCGCACGTCATGGTGCACCAGTGGGATGACACTTTAGTTACCCCAGGGGATGGCAATTTAGTCACCCGAGATGGCAAGTGTAGTTGTAAAAGCATGGCAACTTGTTTTCCATGTCTAAGTAACGGTAGTTGCCGCGTGTATTCAAACCATAGTTTCCATGTGTGATTAACTAGTTGCCACGTGTGGTCCAACCATAGTTATCATGTATGATTAATCATAGTTGCCTTGTATGGTTAATCATAGTTCCCATGTGTGTTTACTTAGTTGCCACATACGCACAACTGCAGTTGCCATCTAGCAATGAATCATAGTTTGCCATGCGTGTTTACCTAGATGCCACTTACGCGCAACTGCAGTTGCCATCTAATAACGTACGAACGTCATGTGGGCGAAGAGCAGTTCGCCCACACACGCGTGGACTAGGTGGTGACTGTGTGGGCAGAAACTAGTTCACCCACACAGCGCAGCTGGCAACTGCGTGTTGCGAGTCATGTGGGTGAACTCTTCAATGCCCACACACACGATGAAGCCCACGTGGCACTGAAAATCTAATAGATTCCTTTAGAATTCGTGCAAAACAGAATCAATGTGTATTAACGCGTGTGGGTGAAGTACAAATATGCCACACGTGTGGAGGTCATTTGGGTTTTCTTTTCATTCGCTACAACAACTAAAACGCATATCGTTCCGGCTTACGCTCGTCGCCTCGAGTCTCGACAGCATTATCGGCTGGCCTGCCTAGGAAATTTGGATCTAACTTCATCATATGGCCACGGTTATGTGGTAGCATCTGATTCCTCGCTGCCTTGCCGGCAAGGTGGTGACGGCGACACGAAACCAAGCCACACCACCATGCATCCGCGAGCAAAAGCTTCCATATGTATCGGGAGGCGGAGTCCGGCAGCTATAGTTCAGCACAGCTGACGCATCGGTGCAGGAGCGGGCGTGGATGCGCATGGCCAACATGGTAAGGACAATGGTGGGCAGTCCCAGTACGCTGGAGCCGGAGGAGACCAAGTTCTCGTGGGAGCTCCAAGATCTGCTCAACGAGGACTTGGGCCGGTGGCCTGGATCCTAGGAGCTCCAAGTTCTCTTGGGTCGCCCGTTCTGGCAAGCTGGCGGGCGGCGCGGGCGGCGGTCCATGGTGGCCCAGTCCAGGGCGCCACGGGGAGCGGCTGCTCGCTCTTCCGGCGGGCGGTATGGTGGGCGACGGACTCGGGCCGGCGGCTTGGATCCCACGGGCGGCAGTAGGGCGGCCTGCTGCTCCTTGGCAGCGGTGGTCCATGCTTCAGGAGGTCGGTGCCGACGGTTTGTCTCTCTGGCGTGTTGTGACGGTGCGGATCCGGTATGCGGTGGTGGATGTCGTTCGTCGGCGCACAGGTGTAGGGAGCCGACTTGGTCCGCACGGGTGCAAGCTTATTTGTTAGTGCTCTTCTCTCCTGTTGCGTTGTGGTGGCGTCGGTCCGAGGTTTCTCGTCGTGCATCACTGTGTCGTCGGACAGATCGGCACCATTGATCACGGACATGGCGTCATTCGAGCGTGCTCGCGGTGGCCGTCGGTAGTCACCGGGTTGTCTCCCCCCTGGTCCACCGGGACCGGATGAGGATACAGGTGTGGGCGCCTCCTACTATGGAGGTGCCGACCCAAACCCGTTGGCTGATACCGGGCTAGGGGTGAAAGGTGGTCCCTTTCACTCTTACTACTGTGGTCGGGTTCTCGCGACGGAGATGGTCGGCGGTTCCTAGGGGCATGGATGCCGGGGCGGCGGCCCCGGACGGCGGGCCTCATGGTTGGCTTTCTGGCAGGCTCCGTAGTGGCGGTGGTGACTCCATCTTTAGGTCATGAGGGCGACTAGGGATGTAGTGGCGGGAGGCCCAGGACTGCTCTGGCAGTGCCCAGATCTGGGGTGGGCAAGCTTGACCCTCGTTGTGGTAGTGGCATGTTCTCCATGTGGTGGTGCAGGCGAGTGACCGAGCGAAAGCTCCGCGCTTCTGACGCCGGCGACGGTGACGCATGTGGGTGTCGCTTGCTTCTTGAAGACAACGTCGTGGATCCAGTACCTGTGCCAGGGCTCACGGTGAAAATCATTGTCTGCTCTCGGACTCGGCAGCGGTGACGCTTCGTGCCTTAACCCTCCTGGGGTGTTGTCTTTGAGCTTAGGGGTACCTGTCCATGCCTCGGCGAGGTGTTAGGCTTGTTCTAGGCTTATGTTTTATCTGTTGATCTGCTGTGTAAGGGGGCCTCCCCACCATATTGTATCATTCGGCCATGGACTCTGGTTTATTGCTTTGTATATAAAGTGGGGCGAAATCCTATTTCGAGAGAATGACAAGCCGGCCAAGCGCATAGTGGATGCACTGAGTCTGTAGACAAGGCCCCTCCGGGACATTAGCTTCATCAAGAAGATTGCATAGTATGATCCAAGGGTATGTAAATAGAGTACTACTCCGTTTTTGTCTACTCTCTTCTTTACCACATGGTTTTCATCTTGAGAATTTCATCAAATCAATAAGACTAGATAATTAGGATAGATCCAAGGGCGTGCTAATACTACTCGGAGGTAAGAGGATATTATTAGTGTGCCTATGCGGTGAATATAGACTTTGTGCTATGTACAACCAAGATAGTGGATAAGACATAACCAAACCACAATGTTTAATAAGGAAAGATATCCAATCATTAAACCGTCAGGAATTGTTGTGCACACGACACATTCGGTTAGGATGTTAATACAATTATTTGTGTATTGGGTAACATAAGGTAGATCTGTGGACCATAATGAGTTGTGTCTTCGTAAAATGTTGTGATTAGTAATACTACTGTGAATGTACTTCTATTTATCATAAGCCATGGATTCAAATACATGTTCCTAGCATGGCATGTGTACAATTTATTTACTTTCTTTCCCGTTTCTCGTGGACTAATGTGAATAAACATAACATTGCTCATGCCGTTTACAATATAGAAAAATTCTAAGATGTCATTTTCAACTTGCATATATGATAGATATTGTCTTAACATTTCAGAGGTAGATGACGTGCTCCTCAACTACGAGGTGGCTGTGGTGGCTTTGTCAATTTCAATTCTTGTCTGCTCATATAATAGTGTATTTTCACAGATATGAGTGTTCAAGTGTGCCTGATAAGTGCTATCGCGTCGTCCTCCCCTAGGGCGACTCGGGCGGCCATAAACCTAACCGTCGCCGCCGCAACCTCCCTCCTCCTCTCCCTCCGCCGTCGCCGGGCTAAGCCCGGGGGCCGACGACGGTGGTGGGGGATCTCCTCTCTCGCGTGTCTCCGGGGTAGGGCAGACCCCCAAGGCGTGTGGTGGTGCGACAAATCTGGGATCTGCGGCGTGGCGGATGGCTGTAGGCAGCGGGAGGCCGGCCCGTCCTCAGATGGCGACGGCTTGGCGCGGTGGAGGGCTGGGCTGCGGGCGCTGCGGATGGCCCTTCGGGCGGCGGCAGCGGCTGCGGCCGGCGGCGGCCGGCTTGGCTGTGGTGGCGTGCTTGGAGGGCCTGGTGGTCTCGTCGGTGACACCTCCGATCAGATCTGTTCTGACCAGTGCAGCCGGCGGTGGTGATCATCTCTTCCGTCAGAAGTGGTCGGCTTGAGGTTGGGTGTTCGGATCTCGGGATCCGTCATCTGGCACCAGCTGCGAGTCGGGGAGACGTAGTTGCCAGTGAAAACCGAGCCGACGACGGGCGATGGCGGCGTTCCACATCGTTACCTTGATAAAGGCATCATCATGTGACTACCGTCGACCCACTCGTATTGCTCTGGGGGAAACCCTAGGATCTAGTGTTCTAGACCGGACGATGGCGGCACTACGGTGTCGTTTCTCTCTTGGGAGCATCGTTTTGTGGAGCAGCGCTGGAGTCAGAGGCAGGAGGTGGAGCAGCTTTGTCTTGCACGGAGCTTCGGTGAAGATGTCAAGTCATGCCTGATCGACAGGTGCTACGCTTGGTCATGCCTGGTCGGCAGGTGCTATGCACGACAAATTCTCCAAGGGCTTCAAGTTGTGTCAGCTGGTGGTACTTGGCAGCATGGCGCTGAGGTGTATCAGTGGCGACCACGACGTGTTCAGTTGTTTGCACGCAGGCAGGAGGCGTCGTGGTGGCATCGACGATAAGTGAACCGAGCAAGGTTGATGCATTAGTATAGTTCTGAAGATGGAGCGATGGCAGTTGGCGGCGGCGACCTCTCAGAGCACGCCGGACCAGTGTGTGTCCCAGACCCGGCAAGTGGCTAGGTTGGGGTCTCAGGTCTTAGCTGTTAGGCTTGGCTGCGATGTCTGTTTGGTATTAGGCCCAAGCTATCTGCGCCCCTTCATCAACTGGATAGGTGTAGTGACAGTTTGTTGCTTAGACGGCGGCTTTACTCTTACTATTGTATGACTTTGTAAGGTCTTGTGAGAATAATTAATAAAGTGGCCGTATGCATCGCCCAGATGCAGAGGCCGGGGGTCATCCTCCTATTCTAAAAAAAGTGTGTTTAAAAACATAACTTTTTTAAATACTCACCGAGACTGTAATGGATAAAGATAAATCATCATCATCATTACAATGTAATTTTTTGTATTGATACACTAGTAGAAAACAGGGCTTTGGTCCAGGCCGGGTCAGCCCATTAGTCCCGGTTCAGTCCAGAACCGGGACCAATGGGGGCATGGTCCCAGTTCGTGAGCCCAGGGGGCCGGCCGGGCCACGTGGGCCATTGGTCCCGGTTCATCTGGAACTTTTGGTCCTGGTTGGTGGGATGAACCAGGACCAATGGGCCTCGCTCCTGGCCCACCACCATTGGTCCCGGTTGGTGGCTTGAACCGGGACCAAAGGCTCCCCTTTAGTCCTGGTTCATGCCACCAACCGGGATCAATAAAGTGCCTATATATACCCCCTCGCGTAAGAGCAGAGCACACTACTCTGTTTTTTTCTGGCCGAGGGGGAGAGGGCTTGGTGGTGCTCTAGCTCACCTCCTATGCACACAAGGTGTTCGATGGAATGCCCGAGCCACACTACTTAAGCTTTCTCCTCTCCAAGCTCGACCTCCAAGCTCCATTTTCCACAATATTTGTCTAGGTTTAGCGGTCCGTCACGCCCCGTCCCCGTCTTCACCGCCGTCGATCACCCGCGCCGAGCTCATCGCCGGCACCACCGTGGTGAGCCTCTTGTTCTTATCTTCTTTCTGAAAGGAAAAATATTCTTACTTGTATGTTTACATAGATACTTGTATTATTTTCTTACTTTTATTATTGCATCTTATATAGTGCGATGGTTTTGGTATCCACCCCCGTCGGCCCTCGTCCTGTCTATGATTCGGATGTGGTATATATATTATCTTTATAACTATTGGTTCATTTATTGTTTATGAAAATTATGCCGACCAACGTGAGATAGATTTTATTTATGTAGGATGTATGTGAATCGGAAATGCCAACCGACCCTATTGTAGAGAGGTTAAATTTAGTTGAGAAGAAAACAATTTGTTGAAGGAAAAAATAAAAAAATTGAGGAGGAGAAGATGATATTGGAGTTGCATGTTGCGGATGTCGTCGATGATCACAAGATCAAGATGGATGCAATGCGCTTGAAGATTAGAAAGATTAGAAAATATGCCATTCATACCGAGGCTTGGTATCATTATGCCGTTGGATCAATTGTTACCTTGGTTGCGATTATGATCGCATTTGTTTTCGCATTGAAATGTTTTACATAGTTTCAATGTATGGTTTAATTAATTAGATGCTCTGGAGAGCTATATGTTGTTAGATGAGAACTATGTATGCACTTTGGTTTTAATGTGATGATGAACTTTTATTAATTTGGACACTTAATTATATATAATGCACGCAGATGAACCGGCAATGGATGTACGGTGACAGACACACCTGCGAGTACATTAAGGGCGTGCATGAGTTTCTCGATGTGGCTGAGGCAAACAAGCTGAATGGTTTTATGTGTTGTCCATGCACTGAATGTGGGAATACGAGGTCTTACTCTAACCGGAAAATCCTTCACTCCCACCTGCTTTACAAGGGTTTCATGCCACACTATAATGTTTGGACGAGGCACGGAGAAATAGGGGTTATGATGGAAGACGGCGAAGAAGAAGAGTACGATGACAACTATGTGCCCCCTGAATATGGTGATGCTGCAACGGGGGGAGCTGGTGAAGATCAAGAGGAACCAGACGATATGCCCAATGATGCTGCAACGGGTGAAGCTGCTGAAGATCAAGAGGAACCAAACGATGTGCCCGATGATGATGATCTCCGCCGGGTCATTGTCGATGCAAGGACGCAAGGCGAAAGTCAAAGGGAAAACTTTGTTTTTGCTACTCTAGCTTTTGCCAATTTTTCTTATGCCACTCTAGAGTTTGACACTTCACTTTTGCCACTCTTAGCTTTTGACAATATATCACTTTTGCCATTCAGTGGCAAAAGCAAAATTTTCAGAGTGGCAATTGTGATACATTGTCAAAACCTAAGAGTGGCAAAAGTGAATTGAAAAATTATCGGTTTTGCCACGGAATGGCATTTGTGATGTATTGTCAAAAGCAAAGAGTGGCAAATGTGAGATGTCAAATTCAAGAGTGGCAAAAGCAAAATTGGCAAAAGCTAGAGTGGCAAAAACAAAGTTTTCCCAAAGTCAAAAGGAGAAGCTGAAGTTCGATCGCATGTTAGAGGATCACAAAAAAGGGTTGTACCCCAATTGCGAAGATGGCAACACAAAGATCGGTACCGTACTGGAATTGCTGCAGTGGAAGGCAGAGAATGCTGTGGCTGACAAAGGATTTGAGAAACTACTGAAAATATTGAAGAAGAAGCTTCCAAAGGATAACGAATTGCCCGACAGTACATACGCAGCAAAGAAGGTTGTATTGAAGGAAATATGCCCTAGAGGCAATAATAAAGTTATTTATTTCCTTATAATCATGATAAAAGGTTTATTATTCATGCTAGAATTGTATTAACCGGAAACATAATACATGTGTGAATACATAGACAAACAAAGTGTCACTAGTATGCCTCTACTTGACTAGCTCGTTAATCAAAGATGGTTATGTTTCCTAACCATGAACAATGAGTTGTTATTTGATTAACGGGATCACATCATTAAGAGAATGATCTGATTGACATGACCCATTCCATTAGCTTAGCACCCGATCGTTTAGTATGTTGCTATTGCTTTCTTCATGACTTATACATGTTCCTGTAACTATGAGATTATGCAACTCCCGTTTACCGGAGGAACACTTTGGGTACTACCAAACATCACAACGTTACTGGGTGATTATAAAGGAGTACTACAGGTGTCTCCAAAGGTACATGTTGGGTTGGCGTATTTCGAGATTAGGTTTTGTCACTCCGATTGTCGGAGAGGTGTCTCTGGGCCCTCTCGGTAATGCACATCACATAAGCCTTGCAAGCATTGCAACTAAAGAGTTAGTTGCGAGATGATGTATTACGGAACGAGTAAAGAGACTTGCCGGTAACGAGATTGAACTAGGTATTGGATACCGACGATCGAATCTCGGGCAAGTAACATACCGATGACAAAGGGAACAACGTATGTTGTTATGCGGTCTGACCGATAAAGATCTTCGTAGAATATGTAGGAGCCAATATGGGCATCCAGGTCCCGCTATTGGTTATTGCTCGGAGACATGTCTCGGTCATGTCTACATTGTTCTCGAACCCGTAGGGTCCGCACGCTTAAGGTTACGATGACAGTTATATTATGAGTTTAAGCATTTTGATGTACCGAAGGTTGTTCGGAGTCCCGGATGTGATCACGGACATGACGAGGAGTCTCTAAATGATCGAGACGTAAAGATTGATATATTGGAAGCCTATGTTTGGATATCGGAAGTGTTCCGGGTGAAATCGGGATTTTACCGGAGTACCGGGAAGGTTACCGGAACCCCCCGGGAGCTAAATGGGCCATGATGGGCCTTAGTGGAAAAGATAAGAGGCAGCCCTACATGGGCTGCGCGCCTCCCCCTTCCCCTAGTCCTATTAGGACTAGGAGAGGTGGCCGGCCCCCTCTCTCTTTTCCCCCTCCGCGAATCCTATTCCAACTAGGATTGGGGGGGAATCCTACTCCCAGAGGGAGTAGGACTCTCCTGGCGCGCCACACCTTGGCCGGCCAGCCTCCCCCCTCTAGTCCTTTATATACTGAGGCAGAGGCACCCTAGAACACACAAGTTGATCCACGTGATCTATTCCATAGCCGTGTGCGGTGCCCCCAGCCACCATATTCCTCGATAATACTGTAGCGGAGTTTAGGCAAAGCCCTGCTGCTGTAGTGCATCAAGATCATCACCACGCCGTCGTGGTTACAGAACTCTTCCCCGACACTTTGCTGGATCGGAGTCCGGGGATCGTCATCGAGCTGAACGTGTGCTCGAACTCGGAGGTGTCGTAGTTTCGGTGCTTGATCGGTCGGATCAGGAAGACGTACGACTACTTCCTCTATGTTGCGTCAACGCTTCCGCAGTCGGTCTGCGTGGGTACGTAGACAACACTCTCCCCTCTCGTTGCTTTGCATCACCATGATCTTGCGTGAGCGTAGGAATTTTTTTGAAATTACTACGAAACCCAACAGTGGCATCCGAGCCTAGGTTATTTATGTTGATGTTATATGCACGAGTAGAACACAAGTGAGTTGTGGGCGATATAAGTCATACTGCCTACCAGCATGTCATACTTTGGTTCGGCGGCATTGTTGGACGAGACGACCCGGACCAACATTATGCGTACGCTTACGCGAGACCAGTTTCCCCGACGTGCTTTGCACATAGGTGGCTTGCGGGCGACTGTCTCTCCAACTTTAGTTGAACCAAGTATGGCTACGCCCGGTCCTTGCGAAGGTTAAAACAGAGTCTATTTGACAAACTATCGTTGTGGTTTTGATGCGTAGGTGAGATTGGTTCTTGCTTAAGCCCGTAGCAGCCACGTAAAACTTGTGACAACAAAGTAGAGGACGTCTAACTTGTTTTTGCAGGGCATGTTGTGATGTGATATGGTCAAGGCATGATGCTGAATTTTATTGTATGAGATGATCATGTTTTGTAACCGAGTTATCGGCAACTGGCAGGAGCCATATGGTTGTCGCTTTATTGTATGCAATGCAAGCGCGATGTAATGCTTTACTTTATTACTAAACGGTAGTGATAGTTGTGGAAGCATAAGATTGGAAAGTAGACAACGATGCTACGATGGAGATCAAGGTGTTGCGCCGGTGACGATGGTGATCATAACGGTGCTTCGGAGATGGAGATCACAAGCACAAGATGATGATGGCCATATCATATCACTTATATTGATTGCATGAGATGTTTATCCTTTTATGCATCTTATCTTGCTTTGATTGACGGTAGCATTATAAGATGATCTCTCACTAAATTATCAAGAAGTGTTCTCCCTGAGTATGCACCGTTGCCAAAGTTCGTCGTGCCCAGACACCACGTGATGATCGGGTGTGATAAGCTCTACGTTCATCTACAACGGGTGCAAGCCAGTTTTGCACACGCAGAATACTCAGGTTAAACTTGACGAGCCTAGCATATGCAGATATGGCCTCGGAACACGGAGACCGAAAGGTCGAGCGTGAATCATATAGTAGATATGATCAACATAACGATGTTCACCATTGAAAACTACTCCATCTCACGTGATGATCGGTTATGGTTTAGTTGATTTGGATCACGTAATCACTTAGAAGATTAGAGGGATGTCTATCTAAGTGGGAGTTCTTAAGTAATTTGATTAATTGAACTTAAACTTATCATGAACTTAGTACCTGATAGTATCTTGCTTGTTTATGTTGATTGTAGATAGATGGCTCGTGCTGTTGTTCCGTTGAATTTTAATGCGTTCCTTGAGAAAGCAAAGTTGAAAGATGATGGTAGCAATTATACGGACTGGGTCTGTAACTTGAGGATTATCCTCATTGCTGCTCAGTAGAATTACGTCCTGGAAGCACCGCTAGGTGCCAAGCCTGCTGCTGGAGCAACACCAGATGTTATGAACGTCTGGCAGAACAAAGCTGATGACTACTCGATAGTTCAGTGTGCCATGCTTTACGGCTTAGAATCGGGACTTCAACGATGTTTTGAACGTCATGGAGCATATGAGATGTTCCAGGAGTTGAAGTTAATATTTCAAGCAAATGCCCGGATTGAGAGATATGAAGTCTCCAATAAGTTCTATAGCTGCAAGATGGAGGAGAACAGTTCTGTCAGTGAGCATATACTCAAAATGTCTGGGCATAATAATCACTTGATTCAATTGGGAGTTAATCTTCTGGATGATTGCGTCATTGACAGAATTCTCCAATCACTGCCACCAAGCTACAAGAGCTTCGTGATGAACTATAATATGCAAGGGATGAACAAGACTATTCCCGAGCTCTTCGCAATGCTGGAAGCTGCGGAGGTAGAAATCAAGAAGGAGCATCAAGTGTTGATGGTTAACAAGACCACTAGTTTCAAGAAAAAGGGCAAAGGGAAGAAGAAGGGAAACTTCAAGAAGAACGGCAAGCAAGTTGCTGCTCAAGAGAAGAAACCCAAGTCTGGACCTAAGCCTGAAACTGAGTGCTTCTACTGCAAGCAGACTGGTCACTGGAAGCGGAACTGCCCCAAGTATTTGGCGGATAAGAAGGATGGCAAGGTGAACAAAGGTATATGTGATATAGATGTTATTGATGTGTACCTTACTAGAGCTCGCAGTAGCACCTGGGTATTTGATACTGGTTCTATTGCTAATATTTGCAACTCGAAACAGGGACTACAGAATAAGCGGGCACTGGCAAAGGACGAGGTGACGATGCGCGTGGGAAACGGTTCCAAAGTCGATGTGATCGCGGTCGGCACGCTACCTCTACATCTACCTTCGGGATTAATATTAGACCTAAATAATTGTTATTTGGTGCCATCATTGAGCATCAACATTATTTCTGGATCTTGTTTGATGCGAGACGGTTATTCATTTAAATCAGAGAATAATGGTTGTTCTATTTATATGAGTAATAACTTTTATGGTCATGCACCTTTGAAGAGTGGTCTATTTTTGATGAATCTCGATAGTAGTGATACACATATTCATAATGTTGAAGCCAAAAGATGCAGAGTTGATAATGAAAGTGCAACTTATTTGTGGCACTATCGTTTAGGTCATATCGGTGTAAAGCGCATGAAGAAACTCCATACTGATGGACTTTTGGAACCACTTGATTATGAATCACTTGGTACTTGCGAACCGTGCCTCATGGGCAAGATGACTAAAACACCGTTCTCCGGTACTATGGAGAGAGCAACAGATTTGTTGGAAATCATACATACCGTATGTGGTCCGATGAATATTGAGGCTCGTGGCGGATATCGTTATTTTCTCACCTTCACAAATGACTTAAGCAGATATGCGTATATCTACTTAATGAAACATAAGTCTGAAACATTTGAAAAGTTCAAAGAATTTCAGAGTGAAGTTGAAAATCATCGTAACAAGAAAATAAAGTTTCTACGATCTGATCGTGGAGGAGAATATTTGAGTTACGAGTTTGGTGTACATTTGAAAAATTGTGGAATAGTTTCGCAACTCACGCCACCCGGAACACCACAGCGAAATGGTGTGTCTGAACGTCGTAATCGTACTTTACTAGATATGGTGCGATCTATGATGTCTCTTACTGATTTACCGCTATCGTTTTGGGGTTATGCTTTAGAGACGGCCGCATTCACGTTAAATAGGGCACCATCAAATCCGTTGAGACGACTCCTTATGAACTGTGGTTTGGCAAGAAACCAAAGTTGTCGTTTCTTAAAGTTTGGGGCTGCGATGCTTATGTGAAAAAGCTTCAACCTAATAAGCTCGAACCCAAATCAGAAAAATGTGTCTTCATAGGATACCCAAAGCAGACTGTTGGGTACACCTTCTATCACAGATCCGAAGGCAAGACATTCATTGCTAAGAATGGATCCTTTCTAGAGAAGGAGTTTCTCTCGAAAGAAGTGAGTGGGAGGAAAGTAGAACTTGACGAGGTAATTGTACCTGCTCCCTTATTGGAAAGTAGTACATCATAGAAAACTGTTTTAGTGACACCTACACCAGTTAGTGAGGAAGCTAATGATAATGATCATGAAACTTCAGATCAAGATACTACTGAACCTCGTAGATCAACCAGAGTAAGATCCACGCCAGAGTGGTACGGTAATCCTGTTCTAGAAATCATGCTACTAGATCATGATGAACCTACGAACTATGAAGAAGCGATGGTAAGCCCAGATTCCGCAAAGTGGCTTGAAGCCATGAAATCTGAGATGGGATCCATGTATGAGAACAAAGTATGGACTTTGGTTGACTTGCCCGATGATCGGCAAGCAATTGAGAATAAATGGATCTTCAAGAAGAAGACTGACGCTGATGGTAATGTTACTGTCTACAAAGCTCGACTTGTCGCGAAAGGTTTTCGGCAAGTTCAAGGGATTGACTACAATGAGACCTCTCACCCGTAGCGATGCTTAAATCCGTCCGAATCATGTTAGCAATTGCCGCATTTTATGATTATGAAATTTGGCAAATGGATGTCAAAACTGCATTCCTGAATGGATTTCTGGAAGAAGAGTTGTATATGATGCAACCAGAAGGTTTTGTCGATCCAAAAGGAGCTAACAAAGTGTGCAAGCTCCAGCGATCCATTTATAGACTGGTGCAAGCCTCTCGGAGTTGGAATAAATGCTTTGATAGTGTGATCAAAGCATTTGGTTTTATACAGGCTTTCGGAGAAGCCTGTATTTACAAGAAAGTGAGTGGGAGATCTGTAGCATTTCTGATATTATATGTGGATGACATATTATTAATTGGAAATGATATAGAATTTTTGGATAGCATAAAGGGATACTTGAATAAGACTTTTTCAATGAAATACCTCGGTGAAGCTGCTTACATATTAGGCATAAAGATCTATAGAGATAGATCAAAACGCTTAATTGGACTTTCACAGACAACATACCTTGACAAAATTTTGAAGAAGTTCAAAATGGGTCAAGCAAAGAAAGGATTCTTGCCTGTGTTACAAGGTGTGAAATTGAGTAAGACTCAATGCCCGACCACTGCAGAAGATAGAGAGAATATGAAAGATGTTCCCTATGCATCAACCATAGGATCTATCATGTATGCAATGCTGTGTACCAGACCCGATGTGTGCCTTGCTATAAGTCTAGTAGGGAGGTACCAAAGTAATCCAGGAGTGGATCACTGGACAGCGGTGAAGAACATCCTGAAATACCTGAAAAGGACTAAGGATATGTTTCTCGTATATGGAGGTGACAAAGAGCTCGTCGTAAATGGTTATGTTGATGCAAGCTTTGACACTGATCCGGACGATTCTAAATCGCAAACCGGATACGTGTTTACATTAAACGGTGGAGCTGTCAGTTGGTGCAGTTCTAAACAAAGCGTCGTAGCGGGATCTACATGTGAAGCGGAGTACATAGCTGCTTCGGAAGCAGCGAACGAAGGAGTCTGGATGAAGGAGTTCATATCCGATCTAGGTGTCATACCTAGTGCATCGGGTCCAATGAAAATCTTTTGTGACAATACTGGTGCAATTGCCTTGGCAAAGGAATCCAGATTTCACAAGAGAACCAAGCACATCAAGAGACGCTTCAATTCCATCCGGGATCTAGTCCAGGTGGGAGACATAAAGATTTGCAAGATACATACGGATCTGAATGTTGCAGACCCGTTGACTAAGCCTCTACCACGAGCAAAACATGATCAACACCAAGGCTCCATGGGTGTTAGAATCATTACGGTGTAATCTAGATTATTGACTCTAGTGCAAGTGGGAGACTGAAGGAAATATGCCCTAGAGGCAATAATAAAGTTATTTATTTCCTTATAATCATGATAAAAGGTTTATTATTCATGCTAGAATTGTATTAACCGGAAACATAATACATGTGTGAATACATAGACAAACAAAGTGTCACTAGTATGCCTCTACTTGACTAGCTCGTTAATCAAAGATGGTTATGTTTCCTAACCATGAACAATGAGTTGTTATTTGATTAACGGGATCACATCATTAAGAGAATGATCTGATTGACATGACCCATTCCATTAGCTTAGCACCCGATCGTTTAGTATGTTGCTATTGCTTTCTTCATGACTTATACATGTTCCTGTAACTATGAGATTATGCAACTCCCGTTTACCGGAGGAACACTTTGGGTACTACCAAACGTCACAACGTTACTGGGTGATTATAAAGGAGTACTACAGGTGTCTCCAAAGGTACATGTTGGGTTGGCGTATTTCGAGATTAGGTTTTGTCACTCCGATTGTCAGAGAGGTGTCTCTGGGCCCTCTCGGTAATGCACATCACATAAGCCTTGCAAGCATTGCAACTAATGAGTTAGTTGCGAGATGATGTATTACAGAACGAGTAAAGAGACTTGCCGGTAATGAGATTGAACTAGGTATTGGATACCGACGATCGAATCTCGGGCAAGTAACATACCGATGACAAAGGGAACAACGTATGTTGTTATGCGGTCTGACCGATAAAGATCTTCGTAGAATATGTAGGAGCCAATATGGGCATCTAGGTCCCGCTATTGGTTATTGACCGGAGACATGTCTTGGTCATGTCTACATTGTTCTCGAACCCGTAGGGTCCGCACGCTTAAGGTTACGATGACAGTTATATTATGAGTTTAAGCATTTTGATGTACCGAAGGTTGTTTGGAGTCCTGGATGTGATCACGGACATGACAAGGAGTCTCGAAATGATTGAGACGTAAAGATTGATATATTGGAAGCCTATGTTTGGATATCGGAAGTGTTCCGGGTGAAATCGGGATTTTACCGGAGTACCGGGAAGGTTACCGGAACCCCCCGGAGCTAAATGGGCCATAATGGGCCTTAGTGGAAAAGAGAATAGGCAGCCCTACATGGGCTGCGCGCCTCCCCCTTCCCCTAGTCCTATTAGGACTAGGAGAGGTGGCCGGCCCCCTCTCTCTTTTCCCCCTCCGCGAATCCTATTCCAACTAGGATTGGGGGGGGGGGGGGAATCCTACTCCCAGAGGGAGTAGGACTCTCCTGGCGCGCCACACCTTGGCCGGCCAGCCTCCCCCCTCTAGTCCTTTATATACTGAGGCAGAGGCACCCTAGAACACACAAGTTGATCCACGTGATCTATTCCTTAGCCGTGTGCGGTGCCCCCAGCCACCATATTCCTCAATAATACTGTAGCGGAGTTTAGGCGAAGCCCTGCTGCTGTAGTGCATCAAGATCGTCACCACGCCGTTGTGCTGACGGAACTCTTCCCCGACACTTTGCTGGATCGGAGTCCGGGGATCGTCATCGAGCTGAACGTGTGCTCGAACTCGGAGGTGCCGTAGTTTCGGTGCTTGATCGGTCGGATCGGGAAGACGTACGACTACTTCCTCTATGTTGCGTCAATGCTTCCGCAGTCAGTCTGCGTGGGTACGTAGACAACACTCTCCCCTCTCGTTGCTTTGCATCACCATGATCTTGCGTCAGCGTAGGAATTTTTTTGAAATTACTACGAAACCCAACATGTATGCCCTCTAGGATTGGAGGTGGAGAAGATACATGCATGCCCTAATGACTGCATCCTCTACCGCGGTGCATACAAGGATCTGAACGCATGCCCGGTATGCGGTGCATTGCGGTATAAGATCAGACGAGATGACCCTGGTGATGTTGACGGCGAGCCCCCCAGGAAGAGGGTTCCTGCGAAGGTGATGTGGTATGCTCCTATAATACCACGGTTGAAACGTCTGTTCAGAAACGAAGAGCATGCCAAGTTGATGCGATGGCACAGTGAGAACCGAAAGAAAGATGGGAAGTTGAGAGCACCCACTGACGGGTCGTAGTGGAGAAAAATCAAGAGAAAGTACTGGGATGAGTTTGCAAAGGACCCAAGGAATGTATGGTTTGCTTTAAGCGCGGATGGCATTAATCCTTTCGGGGAGCAGAGCAGCAATCACAGCACCTGGCCCGTGACTCTATGTATGTATAACCTTCCTCCTTGGATGTGCATGAAGCGGAAGTTCATTATGATGCCAGTTCTCATCCAAGGCCCTAAGAAACCCGGCAACGACATTGATGTGTACCTAAGGCCATTAGTTGAAGAACTTTTACAGCTATGGAATGGAAACGGTGTACGTACGTGGGATGAGCACAGACAGGAGGAATTTAACCTTAAGGCGTTGTTGTTCGTGACCATCAACTATTGGCCCACTCTCAGTAACCTTTCAGGACAGACAAACAAAGGATACCATGCATGCACGCACTGTTTAGATGACACTGAAAGTATATACCAGGACAAATGCAGGAAGAATGTGTACCTGGGCCATCGTCGATTTCTTCCGACCAACCATCAATGTCGAATGAAAGGCAAGCATTTCAAAGGCGAGGCAGATCACCGGAAGAAGCCCGCCATGCGTACCGGTGATCACGTACTTGCTATGGTCAATGATTTACACGTAATCTTTGGAAAGGGTCCCGGTGGACTAGCTGTTCCGAATGACGCTAAGGGACACGCACCCATGTGGAAGAAGAAATCTATATTTTTGGACCTACCCTACTGGAAAGACCTAGAGGTCCGCTCTTCAATCGACGTGATGCACGTGACGAAGAACCTTTGCGTGAACCTGCTAGGCTTCTTGGGCATGTATGGGAAGACAAAAGATACACCTGAGGCACGGGAGGACCTGCAACATTTGCACGAAAAAGACGGCATGCCTTCGAAGCAGTATAAAGGTCCTGCCAGCTACGCTCTTATGAAAGAAGAGAAAGAAATCTTCTTTGAATGCCTGCTCAGTATGAAGGTCACGACTGGCTTCTCGTTGAATATAAAGGGAATAATAAATATGCCAGAGAAAAAGTTTCAAAACCTAAAGTCTCATGACTGCCACGTGATTATGACGCAACTGCTTCCGGTTGCATTGAGGGGGCTTCTACCGGAAAATGTCCGATTAGCCATTGTGAAGCTATGTGCATTCCTCAATGCAATCTCTCAGAAGGTGATCAATCCAGAAATCGTACCAAGGCTAAGGAGTGATGTGGCGCAATGTCTTATCAGTTTCGAGCTGGTGTTCCCACCACCCTTCTTCAATATCATGACGCACGTCCTAGTTCATCTAGTCGACGAGATTGTCATCCCGGGGCCCGTATTTCTACACAATATGTTCCCCTTTGAGAGGTTCATGGGAGTCCTAAAGAAATATGTCCGTAACCGCGCTAGGCCAGAAGGAAGCATCTCCATGGGCCATCAAACAGAGGATGTTATCGGGTTTTGTGTTGACTTCATTCCTGGCCTTAAGAAGATAGGTCTCCCTAAATCGCGGTATGAGGGGAGACTGACTGGAAAAGGCACTCTTGGAAGTGACTCAATAATATGCAGGGACGGATATTCTTGGTCTCAAGCACACTACACAGTTCTACAGAACTCTACCTTGGTGACCCCGTATGTCGATGAACACAAGAACAGTCTGCGCTCCAAACACCCAGAGCAGTGCGACGACTGGATTACATGTGAACACATCAGGACTTTCAGCAGTTGGTTGGAAACACGTCTCAGAGGTGACAACACTGTTTGTGATGAGTTGTACTTGTTGTCCAGGGGACCATCTTTGACTGTATTGACTTACAAAGGATACGAGATAAAATGGGAATACATTTGACACGATCGCCCAAGATCAAAAGAGCACCAACCAAAACAGTGGTGTCCGCTTTGATGCAGCAACCGAGAGCGGAAAGGACACATATTATGGTTACATAGTGGACATATGGGAACTTGACTACGGACCTGATTTTAAGGTCCCTTTGTTTAAGTGCAAATGGGTCAATCTGTCAGGCGGCGGGGTACAGGTAGACCCACAGTATGGAATGACAACAGTGGATCTGAAAAATCATGGGTACACTGACGAACCGTTCGTCCTAGCCAATGATGTGGCACAGGTTATCTATGTGAAGGACATGTCTACCAAACCGAGAAAAGGAAAAGATAAGGAAGTGAATACATCATACGATGAGACAAAGCGCCACATAGTTCTTTCAGGAAAAAGGGACATCCTGGGAGTGGACGGCAAGACAAACATGTCTGAAGATTATGAAAAGTTTCATGAAATTCTTCCCTTCAATGTCAAGGCTGACCCAAGCATCCTGATAAACGATGAAGATTATCCATGGTTACGGCGCAATAAGAAAATGACACAAGCGAAGAAAAACTGAAGACTTTCTCCCGTGACTATTATGATGATACCATGCCAACTTTGTAACAGATGATCTTTCGTCCGAGACCCTGATACTTCGAAAGAGATTGTCCGTTTTGTACATGAAGTGCATCCAGTTTTTGCCGTAACCATCTCAACTTTGTTGCACATGCTATGTGGGTGAAATGATGATACCATGCCAACTTTCAACCTTTTCGGAGTTCATTTGAAATGCTTTTCAATTTTAGGGTCTTATAGCTCAAAAAAATCAGTAAATGCATGAAAAATAACAAATGAAGTCAGAAAGGGTTGAAAATTGATGATGTGGCTTTGAATGGTGCATTTTGAACACAGAAAAAATATGGAGTTCAAATAAGTTCAAGAAAATGAAATCCCTTTGTAACAGATGATCTTTCGTCCGAAACCATGATACTTCGAAAGAGATTGTCCGTTTTGTACACGAAGTGCATCCAGTTTTTGTCGTAACCATCTCAACTTTGTTGCACATGCTATGTGGGTGAAATGATGATACCATGCCAACTTTCAACCTTTCCGGAGTTCATTTGAAATGATTTTCAATTTCAGGGTCTTATAGCTCAAAAAAATCAGTAATGCATGAAAAATAACAAATGAAGTCAGAAAGGATTGAAAATTGATGATGTGGCTTTGAATGGTGCATTTTGAACACAAAAAAAAATGGAGTTCAAATAAGTTCAAGAAAATGAAATCCATTTGTAACAGATGATCTTTCGTCCGAAACCCTGATACTTCGAAAGAGATTGTCCGTTTTGTACACGAAGTGCATCCAGTTTTTGTCGTAACCATCTCAACTTTGTTGCACATGCTATGTGGGTGAAATGATGATACCATGCCAACTTTCAACCTTTCCGGAGTTCATTTGAAATGCTTTTCAATTTCAGGGTCTTATAGCTTAAAAAAATCAGTAATGCATGAAAAATAACAAATGAAGTCAGAAAGGATTGAAAATTGATGATGTGGCTTTGAATGGTGCATTTTTAACACAGAAAAAATATGGAGTTCAAATAAGTTCAAGAAAATGAAATCCCTTTGTAACAGATGATCTTTCGTCCGAAACCCTGATACTTCGAAAGAGATTGTCCGTTTTGTACAGGAAGTGCATCTAGTTTTTGCCGTAGCCATCTCAACTTTGTTGCACATGCTATGTGGGTGAAATGATGATACCATGCCAACTTTCAACCTTTTCGGAGTTCATTTGAAATGCTTTTCAATTTAGTGTCTTATAGCTCAAAAAATCAGTAAATGCATGAAAAATAACAAATGAAGTCAGAAAGGGTTGAAAATTGATGATGTGTCTTTGAATGGTGCATTTTGAACACAGAAAAAATATGGAGTTCAAATAAGTTCAAGAAAATGAAATCCCTTTGTAACAGATGATCTTTCGTCCGAAACCCTGATACTTCGAAAGAGATTGTCCGTTTTGTACAGGAAGTGCATCTAGTTTTTGCCGTAGCCTTCTCAACTTTGTTGCACATGCTATGTGGGTGAAATGATGATACCATGCCAACTTTCAACCTTTTCGGAGTTCATTTGAAATGCTTTTCAATTTAGTGTCTTATAGCTCAAAAAATCAGTAAATGCATGAAAAATAACAAATGAAGTCAGAAAGGGTTGAAAATTGATGATGTGTCTTTGAATGGTGCATTTTGAACACAGAAAAAATATGGAGTTCAAATAAGTTCAAGAAAATGAAATCCCTTTGTAACAGATGATCTTTCGTCCGAAACCCTGATACTTCGAAAGAGATTGTCCGTTTTGTACACGAAGTGCATCCAGTTTTTGTCGTAACCATCTCAACTTTGTTGCACATGCTATGTGGGTGAAATGATGATACCATGCCAACTTTCAACCTTTTCGGAGTTCATTTGAAATGCTTTTCAATTTCAGGGTCTTATAGCTCAAAAAAGCAAAAGGAATCAACTAAAAAGTTTTTATAAACCTCTAATATTTTTTGTTCAACTTAAAAATAACCTAAAATTACCAAATAGAGTATAATGATAAAACATTGTAATATTAAGTAGCAGGAAAAAGAATCACTCAAAAATCTAACTTCATAGTAAAGTTATTCATAAACTAGTGATTCACATACATTTTAAAACTATCAGTATTTAGTACAAATAAAAAAATAAAAAGCAAAAAAAATAAAACAAAAGAAGAAAACGAAAAATTCAAATTTTAAAACTAATGGCACTAATAGAAAGTTTATAATTTTTGTGACCTAAAAGCAAAAAGAAATCACTAAAAAACTATAAGTATTTAGTACAAATAAAAAAAGCAAAAAAGAAAACAAAAGAAGAAAACAAAAAAATCAAATTTTAAAACTAATGGCACTAACATAAAGTTTATAATTTTTATGACCTAAAAGCAAAAAGAAATCACTAAAAAACTATAAGTATTTAGTACAAATAAAAAAAATAAAAAGCAAAAAAGAAAACTAAAGAAGAAAACAAAAAAATGCCACCTACTAGGCCTCCACGGCCTGAATACGACTAGAAACCCTTACATGGGCCAGGATTCAGGCCCGCAGAAGGCCGAGCAGGCCCAACAGGCATAGCAATGCACATATTAGGCACGTAAGCCTGTAATAGAGAGGAGCTCGAGAGGGATGTGGCAGCGAGGCTTATAAACCACTCCGAGCCCCTCTTTTTTTTTCTTCCTCTTCTTCTCTTTTTTTCTTCTTCTTCCTCTTTATTTTATCGGGAACGAGGGTCGTCGAGGGTCAGGGTCGCCGAGCGGTAGAGGAAACCCTAAATAGCAAGTATCGTCGGTGTGAGATACATGTGGCCGTCGGTGTCGGACACTACATCCACGTCCCACAAGTGACGCGGGCTTCGACGCCCACGTCACTTGTGGGACGTGGATGTAGTGTCCGACACCGACGGCCACATGTATCTCACACCCACGATACTTGCTATTTAGGGTTTCCTCTACCGCTCGGTGACCCTCGACGACCCTCGTTCCCGATAAAAAAAAGAGGAAGAAGAAGAAAAAAAGAGGAGAAGAAAGAATAGAGGAGTAAGGTACTCCTCTATTCTTTCTTCTCCTCTTTTTTTCTTCTTCTTCCTCTTTTTTTATCCTTGAAGCGTTGTCGAGGCCACCCCAAACCCTAGAGAAGCAGCGTCGAGGCCACTAATTAATATTAGTTCTACGTTTGCCACTAATATATCCATCTGTCATGTTCGAATAATTATTGCCATGTTGTCAATATTTGTAGAAACTATGGACACCGCCCGAGACAAAGTACAAGAAGAGTTGTTGGGGGACATAATCGCACGAGGAAGTGATGTCATCGTCTCGTTGTTTCTCAACGACACCGATGGTCTAGAAGCAGCTGGCTATGATTATAATGGCTCCGGTGACCTAATGCCGGTGCAAGAAGGAGACCATGAGGACGGCTCCGGTGACCCAATGCCGGTGCAAGAAGGAGACCGTGATGACGTCTCCGATGACCGAACCGAGTCCGGCCAAGTATATATATTAGTTAAGCTTCTGCTGACTAGCTAATTGATGCATTCATTGTTTTGGTATGTACACATATTAATTAAGTCTTTGTTCTTTTTTATAGCCCTCCGGATCGAGCACAACTTCGGTAAAGAGACGAGGCCCGAAGAAAAAGTTGAGCTCGGATGAAAAGTTTGAGATCATAGCAATCGCGCCCGACGGCCAACCGATTGAACCCCTTCGGACAAAGAGCGCATTTGTTGCTCAGTGCGGGGTTTTGGTTAGGGATAAGATCCCGATCAACATCCAGCAATGGTTAAAGTCGGCTACAGAAGACCCTGAGGTGTCTTATGTCAATGATATGCAGAAAAATGATCTTTGGACTGAGCTGAAGTCAAATTTCACCCTACCGCTAGAGGATGATCCCGAGAAGCCAGTTAAAGAGCAATTAATCAAGTCTTTTGCTCTTAAGAGGATGGCAGAACTATTCAGGAGGTGGAAGAAAGAGCTGAATAAGTTTGTCGAAAATAAAGAGACACCAAAATTCAAGGGCAGATATGAGAAGATCAGAGATCACTGGCCCGCATTTGTGGCCCACAATACATCGGAAAAGAGTAAGAAGATGTCGGTGACAAACAAGCAAAATGCTGCGAAGAAGAAGCATCACCATCGCACGGGGTCAGGTGGCTACCTCGTAGCCCGGCCTAAGTGGGCCAAGACTGAGAATGATCTGGTTGAAAAAGGGATCGAACCAGAGACAATTAAATGGCCAGACCGTTGCCGGACTTGGTTCTTCGGGGCTGGCGGAACCTTGGACCCTGTAACAGGGAAGTGCATTTGGACGAACGATCAAATGGACATCCAGTCAGGAAGCTTCAGCAGTATATCGAAGCAGCGCAGCAAGGGACGTTCTTTCCAGACAGAGAGGATGAGCTCACAATGGCCCTCGGGAATCCTGGGCACCCTGGACGGACACGAGGCATGCCAGGCTCCATTCCATGGAAGGTTGGGTTTCCAGACGCAGACGGTTACAAATCCCAGGAGAGGAGGAAAAAATTGCAGCAGACCCAAATGCAGGCGCTGCAAGTAAGGGTACAAGCGATAGAGGAACGAGAAGCAAATCGCAGCAAACGTACTGCCGAAGCTTCCCCCGAAGCTACCCCGCCATCTCAGCGGAAAAGCAGCGTGGCTTCCACCGAGCTACTTCAGCCGGAGCATGCCTTGACGGCTCCTGCTAGATATCCCATGGATGCTATCACGGAGTCTCAAAATTGCCACCTTATGACGCAATGGATGAATTTGAAGGTCAAGGCGGCTATTGGCTCTGTTTATCCTACTGAACCCGGCGCAACTTTTCACTGTCGGCCGATTCCAGAAGGATATGCTAGGGTGATGGTGGATGAAATAACGGAGGGATTTGAGGACCTCCAGCTTGACCACCCTACCGGTGAAGGGGAGACTAGGCTGGGGTCTGCTCTGAAGACTCCATGCCTATGGCGGAAGGAGCTCATCAACCTTCCGAACTGGACGCCTCCGCCTCCTCCTCCTCCTTCTCCGGCAAGTCAGGGCACTCCGCCTCCTCCACCGCCTCCTCCTCCAGCAAGTCAGGGCACTCCGCCTCCTCCACTGCCTCCTCCTCCGGCGAGTCAGGGCACTCCGCCTCCTCCTCCGGCGAGTGACAATCAGGGCACTCGACCGGCTCCTTCTCCGGCGCGTGGCGGCACTCCGCCTCCTTCTCCGCCTGCGCCGATGCGCCCGAGCAGCCAGCCTACTCCTTCTCCGCCTCGTCAGCAAGGGCGGAAGAGACCTGCCGCCGCTCCGGCTGCTCCGGCGCGTCGTAGTCCTTCTCCTCCGCCTCGTAAGCAAGTAAAGAAGACAACCACTCCGTCTGCTCTGCCGGCATCTAGCAGTACAGCCAGAGGCGGGAGGAAATACAGATTCGATCGGTCCTTCTCTGAAGACTCCAGAGAAGTTACCATACGAGAGGACCATGGAGGAGAACGCCGAGATCGCACGAGAAGAAGTGAGGAACTACTTTGAAGGGGTGAAAGCAAAGAAACATCCACCTCCGGAGGAGAAGGTAGATCCGGTGAAAGCGAAGCGCACTCTGGCTGCCCTGACAAAACCACCCAAGTCTCCGCCGAAAGGAAACTATGAGCGCATTATTGGAAAGGAATTTGCCGAAGCGGAGCGGTCGGGAAGTACTGTCAGTGATCAACGGCTGAAAGAACGACGAGCTGGGAAACAAATTGCCCAGCTCGGCGAACAAGCAAAGCAATCGTGCCCCCCGCTCAAGGTGCCTAGCGACAACGTCGCTAATGATCCGAGGATGGTGCCCGGTTATAGCAATGTTGGCAATTACCTGCCCGACGATGTACATTATGATTTCATGGAGGTGCAGATACAAAGATACGAGTACGGGAAGCCTCTCGTCAAAGATGAAAGATCTCTATCAACGATGACGCGAAGATTGCATGATTATTACTTGAAAATCTGCAGAGACTCTGGGGGGAGGAGTACTTTGTATGTGAAAGTTAAAAAGGAGCATGACCTCATTGGAATTGAATTGTTGCCTATTTCATTTGAGGACTTCTTTCAGTTTTTCAATCAATTGGCCCTCGATAAAACAACGGTCACCTGCTACTGCCTGTAAGTAGTACTACTTCTGTCATTAAGTCTCTCTATATAGCTCAGCTCTTTCATTGCATCTATTTATAATCATCCTCACTATATTATGCAGATTGAAGATCGCCGAATTGAAGAAAAGACAAGTCGGTGATATTGGATTCATTAACACATATCTCATAGATGCAACTCAGGTTAAATTTCATGCCACAGATACCGAGGCCAACTTGCTACGATCGCTGGTAATAAATGAAAACAAAGATATAATACTCTTTCCTCACAACTTCAGGTGAGTGTTACTGTCTTGTGCGTATTCGGTTTCCCTTATATATTAGTCAAGGTTATAGTAATGTAATTGATGAGTTATGCATGCGTGTGCAGTTACCACTATATTCTCCTAGAGATTAAGCTTGAGCAGGGACTAGTAACCGTCTTAGACTCAAGACGAAAAGATCCCCATGGCTATGCGGACATGACTCAAATGGTCGAGAAGTAAGTTAAATCAATCATTATCCACCATATCAGCAACTTTGTTCATTTCCTGATATATCAAGTAATTGTTTTCTTTGTCTGGCAGGGTTTGGAAAAAATTCTCCAAAAAAGCTCCAGGACTCCCGAAGAAGCTGCAATTTAGACACCCGAAAGTAAGTACTATAGTAGCATGTTCCGCGCATCTCCTATTGATTCAAGCGCTAGTTTCATCAATACTATTTGGAATTCTTGCTTATCAGTTTGATTGACCTCTATTTCTTGTAAAGTGGTTGTGGCAGGAACAAGGGAATGATTTCTGTGGATACTACGTTTGCGAGTCCATCCGCCACACGACCTGTGAGCGGGGCTACACTGACGAACAATATGAAGTACGTAAATAACAACATTCACAATTTTATTTTATTACCATCATTTGTGTTCAGTTTCATTCATTCATATATATATGTATTGACCCCCTTCTTCAAATTAGATGTTTCGGAAGCGGGATGAACTCCTAGCACCAGCTCGCATGCGAGCAATTCAAGAGGAATTGGCGGCATTCTTTCTTGAGCACGTGATCGCTGAAGACGGAGAATACTATGTGGACCATGAGTCCGTATAATTATATTTGTAAGAGATAATTATTGTATATATGTAGCCGGTAGTGTCAGATAGATATACGAGAACTTGTTGTTCGACCAATCTCTCGAAGAAGGAGAGGTGGTCGATATCGCTTCTCTCTGTATGCATATATGTTCATGACGATCTTCTGTTTCCTTCGTTTGCTTACAAGCTAGCTAGCGTGTCTAGTCCTCTCTATACGTATGTATAGTACGTAGCGTCGACCAAGCACGGACATAAGAGAGGACACTTCTCTCTATTAATTATAGCTAGCTAACACAATATATGAAACACCTAAATTAACCCCCCAACCCCCCCCCCCTTTAAAAAAAATAAAAACCCCAGCCACAGAAATACTGACGCGTGGATGCCTATTGGTCACGTGGAGGCCCATCTGTCTCGGTTCTGGATTGAACCGGGACTAAAGGGACAGGGCATTAGTACCGACCCTTTAGTCCCGGTTCAGGAACCGGGACAAAAGGCCCTTACGAACCGGGACAACAGGCCCTTTTTCTACCACTGATATGGGTGTGTATGACACATAGATGTGAAATGTGAATGTTTAGTATATAGAAAATAGAGGGCAGAACCCTTTAAACATTCCTTTTGACAGGTACACTTACTACAATTTGAATATTACGTGTGGGAAGATGTTCCCTTGATAAATGAATCGCTAGAATGTAAGCTCTAGTTTAAAGGAGATCTTTCATCTTGAGTTTCTTTCTAGCTAGCAAATTCTCAGTCACTAAGTATGTTACTCCCTCCATTCCAAATTAATTGAAGTTATATTTTATCCTAACTAACTAAACTTTCTTGAAGCAAAGTCATATATGACACAAAATTAGTTCATACTTAGTGACAAAGTTTGATAAAGTATATAGAGAAATATGGCAATAATATAGTTAAACTTAAAAAAGTTTAAATTAGAACAAAGTTAGAATTTCAAATAGATCAGAATGAAATTATCTTACTTATGTATGCATGTTTCTTGTTCTGGTAACAGGTTAGGCAAGAGTGCAACTCGTTGTTGCCAGAACTACCTCCACAGATACTAGCAGCCCCAGATAAGGTGCTTGATGATGGCCTCAAGAAGTTCAAGCTCAATGCCTCACAACACAAGGCGGTGGTGGAATGTGTTTCTGCAATGGGACAAGATACGTCGTATTGGGTGCGGTTGATCTGGGGACCTCCCAGGACAGGGAAAACCAAGACCATCGTATCCCTCTTGTGGTCCATGATGATGACAAACCACAGGACACTGGCTTGTGCACCAACCAATACCGCGGTCCTGGAGGTCGCCTCCCGTCTCCTCGGTCTTCTTGACGGCGGACAATTCTCCCGGGGTGATATTGTGTTGCTTGGCAACAAAGATCGGATCCGCGTGGACGAAAACCTCGCAAAGATGTTTCTGGAGCAACGGCTTTCCCGGCTCAAGCGTACACACTGGAAGCACCACGTGAGCTGCATGGTAGGCCTACTTGAGAAACCCTTGACTGAGCATTCCTCATATCTTCGGAGCGTCAGGACAGGGATCATGGATTGTGCGTGGAAGATGGACGGTATGGGGGAGCTCGAGAGGAATAGCATGCGACAAGAACAAGAGAATGTGACACTCAAGGACTTCTTCATAGACAACTATGAGTGCTACGAGGAATGCCTGCGCAGCTGTGTAGAGACATACCACGAAGACCTCCCCCGGTGCACTACGTCCGCGGAGAGCTTCCGTTTAATGGATGAGGCCCTGCACGCACTTGAAGCATTCGGGAAACTCGTGCGGTCTGATCCAAAACTGATGTGACGGCGGCCTGATCTTTCGGTGAGAGTGGGGATAAATATCGATTTGGTGGATTTTGACCTTGACGATCCGGCTATATCGTACCCGACGATACGCCTCGGCAATCGCTAAACCAATCTCCGATGGTTATTGACCTTGCCGTAGGCACGATCAACCTGAACAACGAGGTTCATGTTCCTTCACGCAACCGAAGAACCAGCAAGAACAATGATAAATTGTAATCTGAAATTCCGGATGAAAAATTGAGCACACGAACTAGATGAAAAGTTGGGGTTCTACTATGGATCTGACAAGGCGGTAGTCCTACACGTCTCGTTGTGTCTCATCCGAACTGTCGGTTGTGGTCCGGCTGCAGAGGATGACGTGGCAAGCAGATTGCAAGACGGCGCGTGTGTAGAAGCACCTGGCGCAGCCAAAAAGTCAAGGCCCACGTTTCGTGGCTGATCCTGGCTCATTAACCCAAATCCATTGGTCCTTGTGCACTTCATGCATGTGCATGTACGTGACATGCTTGGCGAATGGAATTGATTCGGTGGTGGACATGCATGCACTGTTAATTCATCTGATTTGAGTGCATAGTTGTCTTCATCTCTAATCTCTCCTTTATTTCTGGCCATGTATTTGTCGCGCACGCGCTCTAGTCATAGGACCAAGTAGAATAACTGATGTAGGAGTTGCGACGGGTATAACAGTAGAAGAGATATCCTCATCAAAAACGGCTGACACGGAAGCTCTTCTTCAAAAACCTGGTGGGATGGCCAGAGTTTGTAGAAGCAAAAGCCTTGTGCCTTGACAAGTTGAAGCACCTGCTGGACCACTTTGACCTTCCGAGCTCTTCTTACGAGAAATTCGAAGAGTACATACTGAACAATGCCAAGATCATACTTTGCATTGCTTGCAGCTCGTCCCATCTGAGCCAGCACCGTAAGCTTCTAAAACTCCGTCCGCTCGATCTCCTTGTCGTTGATGAGGCAGCGCAACTGAGGGAGTGTGAGCTGCTGATACCTCTACAGACCAGTATCCGTCGTGCTGTTCTCATAGGCGACGAATGCCAGTTACCGGCGCTAGTCAAAAGCAAGGTGATCTTGCTACCAGATGAACATGTTTTTGCTTAATTTTCTCTTCCTTTCTTTTCTAGTGCCAATCCTGGTGTAAGTGTAACAAATAATACTTTCAAGTCTCTGTTGCCTTTATTTTTGCAGCTTAGCGCGGACGCCGACTTTGGAAGAAGCCTGTTCGAGAGGCTCATTTCACTGGGACACGGGCAAAGTGAGTGACAGAACAATCTGGGGGCATTCATCCATGGTGTTGCTACTGTAAAATGCTAACTAACTTCTTGCAGGCACTGCCTCTGGATTCTAGGCAACGCAACTACATTGTCGAGCAGCAAGACAATCTGGGAGGAGATAGTGGCTGACGCAAAGGATAGAGGATGCTTCTATGATGCCAATGACGACAAAAACCTCGTAGCTGCAATACGCGACGCCATGATCGATCGGGCTGGATGAAGTGATGAAGTGGCTCAGCATGGAGCCATGGATAGCATGGAGGGCGGATCCAGATTGGAAATTACCCGGTGTCCACATAGAAGAATGCATGCCTACATGTCAAATAATTCAATGATCTACACACTAAATCAATGGATTACATTAAGCAAGTTCAAATTGAACCCGGTGCCGGTGACACCGGCTAGCTCTACATAGCTACGCCCCTGGATAGCATGGATAACAGCCTAGTATCGGCGGGTCATGATCAGGGGAATGGATGAATGGATTGATCCCTTAGTGCTTGTTTTGACGAGAGCCTAGTGCTTATTAATTTGAGAACAAACGAATTGGCGAAAGATGCATGGTATCAATCTCTGTTCAACCAGTTATAGCTTTATGGTTCTTACAGTAGGATCCCCGTTACAGTTTCTTCCCTGCAAAAGTCCAAGATGAGCTGCATATAAAATTCTGAATGGACAGACGTCATAGGGATGCAAAATCGGTTATGGAGAATAATTTGCACCGATGAGCGATGACGCAGTCTCGTATTCATGGGAGGCCAACTGAAGAAACTTTGGTTGTGGAGAATATACAACTCTTGTACTGTGAGAGTGATATGAAAACCCTGAGACTGCCACTGCCAAAGGCCATTGTTCTTCCTGGATACTGCACTACTACTACTTCATCTGTTTATTTAGAGCCTAATCCTAATTTTCGTACTCCCTCCATTCCAATGAACAATCACTTTTTTCTCGAATACGCACGAGTGTGCGTATCATTTTATAAAGAAGAAGGGGAAAAGACTCCCATCCGCATAAGTACATATTATTTACATGCCTCGGACATCCACCTCCACATGGGGTAACTACATGTTCGACTACTCACCCAAACCCCACCTTGCGAGCCCCACAAACACTCCATCCAAATCCCCTTTCAAGAGCCCTGCTTGCCTCCATGCACGCCCTTCCCTCTCTATCCGTCCGAGTACTTGCGCTGTGGAGGGGCTTGCGTCATTGAAGACGATGTCGTTTCTGTGCTTCCAAATCACCCACATGCCCAGCAAGCATAAGGTTCTCGTGGTCCGCCGTTGGTCTCGTCGTTGTTCCTGCCTTAAGCACAATGAGGCGAGGCTATCGTCATTGCCAGGCTCCATCTCCGGCTGATTTGTGGCGACGCTCATCCAATGCCACACTTCCTTCGAAAAGGCACAACTCACCATGAGATGATTCATAGTTTCCTATTGTTGATCACAGAAAGGGCACACGTCCTGATGAGGCAGCCCGCGCTTGGCGAGTCTGTCGGAGGTCCAGCACCGGTTCTTGAGTGCAAGCCATGCAAAGAAACGGCATGTCAGAGGTGTTCTCGATCCCCAAGTGAATGCAGCCGTAAGCGCCACCTCAAGTCCCGCAAACCTTGCCGCGTACGCTGAACGCACTGAGAACGCGCTATCCTTCTCCCATGCCCAGCTAACCAAGTCCGGCGTGTCTGGCTCCAACTGGACCGTCTCTACTCTCGACCAAAGTAGCAGAAATTGTTGTAACTCGGCCTCAGTAATGTCGGGCCCAATGTCTCCTGCCCATGCTGCATCCTCCATGGCTGCCGAAACTGTGCGCGCCCGCCTTATCCTTTTGGGAACCCTGTCATATACCAGCGGTGCGAGCTCGCAGATGCGGAATCCCTGCAGTCAGCGATCCTCCCAAAATAGTGTTTCCTTCCCATTGCCGACCACTGCTCTCGCTGCTGCGTGGAACACCGCCATCGAGTCCTTAGGCACTGAAATGGGTAATCCTGACCATGGCCTCAGCTTGTCTGTCCTTTGAAGCCATGGCCACCTCGCTTGCAAGGCTATGTTGAGCCAACATAGGTTTGGAATGCCTAATCCGCCAGCCCACTTCGGCCGACAAACCATGTCCCAAGCCACTGAGCAGTTCCCTCCATTGGCCTCCTTCTTGCCACACCACAGAAAGCCTCGGCAAATACGCGCCATCGCTGATAAGGTCTTGGGTGGTATATCCAATGCGAGCATGGCATGGATAGGGACAGCACATAGCACTGATGTTATTAGAATTAAGCGTCCACTCTTGGGCATTAGAGCTGCCCTCCAGCTTGGGAGGTAATTTGCCAGTTGTTCCACAAGGCCTTGGAGCTGCGCCGTTGATTGTTTGCGGATTGTAAGCGGAAGCCCCAAATACTTGCAAGGGAAAGTCCCACTTGAGCAGCCAAGCAGATTGCAGACCTCATTGAGGCTCTCCTGAGTGCATCGAATGCCCATTGCTGCGCTCTTCGCCATGTTCACCCAAAGCCCAGAAGCGTGTCCAAACTTGTCCAAGATTGCTCTACACACCCTGGACTCCAGCTCCGACAGCTTGAAGAACACCATCACATCATCCGCAAACATGGAGACCCTTTGATGTGCGCTGGAACGGCCAGTGGTGCTAGCAATCCTTTTTCCGCGGCCAGCTTGAAGAGGCGATGGAGGGGTTCCATGCACAATATAAATATCATTGGGGACAACGCAGCCCCTTGCCTTAGCCCTTTGCAAGCGTACATTGGTTTCCCTGGGATTCCATTGATCATGACACGTGTGGAGGAGGTAGCCAACAAGCCACACATCCAAGATATCCACCTCCTCCCGAAGCCCAAGCGTGTCAAAACCTCGATGATGAACGGCCACTGGATGGAGTCAAATGCCTTAGATATGTCAAGCCTGAGCATAATAGTTGGCACTTTGAGTGCATGTAGGCGCCTTGCCGTAGCTTGCACTAGCATGAAGTTATCATGCAAGGATCGGCCGCGGACAAAAGCACTCTGATGATGACGAACCAAATTTGGTAACTCCTCTGCCAATCTTAATTCTAGCACTTTCTCAAAGATCTTGACTGCTCCATGCAGTAGACTCACCGGTCGGAAGTCACGAATATCTACAGCCCCATCTCGTTTAGGCAGAAGCGATACAATCACCTTGTTGATGCACTGCATTCCTCGCATGTCTCCATGAAAAAAGTCACCAAGTGCACGCATGAAGTCCCACTTGATTATATTCCAACAAGTCGCGAAGAACCGGCCCGTGAACCCATCAGGGCCTGGCGACTTGTCCAAAGGCATGGACTTGACTGCCTGCTCCACCTCCTCCATCGTGAATGGGACCTCAAGGTGCAACAAGTCCCTGGATGGAAAATCCAGCATGTCCAAGTTGATGGTGTGATGCCTCGCCTGTGATGACCCAAACATAGATGTATAGTAGTCATCCACCATCTCAGCGACACTCTCCTGCCCTGTGAATATCTCCCCATTGTGCTGCATGGCTGTGATCATGTTTTTTCATTGCAGCAGGCGGGAGCGTTGCCTCGCGATCGTCCGCTCAAGGGAACTTAATCCCAAGAGCTTCTTCTTAAGCAGCTTACAGAGGCCATGTTCTTGGTCCATGAGGGCTCTTGAATCCGCAGCCATATCAAGTCGGAGGATGACCTCCATGGCTAGTGCCACCTGGAGGCGAACATTGCCGATCCATCGGTCGCTCCACCGCTGCAGAGCCTTGGCCGTCGCTCGTAGTTTAGCATCCAGCACTACAAACGCATTCCCATAGGGCGAGACAGATTGCCACGCCTCAGCCACCACTTCCTGGAAGCCGTCGGCCTTTGGCCAGAACGACTCGAACCTGAACCTGCGGCCCATCTGAAACTCCGCATCTAGGTCTAGGAGAAGCGGGCAGTGGTCCGAAATTGCTGAACCTAGCGCTGCCAGTAAGCAAGCAGGAAACTTGTCCTCCCACGAGTTTGTAACAAACACATGGTCCAGCTTCTCCAGGGTTGGGTCACGCCTCTCATTGCTCCACGTGTATCTCCTCCCGTTTAGGTAGAGCTCTTTAAGTTCTAGTCTATTCAGCATTGCCCACAAGCGCACCATCATTCGTCTGTTGATCGATGTGTTGTTCCTGTCTTCTGGATTCACAATCAGGTTGAAATCCCCAACCAGGGCCCAGGGCCCAGCATGCAAGTCCCGCACGTCCGCAATCTCCTGAAGGAATTGTACCTTCTCCGCATCTCCTTGCGGGCCGTAGACTCTTGTCAGCCACCACCTTGGATCACCACCATCTACCGGAGTCACAAGAGCTGTTAAGGTGTTATCAGTTGTGTGCGGGTTAGAGAGCGCGGCCACAATCGGGTCCCATGCAATGAGCACCCCACCACACGTTCCACTTGCCGGCAAGTAGAAAAACTTCTCGAATTTATTTCCGAGGCGATGCCTGATGATTTCACTTGTTACAACTTCCAACTTCGTCTCTTGAAGACATATAATGCTAGGATTCGCCGCCGTTACAACTTGAAATATAGCATTCCGCCTGGCCGGAGAGTTGAGGACACGCACGTTCCACACGAGTAACTTCGAGGGTTGTGATGCCATATGAAAAGGCCCACGTCCCACGGCTCAAACTCACGACTTACTGCCCATCAGCCGCAACCACCAGATCCTCCTGCAGCGGGACAACCTCCGGTGTCCAGCCAAAGAGAGCCAGGATGGCGCTGATGTGGCTATCGGTGAGCGGCTTCTGGAATAGCTGCGCATATGCTTCTGGAATGAACAATCACTCGAACAAGCCGTGCACGCATTCAAAATCCAACTTTAACCATAAAGTAGAAAATAATACTATATACTTTTCCATGACTTAAAATTATATATATATCACTAAAAGCTTCTTTCAAATATAAATTCAACACTACTGGAAAATGGGCTTTGCCGAGTGTCAAATCACAGGAGCTTGTCAAAAAACCATCTAAACCAAGTACAACTCTCGGCAACACGCTGGACTCGGTACAAAACATGCCATTGCCTAGAGATCTGTAAAGAGAACTCGACAAACAAAATAAAATTGGATTATACGATCTATGCCGACTTCTAGACCAAACAAACCCCGCAATGTTCGTGCCACGTGTCAATAGCGGCAGTTGTTGCCTACCCTATCACGGGTGGGCGCTTTTGCCGAGTTCCCGCGTTATGGACTTCAACATAGTTTTTCTTAGCCGCTTGTTTTTTCCGTTCACCACGTGGACAACTTTGTCAAGTTCTCTCAGGAAGGCACTCGAAAAAAAGTTCCTATCTAATGGTACAAATTGCTCCCCTGAGCCATCACACCACCCACATCTTCCTATTGTGTAGCTGCGTCTCCTCCTACCATCTCCCCTAACCGTCCCGCTTCTCTCCGTCGACGCTAGCTCCTCTCCCGACGGTGCACTCTGGCTAAATCCTCACGTGCGGCATAGAGGACTTCCTCCACATCGGGTATGACTATCTTAATTCTGTCATGAAACTGTCACAAATGTACTTGGGTGATAGAAAACGTGACCTCCTCTGACAAACGCGTATCATTATAAATGTGTCTTTATATTGTAGTGTTCTTTCATGGGCTACATGGGCTGTCTCTGATTAATTTTCTTAATCTTGTCTGAACGGCAAGTACTAACATGCTTTAGGATTTCTGGAAAAGACACTACTAGGAAAAGGCATGCTAGTGGCGCACCGAATTTGCCTTCTAATGGCGCACTATCGGTGCGCCACTGGCATCACGCCATTAGAATTAAATTTTAATGGCGCACCATCAGTGCGCCATTAGTATCTGGTGTTCTAATGGCGCACCACGCAGTGCGCCATTAGTATAGCATGCAGTGTGCCATTAGAATGCCTCCCAGGGGGCCATATGTATCCATGTGCTTTGGCATTCTAATGGCGCACCAGCAGTTAATGCGCCATTAGTGTGATGATCACAGTGCGCCATTAGTGTCTTGTGTGGTGCGCCATTAGTATGAATATTAGGGTTTTTTTTGCTTTTCTGATTTTTGCACAGGTTACAAAATATATTATTGGACAGAATATAGACAACAACACACAGCAACATCAGATTCATCGAATACAATAGAAGATTAGTCTCCGAATATAATTCATCATATTAGTCTCCAAATTCAAAAGACCGAACAAAGATAAAACATTACAAGTCTCAAGACCGCGAGTATCGAGTTTGCCTTCATATTACAAGTCGATATCGATCATCTAAACTACCATCACATAGAAGAGAGTTGTGGTCATCACGATGAGCATCATCGCGATCAAACTGGTCTTCATCCGGTTTCTCCAACGCTCCATCCTCTCTCCCTCTAGATAGCGGGCGTATCTACATTCGGCCTCCGCCCTAGTGGTGTACCCTTTGTAACTGTTACCGCTGAAACGGTGAACCTGTCTCCCACACTCCTCCCAGTCATCGTAGACTCCGGGAACCTTATCCTTGTACACGACATACGACGGCATCTCTATGCACAAGCCAAACAACAGACAATAGATAAGCAATATGTAAGTATGCAACAAAAGGACCGGAAGAGAAAAACAAGACATGAATAGCACGATTCATGGTCCTACTAATAAATAGCATCGATTACATCTAAGTTGAATGACTATCCAAACCAAAGAGACATACGAATTCATTAAAGTATAATTACAACATGAGCCAATCAATGTTTCAGAACTACAGATCACTAGTTTCGACTCGACTCATCGGACAGGAACGTGGATGAAGCCGCCGTCTGTCGTGATGGTCATGAAATTGCGGTCGTTGTCACCCTGCATTTGTAGCATTTCATCTATCTCACTGTTGGACGGTTGATATCTGAGGAAGAACTGCCCCGAGGTATGAAGGACATCTTGATGGATGATGTCCGCAAACTCCGACTGGATGCAAAAGAATTCTTGTCTGAGGTCCGCATCCTGGACTGCCGACAAGCTCGCGGCCCAATCTTTGAGATTATCTGGTAGTAGAAGTTGATGATGGTCCCTTACGATCGCCCGCATGTGATGGAGGGCGTAGTAGGCATCCTTCTGACCGCCAGGCGGCTGCTTGACGCAGCAGAACTTCGTATTGTGTGAGAACATATGCTTGCCGTACTTACCAACTGCCCTGGTGAAGGTGCCTCCAGATTTGGCGTAGGCGGGGAGAACATCATCAAGAACTTTCTTGACATTTGTGTAGTCTATCTTGGAGTTACGGTTCAGGTCTAAATACGTGGCAATGGAATATTTCGGGCTTAAGAGGATGAGTGTGCAATGTGTGTCACTGCACAGAACACGGAATGTTAGAAAAAAAAGAATGATCGAAATCTAAGAAATCATATGTTACGGGGCGGTTAAGGGATGACTTACTCGGGAAAGTAAGCCACAGGGAAGTTATCCTTATCTGGGTTTGCCAGAATGACGCCTTCGAGGTGTGAACTCGCAACTTGGCGGTCCCCAACGCTGCTCAAGTGCTTGGCACGCATGTAGAAGGGGTCGATTATCACGATGTCCAGGGTGTTGTCTCTAATGATCCGCATCTCCATACTCAGCGAAAACAGCCGAACGAAGGTGTAGTGCAGCGGATGAAGGTTAAACATAGCAAAGATGTCATCAAACCGCAGGACGATCATACCCCCGATGTCGCCATCCACAAAGCCCTTGCACTCTGGCACCTTGGCCATGAAAACCGGGTATGCCACATCCTTCTCTCTAAGATGCCGCTTCTCCAAAGAAAGAACACTGTCGTGCAGACTCCGCATAGCACCGGTTGCAGCATTCAGCATATTTGGCGGTAGCATCGCCCTACCCACCACATGCACCCTCCTCGAGATATCCTTAGGTGAAGGTGGCCCGTCCTGAGCACGGATCGGACTCGGTGCCGGCTGGCTCGCACCGGCGCCCTTGTTAGTCTTTCGTTTCCGTCCCTTCTTCTTGATCTCCTGTAATGGGACCGAGTTCTGCTCACAGACCGCCTTCTTGAGCGTGGTGGGGCTGATAATATTTCGCACCTCAGCTATCTGAGGCTTGGTGAAGACGGGAGCTGGAGGTGTGTCCTGAGAACTGAACGCCAGACGACGCCTGTTGCAATTGGATTTCTCCGCCGTACCAGCTAGATCACGGTCGTCTTGGTTGGGTTCTTGAGAAAGAGGCCCGCAGAACTCGTCAACGTACCCATGTTCGGCAAAGTACTTATCAACTTTGGTAAATGTACCGTCGTCGTTGTCGTCGCCGTCCGGATCCTGTGCCATAGGGCTGTCCGGATCCTGTGCCATAGGGATGTCCGATAGGTCCAGTAGCGTTACGGCGTTCTTGCCATGGCTTGGCGCCGACACGACTGGCGGTCTTGTCTGTGGGGTGGTGTCCCTCGCCCCTAAACGAATCTAGCTCTTCGGCCAAAGCAGGGGCCAGTTTACGCAGGTGCTGTGGGTCATCTCATCTTCTTCGTCGGCCCCAGCGGGTCGAGTCGGAGGTAACAGCTCGTCGCAGCCTGGCAGCACCCGAACCACTTCAACCCTATACATTGTGGGTGGCATCGGATTACCGTGGAACATGGGGTTGCCCGGTTGAATGATTCTGCCCTTGGCGACATCGACCAACTCGGCGCCCACGAAGTGCAGAAGAGTGCAAGGAACGTCGGCGGTGCCCTGCGAAAACATGTACAGGGCGTCAGGGATGCCCAGTCAAAGGCAAGAAGATGAAGTCGTCGGCCGAGAGGCTTAGTTACCGTGATGCCGTCGAGCTCGGCTAATGTCGAGGCACCCGGGTGCATTAAGCTCCAATGCCCATGCCGGCGCCGGAGACACGAATACCGCCTCCGCCAGAGACACCAATGGCGCCGCCGCCGGAGACACCAATGGCGCCACCGGAGACACCAATGGAGCCGCCTGCGTGCTGTGCGAGTTGCTGGTCGTGAAGCTGGGAACCGGGGGAGGCCCCTGTTGGCCGCACGCAATCCACGTCGTCAGCCCATGAATCAACGTAGGCACCATGGCGTTGAGCGTCGTTCCAAGTTGTTGTTGCACTTGCTCTTGGACAAGCTCCGGAATCCGTGCCACTTGTGCCTTGAATTCTTCAACCTCGCGCGTCTGGCTTTCCGAGCTGGTCTTTTTCTCCTTTCGCACACCAGCGGTATAGTATGACCCCCATTTTGTGGACAAGCCTTTGCCGGCCACACGACCAGCTGACGTCGGCTTAGTGAGCTTATCCTTGTTTTTCATTACGTTCAACGCCCTATTTAAAGGGGTGTCGAAAGGGGAGTTCTTAGACGACCCGGTGCTAATGCTTTCAGTGTCCTGCGAAAGGAACGTGAACCATTTAGAAATATTGGGGATTAATTAGAGTGCAACCATATGGAGCTAATTACGCGGGGGTGTATTCCTTACCAGAAGAAGCTCAAGCGCCCTAGTCTTCGGATCCGTGGTAAGCTCCTTTGTTATCGGGTCCTCCTTGTACCGGGCCCTGACATAGTTCCTGGTCTGCTTGTCACCGCTGTATTTCTCGAAGCGGGGCGGTAGGCCTTGCTCGGCACGCTCCGCGTCCTGCTTGTCCCATATAGGCTCCGCCACTCTGTATCCTCCGGGATCGAGTTTGTGTTCCCCTAAGTTCAACTCCCGCATTTCTTTCCCCCACTGACTTGATTCGGAGGTTGCACTGCTCTCGCACTTGATCTTGAACTCCTTGTACTCATCTTCGCTCATCAAAGGATATTTCGCCTTGATCTTATCATAACTATCACCTTTATCAATCATTCTCTTCACCGCACTTTTCCAAGTAGACAGGGTCGTGCTCATCTTCGTGAGGGCGGCACTGTTCACTTTATTCCCTGAGAGGAGTGTGTTTTCAAATTCGGCGAGGAACTTGTATCGTTCGTGCAGCTTCGTGAAGAGGAGGTTGCACAAATTCCCTCAGTCCTTATGCCTAAGGTTCTCGGTGTTGATCGAGACGGTGCTCCGGAGAATGCACCCGAGCTGAACCGAGTACCCCTTGACTATATGTTTGGGCTCCATTGGATTCCCGTCGGAGTCTACTTGAGTGAATTCCTCCTTGACGGTGCGGAGCGCATTTGGGCGCCGGTCCTTCCTTTGCTTCTTCGGTTGGCTGCCATCTGTGTGTGCGCCGCCATCATCAATGGTGGCATCCTCGGCGGCACCATCAGTGGTGTCATCCCCGACGCCACTAGGGGTTGTGTAATCAGGATCGGTGTCTTCCGCGGTGTCCTCATAGCGGTGAGGTTGTTCCTCCATCTCCTGGGACAGCTCCCAGAATTGCTTGCCGCCCGAACCACCGGCCTTATCGTTGTGGGCCATGTTTTGCTCTAAATAGGAAAAAAGTTTGGTCAAAAAGTTGGTTATTGTCAAGGAACAAGATCATGGTCTCATCATTTAGGGTTTGTCGACACCGAGGCACCCTAAAAGCCTAAGCTTTCATCATTTAGGGTTTGTCGACACCGAGGCACCCTAAAAGCCTAAGCGTACATCATTGAGGTTCTCATCGACACCGAGGCATCCGGGGCAGCCAAGTTAAGTTTTCATCATTTAGGGTTTATCGATGCCGAGGCACCCTAGGTTGGGCCTAATCACTTGGCACTAATCACTTGGCTCTATTGCCACCTATGGTTTAATACAACAAGAATAAAGGGGCAGTTGATCCTACTTAATTAAGTACTAAGATACCCCGGCCCATGCATTAGTAGCAAGTACCTCATATGTCTGATTTTTAGCAAAGTCATGCTAAAATTCACGGAAAATTTCAGCATGACCTTTGCTGAAAATAGGACATATGGAGTACCCAAATTTGCCGGAACGGAAGTTAATCGACATTCCGGCAAACTAAAGGGCCTCTCGGGGTACCTGCAAAATCATCACGACACGAAGGGACTCTCAAGGGCCTCAAGCAGTAGCGGCCCTTCACGAGCGAACTCAATGAGTGTGAACCAACAGAGTGTGGGTCACCACAGATTCTGTAGTCAAAAACCTTCAGGACAGAGTGAAAATAGTTACAATATGCTTGCAAGTAATTTTTCTATAACTAAGGCACAATATGCTTGCAAGTAATTTTTCTGTAACAGTCTTGCCCCTATTTGAAGGACAAGCAAATAGATACAATGGGTAGCTTTGGCACAATCCTAAGGCACAATCCTATGACTAATTCATCACTGTAGGCCGGCATGAAACACACTCCTCCAAAAAAGCCTAAAATTCCACTATTATTGCATGTAAAAAAGCCTAAAATCCACTAGTATTGCCTCTATGAAAGCCTTAAAAGTCCACTATTATTGACAATCAAAATATGATCTGAACTGTAAGGAGTTAACTAAAAATGAGTGTTAACTGAAGTTTTCCAGTAGAGATCATAACTGAAGTTATTCGTAGAATATACTGACATCAAATGCAGTTAATTAGTCTTAATTGAATCTTAGTAAGGTTCATTCTGAAGTCAAAAGTCCCCAAACAGTGAAAGGGAACAAACAAAAAAATGTTCAGGAAATTCCAAAAGGGTCTAAAGGTATGGGTTGGTTTTTGGTTCCAATTTGAAAACCCAAAATTTCATCAACACATTAATTATAATTTGTTTGTGCAAATACTTCTCTCAGGCAGCCACACACATCTTTCTTCATCCAATTTTTTCCTACAGCATCATTGAACATTTGAAACTTACCAGCTCAACTTGAGAAAAAATGGATAGGTAGGGACATTTGTGCTTTTTGCCATCTAATCTAATCTACCTCTGCTTGATTAACTATTGTTTTGGTTTTCACTTTGTGCCAGCCCATTAGATTAGTTGGTAAAGTACATGCTTCATCTTACATTCCCTACCTGTGTGTACATGCATTTGCAGGCTTTCAGGCCCTGACTAATTAACTACATTGCTGATCAGAGACCCTGCTGTTTACTGGGAGGTGGCAGTACTACTGTGCTAGTGTGCTAGTACTGGTTTTTATTCTTTGGAACCTTCTACTTATGAAGCTCTCTCAAGTAAAGATTTTCAACTAGTAGTACATTTTTGTATGGTGCAAAAGTCCAGCAGCACTAGAACTGAACTGATTGATCTATACATGTTGTAGGAGGAGCTATATCATTTTCTCCATGGGGAATTTTGTGTAGGTACTTAGACAGCCACACACATCACCAAATTTCAACAGGAGGCGGATACAGACTTACTAACTAGAATTTAGCTAGCAGTGCAGTAACTTGCAAGTGCTAATAGCTATAAACACTGAAATATGCATTTCTATCCATAAGCTGTCAAATATCATCAGAAGATAACATACACGGTCGAGGGGAGGGAGGGATGGAATGGGGAGGAAGGGTGGAGAGGGAGGAAGGAGGAAGGAGGAGAGGTACCTGGGTGGGCGCGACCGGTCGCCGGAGGGGTTGGGGTCAAGGTTGGGGTTGGTGGCGGCGGCGTCGAAGGGATGGCTCGATTGGTCGTCGGGGAGACCTCCTGGGCGCCTCGGTTGGTCGTGGGGAGGCCGGAGGCCGCGGTCGTAGTCCTGCACCCCGTGCCCGGACTGAGGTAGAGGCGGTGCAGGGCAGGGGCCGACGCGGGGAGGCTGTCGGCGACGGTGAGGTCGCGGAGGCGTCGGCTATGGCGGAGCTGCAGTGGTGGGGGGCGCGGGGGCGGCGGCGCACGTAGGGGCGGCGGCGACGTGGGGCGGGGCAGCGCGGGGGGGGGGGGACTAGATCTGGCGAGAGGGAGGGATGAAGGGGTCGGGCTAGGTAGAGCTAGGGTGGAAGATTACTAATGGCGCACCCCCGAGCGGTGCGCCATTAGAATGTTTTTTCTAGATAGCAATGGCGCATGCCAGAGCGGTGCGCCATTAGAATGTTTTTTATATAGCAATGGCGGTGCGCCATTAGTATGTTTATTATTATTATTTTTGTTGCTATTTTTTAATGTTTTTTTATAAAAACAGTAATAATTTTTTTATGAATATGAAAAAATATCATCAAATGGGGGTGCTCGGCGGCGGTGGAGCGGGCTGGGGAGGGTGCGGTGGGTCGGCGGCGACGGTGGAGCGGGGGAGGGTGCGGTGGGTCGTCGGCGGCGGTGGAGCTAGCAGGGGAGGGTGCGGGGGGTGTTCAGCGGCGGTGGAGCGGGCCGGGGAGGGTGCGGTGGGTCGGCGGCGGCGGTGGAGCAGGGGAGGGTGCGGTGGGTCGTCGGCGGCGGTGGAGCTAGCGGGGGAGGGTGCGGGGGGGGGGGGGCGATCGAGATCGAGATGAAGGAGGATAGCGATCGAGATTTAAAAATATTCATCAAATTTGAGAAAATATTCATGAATTTGAAAAGTGCCCATGAAATTTAAAAATATTCATGAGTTCAAAAAATGCCCATGTAATACAATCGAGAAATGAAGACTACGATTTAAATACAATCGATCTTAGCTAGCTAGCTATCTGTGTACAATCTTCTTGCCCTTCTTTTTTGCAAATGGAGTTCTTCTGTGGAACGGACATCCTTTAGGTAGGGTGGTCCTGCTTCTTCTTGTGGTGTATGCTGCTACTTCATCGTTGTCGTCATGCTCGATCTTCGGGTCGCCGTACTTGTCGAAGTCTTGCTCATTGGCTACTCCATCCATTCTGATGATCTTCCTTTTGCCTCTCCTCACGACAACACGACTAGGCTTTGACGGGTCGGTAATGAAGAAGCATTGGTCCACTTGGGAAGCCAGTACCCATGGCTCATTTTTCGCGGTGACGTTTGCGCCCGCGGTCTTGGATTTGGCTTTGGGTATAACCATGGTGGTGAAATACCGGTCTTCTTTTAGGACGCTCTTGGCCCATCTGACACGGAACATCGGGACCTTCTCTCCAGCGTAGCTCAACTCCCAGATCTCCTCGATCCTTCCGTAGTATCTATCCTTGTCGTTACCGGTGTAGTATTCCATCGTTACCCTGGAGTTCTGATAACCATCGCTCTTCATGTCCTTGTCCTCGGTGTAGAATGTGTAGCCGTTGATATCGTACGCCTCATAGGTCATCAGGTTGTGCTCGGCGCCCTGTGACAAGGCGAATATGAGTTGCTCTTCCACGGAAGAATCTTCATGTAAAGGGTACGACAGAAGCTTCTGCTTGAACCAACGCGTGAAACATGAGTTGTGCTCTTTGAGTATATCTCCGTCCGTCCTCTGTTGGCCTCGGTCATTGTACGTCTTCTCAATAAAGGTTTTGTGCTCTACCACCCAAGGATCGACCACGTCTATGTGTTGTAGCGCGACTAGGTTTGCTCTTTCAAAGTCGGCGAGTCGACCCTCAAAGTCGACATGCATTTCGCGGCGACCCTCACGGTGACCCCATCCAGCGAGCCTGCCGAGGTGCCTATTGACGGGCAGACCAACGGGGTTCTCGATGCCTAGATAATTCGTGCAGTAGGAGATGCACTCTTCGGTCAGAAAGCCCCTGGCTATACTTCCCTCTGGACGTGACATGTTGCGAATGTATCCTTTGATGACACCATTCATCCTTTCGAACGACATCATGCTGTGCAGGAACGTCAGCCCGAGATGGATGATATCCTCCATGATATGGACCAGCAGATGCACCATAATGTCGAAGAATGCGGGCGGGAAGTACGTCTCAAGCTCGCATAGTATCACCACGATCTCTTCCTGTAGCCTTCTGAGTTGCCTCACGCCAATCGACTTCCGAGAGATGACGTCGAAAAAGTTGCATAGGCCAAATAGCATTTCACGAACGTGCGCGTCCATGATCCCACGGATTGCAACTGGAAGTATCTGCGTCATCAGCACGTGACAGTCATGAGACTTCATCCCGCTGAACTTCTGCTTCGCTGGGTCTAGGTATCTGCTTATCTTCCCCGCGTAACCGTAAGGAAGTTTTACTCCTAGGAGGCAGGTGAAAAACTACTCGATCTTCTCCTGACTTAGAGTGAAGCACGCGGGAGGGTAGTCATTTCCGGTCTTCTTGGCCTTTTTGCCTTTGCGACGACTTTCTGTGTCCTGCTTCGCCTCATCATCATCATCATCATCATCATCATCATTAGCGTGAAGCTCCTGCCTGATGCCCATTGATTTCAAGTCTGCCCTTGCTTTCGGCCCATCTTTGGTCCTCTCTGGCATGTTGAGCAGGGTACCAAGCAGACTCTCGCACACGTTCTTCGTGATATGCATGACATCAAGGCTGTGAGGCACACGGTGGATCTTCCAGTACGGCAAGTCCCAGAAAACAGACCTCGTTTTCCATACCTTCAGCAGCGGCTCTGGCGCCTTTCGCTTCTTTCCCGGCTCTGGCGCCTTTTGCTTCTTTCCCGGCAGTGGGCAGTCTTTCCAATTTTTCAATAGCTTGTCTATTTCCTCGCCGCTCCTCGTACACGGGCGTTTTCGGGGTTCGGTTTCACCATCGAACAGATCCTTGCGTTTCCTCCACGGGTCATCATCGCGAAGCCACCTTCGATGTCCCATGAACACGGTTTTCGAAGACCCAGGATCTCTATCTAGCTGGCGATACGTTATGTCATCCATGCACCTTACGCATCCAGAAAATCCATGGACTACCTTCCCCGCGAGATATCCGTAACCGAGATAGTCGTGCACCGTCGTGAGCAGTGCGACTCTCATAGGGAAATATTCTTTCTCTGCGGCGTCCCACGTATTGGCTGGCGTTTTCCACAGCGTGTCTAGCTCCTCCTTCAGCAGCCCCAGATACAGATTGATGTTGTTCCCTGGTTGTTTCGGCCCTTCAATTAGCATACTCATGTGAATGTACTTCCTCTTCATGCACAACCAGGGGGGAAGGTTGTACATCCACACAAACACAGGCCAGGTGCTATGTGTGCTTCTCTGGCTGCCGAACGGATTGACTCCATCGGTGCTCGCGCCCAGCACGATGTTCCTTGGATCCTTCCCAAATTCTGGGTATTCGAAGTTCAACGCTTGCCACTGGCTCGCATCCTTAGGGTGACTCAGCATCTTGTCTTTTTTATTTATCTCCGGATCATTTCCGTCATCTTCCCGCTTCTTCTCCTCCCTATCCGCGTGCCAACGCAGGAGCTTTGCTACCTTAGGGTCCGCGAAATACCGCTGCAGACGAGGAGTGATCGGAAAGTACCACACCAATTTTCGAGGAGCTTTCTTCCTCTTCTTGTATCGAGTGACGCCGCACACCTGACATATGGTAGACTCCGTGTGCTCGTCCCGATAAATGATACAATTGTTCATGCACACATGGTATTTCATGTGCGGTAAATCCATAGGACACACGATTTTCTTCGCCTCCTCAAAACTGGTCGGGCACTTGTTCCCCTTGGGAAGACGTTCGTGCCAGAATGACATGTTCTCGTCGAAGCATGCGTCGGTCATTTTGTGTTTTACCTTCATCCCCAGAGCCATGAGCGTTACTTTCAGGCGGGTATCCTCGGGCCTGCATCCTTCATACAATGGAGTAATCGCGTCTATCTCCAGTTGATCTAGCTTGGCTTTCTCTCGGGCGGCAGCTCTTGCGTTATCCGTCTGCTTGAGAAGCAGCTCTTGAATATGAGGGTCCTGCACCCAGCCTCCATCATCGTCTGCTCCGGCATCTTCATCTTCATGATCATGCCCTTCGTCTTGATCTTCCTCATCATCATGTACGACATCTTCTACATGATGACTGTGTATAGCATCACCGTCGTGATCATGTCCTGGAGATTCTTCGTCTTCTCGCCCGCCCTCGCCGCGGTGGTACTTGTCTTGATGCCCTTCCTCATTTCTTGCCCGGCCCCCATAGACAACTTCATAATCATCTTCATCACCTTGCCACCGATAGCCATCCATGAAACCACGCAAGAGCAGGTGGTCCCGCACCTGCCCGGAATCCGGATCCGCAATAAGGCTCTTCAGCTTGCATCTTCGACACGGACATCTTATCTCCGTCTCGTTCTTTTGAAGCATCTCGGCCTTCGCGGAGCTCAAAAACCTATTCACGATGCCTTCAGTCATCATGCGGACCGTGGTCGCCTGCGGGGTAGAGCAAAACGATATTTTAGAACCAAAAAAAAATTTGGCATGACCTTCCCTAAAAATAGGACCAAAAAGAATGCATAGTGCCAAAATTCTCGCCGAAACGTAAATGAATCAAAATATTCCGGCAAAATATTGGCAACTATCGCATTTCAAATACCGGTACCTTCAAACACAAACATATATGCAACACCACAAACATACATAGTTCTAGCTAGGCCACAAAAAGTGCATGTGCACATTGTTGGAGCGAGCTAGGGAGAAAAAAAGTAGATCTACATCATGAAGATAGCTTTCCCCTTACTTACCTATCAAAAAAAGGTAATTTCACCACTTAATTTTGATGAATCTATCGTGGAAATGAGGTGAGGAGGAGGAGATGGCCGAAAGCTTGGAGAAGGAGGTGGAGGGAATGAAGTGGGGAAAGTGAGTGGGTAGGTGTGGGGCTGTCCAAAATATCTTGTTCGGGTCCCAGGTTACTAATGGCGCACCCTGTTTCTGGTGCGCCATTAGTGTCTTCCACACTAATGGCGCATCACCAACCGGTGCGCCATTAGTATATAGTAGTGGCGCACTGCTTCCATGGTGCGCCATTAGTATCAATCCTATCTATAGCCCTTTTCCTAGTAGTGAGAAATAGAAGCAATCCACTTCAACAATGAAGACTAATTTTGAACCATGACAATCGAATGCCTATGACGGCCAATTATAATGTCGTGAGGATGATAATTTTCTTTAGCAAGCACGACAAAATCCTACCAAAAAACTGAGCATGAGACATCCTCGTGACAATATAGCCATCCTGGGTATTCGATTTGCCATTGTAAAAAAATCTGATGTTCAATCTATACTTGGGTCCTTTCTTATAAATGACTTTCTACTATGCATGCGAGCTGGCTTGTATATTTTGCTGTGTGTCATTACTTGGAGATTCATTCGACTCTAGTTTTGTAAAAGATTGTCTTGTTCTAGAGGATTAATCGTGTTTTCTCTTGTTGCAAAGTGTATCGTAATGTTCGTTATGTACCATCAAAATAAGAGTGCACTCCTTAGATTTTAATCTAGTTTCATCAGTTTTGCTATTTATCAGGTATTTGAAGAAAAAAATTGTGCCAGTCACCTCCTACCTTCCTTCCTTCATGTCAGACCTGGCCGGAGAAGACAACCCCATTATCTATCATAGGGGAAGCCTTGGCCTCATTATCAATCTTAGGGGTGGGGTGCAGGGGATCGCCGGAGTTCTTTTTCGGTTTAGCGGGGCATAGAAGGATGGTTGGGGCGGCGACCAACATGACAGTGGGGGGAGGTTGAGGGGAGAGCGCGGAAGGAGAAACCGTCGGGGCGGAGGAAGAAGAAAGAGAGGAGATGAAGAACAGTGCGCGCTTGATGGCCGTTGGATGTTGATCGTACGGTTGAAAGAAAAAGTATTTACGCTATTTTTTTATGTAATGATTGACGCTATACTTTTTTCAGGCACCTGACGTATAGTCGATCTCTACTCCCAAGTTTCATTGATATTATAGGTTTCTTCTTTGTTTGAGAGAGTATCAGCATACCTGTATGAATGAATCTCCAATATGTTCAACTGTGAATCAAGTGGCATCGGCTGGTTATCATTATTTCTTGTGTGCCACTTCAAGTTGAAAGATCCTACGGCCCCGCGTCGCTCCCCCGTGGGCGACCCGGGCGCCCCAAACCTAGCCGCCAGAACCTACCCCCACCCGCTCCCTCTCCCCCCCCCCCCCCCCGCCGCCGCCGGGCGCCGTCGGGCAAAGCCCGCACGGTACCGGTGGCGGCGGGATCTCCGTCGCCCTTGGCTGGAGTGGGGGCCGCGGGGGGCCTCTTCTTCTCTCAAGACGGCGGATCCCGGAGGCCGGCGTGTCGGATGGCGCTGCTGGTGGTGGTGGCGTGAGGCAGCGCAGCCGCTGGCCGGTGGACGCACGTCGTCGTGGCGAAGCGCGCGTGCCAGTGGCGGCGCGGCGTTTCTCTCATGGCGGGACTCGTCTTGGCCAGATCTGCGGCTGCTGGTGGAGGAGGATGGCGGCGGATGCACGACATGGAGTCTGGCAGGGCAGCGGGCTTGGACAGAGCTGGCAGCAGTGTGGTGGTGTGCTTGGGCGGTGGCGGTGTCATCTGGAGGCAGCGGAGCAAACCCACGGCCAGGCTGGTGGTGGCGGCGCTGCGATGGCTCGGCCAAGATGGAGTCTTGGCGAGCAGCGAGTGGCCGGCCTCCTCTGCGCGGTGTGGTGATGTGACGCCCTGAGACCGTTGTGCCAGTTGTCCTCCAGTTATTCGCCGCCGTTGCCATGTCATTTGCATGCGTGTTGCATCTTATCATATCATCATGTGCATTGCATCAGCATGTTTTAAAACTTGCATCTGTTCCGGTCTCCTCATTCTCTCTGTTGTTCGTTCTGAGCCCAGACACACTTGCACACGCCCGCGGCATGTCTGAAATATTATTTTATAAGTGGCCGGAAAATGTTCTCGGAATGGGATGAAAGTTGGCATGCGGTGTTTTTATGTTGTAGGTAGGCCGCCTGCCAAGTTTCATCGCGTTCGGAGTCCGTTTGATAGCCCAACTGTTAACTATAGCGACAATATAGTCGGTCAAAACGTCGGACGTTTTCGGTCTCCGAAAACCGTCACCGGGCCTCCCTCTCTTCTCTTCTCTTAGCTCGAGACCGTCTACACAGCTCACTACCTACCGCTAGGCCTAACCTAACCTCTCTCGTCAGCCTGCGGCCCTCCTCGCGCGCGCGTCCGAAAGTTGTCCCGGACCCGACCCGAGCAGTCGTCACCGTTGGATCCGGATCATCCCCGAACATCTACAAAACGTCTTCATTTTTCTCTTTGGGATACCTAACCTATTTTTCCCGTCCGTCTGATTAAGATCGGAGGGACCAAATGTCCCTATCCAAAAATCCACTTACTACATCTAGACCAAACCCTAACTTCTAGGCACTTGTCCCTGCCGCCGCCGCCGCACTTATTCCCCAAATCCACATCGGGATCCTCCCATTCCTCCTCCCACCAACCAGGAAACCAGAGATCGAGCCCGAGCTCTTCGATTCGAAGCCACCAGAGAACATTGTCGCTGGTGACCTCGTTCCTCTCCCTTCCCCATTTTTCTTTCAATTCCCCCTCGTTCCTCTCCCTCACCCCGCAGCCATGGTGCTTCAGAGGTCCCATCCATGGCCGCCCGATGGAGTTCATCTCCGTCTACGACCGGAGCCGCCATCCTCGCCCGGATCCGCGCCGCCTGCAGTCCTTCTGCTCGATCCAGATGGGATCGAGGCCGTGCCCCTCGTCCCCGCGCCCCTGTTTCGCTCGATCCAGAGGAGAGGACCCCGCCATCATCAAGTTCCTCTCGAAGCTTTTCTTCGCCATTGCTGTTCGGTGCCGTCGAGGCCCGCCATGGGAGAAATTCAAGCAGCTCCTCCCGTGAAGCCCTGATGCGCCAAGTCCCTAGCCGCCGATGCTGTCGCGCCTTCTTCCCATGCGCTGCTCGAGCGAGAGCCATGCCCGTGCTGCACCCCTGCTCGGGAACGAGCTCAACGCCGTCTTCTGCTTCGCCCCGCGCGTCAAGTCCCGCAGCGCCGCCTCCCTCGTTTCGTCTCCGGCCCCTGCCTCGCGTGCGTGACCTCCCGTGCCAGATCTCCAAGGCCAGCACCGCCCGTCGCAGGAGCGCTCGTCCCCAAGTCCTGCGCTGCCGCCATTCGAGAGGAGGACGACGGAGCCGCGCCCCGCGTTGACCAGTCTAGCGCCAGCCTGGACGAGTGCCACTCGTTGCGTGAGGCCTCGTCTGCTTCGCTCGCGGCCCAGCCTGCGCCCTGCGGCCTGCCTCCACCTCCTCACCGACGGGCTGAAGCCCATGGTGAGCGCCCCAGCGCCCAGCAGTTTCGGCCCAATGTAGTTTTTTTTCGGTCTGCGAATTTGTCTAATTTCAAGGGAATTAGCATATTTACAGAAAACCCCTCCATATTCATGTATATAATAACTTAATAACCGTGCATCAGATTAAAACATTTTATATATGTAACTTGCTTAGAATTTTGTCTAGTTTCATAATATGTCATTTTCATCCATGTTTAAAATGTTTAATATGCTGTTTGTTTAAATTTGCTTAAATAACTTGCTAAAATGCTTAAATTCATAACTAAATAACCGTAGCTCGGTTTCTAATAAACTTTATATGCAAATGGGGTGAAATTTTGCCTAGTTTAACATGGTGGCATCATCTTGCATGTTTAACAACTATAAAATTTGGTTTAGGGCAGAACAGTACCAAACCTAATATATGCATATGAGGATTTTCCGGAATGGTTGTTCGTTGTCTCCGGCCTCATTTAAGCTTGCCTAGATAGGTAGTTTTCATTTGCTTCACCCTCTTGCCATGTTTAACAACATTTAATATTGTTGGGTACATAAACAAGATCAAACTAAATAAGTCATGTCGGGTTTCGTCAATATGCAACGGAGTTGCATAATGAGCTCCACTTAATTTGTAGGATTGTTTGTGCACTTTTCCACGCCATGCCTCATTAAACCGGACATGATCATACTTGTTTGAGCATCATGCCATATTCATGTGTTGGTTGTTTACTATGTTATGTGCTTCTTTCCGGTGTGTGCTTCTTCGGGTTGGTTCCAATAACGTCGCGTTTGTGAGGACTCATTCGCCTTCGTCCGCTTGTCTCCTTCATGGACTCGTTCTTCTTCCTTGCAGGATTTCAGGCAAGATGATCATACCCTCGAAATCACTTCTATCTTTGCTTGCTACTTGCTCACTCTTTTTCTATGCCTATGTTGCGATACTTACCACTTGCTTATCATGCCTCCCATATTGTTGAACCAAGCCTCTAACCCACCTTGTCCTAGCAAACCGTTGTTTGGCTATGTTACCGCTTTGCTCAGCCCCTCTTATAGCGTTGTTAGTTGCAGGTGAAGATTGAAGTTTGTTCCTTGTTGGAACATGGAGATGTTGTTCCTTGTTGGAACATGTTTACTTGTTGGGTTATCACAATATATCTTATTTAATTAATGCATTTATATACTTGGTAAAGGGTGGAAGGCTCGGGCTTATGCCTGGTGTTTTGTTCCACTCTTGCCGCCCTAGTTTCCCTCATATCGGTGTTATGTTCCCGGATTTTGTGTTCCTTACGCGGTTTGGTAATAATGGGAACCCCTTGACAGTTCGCCTTGAATAAAACTCCTCCAGCAAGGCCCAACATTGGTTTTACCATTCGCCTCCTAGCCTTTTCTTTCCCTTGGGTTCTGCAGACTCAAGGGTCATCTTTATTTAAACCCCCAGGCCAGTGCTCCTCTGAGTGTTGGTCCAAACTAGAGCACCGTGCAGGGCCATCCCTTGGCAACTTGGGTTACGTCGGCTCCTGTATGCTTAGCTTATCCGGTGTGCCCTGAGAACGAGATATGTGCAGCTCCTATCGGGATTTGTCGGCACAGCGGGTGGTCTTGCTGGTCTTGTTTTACCATTGTCTAAATGTCTTGTAACCTGGATTCCGAGTCTGATCAGGTCTTCCCGCTAGAAGGAATATCCTTCGTTGACCGTGAGAGCTTGTCATGGGCTAAGTTGGGACACCCCTGTAGGGTTTTGAACTTTCGAAAGCCGTGCCCGCGGTTATGGGCAGATGGGAATTTGTTAGGTTGTAGAAAACATGAAGTTGACCTTAATTAAAATACATCAACCGCGTGTGTTACCGTGATGGTCTCTTTCCGGCGGAGTTCGGGAAGTGAACACGGTGTTGGAGTAATGTTTGACGTAGGTTGTTCTAGGATCACTTCTTGATAATAGTTTCTCGATCGTGCTTTGCCTTCTCTTCTCGCTCTCATTTGCGTATGTTTAGCCACCATATATGCTAGTCGCTTGCTGCAGCTCCACCTCATACCTTTACCTTACCCATAAGCTTAAATAGTCTTGATCGCGAGGGTACGAGATTGCTGAGTCCCCCGTGACTCACAGATACTTCGAAAACCAGCTTGCAGGTGCCGTTGAACCATGCAGATGACGCAACCAAGCTCAAGGAGGAGCTCTATGAAGATCGTGTTCTTTATGTTGTTCCGTTTTCCAGTTGTTCAGTAGTGGAGCCCAGTCGGGTCGATCGGGGACCTTGTCGCATTTGGGGTTCTTCTTTTATTTTGGTTCCGTAGTCGGACCTTGATTGTATTTGGATTATATAATACTTTATTCATGTATTGTATGAAGTGGCGATTGTATGCCAACCATGTATCTTTTTCCCCTATTGTATTACATGGGTTGTGTGAAGATTACCTCACTTGCGACATTGCTTTCAATGCGGTTATGCCTCTAAGTCGTGCTTCGACACGTGGGAGATATAGCCGCATCGAGGGCGTTACAAGTTGGTAATCAGAGCCTTCCCCGACCTTAGGAGCCCCCACTGCTTGATCGAATTAGCGGACGAGTTGAGTCTAGAAAAATGTTTTGAGTCATATAGGAATTATATATCGGAGAGTTTAGGAATTCTTTTTACTCCCCAGTCCCTTCATCGCTCTGGTAAGGCATCCTGACGTAGAGTTTTGACTCTTCTCTTCTCAAATTTCACTAATTTTTTTTAGGATCACGCGGGTATCTTGGAATCGTTCCGATCGATTTGTGACGAGAACATTGTTCTTGGTGCCTCCTGTCATTTAGGGGTTGTGGCAGTGTCCCGGGGAGTTGAGCTCCGAGGTGTTGTCGTCACAATTTTATCGTTGCAGTTCTGGAATACCTGAGTTTAGGTTCGCCGACATTGAAAATCTCTTTTATGCAGTTGTTGGTGAGATAACCTCGACACCACCCAGTACTGGGGTGGGAGTTCGGGAGTATTGCCATAACTTGTACAATGGATGCTTTTCGAAGGTTGAGGTAAACGATTTCCGAAGGTTTCTTGGTTATGTGTTGAAGGATGGATACAGCTGGATGTAGGATTTGCTAGTTTTGGGTGAGATATTATGCTTCCCCTGTATCCCCAACACCTGATTGCATAACTGGAATATTTCGGGAGTTTATAAGTGGGAATTCAAGTAGCTCTTAGGATATCTTTCCGACAGATGTATGATATGAAATTGGGGTTCGATGTCTAGTGGTCCGCCTATTCACGGTTGGTTTTACAGTGGTCTCGGTGTGTCTTAAAGAGTCCTTGGCTATGCCGACTCGGGGACGCTTCGTATGTCATGTGCACTGGCTTGTACATGATGGTGCTATTGTTGGGGAACGTAGCAGAAATTCAAAATTTTCTACGCATCACCAAGATCAATCTATGGAGTAATCTAGCAACGAGGGGAAGGAGAGTGCATCTACATACCCTTGTAGATCGCTAAGCGGAAGCGTTCAAGTGAACGGGGTTGATGGAGTCGTACTCGTCGTGATCCAAATCACCGATGATCCTAGTGCCGAACGGATGGCACCTCCGCGTTAACCACACGTATAGCCCGGTGACGTCTCCTACGCCTTGATCCAGCAAGGGGAGAAGGAGAGGTTGGGGAAGACTCCATCCAGTAGCAGCACAACGACATGGTGGTGAAGGAGGAGCGTGGCAATCCTACCGGGCTTCGCCAAGCATCGCGGGAGAAGAGGAGGACTTGGGAGAGGGGGAGGGCTGCGCCAAGACTTGGGGTGCGGCTGCCCTCCCACCTCCCACATATATATAGGGGCAAGGGAGAGGGGGGCCGGCCCCCTCAGATCCAATCTGAGGAGGGGGCAGCGGCCAAGGGGGGTTGCCTTGCCCCCCAAGGCAAGGGGGGCGCCCCCCCTTTAGGGTCCCCCAAACCCTAGGCGCATGGGCCCTAGGGGGAGGTGCCCAGCCTACTAAGGGGCTGGTCCTCTCTCCACACACAACCCATAGGGCCCTCCGGGGCAGGTGGACCCTCCCGGTGGACCCCCGGAACTCCTCCAGTGGTCCCGGTACAATACCGGTAACCCCCGAATTATTCCGGTGACCGTATGATGACTTCCCATATATAAATATTTACCTCTGGACCATTCTGGAACTCCTCGTGACGTCTAGGATCTCATCCGGGACTCCGAACAACATTCAGTAACCACATATATCTATTCCCTATAACCCTAGCGTCATCAAACCTTAAGTGTGTAGACCCTACGGGCTCGGGAGTCATGCAGACATGGCCGAGACAACTCTCCGGTCAATAACCAGCAGCGGGATCTGGATACCCATGTTGGCTCCCACATGCTCCACGATGATCTCATCGGATGAACCACGATGTCAAGGATTCAATCAATCCCGTATACAATTCCCTTTGTCCATCGATACGATACTTGCCCGAGATTCGATCGTCGGTATCCGATACCTTGTTCAATCTTGTTACCGGCAAGTCTCTTTACTCGTTCCGTAACACATCATCCCGTGATCAACTCCTTGGTCACATTGTACGCATTATGATGATGTCCTACCGAGTGGGCCCAGAGATACCTCTCCGTTTACACGGAGTGACAAATCCCAGTCTCGATTCGTGCCAACCCAACAGACACTTTCGGAGATACCTGTAGTGAACCTTTATAGCCACCCAGTTACGTTGTGACGTTTGGCACACCCAAAGCACTCCTACGGTATCCGGGAGTTGCACAATCTCATGGTCTAAGGAAATTATACTTGACATTAGAAAAGCTTTAGCATACTAACTACACGATCTTTGTGCTAGGCTTAGGATTGGGTCTTGTCCATCACATCATTCTCCTAATGATGTGATCCCGTTATCAACGACATCCAATGTCCATGGTCAGGAAACCGTAACCATCTATTGATCAACGAGCTAGTCAACTAGAGGCTTACTAGGGACATGGTGTTGTCTATGTATCCACACATGTATCTGAGTTTCCTATCAATACAATTCTAGCATGGATATTAAACGATTATCATGAACAAGGAAATATAATAATAACCAATTTATTATTGCCTCTAGGGCATATTTCCAACAGTCTCCCACTTGCACTAGAGTCAATAATCTAGTTCACATCGCCATGTGATTAACACTCATAGGTCACATCGCCATGTGACCAACATCCAAGAGTCTACTAGACTCAATGATCTAGTTCACATCACTATGTGATAAACACTCAAAGAGTTCTGGGTTTGATCATGTTATGCTTGTGAGAGAGGTTGTAGTCAACGGGTCTTGCCATATTCAGATCCCTATGTATTTCGCAAAACTTTATATCGTAGATGCTGCTACCACGTTCCACTTGGAGCTATTCCAAATTATTGCTTCATTATACGTATCCGGTATCTCTACTCAGAGCTATCCGGATAGGTGTTAAGCTTGCATCGACGTAACTCTTTACATCGAACTCTTTATCACCCCCATAACCGAGAAACATTTCCTTATTCCTCTAAGGATAATTTTGACCGCTATCTGGTGATCTACTCCTAGATCACCTTTGTACCCTCTTGCCAGACATGTGGCAAGGCACACATCAGGTGCGGTACTTCAGCATGGCATACCGTATAGAGTCTATGAAAAAAGCATAGGGGACGACCTTCGTCCTTCCTCTTTCTTCTGCCGTGGTCAAGCTTTGAGTCTTACTCAACTTCACACCTTACAACTCAGGTAAGAACCCCTTCTTGACTGATCTATTTTGAACTCCTTCAAAAACATGTCAAGGTGTGCATTCTTTGAAAGTATCATCAGGCGTCTTGATCTATCTCTATAGATCTTGATGCCCAGTATGTAAGCAGCTTTATCCAGGTCTTCCTTTGAAAAAATACTCTTCAAACAACCATTTATGCTTTCCAGAAATTCTACATTATTTCAGATCAACAATATGTCATCCACATATACTTATCAGAAATGTTGTAGTGCTCCCACTCACTTTCTTGTAAATACAAGTTTCTAGCAAACATTGTATAAACCTAAAAGCTTTGATCACTCCATCAAAACATATATTCCGATTCCGAGATGCTTGCTCTAGTCCATAGAAGGATTGCTGGAGCCAGCATACCTTTTAGCATCCTTAGGATCGTCAAAACCTTTTATTGTTTCACATATAACTTTTCTTACGAAAACTGGTAAGAAAACTTGTTTTGACATCCATCTGTAAGATTTCATAATCGAAAAATACAGCTAATGCTAACATGATTCCGACGGACTTAAGCATCACTATGGGTGAGAAATTCTCAGCGTAGTCAACTCCTTGAACTTGTGAAAAGACTCTTTCCGACAAGTCGAGCTTCATAGACGGTAACATTACCGCCCACATCCGTCTTCTTCTTAAACATCCATTTATCTCAATGGCTTGCCGATCATCGGGCAAGTCCACCAAAGTCCATACTTTGTTCTGACATATGGATCCTATCTCGGATTTCATGGCTTCTAACCATTTGTCAGAATACGGACCCACCATCGCTTCTCCATAGCTCGTAGGTTCATTGTTGTCTAACAACATGATATCTAAGACAGGATTACCGTACCACTTAGGAGTAGTACATATCCTTGTCGACCTACGAGGTTCGATATCAACTTGATCCGAAGCTTCATGATCACTATCATTAACTTCCTATTCAACAGACGTAGGCGCCACAGAAAACATCTTTCTGTGTTGCGTCACTCTTTGGTTGAAGTGAAGGTTCGACAACCTCATCAAGTTCTATCTTCCTCCCACTCAATTCTTTCGACAGAAACTCCTTCTCGAGAAAGGACCCGTTCTTAGCGACAAACAATTTGCCCTCGGATCTGAGATAGAAGGTATACCCTACTGTCACCTTTGGGTATCCTATGAAGATGTGTTTGTCTGCTTTGGGTTCGAGCTTCTCCGGCTGAAGCCTTAAGCATCGCAGCCCCAAACATTAAGAAACGACAACTTTGGTTTCTTGCCAAACCAATGTTCATACGACGCCGTCTCAATGGACTTAGATGGTGTTCTATCTAAAGTGAATGCTGCTGTCTCTAACGCATAACCTCAAAATGAAAATGATAGATTGATAAGAGACATCATAGATCGCACCATATATCATAAGGTTGGATTACGACGTCCGGACACATCATAACTCAGTGGTGTTCCAGGTGGCTTCAACTGTGAAACAATTCCACAATGTCTTAAGTAATTGCCAAACTCATAACTCAGATATTCTCATTGATCAGATCGTAGGAATTTGATCTTCTTGTTATGATGATTCTTAACTTCACTCTGAAATCGCTTGAACTTTTCAAATTTTTCATTAAGTAAATATACCTATATCCACTCAAATCGTCAGTGAAGATGAGAAAATAGCGATATCCACCGCACGCTTCAATTCTCATTGGATCACACGCATCAGCATGTATGATTTCCAGCAAGTCACTTGCCCGTTTCATTGTACCTGAAAGCAGGGTCTTAGTCATCCTGCCCATGAGGCATGGCTCGCATGTGTCAAGCGATTCAAAATCAAGTGACTCCAAACATCCATCGACATGGAGTTTCTTCATGCATCTTACGCCAATATGACCTAAGAGGCAGTGCCACGAGAAAGTGGTACTATCATTATTAACTCTACATATTTTGGCGTGAACATGTGTATTACCACGACCGAGATTCAATGAACCATTCACATAGGGTGCATGACCATGAAAGGTATCATTCATGTAAACAGAATAACCATTATTCTCTAACTTAAATGAATGACCGTATTGCAATGAACATGATCTAATCATATTCATGCTCAACATAGACACCTGATAACATTTATCTAGGTTCAATACTAATCCCGAAGGCAGATGGAGCGTGCGATGGTGATCTCATCAACTTTGGAAACACTTCCAACACACATCGTCACCTCGCCCTTAGCCAGTCTCCGTTTAGTCCGTAGCTTTTGCTTCAAGTCACCAATAATAGCAACTGAACCGGTATCCAATACCCAGGTGCTACCAGGAGTACTAGAGAGGTACACATTAATAACACGTATATACTTTGTTGAAGTTGCCAGCCTTCTTATCTACCATGCATTTGGGGTAATTCCGCTACCAGTGACCGTTCCCCTTACAATAGAAGCACTTAGTCTCGGGTTTGGGTTCAACCTTGGGTTCCTTCACTGGAGCGGCAACTGGTTTGCCATCCATGAAGTTTCCCTTCTAGCCCTTGCCCTTCTTGAAACCAGTGGTCTTGTTAAACCATCAACACTTGATGCTCCTTCTTGATTTCTACCCTTTATGGTCTTAAGCACCACGAACAGCTCCGGGATCAACTCCATCCCTTGCATGTCATAGTTCATCACGAAGATCTAGTAGCTTAGTGATAGTGGCTAGAGAACTATATCAATCACTATCTTATCTGGAAGTTTAACTCCCACTTGATTTAAGTGATTGTAGAACCCAAACATTCTGAGCACATGCTCACTAGCTGAGCTATTCTCCTCCATCTTGTTGGCTAAAGAACTTGTCAAAGGTCTCACACCTCTCAACACGGGCATGAGCCTGAAATCCCAATTTCAGCTCTTGGAACATCTCATATGTTCTATGGCGTTTAAAATGTCATTGGGATCCCGATTCTAAGCCGTAAAGTATGGTGCTCTAAACTATCAAGTAGTCATCAGGATGTGTCTGTCAGGTGTTCACAACATCCACAGACGACGTTGTAGGGGTTTGCACATCAAGCGGTGCATCAAAGACGTAAGCCTTCTGTGTAGCAGTGAGGACAGTCCTCGGACTATGGACCTAGTCCGCATCAGTGCTTACAATATCTTTCAACTTGGTCTTTCTCTAGGAACGTATTGAAACAGGGAGCTACAACGTGAGCTATTTATCTACAACATATTTGCAAAGACAATTTAGACTATGTTCATGATAATTGAGTTCATCTAATGAACTCCCACTCAGATAGACATCCCTCTAGTCATCTAAGTGAAACATGATCCGAGTCAACTAGGCGTGTCCGATCATCACGTGAGACGGACTAGTCAACATCGGTGAACATCTTCATGTTGATCGTATCTTCTATACGACTCATGCTCGACCTTTCAGTCTTCCGTGTTCCGAGGCCATGTCTGTACATGCTAGGCTCGTCAAGTCAACCTAAGTGTTTTTGTTGTGTAAATCTGGCTTACACCCGTTGTATTCGAACGTTAGAATCTATCACACCCGATAATCACGTGGTGCTTCGAAACGACAAACCTTCGCAACGGTGCACAATTAGGGGGAACACTTTTCTTGAAATTTTAGTGAGGGATCATCTTATTTAAGCTACCGTCGTTCTAAGCAAATAAGATGTAAAACATGATAAACATCACATGCAATCAAATAGTGACATGATATGGCCAATATCATTTTGCTCCTTTTGATCTCCATCTTCGGGGCTCCATGATCATCGTTATCACCGGCATGACACCATGATCTCCATCATCGTGTCTTCTTGAAGTTGTCTCGTCATCTATTACTTCTACTACTACGGCTAACGCTTTAGCAATAAAGTAAAGTAATTACATGACGTTTAAGTTGACACGCAGGTCATAAATAAATAAAGACAAGTCTTATGGCTCCTGCCGGTTGTCATACTCATCGACATGCAAGTCGTGATTCCTATTACAAGAACATGATCAATCTCATACATCACATATATCATTCATCACATCCTTTTGGCCATATCACATCACAAGGCATAAGCTGCAAAAACAAGTTAGACGTCCTCTAATTGTTGTTGCAAGTTTTTACGTGGCTGCTATAGGTTTCTAGCAAGAACATTTCTTACCTACGCGAAAACCACAACATGATATGCCAATTTCTATTTACCCTTCATAAGGACCCTTTTCATCGAATCTGATCCGACTAAAGTGGGAGAGACAAACACCCGCTAGCCACCTTATGCAACTAGTGCATGTCAGTCGGTGGAACAAGTCTCACGTAAGAGTACGTGTAAGGTCGGTCCGGGCCGCTTCATCCCACGATGCCGCCGAATCAAGATAAGACTAGTAACGGCAAGTAAATTGACAAAATCAATGCCCACAACTGCTTTGTGTTCTACTCGTGCATAGAAACTACGCATAGACCCAGCTCATGATGCCACTGTTGGGGGAACGTAGCAGAAATTCAAAATTTTCTACGCATCACCAAGATCAATCTATGGAGTAATCTAGCAAAGAGGGGAAGGAGAGTGCATCTACATACCCTTGTAGATTGCTAAGCGGAAGCGTTCAAGTGAACGGGGTTGATGGAGTCGTACTCGTCGTAATCCAAATCACCGATGATCCTAGTGCCGAACGGACGGCACCTCCGCGTTCATCACACGTATATCCCGGTGACGTCTCCTACGCCTTGATCCAGCAAGGGGAGAAGGAGAGGTTGGGGAAGACTCCATCCAGCAGCAGCACGACGGCATGGTGGTGAAGGAGGAGCGTGGCAGTCCTACAGGGCTTCGCCAAGCATCGCGGGAGAAGAGGAGGACTTGGGAGAGGGGGAGGGATGCGCTAAGACTTGGGGTGCGGCTGCCCTCCCACCTCCCACATATATATAGGGGAAAGGGAGAGGGGGGCCGGCCCCCTCAGATCCAATCTGAGGAGGGGGCGGCGGCCAAGGGGGGGTTGCCTTGCCCCCCAAGGCAAGGGGGCGCCCCCCCTTTAGGGTTCCCCCAAACCCTAGGCGCATGGGCCCTAGGGGGGAGGTGCCCAGCCCACTAAGGGGCTGGTCCTCTCTCCATACAGAGCCCATAGGGCCCTCTGGGGCAGGTGGACCCCCGGAACCCCTCCAGTGGTCCCGGTACAATACCGATAACCCCCGAATTATTCCGGTGACCGTATGATGACTTCCCATATATAAATCTTTACCTCCGGACCATTCCGGAACTCCTCGTGAGGTCCAGGATGTCATATGGGACTCCGAACAACATTCGGTAACCACGTATATCTATTCCCTATAACCCTAGCGTCATCGAACCTTAAGTGTGTAGACCCTACGAGCTCGGGAGTCTTGCAGACATGGACGAGACAACTCTCCGGTCAATAACCAACAGCGGGATCTGGATACCCATGTTGGCTCCCACATGCTCCACGATGATCTCATCAGATGAACCACGATGTCAAGGGTTCAAACAATCCCGTATACAATTCCCTTTGTCCATCAGTACGATACTTGCCCGAGATTCGATCGTCCGTATCCGATACCTTGTTCAATCTCGTTACTGGCAAGTCTCTTTACTCATTCCATAACACATCATCCCGTGATCAACTCCTTGGTCACATTGTGCACATTATGATGATATCCTACCAAGTGGGCCCAGAGATACCTCTCCGTTTACACGGAGTGACAAATCCCAGTCTCGATTCGTGCCAACCCAACAGACACTTTCGGAGATACCTGTAGTGAACCTTTATAGCCACCCAGTTACGTTGTGACGTTTGGCACACCCAAAGCACTCCTACGGTATCCGGGAGTTGCACAATCTCATGGTCTAAGGAAATGATACTTGACATTAGAAAAGCTTTAGCATACGAACTACACGATCTTTGTGTTAGGCATAGGATTGGGTCTTGTCCATCACATCATTCTCCTAATGATGTGATCCCGTTATCAACAACATCCAATGTCCATGGTCAGGAAACCGTAACCATCTATTGATCAATGAGCTAGTCAACTAGAGGCTTACTAGGGACATGGTGTTGTCTATGTATCGACACATGTATCTGAGTTTCCTATCAATACAATTCTAGCATGGATAATAAACGATTATCATGAACAAGGAAATATAATAATAACCAATTTATTATTACCTCTAGGGCATATTTCCAACAGCTGTACGATCGAGCCCGTGTAGGGCCCACCACGAAAACTTCGGACGAAATCTCTATCATATGTTTGTTCCGGCTTATTTTGCAAGTCAATCTTTTGTTTTTGTTTTGAGCTGTGGTATTCGAGTTGCTTCGAAGTCAAATGTTGATTCCATACCTTCCCTAGGCGGTGTTCTCATATTCCTATGGGAATACTAAACCTTCATGATAATTGAGACTGTCATGTCAATCCTTTTCAACTGGTGTGCTTCTCTTCAAGTGGGTCCGTCCATTTTCTATATCCGCAAGATTCAATCTAAGCTCTCAACGTTGTTTGTTCCATCCATTCCCTAGTTGTCTTTGTTTTTTCCCACCCTCCCACCCTTGTTTTTCTATAAGGACTAAGATTTCTTAATCAACTATCCATCTTATTCATGTGGAGCCTCTTCTTTCTTTTCAATCAATTTCTTATCCGGTGATTCTCATGAAGATTCTAACGGAGCCTCAAGTTCATCATTGTTCGTTCCCTTTCCTCTCCAGTGGATTCAAGTCAAGCTTTGTTGATCACATCCTTTTCCTCGTTTCAAAGGTCTTCTTATGCCGGTGCACCTCTTAATATTCCCCGCTTGCTATTCTACTGTTCCAGAGTGCTCAAGATATCTCAAAAGGCTCGTCTTGTCATTCAAGATCCGTTCAACCTATTTTGGGGTTCTTATCTCATTCAAGCCTTTTAATTCAACCGGTGCAATCTCTCCTTTAATCATTTCAATGGTGTTTCTTTTGAGTGGGCCCTAACCCACAGGTCTTTTCCCAGGATCTTACCTGACTCTTCTTATTTTTTCCGGAGCTATCCTCAAATTTATTTTTGAAGTTTGACGTAAGAATGATTGTCATCAGTCAAATGCCTTTCTCCAAGATCTTTCATTTCTTTTCATCGTTGGCTCAACTTTTCCATTCTTCATTCCGGTGTGCCTCAATAATTCTTGGTGTTGTTTCTCGTCGTCATCATCAACATTTGAAGACCGAAGAAGATTTTTTCATCCATATCTTATCCGTTCTCTCAAAGATTCGTCATTCTAGCTTGTTGCCATCCTCTCATAGTTGTTTTTGGATTGTGAGAATTCTTTTCACCTATCTGGAGCAATTCAAGATTCTTTTCAGTTTGTTTCTCCGGAGCCCATCATCTTAGATTTATTCATTCCAGCTTTCAGCTCTCGCTCTCCAAATCTTACTGGTGCATCATTCAAGTTTTCTTTAATCAGTTCATGATCTCTTCGTTTTCTTGTATCTAAAATCTCTCAAGTATCTTCATTCATTTTCCAATTCTACCCGGTGATTTGTGCCATTGCTACTCTCATTTTCAATTCTTAGGGTGGTTCATTCAAGATTTCTCTTCCTTCGTTTATCATATCAATTCATTCGTTGTTTCAACCCTACCGGTGGTTCATTGAAGACCTTCTCAAGTTTGCGCTATATCTATCTTAATCCTTTCCATGAGAATAAGTAGTATGCCAAATCCGCTGCTTGTCATCAATTTAAATTGGTGAAGGATACGCATAATCTAATTCTTATTTTTGGTTTCATCCAAGTGATTTAATTCCTTATTCCGGAGGTTCACAAAAATTCTTGATTTCTTTTGTTCATCTTTCTTTTCCGGAGCTCCAAGCTATTTCAATTATATTATCATGGAGATCCATCTAAATCTTTGCAAGGCTTCACCTTGTGTTTTCAATTTCTCTTTCTTTTCATTCCTTTGTTTACTGGAGTTCTTCATGGAGGCTCTACATGTCGGTTCATCAAAGATTTAATTCCTTCTTGAAGTGTTCTTTGAGATTCTTTTCAGAGGAACTCAAGCATTCTTCATCTTGCTATTCGGAGTGCTTTTCTTTCTACCATATCATTGGAGGTGGCATTATGTCATTCTTGATAATTTGGGTTCATGTTTCATGATTCACATGGTGTTAAGAATGAGGTATTTTAAATCCATCAATCTCGTCATTGGAGTTATCTGGGGTTATATTCCACCTAAAGCCTTCCCTAAGGTTTGTTGCTATCTATGGTGCTTATAATGACCCAAGTTCTTCGATTATCCTCCCCGTGAAATACTTTCTCGTCTCCTTGTTCATATCAATCCAATTCTTTTCCCGTGAGTGGCAGGTTGTCACCTCATAATTTGAGATGTATTCCAAAAGACCATATCAAGCTTATCCTTTCGTTGTTGGTTTCCCTACAACTCCGTTCGACCCTTCTCCTAAAGGTGCCTCTTCAAGCACTTTTGTGGCAGAAGTTGGCATTTTCTTCTCAATTCTCCTATTTCAATTATCTATCTTCTATTTCTTCCTTCCAGAGGCATTGAGATGTTGCTCTCTTCAACCCATCTTCTTGTTTTGTCAGGATCGTGTTCTTTTCTTGGTTTATCCATTTAACCGGAGTGTTGTGTCCTCTGCTCAAGTTCTTTCCATCTTATCAAGTTTCATATCACTTTTCAACCGGAGTGCTGTCCGAATTTGTTCTTCCTTGTTCCTCTTTCCTAACGGAGTGCTTTCAACTTCGTTCATCTCCATTGTATTCTTTTCTCGAGATGGCTTAACCTTTTCAAGGTTCTTTGGTTTCACTCGTTTGTCATAGGAGCAACTTAGTTTTACCTCTTCGCTTTCTCTTCCATTTTTTCCTTCCGGTGCCATTCTAGATCTCGGGACGAGATCCTCTCGTAGTGGTGGAGTGTTGTGACGCCCCGAGACCGTTGTGCCAGTTGTCCTCCAGTTATTCGCCGCCGTTGCCATGTCATTTGCATGCGTGTTGCATCTTATCATGTCATCATGTGCATTGCATCATCATGTTTTAAAACTTGCATCTGTTCCGGTCTCCTCGTTCTCTCTGCTGTTCGTTCTGAGCCCAGACACACTTGCACGCGCCCGCGGCATGTCTGAAATATTATTTTATAAGTGGCCGGAAAATGTTCTCAGAATGGGATGAAAGTTGGCATGCGGTGTTTTTATGTTGTAGGTAGGCCGCCTACCAAGTTTCATCGCGTTCGTAGTCCGTTTGATAGCCGAACCGTTAACTATAGCGACAATATAGTCGGTCAAAATGTCGGACGTTTTCGGTCTCCGGAAACAGTCGCTGGGCCTCCCTCTCTTCTCTTCTCTCAGCTCGAGACCGTCTACACAGCTCACTACCTACCGCCAGGCCTAACCTAACCTCTGCCGTCAGCCTGCGGCCCTCCTCGCGCGCGCGTCCGAAAGTTGTCCCGAACCCGACCCGAGCAGTCATCACCGTTGGATCCGGATCATCCCCGAACATCTACAAGACGTCTTCGTTTTTCTCTTTGGGCTACCTAACCTTTTTTTCCCGTCCGTCTGATTAAGATCGGAGGGACCAAATGTCCCTATCCAAAAATCCACTTACTACATCTAGACCAAACCCTAACTTCTAGGCACTTGTCCCTGCCACCGCCGCCGCACTTATTCCCCAAGTCCACATCGGGATCCTCCCATTCCTCCTCCCACCAACCAGGCAACCAGAGATCAAGCCCGAGCTCTTCGATTCGAAGCCACCAGAGAACTTCGTCGCTGGTGACCTCGTTCCTCTCCCTTCCCCGTTTTTCTTTCAATTCACCCTCGTTCCTCTCCCTCACCCCGCAGCCATGGTGCTTCGCAGGTCCCATCCATGGCCGCCCGACGGAGTTCATCTCCGTCTACGACCGGAGCCACCGTCCTCGCCCGGATCCGCGCCGCCTGCAGTCCTTCTACTCGATCCGGATGGGATCGAGGCCGTGCCCCTCGTCCCCGCGCCCCTGTTTCGCTCGATCCAGAGGAGAGGACCCCGCCATCGTCAAATTCCTCTCGAAGCTTTTCTTCGCCATTGTTGTTCGGTGCCGTCGATGCCCGCCATGGGAGAAATTCAAGCAGCTCCTCCCGTGAAGCCCTGATGCGCCAAGTACCTAGCCGTCGATGCCGTCGCGCCTTCTTCCCATGCGCTGCTCGAGCGAGAGCCATGCCCGTGCTGCACCCCTGCTCGGGAACGAGCACAGTGCCGTCTTCTGCTTCGCCCCGCGCCTCAAGTCCCGTAGCACCGCCTCTCTCGTTTCGTCTTCGGCCCCTGCCTCGCGTGCGTGACCTCCCGTGCCAGATCTCCAAGGTCAGCGCCGCCCGTCGCAGGAGCGCTCGTCCCCAAGTCCTGCGCTGCCGCCGTTCGAGAGGAGGACGATGGAGCCGCGCCCCGCGTTGACCAGCCTAGCGCCAGCCTGGACGAGTGCCACTCGCTGCGCGAGGCCTCGTCTGCTTCGCTCGCGGCCCAGCCTGCGCCCCGCGGCCTGCCTCCACCTCCTCACCGACGGGCTGAAGCCCATGGTGAGCGCCCCAGCGCCCAGCAGTTTCGTCCCAATGTAGTTTTTTTTTCGGTCTGCGAATTTGTCTTATTTCCAGGGAATTAGCAGATTTACAGAAAACCCCTCCATATTCATGTATATAATAACTTAATAACCGTGCATCAGATTAAAACATTTTATATATGTAACTTGCTTAGAATTTTGTCTAGTTTCATAATATCTCATTTTCATCCATGTTTAAAATGTTTAAGATGCTGTTTGTTTAAATTTGCTTAAATAACTTGCTAAAATGCTTAAATTCATAACTAAATAACCGTAGCTCGGTTTCTAATAAACTTTATATGCAAACGGGGTGGAATTTTGCCTAGTTTAACATGGTGGCATCAACTTGCATGTTTAACAACTATAAAATTTGGTTTAGGGAAGAACAGTACCAAACCTAATATATGCATATGAGGATTTTTCGGAATTGTTGTTCGTTGTCTTCGGCCTCATTTAGGCTTGCCTAGATAGGTAGTTTTCATTTGCTTCACCCTCTTGCCATGTTTAACAACATTTATTATTGTTGGGTACATAAACAAGATCAAACTAAATAAGTCATGTGGGGTTTCGTCAATATGCAACGGAGTTGCATAATGAGCTCCACTTAATTTGTAGGATTGTTTGTGCACTTTGCCACGCCATGCCTCATTAAACCGGACATGCATCATACTTGTTTCCGCACCGTGCCATATTCATGTGTTGGTTGTTTACTATGTTGTGTGCTTCTTTCCGGTGTGTGCTTCTTCGGGTTGGTTCCGGTAATGTCGCGTTTGTGAGGACTCGTTCGCCTTCGTTCGTTTGTCTCCTTCATGGACTCGTTCTTCTTCCTTGCGGGATTTCAGGCAAGATGATCATACCCTCGAAATCACTTCTATCTTTGCTTGCTACTTGCTCGCTCTTTTGCTATGCCTATGTTGCGATACTTACCACTTGCTTATCATGCCTCCCATATTGTTGAACCAAGCCTCTAACCCACCTTGTTCTAGCAAACCGTTGTTTGGCTATGTTACCGCTTTGCTCAGCCCCTTTTATAGCGTTGTTAGTTGCAGGTGAAGATTGAAGTTTGTTCCATGTTGGAACATGGAGATGTTGTTCCTTGTTGGAACATGTTTACTTGTTGGGTTATCACAATATATCTTATTTAATTAATGCATTTATATACTTGGTAAAGGGTGGAAGGCTCGGGCTTATGCCTGGTGTTTTGTTCCACTCTTGCCGCCCTAGTTTCCCTCATATCGGTGTTATGTTCCCGGATTTTGCGTTCCTTACGCGGTTTGGTAATAATGGGAACCCCTTGACAGTTCGCCTTGAATAAAACACCTCCAGCAAGGCCCAACATTGGTTTTACCATTCGCCTCCTAGCCTTTTCTTTCCCTTGGGTTCTGCAGACTCAAGGGTCATCTTTATTTAAACCCCCGGGCCAGTGCTCCTCTGAGTGTTGGTCCAAACTAGAGCACCGTGCAGGGCCTTCCCTTGGCAACTTGGGTTACGTCAGCTCCTGTACGCTTAGCTTATCCGGTGTGCCCTGAGAACGAGATATGTGCAGCTCCTATCGGGATTTGTCGGCACAGCGGGTGGTCTTGCTGGTCTTGTTTTACCATTGTCAAAATGTCTTGTAACTGGGATTCCGAGTCTGATCGGGTCTTCCCGCTAAAAGGAATATCCTTCGTTGACCGTGAGAGCTTGTCATGGGCTAAGTTGGGACACCCCTGCAGGGTTTTGAACTTTCGAAAGCCGTGCCCGCGGTTATGTACAGATGGGAATTTGTTAACATCCGGTTGTAGAAAACCTGAAGTTGACCTTAATTAAAATACATCAATCGCGTGTGTTACCATGATGGTCTCTTTCCGGCGGAGTCCGGGAAGTGAACACGGTGTTGGAGTAATGTTTGACGTAGGTTGTTCTAGGATCACTTCTTGATCATAGTTTCTCGATCGTGCTTTGCCTTCTCTTCTCGCTCTCATTTGCGTATGTTTAACCACCATATATGCTAGTCGCTTGCTGCAGCTCCACCTCATACTTTTACCTTACCCATAAGCTTAAATAGTCTTGATCGCGAGGGTGCGAGATTGCTGAGTCCCCCGTGACTCACAGATACTTCCAAAACCAGCTTGTAGGTGCCGTTGAATTGTGCAGAAGACGCAACCAAGCTCAAGGAGGAGCTCTATGAAGATCATGTTCTTTATGTTGTTCCGTTTTCCAGTTGGTCAGTAGTGGAGCCCAGTCGGGTCGATCGGGGACCTTGTCACATTTGGGGTTCTTCTTTTATTTTGGTTCCGTAGTCGGACCTTGATTGTATTTGGATGATATAATGCTTTATTCATGTATTGTGTGAAGTGGCGATTGTAAGCCAACTATGTATCTTTTTCCCCTATTGTATTACATGGGTTGTGTGAAGATTACCTCACTTGCGACATTGCTTTCAATGTGGTAATGCCTCTAAGTCGTGCTTCGACACATGGGAGATATAGCCGCATCGAGGGCGTTACAGGTGAGTGGCGGGGCTCTCTCGGTGGCGCGGCTTGGTTCTTCGTGGAGGAGCGGGTCCGTCCGTCGCAAGGCCAGCCTTTGGAGTGGGTGTAGGCAGTTGCGGACGGTCATGGACCCTGCCGGAGGTGGGGGTGGCTGCAGTCTCTTGTTCAGGCTGGGAGTTGGTGCGGTGGCCGGGTTCTTCTTGGTCATGCAGCGGGTCGTCGGTCCTCAGCTTTGCGGCTACTTCGACTTAGAGTTGCGGTGGCGGCTGTGCGAGGCAAATTGGAAGGTGTAGCCCATTTCCAGGAGGCGTGGTGATGTGCGTTTCCGCGGATGAAAATCCTGCTTGGCTTATGCCGGGCCGGTGGCGATGGCACCTGTGGGTGTCATTTCCTTCTTGAAGGCGTCGCCGAGGTGTGTGCGCCATGCCCCTCGCTCACTTGGAGTTGGTGGATGTCTCCGGGCGAAAGCCTCGATTCGATGTTGGATCGACACATTCGCGGCGTCCTCGACGTTGTATCTCTGTTGGGAGCTTTGTGTGTGGAGACATGGTCGGGTTCTTATTGCTCTCCTTCGGTGTTCACCGCTGTCCTCTGTTGATTCTTTGCGGCGCTATGTACGCTCATCGCTGGTGTCTTCAAGAAGGTGCTTCTCTTAGATCGGAGCAAGTCCCGCCTTCCACTTGCCATTTCCTCTTAGGCGCTCAGAGTGGATGGTGCGTCGACAAGCGATGTTCTATGGAAAGTGGTGGTCTTCGGAGGTGTCCGGCGTCGGTCGAGATGCGGTGTGTGTGTCAGCTGAGGATAGGCTCTTCTGTGTTGTAGCTTGCTTTGCGGTGTTGTCCGCTTGTAATCTTGGTCGTGAGTGGTGTGGTGTGTGCTACGCTCGTTGTTCGTAACGAGTGGTAGCTTCTTGTAATTTCATTTCTGCCTTCTATAAAGCTATGGTACGCCTAAGCGTACTTTCAAAAAAAACTGTGAATCAAGCATCAATTAATGCACGCACGCTAAAAACTACTCTGCGGTCTGCATCGAAGCGCGCTTGATCCTCACTGGGAGCCCGCCGCTGATGGACGCCGTGAGCCCCGGCACAAACGTCGGCGCCCAGCCCCTACGGCCGTTCTCTCCGACCACGTCCACGTCGAACGCCTTCACCACGGCCACGCCGACCGCCTTCATCTCAGTTATGGCGAGCTCCTTGCCGAGGCACACGCGGAGGCCGGCCTGGAACACCGGGTACTTGTACAGGTTCACCAGCGCGAACGAACCGCCGGGTCCGGTGAGCCACCGGTCGGGGCGGAACTTCTCGTAGTCGGCTCCCCAGATGCTCGGCATGCGTCCCATGGCGTACGGGTGGTACATCACGCGTGACTCGCCGTCCACGTAGGTGCCGTCCGGGAGCACGTCGGCGGCGGCGCAGAACTTGGAGTCGAACTGCACCGGCGGGAACAACCGCATGTTCTCGAACAGCACTGCGTGGGTATAATGCAGGCTCATCAGATGCTCATAGGTGGACGGCTTCTCGCCGCCGGCCTCCGCGCGAATGGCAGCCGCGACTTCAGGGTTCTTGTGCAGGTGGATGAAGAGCGTGGTAAGCGCGGAGGCGACCGTATCCCGCCCGGCGAGAAGGAAGCTGACGACGATGTCGCGGAGATACTTGTCGTCCATGGCGACGTCCGAGGCCATGAAGCGGGACAGGAGGTCGTGGCTGTTGTCAAAACCCAGACTCCGCCGCTGCAGAATCATGGCCGACGCGAGGTCGTCGACGAGCTTGATGGCCTTCTTAAGCTCCCTCTCGGACCCAATGTTGAGCATCCGCTTCATCTTCCACACCAACGGCGAGGCCGCGGCGCCCCGCATGGCGCAGAACCGCGAGGCGGCGTCGAACGCGTTGGCTAGGTCCGACATGGGCATGTCGAGGTCGAGGCAGCCCGGGTCCAGCCCGAAGGAGATCTTGCAGACGGTGTCGAAGGCGAACCGCCGGAACACGTCCTGGAGGTCGACAACCTTGCCCTTGTCGGCGGCGTCAGCCAGGACCGGCAGGAGGCGCGTCTCCACCTCCTGGGCGACGATCTTGTAGGCGTAGGAGCGCACGGTGACGCTGCCGAGCTCGAGGCTGGCCATCTTGCGCTGGTGGCGCCAGGCGTCGCCGTCGACGTTGAAGATGCCACCGCCGAGGAGATCGCCGAGGAGCGCGGCGAAGCGCCTGCCCTTGGGGAAGTTGTCGAAGCGGGTCTTGAGCATGTACTCGACGTTGGCCGGGTTGGCGGTGACGGTGCAGCCGAGGACGTGGACCTGGACGGTGCCCGTCGGCGACTCGCGCAGCAGGTGCGCGTACCAGTCAGCGAGGTTGGTGAACTCCTTGGCCCACGACCCCGTGAGGTAAGCCCGGCACACGTGACAGCCGCACCAGGGGTTGGGCCACCGGCGGACGAGCAGGAGCACCGCGCCGAGCGCCACCGAGAAGATGGACAGGCTGAAGAAGGCCAGCCCCAAGCACCGCGCCCCCCATGATAGCTCCACGGCATCATCCATTGCTCTCTCTTGGATGAGTTGCTCACGAGTCACGAGTCACGACTCACGAGTCAAGGAGACGATCGATGTAAGCTTGGTGTGGGGAGAGTCAAGCAGGCTGCCTCTGTCTATATACTCCCATGGAGTTGGGGCACATGGAGCATGATGGGCGTACGGGGGAAGAGGAAACACATGGAGTACGTGCGCCAATGCTTTGAACATACCGGGTAATAATGACAGTTGGGCCCGTTCCTTTTTCTCGAATTAAGGAGCTGTTGGCTCCACTTTTTTCATTTCGGAGTGTTGTGCCTGTGCGTGCATGAATGATCAACAAAGATCAACAAAGCTTTTCTTAGAGAAAATTAGTAAATTGCTAAACTAGATCTTTTTCTTTTTGAAACAAGAATTGCTAAACTAGATCTGATGGTCGCCCGAAAAAGAATTGCAGTCTTGCTTCCACGTGGTGAAATTATACGTCTACTACCCCATGCTATGCAGTGTCTCCTTCGGACCATAGTAGATTAGCAGTTGATCTCCATTTTTTGGAAGTACTTCGGACATTGTCGAAAGTACCATTCTGAGCTCGAGCTCAAATGAGCTTCAATGAACAGTAAATTAAAAAATTAGAAAAAATAAAAAATTCTGAATTTTTTTGGTAAATTTTAACAAATATTTCAAGTGTTTGTAAATTTTCAACATTAGGCCACATTCGTGAAATACGTGGTAAAAAAAATAAACCAGTGCTTCAAAATGCTTCAAGTAGCACTTGTGAGCATTGATTTTGTTTTCTTGGGACAAACTGGAAAGGCAAGGCCCGACATGAAACAGCTTAATTTCCTTTTCTTGCGCTGTGGTCATGGGCATCCATCCCATGCATGGTTACATATCGCTGCCGGTGCGGCTGGCCACACGTCAATTCCATTTCATGAGCAAAGGTCAACTCCACATCGGTCGTCTCCCCCGACGGACACCCCAACCAAGGCCAGAGCTGGCACCTCACATCGTCTCGTTCGTCGTCGTAGACCCTGTTGCCGCCACACACAACACAACGCCGCCGATATAATTAGCAGGGACATGCATCCGTACATAGCTCCATCGTGGATCCATGGCAACCGCTCACGCTCAAGTTCTCTTCTGACCTAACGCGCACGTGCACGGAGTTCCATCGTGGATCCATGGGATACATACGCCGAGGATCGTGACATGCCGCTCAAGTGCGATGCGTTCGATCTTAAAATAACGGAAAAACTAATGCCCACACGCATAAGCGTTTGCATCTCACCCACACGCGTGGATCCATGTCTGTTTGTGTTTGCATGAATCTTGGCATGTTTGTGGTGCCACGTAGGACTAGGCTGGTGTGTGGGCATTCATTCGGTCGACCACACGTTCGCTTTCACCACACGAAGGAACCGGTGTGTGGGCATTTAGCAGTTCGCCCACACGTCAATTTTCACTCACGCACAGGGGCTGGTGTGTGGGCGTTTAGCAGTTCGCCCACACGTCTGTCCCCTCTCCCACACGCAAAGCTGCCAGTTGCCATGTGCTTTGCAGGGTACATGGCAACTGTCCTAGTGTGCTTGTAAGTAGATGGCAACTCTCTCTTTTTACCCGAATATGTCAGTTGCCATGTGTTTTGCAGGGTACATGGCAACTGCCCTAGTGTGTTTGTAAGCAGATGATAACTCTCTCTTTAACCGAACATGTTATTTTGCCATGTTTTTTTGTAGCGCTACACAGCAACTGCCTATTGTTAGTAGGTGGCAACTCATAAAATTTTCAAATCATGGCAACTGTAGTAAAGCATACCATACATGGCAACTGCCTAGTGTTAGTAGGTGGCAACCAAGTTTTCAAATCATGCCAACTATAGTAAACCAGACAATACATGGCAACAACTGCAGTTGTCCAAAAATGGCATCTGACACTTGACCTGAGATGGCAACTGCAGTTGAGCAACCATGGCAACTGTAGTTGTCTGACATGGCAACTGTAGTTCAGCGACATGGCAACTGCAGTTCATGGAAGAGGGTCCGGACCATGGCAACTGCGGGGCGCGTGCTGCCTGTCACGCGGGGCGTGCGGGACCATGAGGTAGGAGGCCTGACGTACGGGCGTGTAGGCATTATCTATTTTGCCCACACACAGGCGTGTAAGAGGGACCGAGAGGGAAAAAAGAGGCGTGTGAGCATTACTTGTTTTGCGCACACGTAGGCGTGTGGGCTAATTCCCTTAGACACCACAAAAAATGTGTGGGCATACCCCTTAACGCCCACACGTATGGGCGTTATCGGCGTTGAGGGAGTCCTGGATTAGGGGGTCTCCGGACAGCCGGACTATCTTCATTGGCCGGACTGTTAGACTATGAAGATACAAGATTGAAGACTTCGTCTCGTGTCCGGATGGAACTCTACTTGGCGTGGAAGGCAAGCTAGGCAATACAGATATGGATATCTCCTCCTTTGTAACCGACCTTGTGTAACCCTAACGCTCTCCGGTGTCTATATAAACCGGAGGGTTTTAGTCCATAGGACAACAATCACAACATACAATCATACCATAGGCTAGCTTCTAGGGTTTAGCCTCTCTGATCTCGTGGTAGATCTACTCTTGTACTACACATATCATCAATATTAATCAAGCAGGATGTAGGGTTTTACCTCCATCAAGAGGGCCCGAACCTGGGTAAAACTTCGTGTCCCCTGCCTCCTGTTACCATCCGGCCTAGACGCACAGTTCGGGACCCCTACCCGAGATCCGCCGGTTTTGACACCGACATTGATGCTTTCATTGAGAGTTCGGTGTGATGTCGCCACCAGGAAGGATGTCTCATCTCGTCTTTAAAGATGGCACTATCGTTGAGGGAGCTTTGGCTATCGGCCAAACTCTCCGGCTAGGTGGTTTTCTTACGACCGCCTGTTCGGTCGCTGCGCCGACGATGACTTCTCGGGTCATCGAAAGCAATCTTCACATCAACTCGGAACTCGCCGAGCAGTTAGATCCAATGGAGCTCTCTTCCCTGAACGAGCTCTTGGATCGCATCGCCGTCCTGGCAGTCGCTACAGACTACGATCAGATTGGGCCTAAACCCGATCTGAGAGAGATTAACTCTCCCCAGGTCATCCATCACGTTGCAGTGGTGGAGGAACAATGCGGCAACCCTTCATCTATCTTAAGGACTAGCTATGTCCGGATTTCCGATCCCTCCAAGCCGGATACCCGCAGAGGGGAGGACGTCACTCAAGGCTTGAACCTAGAATCAGGCAGCGGGCTAGATTTATCAGAAAACATCCAAGAATCCAAACTTTCGAGTTTGAAAACTCCTTGGCCCCTTCAGATCGGATGAGGATTCGGATTCAATTCCACCCACCCACCCAAACATACGCGATCTATCCTACATTAGGCAAGAGCTCGAAGAAACAGTACACCATTACTGGGCTAGATAACTCCTAGTCATGAACAGGATAAAGGACTGCCGCGAGGAAGACGCAATTTCATTCTTTTGCAATAATTGCACGGACAAGGGAATCCTCAATGCCATAAGTCACCGCAAAATTACACGCTTTGCCGACTTGGTGTCCATAGTACGAAAGTACTGTGCGATGAAAAGCGCCTGGAAAACTGAAATAAAATTTTGGGATAATCCGGCCCCGAATACAAACCCAGTCTGAAATAAAAGGGTGCATTATCACAATACACCTGGGTTAACTACCAAAAAGCAAAAGCCCTTTACGGGGCAAGGAACCGTACTGGAGGGATGGCTCAACGGACCCTGCAAAATTCATAGTACAACGGATTCAATACCAACGCACAGCCTTAGAGCATGTTGGATACTCCGGCAGGTGGCCAAAAGTGGTGAGGATCTACTCCTCCCAAAAACCACAGAGAACCATCCCGCGGACAACAATACGGTGTCAACGGTCTTTGAGACCTTTGCATCCAATAATAGACGCAAGCGAACACTCCGCAGCATGGCCGAAATCTGCCAGATAGCAAAAATAAATCCTTGGAGTGACACGGCTATTACCTTCAATGCCAGTGACGAACCCAAATTCCGAACAGCCCGAGCACCAGCCGCACTGGTCCTCAGTCCAATCGTGGATGACTTTCGACTCACCAAGGTACTCATGGACGGCGGCAGCGGATTAAACCTCATCTATGAGGAAACTCTTCAAAAGATGGAAATAGACTGGAGCCGCATTGAGCACAGTAGCACAACCTTTAGAGGAATCATCCCAAGTCGGGAAGCACGCTGTGCTGATCACACTAGATGTGGCATACGGCACGCCGGATAATTACAGGTCCGAAGAAATTACATTCCAAGTGGCCCTGTTACCCCATTATGGGTACATGAAGCTCAAAATGCCCGGGCCCAACGGAATCATCACTCTTGCTAGTGATCTAGACATAGTACTCTGCATTGAAAATAAGACAGCCGCACTGGCCCTAGAGGCACTATCCGAAGCCCTAGCGACCGAGGAACTAACTGCGCTGCGCTCCACGGTGAACAGGGACGATGTGATACTCGATAAAAGATCCAAGTCCACCTCCTTTAAACCAGCGGACGAAATAGTCAAATTCCAAGTCCATCCAACGGACCCTACAAAAATAGCTTCCATCGGGGCATAATTAAACCCTGATGTCGACGCTGCACTGCGAGAGTTGCTACGCGAGAACTGGGACATTTTCTCCTGGCACCCTTCAGACATGCCAGGAATCCCATGCAGGCTGGCTGAGCACAGCTTAAATATCCTAAAAGGATTCAAGCCAGTCAAGCAGGATCTTCGACGTTTATCCGAGCCTAAGAGACAAGCCATGGGAGAGGAACTAGCCAAGCTATTGGAGGCTGGATTCATCAGAGACATAAAACATCCAGACTGGCTAGCAAACCTGGTGATGGTACCAAAGAAGGACAAATCCTGGCGCTTGTGCGTCGATTTTAAGGACCTTAACAAGGCCTGCCCAAAGGATCCCTTCCCCCTCCCCCGCATCGATCAAATCAACGATGCTACCGCAGGACACGATTCATTGTGTTTCCTCGACGCATACTCCGGCTACCATCAAATTAAAATGGCGGAGCCAGACCAAGCCGCAACGGCATTCATCACACCATACGGCCCATTCTGCCTCAACACAATGCCCTTCGGGCTCAAAAACGCCGACGCAACATATCAGCGCATGATTCAGACATGTCTGGCAAACCAGATCGGCAAAACAGTGGAGGCATACGTGGACGACATGGTCATTAAAACCAAGCATGTCGACACTCTAGTAGACGACTTGAGGCTCACATTCGACAACCTCTGAACATATGACATCAAGCTCAATCCGGAAAAATGCGTTTTCGGCGTACCAGCCAGAAAGCACCTGGGATTCATTGTCTCCAGTAGAGGTATTGAAGCTAATCCGGCCAAAATCCGAGCGTTGTCACAGTTGGCTACCCCAACAGACCTCAAACAGATACAAAAATTGACTGGATGCGTGGCGGCTCTAAGCCGCTTTATCTCCCGCTTGGGAGAAAAGGCATTACCCCTTTATCGCCTCCTCCGGCGCACCGAACACTTTGAGTGGACGGATGCCGCCTCGGCCGGACTCAACGAAATAAAAGCCATATTGGCAACAAACCCAGTCCTGGCCGCGCCAAACATTGGTGAACCAATGCTATTATACATTGCGGCAACTCATCAAGTAGTAAGCGCAGTACTCGTTGTCGAGCGAGAAGCGGACGGACACAAATTCCCCCTCCAAAAGCCGGTTTACTATGTGTCCACTGTCCTTACTCCATGCAAATCACGGTACCCGCATTATCAAAAGATAGCGTATACGGTATTCATGGCATCCCGGAAGCTGCAACACTACTTTCAAGAGTGTTTGATAACGGTAGCCTTGGAAGTACCACTTAACGATATTATAAACAACCGCGACGCGACAGGCCAGATTGCCAAATGGGCCATTGAGCTCCTCCCGTTCGACATAACTTACAAGCCACGACAAGCTATCAAGTCGCAAGTTTTGGCTGACTTCGTCGCTGAGTGGACGGAAGCCAAACTCCCTAAAGAGTACGACACATATTCAAACTGGATCATGCACTTTGACGGCTCCAAAATGTTGGCTGGTCTGGGGGCTGGCATCGTTTTGACATCCCCAACAGGAGATACCATCCAATACGTACTACAGATAATGTACACGGACTCCAACAATGCGGCTGAATACGAGGCCCGTCTACATGGTCTCCGGATGGCAGTATCTATGGGCATTCAACGCCTAGAGGTGCGCGGGGATTCGAACCTCGCGATATCCCAAATAAAGGGAGACTTCGATGCCAAGGATCCGAAAATGGCAGCTTATCGCAATGTCGTCCTAAAAATGCCAGCTTGGTTCGAGGGGCTCGAATTTCACCATGTGGCTCGGGAAAACAATCAGGCGGCGGATATCCTCGCCCGCATCGGCGCAAAACGTGACGCGGTCCCTCCCAACATATTTCTGGAACGACTCTTCAAGCCATCCATAGCATGGGAAGGGACACCGGTAACAACAGTCCAGACCTAGCCAAAATACCCGATACCGAACTCTCTGACACAATCGGAGGCCCCGCCACCAAAATAACACAATCAGCCCATGAAATAATGGCCATTATTGCCCCGTGGACAGAACCATTCATGGCCTACCTAACTAGACAGGAACTTCTGGAGGACCAAAATGAGGCACGCTGCATAGTGCGGCGATCCAAGGCCTATAGGGTCCATGAGGGAGAATTGTACAAAAAAGCGCTACCGGAGTCCTTCAAAGGTGCATCTCCGAAGAGGAAGGGTGCAACCTTTTGGCAGAAATTCACGCCGGACTCGGCGGACAGCACGCCGCAGCCCGGCTCTTGTAAGCAAGGCCTTCCGTACAGGATTTTATTGCCAATGGCCTGAGCAGATGCACAGGACTTGGTCCAACGTTGCGCCAGTTGCCAGCTCTTTGCAAATCAAAGCCACATGCCACCCACCGCCCTCCAGACAATCCCCATTACATGGCCCTTCGCGGTCTGGGGGCTTGACATGGTTGGACCCCTTAAAGGGGGAACCCACAAGAAAAAATACTTACTGGTCATGGTGGATAAATTCACCAAATGGATAGAGGCTAAACCTGTGAAAACAGCCGAATCCGGACCGGTGATAGATTTCATATCCGGGGTTGTACACCGTTACGGCGTCCCCCACAGCATCATCACTGATAACGGCATGAACTTCACGGCTGACGAGGTAAAACTCTGGTGTAGCAAAATGGGCATCAAGCTCGATTATGCTTCAGTCTATCACCCACAAATCAATGGTCAAGTCGAACGAGCAAACGGCCTTATAATGAGCGGCATTAAACCCATATTAGTGCGCTCCTTAACAGAGTCTGACACGCACTGGGTAGAGGAGCTCGACTCCATAGTCTGGGGGCTGCGAACCATATCGAATCATAGTACCGGATATACACCATTTTTTATGGTGTACGGCGTAGAAGCAATTCTGCCCTGTGACATAATTCATGACTCACCTCGAGTGCGCATGTACGAAGAAAGAGAAGCTGAGCTCGATCGGTAGGACAGTTTGCACACCTTGGAGGAAGAGCGCGACGTAGCCAAAGCACGTTCCTCATTTTACCAGCAACAGGCTCACAGATACCAAAGCAGAGAAGTACGGGCCAAAACTTATAACATTGGCGAACTAGTTCTACGGCTGCCGGATAAGAAAAAGAACAAGCTCGAGCCCAAATGGGAAGGTCCCTTCATTATCGACCAAGTTCTGACCGGTGGAGCGTACCGACTGCGGGATGCATCAACTAGTCAACTCGAGCCGAACCCATGGAACGCAGCAAGGCTCCGAAGATTCTACGCCTAGCACCTGACTTTATGTTAGTCTCCTCCCTTTGTCCATTTTTTGCATATGCATCACTTGTCTTGTTTCCCTTTCTTTCTTTTATTTCTCTAGGCCTTCAAGGGTCATCTTGTGCCTCACTCATACATCACAGATGCGCTAGCCGCACTCTTCATACCTGGGGGCTTCTTTCATAGAAGCTTAAATTATTTACCTGGGCCTCACGCCCAACACATGTGTTATACTTCCGCAAGTACCTTTTTTCACCATTATATGCATCGATATGACTTAAGTTTTGGCCAAGATGGGTTGCCTGGCTCTTATATTTATGCCCTACATTCCCGTTAATTCGGCTAGGGCATAAGGGGAGCACCTCTGCGATTGTTACCGCCGGGTCAGCCGGACGTGTACCTCAGACTGGGTGAAGCCGAAAGCTAGCGTTCTTAAGAGAATATTCGGTCGGTGAACAAAAGATGACTTTTATTTATTATCCATATCTGCCCCCAGATGTTTTTTCTGCGCTTCTTGTCGCAGTCCGGACATGCACTTTAGGGCATGCCTACCCAGGGGAAGGAACCCTTAACGGAACTATTCTCTCTGGAAGATGTTTCTTACTACCCATGTAATATAACATAACTAGTTGGGCACTTGTCTTATAAAGCACTAATGACCCCTATGCCTGGTCTCCACGCATGCCCCGGTTATAGTATAACCGAGAGGGTATTCGGATACACTCCAGACTGTCGGGTCCCGAGGTTGAAGCGAAAAGGTTCGCCACGACAAACGATCTACAATTCGGCTAGAAGGCATCATACATGTCACTTTAAAATTACATAGTCAATTTGACTGGTTGAATCCTCTTCAATGCCATCCAATTGGTTGTCTAGTCTACAGTCCTGTTGGGAATACTTTGCGGCCAATTCTACTTGTCCGTACACTAAACTCACAGGGATCTCCTTGCCATCAGGCCCCATAGGTCCAACTTCGGCCATGTGGTTTGGGTCAGCCTTCGTGTACCGTGTCTTCACCATTGCCCAGGCTTCCCTAGCGCCCTGACGGCAGGCCGATATCTTCCATAATCGGAAGCGCCGCCGTGCTCCCTTCAGCTTTTCTGCAAGCTCTCCAAGGCCTTCGGGTATGGAGACGGACGGCCACAAGGCCTGGGCGACGCCTTGCATCACCTGCCGAACTCGTTCGTGCAACTGTGCGAGCTCGGGAAGAAGATCACCCGTGGAACCAGCCATGTCCTCGGCAGGACGACCTGTTAGCATACCTGCAGACATAACTTTGTCAGCCAGCTTCCTCGCCGAACACCTTTTCAAAGTTCGTTCAAGCACTTACTAAATATGCCGCGTTGAAGCCGCCGATTCTCCTTAATAGAGTCCGACAGTTGGGCACGAACATATTTTAGTTCCACGCCCAGCTTGGTGTTGGCATCTTGGAGATCATTCTTCTCCTGCCTCACCCTCGTAAGCACGCTCTCACAAGCCTTCAGCTGGCGTACGAGCTGTTGCTTATCCGGATTTACTCCAGCATCATCTGCAATTTTATCGTCAGATCTGCATATACGCCGCATTCTAATATGATACTTATCATTCGGAGGATATGTTACCAGAGGGGGTCTCTTTGGGCTCCCCTGCTGCGGCCAGTTCGGCCTGAAGTTGGGCTTTGCACTCTTCCAGCTCCTGGGACAGTTGAGTATTCTTTTCTGTAAGAACCTGCATAATGAATGATCCTTAAATCAGTTATCCTAACTGTTTCAAGTCTCAGGGGCTACTGATATATATAATCATCAAATTTTCTCACCCGTATGTCTTTTACATACTGCTCCGTGGCTCTGGCTAGACCATTTTGAGCGGCACGGAGGTGCGCGTCTCCCGAGTTGAAGGCATCCAATGCCTCTTGGGAGAAACAAGCGTCACGGAGAACAGTCCAGCGACGCATGTGGTTCATGGCACTTTCCACCTCGGAATGGGTGGCGGACAGTTTATCCGCATCCTCTGTCGGAGGAGCACCCAGCGCACGCCTTGTATTCGTTCCCGCCTCTGAATCCGGCCTTGGAGCCTGGCTTGTGGAGGCGCGATTGGTAGCCTCTCCGGGTATAGTCCGGCGAGCGCTCTTTTTCCTGGAAAGAAGGCATGGGCGTTAATATGCCTCTGAAAATAATATCTTGCAATAAAGACGGCGCGCCGTACCGCTGCGCCGGTGTCTCAATCCGGACTGCGGATCTTTTCAGCCTGCCTGGCCTCGCGGCCCCTTGTTGGCTAGTTGCCACAGGCTCGGCCTTCTGTCCCGAGGACCTCCCCTGCAAAACGCGGCTGTTATACGGCAATTAAAAAAGCGCAAGGACGAATCCCTTTTTAAGTGTCGGGACTTCGGTCTCAGTCACCTGTGAGGCTGGAACTAGCCCGTGGTAATCGGCCGTAATGGCCACCAAAGCGTTGTCATTACTCCGTTGGTAGAATACCCCGTCGATCAGCTCCACAGATATGTCTGGATCCTCCTGGGAGGCTGGGTCAAGGGACCGTCCAGGGTCCTCGGGTTGTGGAGGAGGGCTGTTTATCTCCTTTACTGCCTGGCGCAGCTCCTGCGATAAAATCGCTAGAATGAATACTTAACTACGGGAATACGAAATGGATGGACGGTAAAAAGGCTCCGCTTACCCAGCTCGGAGGATTGTACATAGAAAATCCGCCCTGCGGGTTGACACGAAGGAATTCCTCCTCTTCTCCCTTGTACAAAGTGGATAAGATCTTTATTAGATCATCAGCCGATCCCGGACCTTTGCGGCTGTGGCGGGTGGCGTCATCCTCCCCGTTGAAATCCCATATGGGGTGGCCTCTATACTGAAGAGGCTGCACCCCCCGCATAATGCATATGGCTATAACCTCGATCATGGTCAATCCGGATCGAGCTAAAAAACTTATCCGGCTCATCAGGTAAAGAATGTCCCTGTCATCTTCCTCCAGGGAGCTCTGTGGATGCCAGCTCCGGCGCTTCTTCAAAGGGGCGTTGACGAACTCCGGAAGGCCGATCCGAATAGGATCCAGGAGGGGGATGTCTTCTATATAAAACCATTCTGAAGGCCAGTCTTCGGACGTCTTCTTCGGGGTCCCGGACAGGTATCCGGTCCCGGCAATACGCCACACTTCGGCTCCGCCCACTTGATATATTGACCCCTTCTAAGAACGGGGCACAAGGCAGAACAGCTTCTTCCATAGAGTGAAATGAGCCTCACAGCCCAAAAACAACTCGCAAAGGGCCACGAATCCCGCGATATGTAGCAGGGAGGCAGGCGTAAGGTTGTGCAACTGGAGGCCGTAGAACTCCAGAAGCCCTCGGAGAAACAGATGAATTGGGAATCTGAGCCCTCTTACCAAATAAGGGACAAGGCATACCCGCTCTCTCTTGGAGGGATTGGGACGGCTCTCCGCTTGCTCTCCGCCATTGTAGGTGGCAAGCCCGGCTCGAACCGGGACCAGGTACGCTGGGGGAAGAAAACCCTTGGACTGAAGCATCGCCAATTTGCTGTGCGGGATGGAACATCTCTCCCAATCTCCAATCTTGGAGCTAGGGGTGCGAGAGGAGGAGCTGCGTCGACCGGCGATGATGGAATGGATCTCTGTCGGGTGCGCTCCGATGAAGGCTCGCCAATGGGGGATGGCGTGATTTGGATCTGAATCCTCGTCTTTTTAAATAGGCGGCTCATTCACACAGCTAGCGGGGTAAATGTGAAAACACCCTGGCTCTTCACATTCGCTCGACACATGGAAAGTGGCCATTATTGGGCGTGGAAGCCGAGGAGTACAAACATTCACAAGAAACCGGACATTATTTTGACAGGTACACAGAATTTGAAGAGGTACCCGCCTTGCAATGCCGAAGACAATACTGTGCGCCAGACTCATCGTCATTCAAGCCTGGTTCGGGGGCTACTGAGGGAGTCCTAGATTAGGGGGTCTCCGGACAGCCGGACTATCTCCATTGGCCGGACTGTTAGACTATGAAGATATAAGATTGAAGACTTCGTCTCGTGTCCGGATGGGACTCTACTTGGCGTGGAAGGCAAGCTAGGCAATAAGGATATGGATATCTCCTCCTTTGTAACCGACCTTGTGTAACCCTAACCCTCTCCCATGTCTATATAAACCGGAGGGTTTTAGTCCGTAGGACAACAATCACAACATACAATAATACCATAGGCTAGCTTCTAGGGTTTAGCCTCTCTGATCTCGTGGTAGATCTACTCTTGTACTACCCATATCATCAATATTAATCAAGCAGGACGTAGGGTTTTACCTCCAACAAGAGGGCCCGAACCTGGGTAAAACTTCGTGTCCCCTGCCTCCTGTTACCATCCGGCCTAGACGCACAGTTCGGGACCCCCTACCCGAGATCCGCCGGTTTTGACACCGACAGGCGTCCTAAAATAAAGTGTGATGTGCTCCGAAAAAATGTTCAAGCCCCGAACCAACCTATGGTTGGGATGGTTAGGTGCACAGTGGTATCCCCGGCCCATCAGGGTTCATGTTTTGGTGCTCGCATTTATCCTGGATTTATTTCAGAATTTCCGGAAATATGCTTTCAGTGGGAGGAGACGTTTCCGCCGACGACGAGGCGCATACGCTAACTTCGTAAAATCTCAAGATGATATGTCGGCTCTGTCTCTCGGAGGTGCTCATGGAGATAGGGTGTGCGTGTGTGCATTCATAGGGGTGAGCGTATGTGCGTTTCTATGAGCGCTTTGCGTCTGTACTATGTTCAATTTTTTTTTTGTTCAAGCCATCTCTAACACACGACCGCTTTTGGTCCGTCCGTATCTGTTTGGGTAGAAATGGTAAAATGTGAAGGCCCAACGTGCGAGCTTGGGAGTAAATTCTGTCCGGCTCGACCCAATTGCGATGCAAATTTAGGCTGAATTTGCATCCAGGCGGATATAGAACGAACGCGCACGCGTGTCTCATCATCGGTCCTTGGGACCTGCATGTTGGCCATGCAACTGCTTCCCACCAGCTCCATTTAATTTGCACACATGGAAGGGCCCGCATGTCGGCCGCCCAGTCGCCCCGACGTGTCCTTTTTAATGGCAACCGATGGACTGGCCAGTTCACTTCCACGGCCGCGACCTTATACACTCTTCCCTACTCCCCCTTCCTCTAGGACCCACTCGTCCGGCATGCTCTAGTCTGCGCCGCCCTCATTCTGTTGGACGCTGCCTAGCCATGGGGCTGTGGAAGCGGATCTCTGGCAAGCGTGGGAAGCACGAGCATGAAGCGGGGTTGTCTTTTGGGCCATCCTCTGTCGCCGATCTCCATTTTGCCGCCCGCCGCCGCACCGTGGATCCACCTATACGCCAAGGTGGAGGTCGGTGTGCCAGCACCACTGGGACACGGCCACCCTGCTGCCATGGCCCGACATGCATCTTCCGAACGGTTGGCATCTCAGCTCAGAAGGGATGCTAGTGCCGACCATCCCGTCGAGCGGCCGCGCCTGTCTACTGAAGATTAATAGTCACATGGCCCAGCTGCCTCCTCGGCAAACCTAGATAAGCTGTGGAGTTCCCACTGTGGGACACTTGATTCCAGAACAAGCATGACCTACGGCGGCAGACGTTCACCCTGAGGGAAAACTTGTTGCGTACTCCTACTCTAGGGAGCCCAACAAGGGTGTTTGCACCGTAATCAGCTCATTTTCTAGCGCACTTGCCGGGAAGGTGTATTTCTTGCAATAGGTTATGTATCACTTTCATTGTATTCCTTCTTTTATTTCCTGTCTAGTTGTAGTTTTTATCATTATTAATGTGTTGAGTTTTGCAAAGTTACTAAAAACTATTAAAAAGATTTATAATTTTAGCAAGTGGTTGCTTTTCTCGTATATTTCCTCCTAGGATGACTTCAAAGAAGGTTAGATTAGGTGATGGAGACATGATAGGATGAGATAATATAGAATGGCTTCCTTTCTTCCTTGTTTTTTTTGACAAGACTATTGGAAAATTCTACAAGTTATGAACAAGTTCTTATCATGGTAGTTGAGGAACGTGAGGAAAAGTCTATAAATCTGAATCCATATAAGCAACAAACGGTCTTACAGCTTAATGATATGGAGGATGCTAATAAGAGAGACTTTGTCTTAGAAGCTTTAACTAGGGAATTTGATGGAGAAGCTAGAGGTCATGGTCAGGGTTGGGTAGGACGCTAGAGAAGGAGCATCACTAGCCAGCGACGAAGATGAGGTGGGCTTAGAGCATCTCCAGCCGCGCCCCCAGAAAGGCTTCCCCGGGCGATTTATTCGCGCCAGCGCCAAAAAAACGGCCCAGTCGTGCCCCCATGAGCCCGATTTTTGCCGGCCTGGGCCAAAATCAGCGCTGGCGGACCCAGGCCGAACCCGGCGTGCTAGGGGGCGCCGGGGCGAGTTGTTTTGGCGCGAAGCAGCCGCGGGCCGCCAAGTCAGTGAGACGGGCGCTTCGTGGCCCTCATCGCTTCGGTTCCTGCGGGAATCAATGCCAAGGCTGCTGCGCAGCTGTCGCCGCTTAGCCTTGCCATTGATTCCTCACGGGCGGCACGTCATGGGGCGGCGCGGCGCGCCTGATACATCTCCAATGTATCTATATTTTTTGATTGTTCCATGCTATTATATTATCAACTTTGGATGTTTATGGGCTTTATTATACACTTTTATATTATTTTTGGGACTAACCTATTAACCCAGAGCCCAGTGCCAGTTTCTGTTTTTACCTTGTTTTAGAGTATCACAGAAAAGGAAAATCAAATGCAGCCAATTGACCTAAAACTTCACAGAACTTATTTTTGGAAGGAAAGCAACCTCATAGACTTGGAGTGCATGTCAGGAAAGAAACGAGGGAGCCATGAGGTAGGGGGGGCGCCCACCCCCTAGGGCGCGCCCTCCACCCTCGTGGGCCCCTCGTGGCTCCCCTGACGTACTTCTTCCGCCTATATATCTCCATATACCCTAAAACGATCGGGGAGCACAATAGATCGGGAGTTCCACCGCCAGAAGCCTCCGTAGCCACCGAGAGCCAATCTAGACCCGTTCCGGCACCCTACCGGAGCGGGGAATCCCTCTCCGATGGCCATCTTCATCATCCCGGTGCTCTCCATGACGAGGAGGGAATAGTTCTCCCTCAGGGCTGAGGGTATGTACCAGTAGCTATGTGTTTGATCTCTCTCTTTCTCGTGTTCTTGATTTGGCACGATCTTGATGTATCGCGAGCTTTGCTATTATATTTGGATCTTATGTTTCTTCTCCCCCTCTACTCTCTTGTAATGGATTGAGTTTCCCCTTCGAAGTTATCTTATCGGATTGGGTCTTTAAATATTTGAGAACACTTGATGTATGTCTTGCCATGCGTATCTGTGGTGACAATGGGATACCACGTGATTCACTTGATGTATGTTTTGGTGATCAACTTGCGGGTTCCACCCATGAACCTATGCATAGGGGTTGGCACATGTTTTCTTCGTGATTCTCTGGTAGAAACTTTGGGGCACTCTTTGAGGTTCTATGTGTTGGTTGAATAGATGAATCTGAGATTGTGTGATGCATATCGTATAATCATACCCACGGATACTTGAGGTGACATTGGAGTATCTAGGTGACATTAGGGTTTTGGTTGATTTGTGTCTTAAGGTTTTATTCTGGTACGAACTCTAGGGTTGTTTGTGACACCTACAGGAATAGCCCAACGGATTGATTGGAAAGAATAACTTTGAGGTGGTTTCGTACCCTACCATAATATCTTCGTTTGTTCTCCGCTATTAGTGACTTTGGAGTGACTCTTTGTTGCATGTTGAGGGATAGTTATGTGATCCAATTATGTTAGTATTGTTGAGGAAACTTGCACTAGCGAAAGTATGAACCCTAGGCCTTGTTTCAACGCATTGCAATACCGTTTACGCTCACTTTTATCATTAGTTACCTTGCTGTATTTATAATTTTAGATTACAAATACATGTATCTACTATCCATTTACCACTTGTATCACCATCTCTTCGTCGAACTAGTGCACATATACAATTTACCATTGTATTGGGTGTGTTGGGGACATAAGAGACTCTTTGTTATTTGGTTGCAGGGTTGCTTGAGAGAGACCATCTTCATCCTACGCCTCCTACGGATTCATAAACCTTAGGTCATCCACTTGAGGGAAATTTGCTACTGTCCTACAAACCTCTGCACTTGGAGGCCCAACAACGTCTACAAGAAGAAGGTTGTGTAGTAGACATCAAGCTCTTTTCTGGCGCCGTTGCCGGGGAGGTTAGCACTTGAAGGTATATCTTTAGATCTTGCAATCGAGTCTTTTAGTTTCGTGTTTTATCACTAGTTTAGTTTATAAAAGAAAACTATAAAAAAATGGAATTGAGTTTGTCTCATACGCTTCACCTTTTTAATATATTTCGTGAGTATGATGGAAAGGATAATTGTGACCAAGTGCTAGAAGAAGAAATCTATAGAATGTTTGGCACTAAATATTTGAATGATGAGCATGATTGCAATGTTGTTAGTATGAATTCTTTGAATATCCATGATGTTAATGATATGCAAAGACACAAGCTTGTGGAAGCTATGTTTGATGAAGATGATATTTTTTGTCCCCCAAGTTTTGATGAGCAAATTTATCATGATGAAAGCATGCCTCCTATCTATGATGATTATTGTGATGACACGTATGCTTTAAAGAATAATCATAACCATGAAACTTGTCATCTTGATCTTAATTTTCAATCACATGATAGTTATTTTGTTGAGTTTGCTCCCACTATTATTCATGAGAGGAATTTTGCTTATGTGGAGAGTAATAAAATTTCTATGCTTGTAGACCATGAAAAGAATGATTTATGTGACAGTTATATTGTTGAATTCATTCATGATGCTACTGAAAATTATTATGAGGGAGGAATATATGCTTGTAGGAATTGCAATAATACCAAGTTTCCTCTCTATGTGCTTAAAGTTTTGAAGTTATGCTTGTTTTGCTTTCCTATGCATGTTGATTATTGTTCCCATAAGTTGTTTGCTCACAAAATACCTATGCATAGGAAATGGGTTAGACTTAAATGTGTTAGCAATATGCTTCATGATTCTCTCTTTATGTTTCAATTCTTATCTTTTTTTGTGAGCATCATTCAAATTATTATGCCTAGCTAGGGGCATTAAACGATAGCGCTTGTTGGGAGGCATCCCAATTTTATTTTAGTTCCTTGATTTTTGCTCCTGTTTAGTAATAAATAATTCATCTAGCCTCTGTTTAAATGTTATTTTATGCTTTTAATTAGTGTTTGTGCCAAGTAGAACCATTGGGAAGACTTGGGGAAAGTCTTGTTCATCATGCTGTAAAAACAGAAACTTTAGCGCTCACGAGAATTGCTGCCATTTTTATTTGGGTAGTGCTATTTAGTTAACTATTTTTGAAGATGATTAATAGATAAATTCCTCAAGTCCAGCAATTTATTTGAGAATTTTATGAGTTCCATAAGTTTACTTTTGATTCAGATTACTACAGGCTGTTCTGTTTTTGACAGATTCTGTTTTCGATGTGTTGTTTGCTTATTTTGATGAATCTATGGCTACTAAAATAGTTTATAAACCATATATAAGTTGGAATACAGTTGGTTTAACACCAATATAAATAAATAATGAGTTCATTACAGTACCTAAGTGGTGATTTATTTTCTTATACTAACGGAGCTTACGAGTTTTCTGTTATGTTTTGTGTTGTGAAGTTTTCAAGTTTTGGGTAAAGATTCGATGGACTATGGAATAAGGAGTGGTAAGAGCCTAATCTTGGGGATTCCCAAGGCACCCCAAGGTAATATTCAAGGATAGCCAAGAGCCTAAGCTTGGGGATGCCCCGGAAGGCATCCCCTCTTTCATCTTCGTTCATCGGTAACTTTACTTGGAGCTATATTTTTATTCACCACATGATATGTGTTTTTCTTGGAGCATCAATTTATTTTGTTAGGATTTTCTTGCTGTTATTTAGAACAATGTTTTGCATCTTTTATTCCAATAAAAGTGGCGTTGATAGCCTTTACTATGCCTATTTTAGAAGTCCACATGTTGCTGTTTGAAAACAGAAAGTTTACCGCTGTTGCAATAATTCCCTAGAAAATTCAGAATGTGATAAAATGTTGAAACCTTTTTAATATTAAGCTCTGATAAATTTACTACAGTGGGAATTTTATTTCATAATTTTTGGAGCTAGGGAAGTATGGATGTTGCTGCATTCTTTACAGACTGTCCTGTTTAGGCAGATTGCTGTTATGTTTGCATTGTTTGCATATGTTTGCTTCTTTAATGATTCTATTTGGGGATAGGACTATTAAATATGCAGAGGCATTTAGTATGCAATGTTGAATAATAATTTTAGTGATTTTCTACAGTAGAGCATGATAAGGTTTTTGCAATGGTTTATACTAACTTATCTCGGGAGTCCTTGTTGAGTTTTGTGTGGATGAAGCTTTTGAGATTTAGGGAGACCGTGATATGAGAGGAATTAAAGAGACACAAAAGCTCAAGATTTGGGATGCCCAAGGCACCCCAAGATAATATTTCAAAGAAGTCTCAAGCGTCTAAGCTTGGGGATTCCCCGGCTGGCATCCCACCTTTCTTCTTCAACAACTATCGGTTAGTTTCGGTTGATCCTAAGTTTTTGCTTCTTCACATGATGTTTGCTATTCTTAGAATGTCATTTTCTTTTTCTTTGCTTGATTTTTGAAGAAAATATCAAGATCTGAAATTATTAAATGTTAGAGAGTCTTCACATAGTTGCATAATTATTCAACTACTCATTGATCTTCACTTATATCTTTCGGAGTAATTTGTCGTTGCTCTCGTGCTTCACTTATATTATTTTGAGAGTCCTAAATAGCATGGTAATTTGCTTAAATAATCCTAATGTGCTAGGTATTCAAGATTAGTAAAAAAAATCTTATGAGTGTTTTGAATACTAAGAGAAGTTTGATGCTTGATGATTGTTTTGAGATATGGAGGTAATAATATCAAAGTCATGCTAGTTGAGTAGTTGTGAAATTGAGAAATGCTTGTGTTGAAGTTTGCAAGTCCTGTAGCATGCACGTATGGTAAACGTTATGTAACAAATTTGAAACATGAGGTGTTATTTGATTATCCTCCTTATGAGTAGCGGTCAGGGACGAGCGATGGTATTTTCCTACCAATCTATCCCCCTAGGAGCATGCGCGTAGTGCCGAGTTTTTTGCTGACTTGTAGATTTTTGCAATAAGTATGTGAGTTCTTTATGACTAATGTTGAGTCCATGGATTATACGCACTCTCACCCTTCCATCCTTGCTAGCCTTTTCGGTACCATGCATTGCCCTTTCTCACATTGAGAGTTGGTGCAAACTTCGCCGGTGCATCCAAACCCCGTGATATGATACGCTCTATCACACATAAACCTCCTTATATGTTCCTAAAAACAGCCACCATACCTACCTATTATGGCATTTCCATAGTCATTCTGAGATATATTGCCATGCAACTTTCCACCGTTCCGTTTATTATGACATGCATCATCATTATCATATTGTTTAGCATGATCATGTAGTTGACATAGTATTTGTGGCAAAGCCACCGTTCATAATTCTTTCATACATGTCACTCATGCATCATTGCACATCCCGGTACACCGCCGGAGGCATTCATATAGAGTCATATCTTGTTCTAAGTATCGAGTTGTAATTCTTGAGTTGTAAGTAAATAGAAGTGTGATGATCATCATTTTCTAGAGCATTGTCCCAAGTGAGGAATTAAAAAAAACAATAGAAAGGCCATAAAAAAAGAAGGCCCAAAAAAAGAGAGAAGGGCCATAAAAAAGGGAAAAGGCCCAAATAAAAAAATAAAAAAATAAAAAAATGAGAGAAAAAGAGAGAAGGGACAATGCTACTATCCTTTGCCACACTTGTGCTTCAAAGTAGCACCATAATCTTCATGATAGAGAGTCTCTTGTTTTGTCACTTTCATATACTAGTGGGAATTTTTCATTATAGAACTTGGCTTGTATATTCCAACAATGGGCCTCCTCAAGTGCCCTAGGTCTTCGTGATCAAGCAAGTTGGATGAACATCCACTTAGTTTCTTTTGTTGAGCTTTCATACATTTATAGCTCTAGTGCATCCGTTGCATGGCAATCCCTACTCCTTGCATTAACATCAATCGATGGGCATCTCCATAGCTCATTGATTAGCCTCGTTGATGTGAGACTTTCTCCTTTTTGTCTTCTCCACATAACCCCACATCATCATATTCTATTCCACCCATAGTGCTATATCCATGGCTCGCGCTCATGTATTGCATGAGGGTTTATGAGTTTGAGATTACTAAAGTATGAAACAATTTCTTGGCTTGTCATCGGGGTTGTGCATGATGAGAGCATTCTTGTGTGACGAAAATGGAGCATGACTAAACTATATAATTTTGTAGGGATGAACTTTCTTTGGCCATCTTATTATGAGAAGACATAATTGCTTAGTTAGTATGCTTAAAGTATTATTATTTTTATGTCAATATGAACTTTTGTCTTGAATCTTTCGGATCTGAATATTCATGCCACAATTAATAAGAATTACATTGAAATATGCCAAGTAGCATTCCACATCAAAAATTCTGTTTTTATCATTTACCTGCTCGAGGACGAGCAGGAATTAAGCTTGGGGATGCTGATACGTCTCCAACGTATCTATAATTTTTGATTGTTCCATGCTATTATATTACCAACTTTGGATGTTTATGGGCTTTATTATACACTTTTATATTATTTTTGGGACTAACCTATTAACCCAGAGCCCAGTGCCAATTTCTGTTTTTACCTTGTTTTAGAGTATCGCAGAAAAGGAAAATCAAACGGAGTCCAATTGACCTGAAACTTCACGGAACTTATTTTTGGAAGGAAAGCTGTTGGGGAATGTAGTAATTTCAAAAAAATTCCTACGCACATGCAAGATCATGGTGATGCATAGCAACGAGAGGGGAGAGTGTAATCTACGTACCCTCGTAGACCGACAGCGGAAGCGTTATGACAATGCGGTTGATGTAGTCGTACGTCTTCACGGCCCGATCGATCAAGCACCAAAACTACGGCACCTCCGAGTTCTAGCACACGTTCAGCTCGATGACGATCCCCGGACTCCGATCCAGCAAAGTGTCGGGGAAGAGTTCCGTCAGCACGACGGCGCGGTGACGATCTTGATGTTCAACTGTCGCAGGGCTTCGCCTAAGCACCACTACAATATTATCGAGGACTATGGTGGAAGGGGGCACCGCACACGGTTAAGAGAACGATCTTAGAGATCAACTTGTGTGTCTAGGGGTGCTCCCTACCCCCGTATATAAAGGAGCCAAGGGGGGTGCGGCCGGCCCTAGGAGGAGGCGCGCAGGAGGAGTCCTACTCCTACCGGGAGTAGGACTCCCCTCCCTTTCCCTAGTCGGATTAGGACTTGGGAGGAAAGAGGAGAGGGAAGAAAGGAAAGGGGGGGCGCCGCCCCCCCTCCTTGTCCAATTCAGACTTGGGGGGGGGGGAGGGGCGCGCGGTAGCCCCTAGGCCTCCTCTCAGCTTCCTCCACTAAGCCCATTAAGACCCATTAGGTTACCGGGGGGTTCCAGTAACCTCTCGGTAATCCGATAAAATGCCGATTTCACCCGAAACACTTCCGATGTCCAAACATAGGCTTCCAATATATCAATCTTTATGTCTCGAGCATTTCGAGACTCCTCGTCATGTCCGTGATCACATCTGGGACTCCAAACTAACTTCGGTACATCAAAAATCATAAACTCATAATATAACTGTCATCGAAACCTTAAGCGTGCGGACCCTACGGGTTCAAGAACAATGTAGACATGACCGAGACACGTCTCCGGTCAATAACCAATAGCGGAACCTGGATGCTCATATTGGCTCCCACATATTCTACAAAGATCTTTATCGGTCAGACCGCATAACAACATACGTTGTTCCCTTTGTCATCGGTAAGTTACTTGTCTGAGATTCGATCATCGGTATCTCAATACCTAGTTCAATCTCGTTACTGGCAAGTCTCTTTACTCATTTCGTAATACATCATCTCGCAACTAACTCATTAGTTGCAATGCTTGCAAGGCTTATGTGATGTGCATTACCGAGAGGGCCCAGAGATACCTCTCCGACAATCGGAGTGACAAATCCTAATCTCGAAATACGCCAACCCAACATTTACCTTTGGAGACACCTGTAGAGCACCTTTATAATCACCCAGTTACGTTGTGAAGTTTGGTAGCACACAAAGTGTTCCTCCAACAAACGGGAGTTGCATAATCTCATAGTCATAGGAACATGTATAAGTCATGAAGAAAGCAATAGCAACATACTAAACGATCGGGTGCTAAGCTAATGGAATGGGTCATGTCAATCACTTCATTCTCCTCATAATGTGATACCATTAATCAAATGACAACACATGTCTATGGTTAGGAAACATAACCATCTTTGATTAACGAGCTAGTCAAGTAGAGGCATACTAGTGACGTTTAGTTTGTCTATGTATTCACACAAGTATTATGTTTCCGGATAATACAATTCTAGCATGAATAATAAACATTTATCATGATATAAGGAAATAAAATAATAACATTATTATTGCCTCTAGGGCATATTTCCTTCAGTCTCCCACTTGCACTAGAGTCAATAATCTAGATTACACAATAATGATTCTAACACCCATGGAGCTTTGGTGCTGATCATGTTTTGCTCGTGGAAGAGGCTTAGTCAACGGGTCTGCAACATTCAGATCCGTATGTATCTTGCAAATCTCTATGTCTCCCACCTGGACTAGATCCCGGATGGAATTGAAGCGTCTCTTGATGTGCTTGGTTCTCTTGTGAAATCTGGATTCTTTTGCCAAGGCAATTGCACCAGTATTGTCACAAAAGATTTTCATTGGACCCGATGCACTAGGTATGACACCTAGATCGGATATGAACTCCTTCATCCAGACTCCTTCGTTTGCTGCTTCCGAAGCAGCTATGTACTCTGCTTCACATGTAGATCCCGCCACAACGCTTTGTTTAGAACTGCAACAACTGACAGCTCCACCGTTTAATGTAAACACGTATCTAGTTTGCGATTTAGAATCGTCCGGATCAGTGTCAAAACTTGCATCAACGTAACCATTTACGATGAGCTCTTTGTCACCTCCATATATGAGAAACATATCCTTAGTCCTTTTCAGGTATTTCAGGATGTTCTTGACTGCTGTCCAGTGATCCACTCCTGGATTACTTTGGTACCTCCCTGCTAGACTTATAGCAAGACACACATCAGGTCTGGTACATAGCATTGCATACATGATAGAGCCTATGGCTGAAGCATAGGGAACATCTTTCATTTTATCTCTATCTTTTGAAGTGGTCGGGCATTGAGTCTTACTCAATTTCACCCCTTGTAACACAGGCAAGAATCCTTTCTTTGCTTGATCCATTTTGAACTTCTTCAAAACTTTGTCAAGGTATGTGCTTTGTGAAAGTCTAATTAAGCGTCTTGATCTATCTCTATGGATCTTAATGCCCAATATGTAAGCAGCTTCACCGAGGTCTTTCATTCAAAAACTTTTATTCAAGTATCCCTTTATGCTATCTAGAAATTCTATATCATTTCCGATTAGTAATATGCCATCTACATATAATATCAGAAATGCTATAGAGCTCCCACTCACTTTCTTGTAAATACAGGCTTCTCCAAAATTCTATACAAAACCAAATGCTTTGATCACACTATCAAAGCGTTTATTCCAACTCCTAAAGGCTTGCACCAGTCCATAAATGGATCGCTGGAGCTTGCACACTTTGTTAGCTCCCTTTGGATCGACAAAACCTTCCGGCTGTATCATATACAACTCTTCTTCCAGAAATCCATTCAGGAATGCAATTTTTACATCCATCTGCCAAATTTCATAATTATAAAATGCGACAATTGCAACATGATTCGGACAGACTTAAGCATCGCTACGGGTGAGAAGGTCTCATCGTAGTCGATCCCTTGAACTTATCGAAAACCTTTTGCAACAAGTCGAGCTTTGTAGACAGTAACATTACCGTCAGCGTCAGTCTTCTTCTTGAAGATCCATTTGTTTTCTATTGCTTGCCGATCATTGGGCAAGTCAACCAAAGTCCACACTTTGTTCTCATACATGGATCCCATCTCAGATTTCATGGCTTCAAGCCATTTTGCGGAATCTGGGATCACCATCGCTTCTTCATAGTTCATAGGTTCATCATGATCTAGTAGCATGAATTCCAGAACAGGATTACCGTACCACTCTGGTGCGGATCTTACTCTAGTTGATCTACGAGGTTCAGTAGTATCTTGTTCTGAAGTTTCATGATCATCATCATTAGCTTCCTCACCAATTGGTGTAGGTGTCACAGAAACTGGTTTTTGTGATGTACTACTTTCCAATAAGGGAGCAGGTACAGTTACCTCATCAAGTTCTACTTTCCTCCCACTCACTTCTTTCGAGAGAAACTCCTTCTCTAGAAAGTTTCCGAATTTAGCAACAAAATTCTTGCCTTCGGATCTGTGATAGAAGGTGTATCCAATAGTTTCCTTTGGATATCCTATGAAGACACATTTCTCCGATTTGGGTTCAAGCTTATCAGGTTGAAGCTTTTTCACATAAGCATCGCAGCCCCAAACTTTCAGAAATGACAACTTTGGTTTCTTGCCAAACCACAGTTCATAAGGCGTCGTCTCAACGGATGTTGATGGTACCCTATTTAACGTGAATGCGGCCGTCTCTATAGCATAACCTCAAAACGATAGCGGTAAATCAGTAAGAGACATCATAGATTGCACCATATCTAGTAAAGTACGATTATGACGTTCGGAGACACCATTACGCTGTGGTGTTCCGGGTGGCGTGAGTTGCGAAACTATTCCGCATTGTTTCAAATGTACACCAAACTCGTAACTCAAATATTCTCCTCCACAATCAGATCGTAGGAATTTTATTTTCTTGTTACGATGATTTTCAACTTCACTCTGAAATTCTTTGAACTTTTCAAATGTTTCAGACTTATGTTTCATTAAGTAGATATACCCATATCTGCTTAAATCATCTGTGAAGGTGAGAAAATAACGATATCCGCCACGAGCCTCAACATTCATCAGACCACATACATCTGTATGTATGATTTCCAACAAATCAGTTGCTCTCTCCATAGTATCGGAGAACGGTGTTTTTGTCATCTTAACCATAAGGCACGGTTCACAAGTACCAAGTGATTCATAATCAAGTGGTTCCAAAAGTCCATCAGTATGGAGTTTCTTAATGTGCTTTACACCGATATGACCTAAACGGCAGTGCCACAAATAAGTTGCACTATCATTATCAACTCTGCATCTTTTGGCTTCAACATTATGAATATGTGTGTCACTACTATCGAGATTTAATAAGAATAGACCATTCTTCATGGGTGCATGACCATAAAAGATTTTACTCATATAAATAGAACAACCATTATTCTCTGATTTAAGTGAATAACCGTCTCGCATCAAACAAGATCCAAATATAATGTTCATCCTCAACGCCGGCACCAAATAGCAATTATTTAGGTCTAATACTAATCCCGAAGGTAGATGTAGAGGTAGCGTGCCGACCGCGATCACATCGACTTTGGAACCATTTCCCACGCGCATCGTCACCTCGTCCTTAGCCAATCTTCGCTTAATCCGCAGTCCCTATTTCGAGTTGCAAATGTTAGCAACAGAACCAGTATCAAATACCCAGGTGCTACTGCGAGCATTAGTAAGGTACACATCAATAACATGTATATCGTATATACCTTTGTTCACCTTGCCATCCTTCTTATCCGCCAAATACTTGGGGCAGTTCCGCTTCTAGTGACCAGTCTGCTTGCAGTAGAAGCACTCAGTTTCAGGCTTAGGTCCAGATTTGGGTTTCTTCTCTTGAGCAGCAACTTGCTTGTTGTTCTTTTTGAAGTTCCCCTTCTTCTTCCCTTTGCCATTTTTCTTGAAACTAGTGGTCTTGTTGAGCATCAACACTTGATGCTCCTTCTTGATTTCTACCTCCGTAGCTTTCAGCATTGCGAAGAGCTCGGGAATAGTCTTATTCATCCCTTGCATATTATAGTTCATCACGAAGCTCTTGTAGCTAGGTGGCAGTGATTGGAGAATTCTGTCAATCACGCAATCATCTGGAAGATTAACTCCCAATTGAATCATGTGATTATTATACCAAGACATTTTGAGTATATGCTCACTGACAGAACTGTTCTCCTCCATCTTGCAGCTATAGAACTTATTGGAGACTTCATATCTCTCAATCCGGGCATTTGCTTGAAATGTTAACTTCAACTCCTGGAACATCTCATATGCTCCATGACGTTCAAAACGTCATTGAAGTCCCGATTCTAAGCCGTAAAGCATGGCACACTGAACTATCGAGTAGTCATCAGCTTTGCTCTGCCAGGCGTTCATAACATCTGGTGTTGCTCCAGCAGCAGGCCTGGCACCCAGCGGTGCTTCCAGGACGTAATTCTTATGTGCAGCAATGAGGATAATCCTCAAGTTACGGACCCAGTCCGTGTAATTGCTACCATCATCTTTCAACTTTGCTTTCTCAAGGAACGCATTAAAATTCAACGGAACAACAACACGGGCCATCTATCTACAATCAAACATAAATAAGCAAGATACTATCAGGTACACGTTCATGATAAATTTAAGTTCAATTAATCATATTACTAAAGAACTCCCACTTAGATAGACATCCCTCTAATCCTCTAAGTGATCACGTGATCCAAATCAACTAAACCATGTCCGATCATCACGTGAGATGGAGTAGTTTCATTGGTGAACATCACTATGTTGATCATATCTACTATATGATTCACGCTCGACCTTTCGGTCTCCGTGTTCCGATGCCATATCTGTATATGCTTGGCTCATCAAGTATAACCTGAGTATTCCGCGTGTGCAACTGTTTTGCACCCGTTGTATTTGAACGTAGAGCCTGTCACACCCGATCATCACGTGGTGTCTCAGCACGAAGAACTTTCGCAATGGTGCATACTCAGGGAGAACACTTCTTGATAATTAGTGAGAGATCATCTTAAAATGCTACTCCAATTAGGACTTGGGGGGAGGGGCGCACGGCAGCCCCTAGGCCTCCTCTCCTCTTCCTCCACTAGGCCCATTAAGGCCCATTAGGTTACCGGGGGGTTCCAGTAACCTCTCGGTACTCCGGTAAAATACCGATTTCACCTGGAACACTTCCGATGTCCAAACATAGGCTTCCAATATATCAATCTTTATGTCTCGACCATTTCGAGACTCCTCGTCATGTCTGTGATCACATCCGGGACTCCGAACTAACTTCGGTACATCAAAAATCATAAACTCATAATATAACTGTCATCGAAACCTTAAGCGTGCGGACCCTATGGGTTCAAGAACAATGTAGACATGACCGAGACACGTCTCCGGTCAATAACCAATAGCGGAACCTGGATGCTCATATTGGCTCCCACATATTCTACGAAGATCTTTATCGGTCAGACCGCATAACAACATACATTGTTCCCTTTGTCATCGGTATGTTACTTGTCCGAGATCCGATCGTCGGTATCTCAATACCTAGTTCAATCTCGTTACAAGCAAGTCTCTTTACTTGTTTCGTAATACATCATCTCGCAACTAACTCATTAGTTGCAATGCTTGCAAGGCTTATGTGATGTGCATTACCGAGAGGGCCCAGAGATACCTCTCAGACAATCGGAGTGACAAATCCTAATCTCGAAATACGCCAACCCAACATTTACCTTTGGAGACACCTGTAGAGCTCCTTTATAATCACCCAGTTACGTTGTGACATTTGGTAGCACACAAAGTGTTCCTCCGGCAAACGGGAGTTGCATAATCTCATAGTCATAGGAACATGTATAAGTCATGAAGAAAGCAATAGCAACATACTAAACGATCGGGTGCTAAGCTAATGGAATGGGTCATGTCAATCACATCATTCTCCTAATAATGTGATCCCGTTAATCAAATGACAACACATGTCTATGGTTAGGAAACATAACCATCTTTGATTAACGAGCTAGTCAAGTAGAGGCATACTAGTGACATTTAGTTTGTCTATGTATTCACACAAGTATTATGTTTCCGGATAATACAATTCTAGCATGAATAATAAACATTTATCATGATATAAGGAAATAAAATAATAACATTATTATTGCCTCTAGGGCATATTTCCTTCAAAAGCAACCTGATAGACTTGGAGTGCACATCAGGAAAGAAACGAGGGAGCCACAAGGTAGGGGGGCGTGCCCACCCCCCTATGGCGCGCCCTCCACCCTCGTGGGCCCCTCGTGGCTCCCCTGACGTACTTCTTGCGCCTATATATCTCTATATACCCTAAAACGATCGGGGAGCACAATAAATCGGGAGTTCCGCCGCCAGAAGCCTCCGTAGTCACCGAAAGCCAATCTAGACTCGTTCCGGCACCCTGCCGGAGGGGGGAATCCCTCTTCGGTGGCCATCTTCATCATCTCGGTGCTCTCCATGACGAGGAGGGAGTAGTTCTCCCTCGGGGCTGAGGGTATGTACCAGTAGCTATGTGTTTGATCTCTCTCTCTCTCTTGTGTTCTTGATTTGGCACGATCTTGATGTATCGCGAGCTTTGCTATTATAGTTGGATCTTATGTTTCTTCTCCCCCTCTACTCTCTTGTAATGGATTGAGTTTCCCCATCGAAGTTATCTTATCGTATTGAGTCTTTGAAGATTTGAGAACACTTGATGTATGTCTTGCCGTGCGTATCTATGGTGACAATGGGATACCACGTGATTCACTTGATGTATGTTTTGGTGATCAACTTGCGGGTTCCACCCATGAACCTATGAATAGGGGTTGGCACACGTTTTCGTCGTGATTCTCCGGTAGAATCTTTGGGGCACTCTTTGAGGTTCTATGTGTTGGTTGAATAGATGAATCTGAGATTGTGTGATGCATATCGTATAATCATACCCACGGATACTTGAGGTGACATTGGAGTATCTAGGTGACATTAGGGTTTTGGTTGATTTGTGTCTTAAGGTGTTATTCTAGTACGAACTCTAGGGCTGTTTGTGACACCTATAGGAATAGCCCAATGGATTGATTGGAAAGAATAACTTTGAGGTGGTTTCGTACCCTACCATAATCTCTTCGTTTGTTTTCCGCTATTAGTGACTTTGGAGTAACTCTTTGTTGCATGTTGAAGGATAGTTATGTGATCCAATTATGTTAGTATTGTTGAGGGAACTTGCACTAGTGAAAGTATGAACCCTAGGCCTTGTTTCAACGCATTGCAATACCGTTTACGCTCACTTTTATCATTAGTTACCTTGTTGTTTTTATAATTTCAGATTACAAATACCTTTATCTACTATCCATATACCACTTGTATCACCATCTCTTCGCCGAACTAGTGCACCTATACAATTTACCATTGTATTGGGTGTGTTGGGGACACAAGAGACTCTTTGTTATTTGGTTGCAGGGTTGCTTGAGAGAGACCATCTTCATCCTACGCCTCCTACGGATTCATAAACCTTAGGTCATCCACTTGAGGGAAATTTGCTACTGTGCTACAAACCTCTGCACTTGGAGGCCCAACAACGTCTACAAGAAGAAGGTTGTGTAGTAGACATCAATGCCTCCCCTCCAGCGCACACGTACACACGGGCGCGACTATATAAGCCAGTGGACTGCCTCGCCTCTAGCCACAACAGCCCTAGCCGCCGAATTCTCCCCCTCTCCCATTTGCCGCCGCCGAGCCCTCCTCCCTCTCCCTCTCCCTCTCCCTCCCCCACCAACAGCCCCGATGGCCGAATGTTTCCTCGGCGACGAGGCCGCGGGCAACGGCTTCGGCCACCGCTCGCTCCGCGAGTAGGAGTCGTGGCTCCTGTTCGAGGCCAACATCCCGGCACCACCGGACATGTGCGCCGGGACGATGGGATGGAGGCTCAGCAATGGGGCAGGGCCCATTCCCCCGTTGCCTGACACCGTGGCGCGCGCCTCCTACTTCGCCGCCAAGGTCGAGATCGTACATGCCTCCCTCACCGACGAGCAGCTCGCCCTCCCACAATACACCGCCGACAACCAGACAGCATGGGCGGCGTACTTCGAGCGCCGTCAGGAGCAGAGGCTGGCGTCCACCAACGGGGCATCGGTCGTGGGTGGCACGAAGAACAGCGAGGGGCGCCGTGTGTGGTGGGGCGTCCCCGGCCGCACGCTCGAGGGCGTGCTGACACAACTTGAGGGCAGCAACAACCCGCCGCTGGCATACCCTCCGCCGGCGGCCGCCCCCACCCACCGCTAACGCGCCGGGCAATGGATGCCTAGGAGGTTTGGCTCCTCCTCGACGTCCTCCTCGCACTCCTCCTCACGTTCTTCCTCCCACTCCTCCGGCTCTCCAGCGCTGCTCGGCGTCAAGGCCGAGCCGCGACGGAGACGTCGCTTGGCCGGCGCACTCGCAGCACCGGCACCGTCATCAACGAGGGCGCCGGCGCACCTCCTCGTCGGCTCCTCCGCGCTTCGTCAAGCCAAAGACGGAGCCGGGGCTCGTGCCGGTGAAAATGGAGCCGGGCTCCCCGCCGTGAAGACGGAGCACGGCGACGGGGAGCTCGACGACGATGTAGCCCGGAAATGGGCGCGCGAGGACTGCCTGAGGATGGAGAGGGAGCGCCAGTGCGCCGTCCTGCGGCGCTTCGAGCAACGCCGCCGGGGCCGCGATGAAGGAAGAGTCATCATCCTCGAAGACAGCAACGACGACGACGATGCGCCACCGCCGCGGCCACCAGTCCACCATGGCGACGCCGGGCAGGGGTCCAGCAGGGACCGTCGCGTCAAGGAGGAGAAGGCCGACGACGACGGCGGTGGCGAGGATGGCGGCGACGACGGCGACTACTCGATGTTCAGCGATTTCTTTTTTTAGTTTATATTTGCCATGTACCGCGTCGCGAACATGTCTAATATATGCGAAAGTTTGCCGAAATTTAGTTGTGTTTAACCGAACTTCGTCAAATGTTTTTTTAAATTAGACGCGTCTGGGGGCGGCCCTGGGACCGGCGGCTGGGGATCAACTCGCCCCAGGCTCTTTTTTTGCGCCGGCTAGCCCCCAGGCGGCGATTTTAGGCGCCCCCGAGGGGAGCATCTCCAGCCATTGGCCCCCCAGGGGGCGCCTAAAATCGCCCCCTGGGTGTGAGCCAGCGCAAAAAATCAGCCTGGGGGTGAGTTGGTCCCCAGCCACCGGCCCCAGGGCCGTCCCCAGGCGCGTTCAAAAAAATTAAAAAATATAGGAAAGTTCAAAGTTCGGCGAAGTTCGGCATATATTACATTAAAAAGTGGGTTTTTATTACTTAATATATATAATTAAAAAAAGTGGCTAAAAGTGGAATAGTCGCCGTCGTCGCCGCCGCCGTGGTCGTCGTCCAGCTTCTCCTCCTTGACGCGGCCGTCCCTGGTGGACCCCTGACTGGCGTCGCCTATGCGGCTGGTGGCGGCGGCACGGCGTCGTTGTTGCTGTCCTCGATGATGATAATTCCTCCTTTGTCGCGGCCCCGGCAGCGCTGCGCGAATCGCTGCAGGGCGGCGCACTGGCGCTCCCTCGCCATCTTCAGGGAGTCCACGCGCGCCCATTCTAGGGCCACGTCGTCGTCGAGCTTCACGTCGCCGCCGTGCTCCGTCTTCACCGTGGGGAGGCCTGGCCCCGTCTTCACCGGCGCCAGGCCCGGCTCCGTCTTGGGCTTGCCAAAGCGTAGAGGAGCCGACGAGGAGGCGCGCTGGCCGCCCTCATTGATGATGATGCCGACGCTGCGAGTGCGCCGGCCGAGAGGCGTCTCCGCCGCGGGCTCGGCCTTGACGCCAAGCAGCGCCAGACGAGTGTGAGGAAGAGCGGGAGAAGGAGGAAGAAGAGGAGGTGCTGAACCTCCTAGGCAACTGTCGGTGTCAAAACCAGCGTATCTCGGGTACGGGGCCCCGAACTGTGCATCTAAGGCGGATGGTAACAGGAGGTAGGGGACACGATGGTTTACCCAGGTTCGGGCCCTCTTGATGGAGGTAAAACCCTACGTCCTGCTTGATTTATTCTTGATGATATGAGTATTACAAGAGTTGATCTACCATGAGATCGGAGAGGCTAAACCCTAGAAGCTAGCCTATGGTCTGATTGTATGTTGTCCTGTGGACTAAAACCCTCCAGTTTATATAGACACCGGAGGGGGCTAGGGTTACACAAGGTCGGTTACAAAGGAGGAGATATACATATCCGTATTGCCTAGCTTGCCTTCCACGCCAAGTAGAGTCCCATCCGGACCCGAGACGAAGTCTTCAATCTTGTATCTTCATAGTCCAACAGTCCGGCCAAAGGATATAATCTGGCTGTCCGGATACCCCCTAATCTAGGACTCCCTCAGTAGCCCCCGAACCAGGCTTCAATGACGATGATTCCGATGCGCAGTGTTGTCTTCGGCAATGCAAGGCGGGTTCTTCTCCATATTTCGAATGTTTGTAAAGCAGTGTTTGGTCCCATAAATGTTTGGACCCCTTGGCTTCTGCGCCCAATAAGGGCTATCTCCCACGTGTCGAATTAATACGAGGCACCAGGGTGTTTTTACATTCGCCCCCCTAGCTAGATAAATAAATTGTCTATTAAAAGGATGAGGATTCTCAGATCCGATCCATACCATCCTCCCCCAGCAAGAATCCATCAGAGCGCGCTTCGGAAAGATCCATTCCAGCATGGCCGACCTCCGCAGCTTCTCCTCCCGCCCCCGTAGCCCTAAGCCCGGTGATTGGGAGAGGTGTTCAGTCCCACACAGTCGATTAATTGAACTGCAGACTAAGGGATTTCTCCCTCCAGCATACATGGTGCCCGTTCGAGCCGGGCTTGCCACCTACAATGGCGGCGGGGAGCAAGCAGAGAGCTTTCCCAGTCCCTCTACGGGGAGCGGGTCTGCCTTGTTCCTTATTTATTAAGGGGACTCAGATTTCCAATTCATCCGTTCCTCCGCGGGCTCCTGGAGTTCTACGATCTCCAATTACACATCGCCGGCTATGTCGCTCTCTGCGAGTTTTTCCTGGGCTGCGAGGCTCATTTCGAGCTTTGGAAAAGGTTGTTTTGCCTCGTCCCTCGCACACAGAGGGGGTCACTTAATCAAGTGGGCAGAGCCGAAATATGGTGCATCACCGGAACCGGATACCTGTCTGGTACCCCGAAGAAGTTGTCCGAAGACTGGCCTTTGGAATGGTTTTATATGGAGGACGTTCCCCTTCCGGACCCTGTTCGGAGGGGTCTTCCTGAATTCAGCAATGCTCCGCTGAAGAAACGCCGAAGTTGGCGCCCATGGAGCCCCCAGGAGGAACACAATGGAGAAGTCCTTTAACTGGTGAACCAGATTAAAGCACTGACTCAATCAAGATTGACAGTAATCGAAGTTATGTCGATTTGCATAATGCGGGGAGTGCAACCACTTCAATATTGTGGGCACCCCTTGTGGTGCTTTAATGGGACGGATGATGCCACACGTTGCGGGCACAAGGGTCCGGACAATGCTACCACTTTAGCAAAAATTTAGTCTGAATTGTTCAAGGGAGAGGAAGAGTTCATCCGCATCAAGCAACGGGATGGATTCTCCATGTACAATCCTCCAAGCTGGGTAAGTTATATCCCCTTACTCCCATTCTTCCCGCATTCTTTGTCGTAAGTATTCACCTTACCATTTTGCGGCAGGAACTGCAAAAAGCCATAAAGGAGGTCAACAGCCCTCGACTCCCGACTCGAAGAAGATCCGGTCATATTCATGGAGCGAATAGACCGGAAGTTCTATCAGCTAAGCTGTGATGATGCCATGGTGGCCATTACGGCCGACTATCCCGGACTGCTTCCTGCATCGCACGTAAGAAAAACCAAAAATCCCAACTCCAAAAACTAGGATCCCCTTTTAGACAGTTCACCTACCATATACATATGGCGTTTTTACAGGGAAGGCATTCGGGACGCCCTGCCGAACCCGCAGCAACTCGCCAACAAGAGGCACCGAGGCCGGGCAGGCCAAAAATTAAGGCGGTCAGGACGGAGACGCCGGCGCAAAGGTATAACAGAAACCCCGCTCCGTGGTTGTCATCTTTCTCAAAATGTAATGATGCCTGTATTTCTTTAACAAAAAAACGCTCGCCGGAAAATGTCCGGCGATGTTGCTAATCAAGTGGAAAGATTATCCTCCTACAGAGGATGCGGATAGATTATCCGCCATAAATTTAGAAGTGGAAAGCGCCATGAATCATAGGCGCCGCCGGGCCGTACTCCGTGACGCTTGTTTCTCACCAGAGGCATTTGATGCCTTTAATTCTGGAGAGGCGTACCTCCGTGCTGCTCAAGATGGTATAGCCAGAGCCACGGATCAGTATGTAAAGGATGTACGGGTAAGTAAATCTGACGATTATATGTATCAGTAGCCCCTAAGACTTGAAACGGTCAGCAGAACTAATTTAAGGATCATCTTTATTGTGCAGGTTCTTACAGAGGAGAATACTCGGCTGTCACAGGAGCTGGAGGAATGCAAGGCCCAACTGTGGGCCACTATTGCCGCATTGAAGGAACCGAAAAAGTCCCCCGCTAGTAACATTTAAATAATGATGGTTACCATATAGTGTGCGGCGTGGCTGCAGATCTAACAATAGATGTTGCAGATGAATCCGACGGACCAGCATGTCGTGCGACAGCTACAGGCTGGCGAACGCGTGCTGACTGAGGTCAGGCGGGAGAAAAACAATCTCCAAGACGCCAATACCAAGCTGAGCATCGAACTAAAAGACGCTCGAGCCCAGCTTGCAGACTCCAAGAAGGAGAATAAGCGGCTTCGACGCGGCATTTTCAGTAAGTGCTTGAACGAATCCTTTTGAAGGAGTTCGGCGAAGAAGCCGACTAACAGCGTTATGTCTGTAGGTATGCTGACGGGTCTTCCCGCGGAGGAAATGCCCGGGTCTGCGGGTGATCTTCTATCCGAGCTCTCACAACTGCACAAACAAGTTCGGCAGGTGATGCAAGGTATTTCCCAGGCCTTATGGCCATCCGTCTCCTTGCCAGAAGGCGTTGCAGAGCTTACGGAGAACCTCAAGGGAGCACGGCGGCGCTTCTGATTATGGAAGATATCGGCCTGCCATCAAGGTGCCAGGGAAGCCTGGGCCATGGTGAAGACGCGGTATACCAAGGCTGACCCAAATCACATGGCCGAGGTCGGACCTGTGGGGCCCGATGGAAAAGAGATTCCCGTTTGCTTAGTTTATGGGCAAGTAGAATTAGCCGCAAAGTATTCCCAACAGGATTGTAGGCTAGACCGCATGTTGGATGGTATAGAAGAGGAATTTAGTTAGTCTGCATGACTATGTAATTAAAGTGACATGTATAATGCCTTCTAGCCGGATTGTAGATCATATGTCATGGCGGACCTTTTCGCTTCAACCTCGGGACCCGATAGTCTGGAGTGTATCCGAATACCCGCTTAGTTATATAAGAACCGGGGTATGCGTGGAGACCATGCGTAGGGGTCATTAGTGCTTGAACAGACAAGTGCCCAACTAGTTATGTTATATTACATGGGTAGTAAGAAACATCTTCCAGGGAGAATAGTTCCGTTAAGGGTTCCTTTCCCTAGGTACGCATGCCCTAAAGTGCATGTCCGGACTGCGATAGGAAACGTAGGAAAAAACATTTGGGGGCACATATGGAAAATAAATAAAAATCATCTTTTGTTCACCGACCGAATATTCCCTTAAGAACGCTAGCTTTCGGCTTCACCCAGTCTGAGGTACACATCCGACTGACCCGGCAGTAACAATCGCAGAGGTGCTCCCCTTATGCCCTAGCCGAATTAACGGGAACGCAGGGCATAAATACAAGAGCCAGGCAACCCAGCTTGGCCAAAACTTAAGTCATATCGATGCATATAATGGCGAAAAAAGCTACATGCAGAAGATGCGTGAATTTCTGCCAAAAGGTTTCGCCCTTCCTCCTCGGAGATGCACCTTTGAAGGACTCTGGTAGTGCTTTTATTATACAATTCTCCCTCATGGACCCTGTAGGCCTTAGATCGCCGCACTATGCAGCGTGCCTCATTTTGGTCCTCTGGAAGTTCCTTCCTAGTTAGGTAGGCCAGGAATGGTTCTGTCCATGGGGCTATGATGGCCAGTATTACGTGGGCTGAAGGTGTTATTTCAGTGGCAGAGCCTCCGATTATGTCAGAGTGTTTGGTATCGAGTGTTATGGCCGGGTCCGGACTAATGTTGCCGGTGTCCCCCTCCCATACCACGGATGGCTTAAACAACCTCTCTAAAAAGATGTTGGGGGGACAGCATTGCGTTTTGCGCCGATGCGGGCGAGGATATTCGCCGCCTGATTGTTTTCCCGAGCCACATGGTGAAACTCGAGCCCCTCGAACTGAGCTGACATCTTTAGGACGGCGTTACGATAGGCCGCCATCTTCGGATCCCTGGCATCAAAGTCTCCATTTATTTGGGATATTGTGAGGTTCGAATCCCCACGCACCTCCAGGCGCTGAATGCCCATGGAAACTGCCATCCGAAGACCATGTAACAGGGCTTCGTATTTGGCTGCATTGTTGGAGTCTGTGTACAGTATCTGCAGTACATATCGAACTGTATCTCCGGTTGCGGACGTCAGGATGATGCCAGCCCCTAGTCTAGCCAGCATTTTGGAGCGGTCGAAGTGCATAATCCAATTGGAGTATGCGCCGTACTCTTTAGGGAGTTCGGCTTCCGTCCATTCAGCGACAAAGTCGGCCAATACTTGCGATTTAATGGCTCGCCGGGGTTTGTATGTTATGTCGAATGGGAGGAGCTCAATGGCCCATTTGGCAATCCGTCCCGTGGCTTTGCGGTTGTTTATAATATCATTGAGTGGCACCTCCGAGGCTACTGTAATTGAACACTCTTGAAAGTAGTGTCGCAGTTTCCGGGATGCCATGAATACCGCATAGGCTATCTTTTGATAATGTGGGTACTATGATTTGCATGGAGTGAGGACAGTGGATACATAATATACCGGCTTTTGAAGAGGGAATTTATGTCCGTCCGCTTCTCATTCGACGACGACCACTGCGCTTACAACTTGATGAGTTGCCGCGATGTATAGTAGCATTGGTTCACCGATGTTTGGCGCGGCCAGGATTGGGTTGGTTGCCAGTATGGCTTTTATTTCTTCCAATCCGGCTGTGGCAGCGTCCGTCCACTCGAAGTGTTTGGTGCACCGAAGGAGGCGATAAAGGGGTAATGCCTTTTCTCCTAAGCGGGAGATAAAGCGGCTTAGAGCCGCCACACATCCAGTTAACTTCTGGATTTGTTTGAGGTCTGTTGAGGTAGCCAACTATAACAAAGCTCGGATTTTGGCCGGATTAGCTTCAATACCTCAACTGGAGACAATGAAACTCAGGAGCTTTCCGGCTGGTACGCCGAAAACGCATTTTTTCCGGATTGATCTTGATGTCGTATGTTCGGAGGTGTCGAATGTGAGCCTCAAGTCGTCTATCAGAGAGTCGACGTGTTTAGTTTTGACGACCACATCATCTACGTATGCCTCTACCGTTTTGCCGATTTGTTTCTCCAGACATGTCTGAATCATGCGCTGATATGTTGCGCCGGTGTTTTTGAGCCCAAAAAGGCATTGTGTTGAAACAAAAGGGACCGTATGGTGTGATGAATGCCGTTGCGGCATGGTCGGACTCCGCCATCTTGATTTGGTGGTAACCGGAGTATGCGTCGAGGAAACACAATGACTCATGTCCTGTGGTAGCATCAATAATTTGATCAATGCGGGGGAGGGGGAAGGGACCCTTTGGGCAAGCTTTATTGAGGTCCTTGAAATCGACACAAAGGCGCCAGGATTTATCCTTCTTTGGTACCATCACCAGGTTTGCTAGCCAGTCCGGGTGTTTTATTTCTCTGATGAATCCGGCCTCCAATAACTTGGCTAGTTCCTCTCCCATGGCCTGTCTCTTAGGTTCCGAGAAACGCCGAAGAGCCTGCTTGACCGGCTTGAATACCTTTGGGATATTGAGGCTATGCTCGGCCAGCCTGCGTGGGATTCCTGGCATGTCTGAGGGATGCCAGGCGAATATGTCCCAATTCTCGCGCAGGAACTCTCGTAGTGCGGCGTCCATGGCGGGGTTTAACTGTGCCCTGATGGAGGCTGTTTTTTAGGGTCCGTTGGGTGGACTTGGAATTTGACTATTTCATCCGTTGGTTTAAAAGAGGTGGACTTGGATCTCTTGTCGAGTATCACGTCGTCCCTATCCATCGTGGAGTGTAGCGTGGTTAATTCCTCGGCCGAGAGGGCTTCGGATAATGCCTCGAGGGCCAGTGCGGCTGTTTTGTTTTCGGTGCGGAGTGCTGTGTCCGGATCACTGGCGAGAGTGATGATTCCGTTGGGCCTGGGCATTTTGAGCTTCATGTACCCATAATGGGGTACAGCTTGGAAGATCGTGAACGCCTCACGTCCTAAAAGGGCGTGGTATCCACTGCTAAACAGGGCCACTTGAAATGTGATTTCTTCAGACCTATAGTTCTCTGGCATACCGAGTAACACATCTAGTGTGATTTTCCCAGCGCATCGTGCTTCCCGACTAGGTATGATTCCTCTGAAGGTTGTGCTACTTTGCTCAATGCGGTTCCAGTCTATTTCCATTTTTTGAAGAGTTTCCTCATAGATGAGGTTTAATCCGCAGCCGCCGTCCATGAGTACTTTGGTGAGTCGAAAGCCGTCCATGATTGGACTGAGGACCAGTGTGGCTGGTGCTCTAGCTGTTCAGAATTTAGGTTCGTCACTAGCATTGAAGGTAATAGCCGTGTCACTCCATGGATTTATTGCTGTTACATGGCAGATTTTGGTAATGCTGTGGAGTGTTCGCTTGCGCCTATTATTTGACGCGAAGGTCTCAAAGACTGTTAAAACCGTATTGTTATCCACGGGATGGTGCTATGTGGTATTTGGGATAAGAAGATCCTCGCCACTTTTGGCCACCTACCGGAGTATCCAACATGCTCTAAGGCTGTGGGTTGGTATTGTATCCGCTGTGCTATGAATTTTGCAGGGTCCGTTAAGCCATCCCTCCAATACGGTTCCGTGCCCTGTAGAGGGTTTTTTTCTTTGTAATGAACTCGGGTGTCTTATGATAGTGCACTCTTTTACCTCGGACTGGGTGCATATTCAGAGCTGGATTATCCTAAAATTCATTTCGGTTTTCCAGGCACTTCCCATCGCACGGTACTTTCATACTATGGACGCCAAGTCGGTGAAGCGTGATATGTCACAGCGACTTATGGCGTTAAGGATTCCCTTGTCCGTGCAGTTATTGCAGAAAAGTGAGACTGCGTCTTCCTCGCGGCAGTCCTTAACCTTATTCATCACAAGGAGGAATCTGGCCCAATAATGATGTACTGTTTCATGGGGCTCTTGCCTGATGTGGGAAAGATAGTTTATGTCTGGGTGGGTGGGTGGATTTGAGTCCGGACCCCTACCCGATCTGAGACCCAGGGGCCGGGGGGTTTCCGATCTTGGAAGTTCGGATTCCGGTATGTTGCCCGATGAGTCTGGCCCGCTGCCTGACTCTAGGTTCAGGGTTTGGGTGATGTCCTCCCGTAAACAGGTATCCGGCTCAGAGAGCTCAGGAATTCGGACATAGTTAGTCCTCAAGATAGAGGAAGAATCTCCGCATTGTTCCTCCACCACCGCAACATGATGGGTGACCGGTGGAGAGTTAATCTCCCTTCGATCAGGTTTAAGCCCAATCCGATCATAGTCCATAGGGACTCCCGAGGCGGCGATGCGATCCAAGAGTTCGTTTAGGGAAGAGAGCTCCATTGGATCCATCTGCTCAGCGAATTCCGAGCCGACGTGGAGGTTGTTTTTGATGACCCGAGAAGTCATCGTCGGTGCAGCGGCCGAACAGGCGGTCATGACGAAACTGCCTAGCCGGAGAGTTTGGCCGACAGCCAGAGCTCCCCCGGTGGTAATGTTTTTTTTAACAACGAGATGAGGCATCCTTCCTTATGGCGACGTCACGGAGGAACTCTCAATGAAAGCACCAATGTCGGTGTCAAAACCGACGGATCTCGGGTAGGGGGTCCCGAACTATGCGTCTAAGGCGGATGGTAACAGGAGGCAGGGGACACGATGTTTTACCCAGGTTCGGGCCCTCTTGATGGAGGTAAAACCCTACGTCCTGCTTGATTTATTCTTGATGATATGAGTATTACAAGAGTTGATCTACCACGAGATCGGAGAGGCTAAACCCTAGAAGCTAGCCTATGGTCTGATTGTATGTTGTCCTACGGACTAAAACCCTCCGGTATATATAGACACCGGAGGGGGCTAGGGTTACACAAGGTCGGTTACAAATGAGGAGATATACTAATCCGTATTGCCTAGCTTGCCTTCCACGTCAAGTAGAGTCCCTTCCGGACCCGAGACAAAGTCTTCAATCTTGTATCTTCATAGTCCAACAGTCCGGCCAAAGGATATAATCCGGTTGTCCGGATATCCCCTAATCTAGGACTCCCTCAGCAACCATTACCCATCGCGTCGGCGGTGAGCCGTGGCCGTGGCGGCCACCCTCGCCTGGGGTATGCCAACGGCGGGTCGTTGCCGCCCTCAAGGTACGTCAGAACGCCCTCGAGGGTGCGGCCGGGGACACCCCACCACAGGTGCGTCCCTCGTTGTTCATCGGTCTGGCCACCACCGGCGCGCCATTGGTGGACGCCATCCTTTGCTGCTGCCGGCGCTGGAAGTACGCCGTCCATGCCGCTATGTTGTCGGCAGCGTACTCGGGGAGGGCGAGCTGGGCATCAGTGAGGGAGGCGCGCACGACGTCGACCTCGTCGGTGAAGTAGCCCGGCTTCGCCACGGCATCGGGCAATGGGGGAATGGGCACTCCCCCGTTGCTGAGTCTCCACCCCGTTGGCCCGGCGCGCATGTCCGGTGGCGCCGGGATGTTCGCCTGGAACAGGAGTCAAGACACCTGTTCGCGAAGCGAGCGGTGGACGAAGCCGTTGATCGCGGCCTCATCTCCGAGGAATCGCTCAGCCATCAGGAGAGGGAGGGAGGGAGAGGGAGGTCTCAACGGCGGCGCTCAGGAGAGGGAGGGCTCGGCGGCGGCTCTCGGGAGAGGTAGAGGGCGGGTTAGGGCTGGTGTGGCCAGAGGCGAGGGAGGCCACCGCCTTATATAGCGGCGTTGCCCCGTGTGTACGCGTGCAAGGGAGGGGGGCGTCGGCGCGCCGCCCGTGAGGAATCAATGGTAAGGCTGACCGGCGCCAGCCTTGCCATTGATTCCCCGCGGGAAACCGAGGCGTTCGGGGAAGAAGACGCGCGGTGTCGCTGACGCAGCGGGTCCGCGGCTCTTCCACGCCAAACCCGCTCGCCCCGGCGCCCCCGAGCGCCCCCCTCAGCGCGCCGGGTTCGGCCTGGGTCCGCCGGCGCTAAATTCGGCCCAGGCCGGCGAAAATCAGGCTCCTGGGGGCGTGACTGGGCTGATTTTTCTGCATCGGCGTGAAAAAAACGCCTGGGGAGGCCTTCCGGGGCCGCGGCTGGAGATGCTCTTAGGCGGCAATGCGACTCCCCATATACTACGGAATGACAAACCTCAGCGACGGATTTCCCCATTCCACAGTAGTGACCAACTATGATGAGGTGGCTAGAGGTACAGCGTCACGGGAGGAAGCTCATGATGGGGCCATGATGTCTAGGATGGGAGAGCTTGGCGACAGAGAGGAATGGAGATTTGCGGCTATTGCTTTGCTTGGTCGGTCAGAGTGTGCGGAAAGAGGATGAATTGACGTGTGAACATCCGTTGGATATTACTATATGTATAGCGTCCGGTTTATAATTAATGCTAGTAGTATTTTTTTCTAAACAACTATAAAAGTAGGACGCCAATAACTGCCACACGTGTGGTGTATCGGGTAGTTGTGCCACATGCCTCGTGTGGCATGGACAGGAACCTGTTGGAAATATGCCCTAGAGGCAATAATAAATTAGTTATTATTATATTTCCTTGTTCATGATAATCGTTTATTATCCATGCTAGAATTGTATTGATAGGAAACTCAGATACATGTGTGGATACATAGACAACACCATGTCCCTAGTAAGCCTCTAGTTGACTGGCTCGTTGATCAATAGATGGTTACGGTTTCCTGACCATGGACATTGGATGTCGTTGATAACGGGATCACATCATTAGGAGAATGATGTGATGGACAAGACCCAATCCTAAGCCTAGCACAAAGATCGTGTAGTTCGTATGCTAAAGCTTTTCTAATGTCAAGTATCATTTCCTTAGACCATGAGATTGTGCAACTCCCGGATACCGTAGGAATACTTTGGGTGTGCCAAACGTCACAACGTAACTGGGTGGCTATAAAGGCACACTACAGGTATCTCCAAAAGTGTCTGTTGGGTTGGCACGAATCGAGACTGGGATTTGTCACTCTGTGTAAACGGAGAGGTATCTCTAGGCCCACTCGGTAGGACATCATCATAATGTGCACAATGTGATCAAGGAGTTGATCATGGGATGATGTGTTACGGAACGATTAAAGAGACTTGCCGATAACGAGATTGAACAAGGTATCGGGATACCGACGATCGAATCTCGGGCAAGTATCGTACCGCTAGACAAAGGGAATTGTATACGGGATTGATTAAGTCCTTGACATCGTGGTTCATCCGATGAGATCATCGTGGAACATGTGGGAGCCAACATGGGTATCCAGATCCCGCTGTTGGTTATTGACCGGAGAGTTATCTCAGTCATGTCTGCATGGTTCCCGAACCCGTAGGGTCTACACACTTAAGGTTCGATGACGCTAGGGTTATAAGGAATAGATATACGTGGTTACTGAATGTTGTTCGGAGTCCCAGATGAGATCCCGAGCATCATGAGGAGTTCCGGAATGGTCCGAAGGTAAAGATTTATATATGGGAAGTCCTGTTTTGGTCACCGAAAAAGTTTCGGGGTTTATCGGTAACGTACCGGGACCACCAGGAGGGTCCCGGGTGTCCACCAAGTGGGGCCACAAGCCCCGGAGGGCTGCATGGGCCAAGTGTGGGAGGGGACCAGCCCCAGGTGGGCTGGTGCACCCCCCCACAAGGGCCCAAGGCGCCTAAGGGGAGGAAAGGGGGCAAACCCTAAGGGCAGATGGGCCTTGGGGCCCATGCCTGGTGCGCCTCCCTCTCCCCCTCCACCTGGCCGCCACCCAGATGGGATCTGGGGGCTGCCGCCACCCCTAGGGAGGGAACCCTAGGTGGGGGCGCAGCCCCTCCCCTCCCCCTATATATACTTGAGGTTTGGGCTGCCCAAGACACACGAGTTCCTCTCCTTGGCGCGGCCCTACCCCTCTCCCTCCTCGTCTCTTGCGGTGCTTGGCGAAGCCCTGCTGGAGTACCACACTCCTCCACCACCACCACGCCGTCGTGCTGCTGCTAGAAGGAGTCTTCCTCAACCTCTCCCTCTCTCCTTGCTGGATCAAGGCATGGGAGACGTCACCGGGCTGTATGTGTCTTGAACGCGGAGGTGCCATCCGTTCGGCACTAGGATCTCCGGTGATTTGGATCATGACGAGTACGACTCCTTCAACCCCGTTCTCTTGAACGCTTCCGCTTAGCGATCTACAAGGGTATGTAGATGCACTCTCCTTCCCCTCGTTGCTGGTTTCTCCATAGATAGATCTTGGTGACACGTAGGAAAATTTTGAATCTCTACTACGTTCCCCAACAGTGGCATCATGAGCTAGGTCTATGCGTAGTTTGTATGCACGAGTAGAACACAAAGTAGTTGTGGGCGTTGATCTTGTTCAATATGCTTACAGTTACTAGTCCAATCTTGATTCGGCGGCATTGTGGGATGAACCGGCCCGGATCGACCTTACACGTACTCTTACGTGAGACTGGTTCCACCGACTGACATGCACTAGTTGCATAAGGTGGCTAGCGGGTGTCTATCTCTCCCACTTTAGTCGGATCGGATTCGATGAAAAGGGTCCTTATGAAGGGTAAATAGCAATTGGCATATCACGTTGTGGTTTTTGCGTAGCTAAGAAACGTTCTTGCTAGAAACCCATAGCAGCCACGTAAAACATGCAAACAACAATTAGAGGACGTCTAACAATTAGAGGGTATGCTATGTGATGTGATATGGCTAAGAAGAATGTGATGTATGAGATTGATCATGTTCTTGTAATAGGAATCACGACTTGCATGTCGATGAGTATGACAACCGGCAGGAGCCATAGGAGTTGTCTTTATTTATTGTATGACTTGCATGTCATTGAACAATGCCATGTAATTACTTTACTTTATTGCTAACCGGTAGCCATAGTAGTAGAAGTAATAAGTTGGCGAGACAACTTCATGGAGACACAATGATGGAGATCATGATGATGGAGATCATGGTGTCATGCCGGTGACGATGATGATCATGGAGCCCCGAAGATGGAGATCAAAAGGAGCAATATGATATTGGCCATATCATGTCACTATTTGATTGCATGTGATGTTTATCATGTTTTTGCATCTTATTTGCTTAGAACGACGGTAGTAAATAAGATGATCCCTCATTAAAATTTCAAGAAAGTGTTCTCCCTAACTGTGCACCATTGCGAAAGTTCGTCGTTTCGAAGCACCACGTGATGATCGGGTGTGATAGATTCTTACGTTCGAATACAACGGGTGTTGACGAGCCTAGCATGTACAGACATGGCCTTGGAACACATGCGAAACACTTAGGTTAACTTGACGAGCCTAGCATGTACAGACATGGCCTCGGAACACAAGAGACCAAAAGGTCGAGCATGAGTCGTATGGTAGATACGATCAACATGAAGATGTTCATCGATGTTGACTAGTCCGTCTCACGTGATGATCGGACACGGCCTAGTTGACTCGGATCATGTAATCACTTAGATGACTAGAGGGATGTCTATCTGAGTGGGAGTTCATAAGATGAACTTAATTATCCTGAACATAGTCAAAAGTTCTTCGCAAATTATGTCGTAGCTCGCGCTTCAGTTCTACTGTTTAGATATGTTCCTAGAGAAAATTTAGTTGAAAGTTGATAGTAGCAATTATGCGGACTAGGTCCATAAACTGAGGATTGTCCTCATTGCTTCATAGAAGGCTTATGTCCTTAATGCACCGCTCAGTGTGCTGAACCTCGAACGTCGTCTGTGGATGTTGCGAACATCTGACATACACATTTTGATAACTACGTGATAGTTCAGTTAAACGGTTTAGAGTTGAGGCACCGAAGACGTTTTAAAATGTCGCAAAACATATGAGATGTTTCGAGGGCTAAAATTGGGATTTCAGGCTCGTGCCCACGTCAAGAGGTATAAGACCTCCGACGATTTTCTTAGCCTGCAAACTAAGGGAGAAAAGCTCAATTGTTGAGCTTGTGCTCAGATTGTCTGAGTACAACAATCGATTGAATCGAGTGGGAGTTGATCTTCCACATGAAATAGTGATGGTTCTCCGAAGTCATTACCACCAAGCTGCTAGAGCTTCATGATGAACTATAATATATCAGGGACATATATGATGATCCTTGAGATATTCGCGATGTTTGACACCACAAAAGTAGAAATCAAGAAGGAGCATCAATTGTTGATGGTTGGTGAAACCACTAGTTTCAAGAAGGGCAAGGGCAAAAAGGGATACTTCATGAAACGGCAAATCAGCTGCTGTTCTAGTGAAGAAACCCAAAGTTGAACCCAAGCCCGAGACTAAGTGCTTCTGTAATAAGGGGAACAGTCACTGAAGCAGAACCACCCTAGATACTTGGTAGATGAGAAGGCTGGCAAGGTCGACAGAAGTATATTGGATATGCATTATAATGTGTACTTTACTAGTACTCCTAGTAGCACCAGGGTATTAGATACCGGTTCAGTTGCTAAGTGTTAGTAACTCGAAACAAAAGGCTACGGAATAAACGGAGACTAGCTAAAAGGTGAGATGACGATATGTGTTGGAAGTATTTCCAAGGTTGATCAAATATCGTACGCTCCCTCTACCATCGAGATTGGTATTAAAACCTAAATAATTGTTATTTGGTGTTTGCGTTGAGCATAGACATGATTGGATTATGTCTATCGCGATACGGTTATTCATTTAAGGATAATAATGGTTACTCTGTTTATTTGAATAATACCATCCCGATCGTAGTGATACACATTTTCATGCCAAAGGTATAAGATAGTAATGATAGTACCACACAAATGTGGCACTGCAATTTGAGTCATATTGGTATAAAACGCATGAAGAAGCTCCATGTTGATGGATCTTTGGACTCACTCATTTTCTGAAAGGATTGAGACATGCGAACCATGTTTGTTGGTAGACATGCATGAAGAAACTCTATACAGATGGATCGTTTGGACTCACTTGATTTTGAATCACTTGAGACATGCAAATCATACCACATGGGCAAGATGACTGAAAAGCCTCGTTTTCAGTAAGATGGAACAAGAAAGCAACTCGTTGGAAGTAATACATTTTGATGTGTGCAGTCCAATGAGTGCTGAGGCACGCAGTGGATATCGTTATATTCTTACTTCACAGATGATTTAAGTAGATACTGAGTATATTTACTTGATGAAACACAAGTCTGAATTATTGAATGGTTCAAGTAAGTTCAGAGTGAAGTAGAAGATCTTCGTGACAAGAGGATAAAATGTCTATGATATGATCATAGAAATGAATATCTGAGTTACGAGTTTGGCACACAATTAAGACACTATGGAAATTGTTTCACAACTAATACCGCCTGGAACACCATAGTGTGATGGTGTGTCCGAACATCATAGTTGCACCCTATTGGATATGGTGCGCACCATGATGTCTCTTATCGAATTACCACTATCGTTCATGGGTTGGGCATTAGAGACAACCTCACTCACTTTAATAGGGCACCACGTAGTTCCATTGAGACGAAACCGTTTGAACTATGGTTTGGAGAAACCTGAGTTGTCGTTTATTAAAAGTTTGGGGCTGCGACGCTTATGTGAAAAAGTTTCAGGTTGATAAGCTCGAACCCAAAGTGGATAAAATGCATCTTCATAGGACAACCAAAATAGTTGGGTATACCTCCTAATTCAGATCCGAAAGCAATAGGGATTGTTTCTGGAATCGGGTCCTTTCTCGAGGAAAGGTTTCTCTCGAAAGAATTGAGTGGGAGGATAGTGGAGACTTGATGAGGTTATTGAACCGTCACTTCAACTAGTGTATAGCAGGGCACAAAGAGTTGTTCCTGTGGCACCTACACCAATTGAAGTGGAAGCTTATGATATTGATCATGAGACTTTGGATCAAGTCACTCCCAAACCTCGTAGGACGACAAGGATGCGTACTACTTCAGAGTTGTACGTAATCCTGTCTTGGAAGTCATGTTGCTAGACAACAATGAACCTACGAGCTATGGAGAAGCGATGGTGGGCCTGGATTCCGATAAATGGCTCGAGGCCATAAAATCCGAGAGAGGATCCATGTATGAAAACAAAGTGTAGACTTTGGCAGAACGGCTCGATGGTCGTAAGGCTGTTGAGTATAGATGGATTTTAAAAGGAAGACGGACAATGATGGTAAATGTCACCATTAAGAAAGCTCGACTTGTCGTTAAGATGTTTCCCGACAAGTTCAAGAAGTTGACTACGGTGAGACTTTCTCACTCGTAGCGATGCTAAGAGTCTGTTGGAATTATATTAGCAGTCACTGCATTATTTATGAAATCTTGCAGATAGGATGTCAAAAACCATTGTTTCCTCACAATTTTCTTGAGGAAAGGTTGTATGTGATACAACCAGAAGTTTTTTAACAATCCTGAAAGATGCTAACAAGTATGCAAAGCTCTAGCAATCCTTCTAAGGACTGGAGTAAGCATCTCGGAGTTGGAATATACGCTTTGATGATGATCAAAGATTTTGGGTTTATACAAAGTTTATGAGAAACTTGTATTTCCAAAGAAGTGAGTGGGAGCACTATAGAATTTCCGATGAGTATATGTTGTTAACATATTGTTGATCGGAAATGATGTAGAATTTCTGGAAAGCATGCAGATTTATTTGAAAAGTGTTTTTCAATGGAAAACCTGGATTAGGCTACTTGAGTATTGAGCATTAAGATCTATAAGGATAGATCAAAATGCTTAATAGTACTTTCAAATGAATACATACTGTGACAAGATTTTGCAGGAGTTCAAAATGGATCGGCAAAGAAGGAGTTCTTGGCTGTGTTATAAGGTGTGAACATTGAGTAAGACTCGAAACCTGACCGCGGCAGAATAAAGAGAAAGGACGAAGGTCGTCCCCTATGCTTTAGACGTAGGCTCTACAGTATGCTATGCTGTGTATCGCACCTGAAGTGTGCCTTGCCATGAGTCAGTCAAGGGGTACAAGAGTGATCCAAGAATGGATCACAGGACAGCGGTCAAAGTTATCCTTAGTAACTAGTGGACTAAGGAATTTTCTCGATTATGGAGGTGGTAAAAGAGATCGTCGTGAAGGGTTACGCCGATGCAAACTTTGACACTAATCCAGATTATTCTGAGTAGTAAACTGGATTCGTATAGTAGAATAGTTATTTGTAATAGCTCCAAATAGAACGTGGTAGCTGCATCTAGGAGATGACATAGAGATTTGTAAAACACACACGGATCTTAAAGGTTCAGACCCGTTGACTATAACCTCTCTCACAAGCATAACATGATCAAACCCAGAACTCTTTGGGTGTTAGTCACATGGGGATGTGACCTTGAGTGTTAATCACATATCGATGTGAACTGGATTATTGACTCTAGTGCAAGTGGGAGACTGTTGGAAATATGCCCTAGAGGCAATAATAAATTAGTTATTATTATATTTCCTTGTTCATGATAATCGTTTATTATCCATGCTAGAATTGTATTGATAGGAAACTCAGATACATGTGAGATACATAGACAACACCATGTCCCTAGTAAGCCTCTAGTTGACTGGCTCGTTGATCAATAGATGGTTACGGTTTCCTGACCATGGACATTGGATGTCGTTGATAACGGGATCACATCATTAGGAGAATGATGTGATGGACAAGACCCAATCCTAAGCCTAGCACAAGATCGTGTAGTTCGTATGCTAAAGCTTTTCTAATGTCAAGTATCATTTCCTTAGACCATGAGATTGTGCAACTCCCGGATACTGTAGGAATACTTTGGGTGTGCCAAATGTCACAACGTAACTGGGTGGCTATAAAGGCACACTACAGGTATCTCTGAAAGTGTCTGTTGGGTTGGCATGAATCGAGACTGGGATTTGTCACTCGGTGTAAATGGAGAGGTATCTCTGGGCCCACTCGGTAGGACATCATCATAATGTGCACAATGTGATCAAGGAGTTGATCACGGGATGATGTGTTACGGAACGAGTAAAGAGACTTGCCGGTAACGAGATTGAACAAGGTATCGGGATACCGACGATCGAATCTCGGGCAAGTATCGTACCGCTAGACAAAGGGAATTGTATACGGGATTGATTAAGTCCTTGACATCGTGGTTCATCCGATGAGATCATTGTGGAACATGTGGGAGCCAACATGGGTATCCAGATCCCGCTGTTGGTTATTGACCGGAGAGTTATCTCGGTCATGTCTGCATGGTTCCCGAACCCGTAGGGTCTACACACTTAAGGTTCGATGACGCTAGGGTTATAAGGAATAGATATACGTGGTTACCGAATGTTGTTCGGAGTCCCGGATGAAATCCCCGGGCATCACGAGGAGTTCCGGAATGGTCCGGAGGTAAAGATTTATATATGGGAAGTCCTGTTTTGGTCACCAGAAAAGTTTCAGGGTTTATCGGTAACGTACCGGGGCCACCAGGAGGGTCCCGGGGGTCCACCAAGTGGGGCCACAAGCCCCGGAGGGCTGCATGGGCCAAGTGTGGGAGGGGACCAGCCCCAGGTGGGCTGGTACACCCCCCCCCCCACAAGAGCCCAAGGCGCCTAAGGGGAGGAAAGGGGGCAAACCCTAAGGGCAGATGGGCCTTAGGGCCCATGCCTGGTGCGCCTCCCTCTCCCCCTCCACCTGGCCGCCACCCAGATGGGATCTGGGGGCTGCCGCCACCCCTAGGAAGGGAACCCTAGGTGGGGGCGCAGCCCCTCCCCTCCCCCTATATATACTTGAGGTTTGGGCTGCCCAAGACACACGCGTTCCTCTCCTTCTTGGCGCAGCCCTACCCCTCTCCCTCCTCGTCTCTTATGGTGCTTGGCGAAGCCCTGCTGGAGTACCACGCTACTCCACCACCACCACGCCGTCGTGCTGCTGCTGGAAGGAGTCTTCCTAAACCTGTCCCTCTCTCCTTGCTGGATCAAGGCATGGGAGACGTCACCGGGTTGTGCGTGTGTTGAACGCGGAGGTGCCGTCCGTTCGGCACTAGGATCTCCGGTGATTTGGATCACGACGAGTACGACTCCTTCAACCCTGTTCTCTTGAACGCTTCCGCTTAGCGATCTACAAGGGTATGTAGATGCACTCTCCTTCCCGTCGTTGCTGGTTTCTCCATAGATAGATCTTGGTGACACGTAGGAAAATTTTGAATTTCTGCTACGTTCCCCAACAGAACCTGCCCGCACGACCGTGTCCGGGCGCGCAAAGGCACTGCCTGCACGTCCGGTGTGTGGCAACCCCGCCCGCACGTCCGGGCCAGAGGACCCAGCAGCCCGCATGACCCAGCCGTCCCGGCCTCTGATCGATCCCCAATCCTGACTGCCGCCATCTTCTCCCACCTCCCGATCCCCTACCTCCATCGTCGGCCTTCTCTGGTTGCCATGGCAACCAGAGAAGATCCGTAGAGCAGATCCGTAGGGCCTTCCCACCACAAACCACACCCCTTATCTCCCCCACCCCCCCACCCCCACTCCAACAACGCCCTCCAAAGACGACCAGCTAAAAGCAGGTGAATCTCCCGACCTCCCTACTGCTTCTCATCCTTCTTCTAGGCAGAAAATTGCAAAATTACCGACAAAGGTGGCAACTAGATCCATCCTACAGGGGTAAAACACTACATAGGTTTTGTGTCTTCACAGTTGCCAAGAAGAATACACTAGATCTGCCATGTACTACGCTAGAGATAACTGTAAGTTCTCAGTAGATTGATGGATGTAGTTGGTAAATGAAATGGATGTGTAGGAATCCATAAAAAGGGAGAGAAAAAAAATGAGAAATTTGGAATAAATGGGGGGGTGAAAATTAATTGCCACTGGTGTCTAACGTTAGTTGCCGCCTATCATTGTCGTCAACTGCCACTCCGTCAACTTATTGCTTGCCATCCTATTGTAGAGGCTGATGCCATCAAATCAAACGGATAGCTAGCACCCAGATTTTAGAAAAGATAGTGGTTGAGAGCACATTGGCAGAAACGAGACGCGGAAAAGAATGAATCACAAAGATGGCGCTGATACTTGGGGTTCTCAAAGACCAGAAACGCCCCCTTGGGATGCATCAGAGTACAGTCAACTCATTTCTGCAGGGTCGTTGCTGCCACTACTAGAACAGTATGCAGGCATTGGTATGATGCGTGATAACAAAAGAAAAGAACATTTGCCATGTTCGCGACGATGAAGATGACATTCTACTTATGTCCTACACTGTCATTTTTTCACAGGTTCTTATGACCAAACCACACTCATGAGGGATCCGTGGCAAGTTCAGTCGTAGGGCGCTAACACTGACAAATGTACGGACAGCCAACTTCAACTACCTAATATGGCTAATCAAGGTAACACATACGAAAAAGAACACATACTGGTCTGGACATGAAAAATAAACTTGCAAAGGTTGTCAAAAGACTCACGAGTTATGTCGGGGGAAAATGCAGAGCCTTCATGCAGCATGTGGCAGCAGGCAGCACCCATGTACCTGCCATCGACGTCATACACAGGTGAGTCCACAAAAAGTGAAGTTGCGGGCGGTGAATTAGCACAAGGAGCCTAGTTGACAACTGCAGTTGCCATGACTGGACAACTGCAATTGCCATGAATGAATAACTGCAGTTGTCATCCCTGGACAACTGTTGTTGCCCTCCCTGGACAACTGTAGTTGCCATGGAGGAACAACTGCAGTTGCCATGCCAGGACAACTACAGTTGCCATGCCAGCACAAACTACAGTTGCCATGTATTGACCAACTACTATGATGCTTACAGGTTATTACGATGGTGGTACCCCGGCAAACGTCTCATGGCAAGCTTCACAGATTGCAGATAGAGCACGTCAATTTGGTGTGACAGACCACACAAGATGGGCACATGCATCACAACAAGGTAAGGAAAAAATTGGACCACAAAAAGAGCACTACATTTGCTTTTGTGGCAAATAGCACGTGACGAAAAAAGAAGATTGTATCAGTGATGGTGGACAAAATCAGGCATAAAACACTAACAAGTGGTTGTGTGCAATGAGTCATATATTGTCTTCGGAAATTTGCCAACTGCTAGAAGCATGTGTGCAGCACTACGAGTTGATCGCATTTGCCTAGTGAGCTCAAGCCTAGAATGCAAAGTTTTGATGCTAGAACACACTGGTTGACATGTATTGGTAGCAGTATTTGCCATGTATGTAGGATTGCAGCTGCCATGCATATAGAATCCAAGTTTTCGTACTAAAAAGGAGCTGGTTGTCGTGCATTGGCAAACAATAGTTGCCATGTTTGTTGGACTGTAGCTGTCATGACTGGACAACTACAGTTGCCATGCATGTCCACACGCAGACTCACGGCTTGTTGTTTGAATGATGTCATGCCAAATCACTTGAAGTTGATGTGATTCGTTACAAATAAACATGTTATTCAAGCAAAATCTTACGCTCGTACCTGTTTTTTCTATTACAGGGCCTACAACTACAGTGAACAGCAGCGCGGGGACATCTACTGTGGGGAGCTTTGAGCGCACAGAGGACACATTCCACCAGCCAGCCAACAATCATGCCGCAAACAATGCTGAGTCAGAGTCGGAAATGGCAATCATTCCAGCAATGCCGACAGGCACCCCTTTGAACACAAGCACTGGCAACACTCAAGTAGATGAAACTGCCGTCGATACTAAAGTGAATGATGAAACTGATGACGAAGCACAAGTGGATGAAGATGGTGGGCAATCGGAGATCATGGTACCTCAACCACCATACATTGGGCAGAGATTTGAATCGTTCGCAGAAGCAGAATTCTACCAAACATATGCAAAGTTCCATGGGTTTGCGGTCAACACCGAATACCATAGGAAAATTAAGAAAACTAACGAGTACAGCAGAGGTGAGATGAGGTGCCACAAGGCACGAAGGAACAAGAAGGGGAAAGGTGTTGTACCTATCGTTCCGGAATGAAAGAGAGGTATCATTCTCAAGACCGAATGCCCTGTCCGGTGTAAGCTAAACATAGATGGAGCACAGTGGGTGGTCACTGAATATTTTGACGAGCACAACCACAAACTCATAAAGAAGTTCGACCTGGTCACTGAATATTTTGACGAGCACAACCACAAACTCATAAAGAAGTTCGACCTGGTGAAATTTCTGACCGCCCACAGAGGATTCACCCCCCTCGAGAAGAAATTCATAAAGTTGCTACATGAATGTAACGTCGATCCATCAAGAATGGTCCAGATACTATCACTCATCCATAACAAAAACGGGACTCTGAGTAGCATGCCCTACATACCAGCTAACGTCACAAACCTAAAGGCAAAGTACCATAGAGAGAGCAAGTTGGCTGACATAGAGGCCACAATGGCCTACTTCGATGAGAAAGCGAAGGAAGATCCAGATTTCTTCTACAGGATAAGGTTGGACGATGAGGACCGTGTCAGGAACATGTATTGGGTGGATGGTGCTGCAAGGAGAGCCTACAAACATTTCCGAGATTGCATTTCATTTTACGCGACGTATCTCACTAATATGTACAAGATGCCATGCGCCCCATTCATAGGAATAAATAACCACAATCAGTCGTTGCAGTTCGGATGCGGGCTCGTTCGGAACGAAGACACGGATGGGTACATTTGGCTCTTCAAGACCTTCTTGGAGTGCATGGATGGACTTGCTCCGATGAACATAATAACAGACCAGGATTTTAGCATGCGTGCAGGCATGGATGAGGTCTTTCCGTTGGCAGTGCATAGGCACTGCAGGTGGCACATTATAAAGAAGGCTGAGGAGACGCTAGGACCGTTCTTTGCTGACCTTCCAGAGCTGCACAAGGCATTCGAGCTGTGCGTGGACCACAGCTTGACGATGGAGGACTTTGAAAGGAGCTGGATGGCCATGATTGAAACATATCAAGTCCCAGACAACGAGACTCTTGCTAATTTGTGGGAGAAGCGAATGTACTGGGTGCCGGCCTACTTCATGTAGTGTTTCTTCCCGTTTCTGCAGACTACGCAGCGCAGCTAGGGGTTCAATGCTGTTTTGAAGCAGTACGTGAGCCCTGGCAACTCATTGCTACAGTTTGCCAAGCAGTACACAGCTTTGCAACAAAAAATACTAGGATCTGAGCTACAGCAAGAAGCGAACACCGCGCTAAAGCAGCCAAAATTGCTAACGTATTTACCGATGGAGAGGCAAATGAGCAAGATATACACCAACAAGATCTTTAACAAGTAAGTCAGTTGCGTTACGGTCATATTCGCGCAAACCACGAATGAAGTAGGTGCCATATAGAATGCAATGCAGTTTCCATGATATGTGGTTGCCATGTTTAATGAAATACTGTTTGCCATGCTTACTCAGCTGCAGTTGCCATGTTCAATGGAAATTCTATTTGCCACGCTTACCCGGATGCAGTTTCCATGTTCAATGAAATGCAGTTGCCATGTTTTAATGCACTGTACTTCCATTGGGCATGTTGGTATGCAAATGCCAATGTCAACTGAAAAAATGTTATGTTGTTGCCATATCTACTGAAATGCAATTACCATGTTTACTAAGATGCAACTGCCGTTTTGCTGAAATGCAATTGCCATTGTTTACTCAACTGTAGTTGCCATGTTTAATAAAATGCAGTTGCCATGTTTTGCAGTTGCCATGTCTAATGTATTACAGTTGAAAAATGATGATGCCTAGTTGAAAAATGTTATGCAGTTGCCATGTCTAATGTACTGCAGTTGCCATGTCTAATGCAGTTGCCATGTTTAATAAAATGCAGTTGCCATGTTTTGTAGTTGCCATGTTTTGCAGTTGCCATGTTACTCACTTGGGAATGTTGGTGTGGAAATGATGATGCCTAGTTGAAAAATGTTATGCAGTTGCCATGTCTAATGTATTACAGTTGCCATGTCTAATGTACTACAGTTGCCATGTCTTATGTACTATATTTACCATGTTCAAGGTGATATGTTTGCCATGTTCAATGTACTATAATTGCCATGTTCAAACAAAAATGTATTTCTATTTCCATGACAACATAAGGTGCTACAAAAAAGAGCGCACAATAGTTTAACAGAAAACACACAAAACTTGCAGATTCCAGGAAAAAATAAAGCATGCCAGCATGTTCATGGCTTTCCAGATGGACGAACATACGTTCAAGGTGTGTTCTATTTTGGGCATGTCAGATTCAGAACCTGAAGACCCGGACAAAGGAAGGAACTACTTCGTGAAAGCCTCAATCGGCCAAGGCGAATACTACTGCCAATGCTGCAAGTTTGAACGGGACGTCATTGTGTGCTGTCACATACTAAAAGTAATGGACATGAACGATGTGACACGGATGCCCCGCCATTTCATAAGGTGGCGATGGACTTGGGACGCTGACAACGCGTTGGTGCCGCAGACAACAAACGCAGTTCTGGCTATGCATGACGAGAGACGTGAGTCAACCATGGAAGCCGTGAGGCACGTTGTGCTGACAAAGAACTATGCTGAGCTAATTGATGAAGCGTGCAAGAGTGATGAGACAGCGAGAGTCGTAGAAAAACACGGGAAGGCCCTAAAAAGAGAGCTTGATGAGATCAAGAAGAGGAAAGCTGAGGAAGCCTTACACAGGTTCCCCCGCACATCAAGTGTGCCTTTGTCCACGGGGCCATCATCTGAAAACTCGGAGATAGGATCTCGAATAGCAAGCACACAAACCCAGGTCAGGAACCCGCCCCGTTCCATCACAAAGGGGCGTCCAAAAGAGATAAGGTACAAATCGGGATTGGAGATTCAAGCAAAACACAAGAAAATGAAGAAAGGGACAGGCAATCCATAAGCAAAATTGGGGCGCTGTGACATGGTCCTTGGGGACATTTTGTTTTGTAACCTAGATGTTGTGAATTTTTTCTAGAAATGGGAGACTGACTCTTGAGGGGCATCAGAAGTTGCAGGAAAAATGCATTGAATGGGTAACTGCAGTTGCCATCTTGTGTGTGCTTGATCTGCCATGTTATATGTGTTTAATCTACCATGCTATTTTGTACTAAATATGCCACGATATTTTATACTGAATCTATCATGGTAAATATACTGGGTCTACCATCTTGTTTATGTTGAATCTGCCGTGTTCTTTGTACTGAATCTTCCCTGTTAGCTATACTAAAAAATGCCATGTTATTTGTAATGACTCTACATCACGTATATTTTCATGATAATTCGACACACTTTAGTCACCCATGCTGTGTTGTGTGCAATATATGGGAAACAAAGTTGAAAAAGCGTAACGTGCATCAACCGCAGAAAAGGTTACGGCTACATGATCAAAACTACCATGGTAGCCGGTGCAGTTAGCAATGAAAAAGAAGAAGCAAAACAGCCAAATGAAAAAACGACGATGACTTTTAATAACCATGTCTGATGAACTATAGTTGCCATGTTTTAGAACATAGTGCACGCATTCGAAGCAGCAACCTGGTGGTGCAAACGATGAAACCACAAATAATAATGATAAACATAAAACGTATCTACTAACACACCTGAAATAGGTTCATGTCCACACGAAATATTACAGAAAATATTCAAATGTCACTCACGAACCACCACTGCGTACTAGACTACTCGGGGTTGCAGTCATAGAATAGAACACAAACATAGTTTTTGAGAAGAACAAAAGGTAGTACCTTACATTCCTCTGCAACAGAATGTAAGGTATGTGTATGGTGTGTAACGCCACGTGATCACTTGTACTTCTTGAAGACTTTCTTGACAGCTTCCTCCACGAAATCGCGTGCTCCGGACCGCTTGTTGAAATCTTCATTCGTCAACCAGTTCCATGTGTACAATTTGCGGAGCTCAACGACCATTGCAGCATTGACAGCGGGAACAAGTCTACCTTCCCACTTTGCAAGGTATTCCAACATGTGAAAGCCACAGTCCGTCCTGCACAAAGAAAAAGAGTCAGGTGAACTCGCAAAACGGACAGACATATCAATGATAAAATTCAATTCATATGTAACAGCAAAGAGGGGTGGGATTGATGTAAAATGGCACATGAAGGGGAGGGGTAGGAAATTACGTGTTCCCCTGTTTCGTAGTCGCCACGTACTCAATCGGGAAATGACTGATCTGGACCTTTGAGTTTTCGTAGTGACGGTTCCATGTCTCTTTGATGTTGTTGATGAAGAATTCAGCATGCGAAGTAAGGTCTGCATCGACTGCCGAACGCATTGAATCAAGCACCTCAAAGCGTTGGTTCTTCAGGTCAAGACAGATCACGTAGTGGTGACCACACTTGTCGTTTGGGTCGTGTGGTGCAAACTCCTGGAACATGGGGAACATGACCTGCATGTAAAAGTGAAGAAAATGAGAAGCAGAGTTCACATGAAGAACAGCTGAGGGACAAAAAAGTAGAATCACGTAGAATGTTTAGTTATAGTGGGTAGTTGAAAGAAATTTGCCGTCCATGTATGAACAAAAATTTCCATGTATTTTACTTTGAAGTTGCCACATAGTTTGCACAGGATGCAAAAATCAAAAAGTCAGTTTGCACGGCAGTTGATGCCGCATGAAACATCTGCCACATAAACAGAGTGCAGATAATGGCAAAAAACCATACCATGTGAAAAAAGTGCAAACAGGGAAGGAGTACTCACATATTTCTTCAGTGTGAGCTTGAATTGACCGTGTTGAGCAAAATTCTTCCTCAGGATTTTGTGGTGGAAGTCACCATCCCATATTTTGCAGGTCACACTGTAATGCATGATTGTTTTGTCGGGACACATATCCATATGCTTATTGATGTAGTCAATCCCGCATGCAACTACATTCTTCGACATTTTACTGTTTCGCCTCACGGACTTGGCAAGATCACTCAGGTCGACGTACGTTGCTTCGCATTGAATGACCTTGGTTCTGTCCAAACATGAGCTGTATGAAAATGATATAACATGAAAGAATCATGTCTACTAAGTAAAAAAGGATGAACTAAAACGTAAGCGGATCATATATAGAAAGTAGAAAAAAATATGAATGGTAGAAAGAGCAAAGCAAAATGTGGTCATTACGCTTTCAGCTCCTTCATGTGCTTGCTGCTGACCCTCGCATTTCCAAATCGCTTGACAATATCGTACAGCTAGGTATGTTCCTTTGTGGCCCTAACTTCGGGCTCGTAGTCTTCCGCGGGAGGTGGGTGAACTACCCTCTGCTGCCTCAAAGAACCAGGGGTGGCACTCCTAATGGTATCCTCAGATACCGTATCTGCAGGCACATTGGAACTTGATTGCCCCCGACCTCATGAGGACCTCCTCTGTAATGCTGCCTCCTCGATCCTACGGTAAGCTTCATCAAGTGACGGTGAAATCTCCTCAGGGGTGCCTGCAAGGATCAAAAAAGTGGGTTAGGATACCTGGAAAACAAAATAAAATGGAATGTGAAAAAGATAGGGGGATTGATGTGAAATGTATGTACAAAAAGTAGGGAGTTGCCATGTGGAGGCAAATCCAATTGCCATGTGTAGTGCACTATAGTTGCCATGTGACAGCAACTATAGTTGCCATGTTGTGTCAACTCCAGTTGCCATGTGCTTGCCGAATGGAAAATGCGGCATGGAAACAAAAATACAGGTAACATGGTGCAGCAAATCTAGTTGCCATGTGTATTGCAGTGTAGTTGCCATGTGACAACAACTACAGTTGCCATGTTGAATCAACTTCAGTTGCCATGTGATTGCTGAATGTAAAATGCAACATGGCAACAAAAAAGTGTAGGTGACATGGTGCAGCAAATCCAGTTGCCATGTCATCACATAACAGTTGCCATCACAAGTGAGAAACCCAAAAAAATGCTTGGGGCAAAAGTCAGACTACACAGATGTATACAAGAAAATGATAAGCACATAAGAAAATGTACCTTGGACGATCGGCTCTGTGAACTTGACAGCCTTCCTGCCCTCAACCATTGGCTGTGCCATCATCGCGGGCATGCCTCCCGGGAAAGCAAAGGCAACTGGCATAGGATCTGCCACCACTGGTTGATCTTGACTGATGCCAAGGCTGAAGCTCGGTGGGGTAAAGGCCATTGGGTGCCTCTCATGCCTACTGGCCGGACCGCGAACAACTTGCGGGGCAGAATACAAGGGTGAAAGATCAACAAACATATCTGAATCAGCCACTACAGAATGATTGGGCTTATTTGTAGGGCGGGGCATGTTGTCAGCGGTATCAGCCGCAACTTCCTTGACAATCTTCTTGTTTGGGCTGTAGGGGACACCAGCATTGACTGGGAGCCTGGAAGTGCGCAGATTTAAGCTGGGGATTTCCACTGCGGGTAAAGACGCAGTCTGCTCCGGATGTTCACCTGTGTCACTCGTGCCCGGCTTAACACCTGCATCAGTTGTGCTCCAGTCTTCCGGTTTCTCCATCACATTGCTTTTGGCAGGTGGCAGGAACAATGTGGACGCAGGAACATAACTAGACTCATCTCTGCTGCTCCTAGCTACAGCTGGTGCGTTGGGTATGTATGTTGATTGCTTGCGGGGGCTACGACGCCTCGATGGAAGACCAGCACGCGAAACAGTCGCCTTAGCAGTATCTGCACCGACAGGAGCTGGTGCTGTTGTGCCAAGACTCTCACCTGCAGATGGCACATCATTATGAACTGCCGCCTCAGCCACTTCTGTCGTGGACACAGGAGTGCCACCACGCACGCGCTTGGAATCAGTGTCAGATGAGCGGGAATCTTCCTTGCCTAGGTTGGTCTCGGGAGTGTCCACTTCAACGCTTGTTGATGGGGTGGCATGGCTCACAGCAGCATCCTTCATTGCCAGAAGAGTTGGCAATATTTCAGCTGTCTTGGCAGATACCGACTCGTCACTCCCCGATGTACGGATGCCTATTGTTCTAACCTACACATCTGCAACCGGCAGAGATGGTCGGCCACTTGCGCCAGAGTTAGTGGGAACAGTTGCGGTGCAGTAGCAGTTTTGTCGACTGGCGCCTCATGAACATCTGAGTTGCCCCCTGTTGACAACTTGGAATGAAGGCGTTTGAGTGGGTCCCTAATGATATGCTTGGCCCCGCATGAAGTAGTCTTCTTCACCCTGTAAAAAAGAAAAGCACATGAAAAAGGGATTGAAAATGAACAAAAAAATATTTGCCATGGTATAAAATCTAAAAAATGAAAAATAGGTGGAAAAGCTGGTAGTTGCCATGTAAGGGGAATATGAGTTGCCATGTGGCATAGTTAGCAGTTGCCATGCAAATCCAGCAAGAGTTGCCATGCTAGCCAACTTGAAGAATGATAAAAATGTCTGATATGCCAGGAATGCAATTTCAAAACTAGGTATGGGATGAGCACACTAGCCAATGGAAAGATGGCAGTTGCCATGTAGGTACAATAAGAGTTGCCATTTGGCCTAGATAGCAGTTTCCATGTAAAAACAAGCAGGAATTGCCATGCAGTTAAAAAAGGAAGGAAATCATTTGAAAAACAGCAGTTGCCCATGTGGGGACGATGACAGAAGCCCATGTGGCAAGCTGAATGGATGCATTGAAAAATCAAAAATATAGCACTACATCAATGAAAGCACAAGGAAAACCTACTTCTTGACTGGCTTTCCCAGGTCTGGCAGCATGACAGGAACCCTGGTGTTGGACGTCGTCGTACGAGGAGATGACCTAGTGGAAGGGGTGTCACCAGCAATGGGGGCACCTTTGTTCAACCGAGTAGAAACACGGGTTGGCGTTGGTGCCTGTTTCTTCGTAACTGCTCGTCCACCAGCTGTCGCCTCCCTGCACGTATAAGATGGAGGAAACAAGAGGTGGCAATTGTCAGACAGCAAACTCGTTGCCGCACTTAGCAAAAACAAATACAAAAAGTGATCCGTCTGATCCAAAAATGTAGACAAAACAAAAAACTAAAATTAAAGTCGAATCTCCTCCTAGCAGCTACAGGATCGGTCCTAGACCTCTTGCAAGGAGAACCCTGCGCAACATTCTCTGGAGCCCTCCCCCTCTTTGATGGCAACAGCCCCTCACCTCTCGCAGCCGTATGTTCTTTAACTTTCTCCGGTGGAGGGACATCTCGTGCATGAACTTCAACATGTTCATCATCATCGGTGTCCTGTTGCACGTTCTCCATGTCATCGTCATTATCCTTGCTGAGACCAGCGTCTCCATCTAGTTCATCTTGTGTGTCAGCAAGCTCTTGGGAACTGTTGTAGTCATACCGGCCACGGCAACCAGTTGGCCGATGTGTCCGTTCTGGGACAAATGTAGTGAACTGCCTCGCAACCGCGTCGCTGTCGGAGCCATTAAGGGACGTCCACCCCTCAACCAACTTCCCGAGCAAGCCGGTCATTCCGGATGCAAACTGCCCAATTAGATGCTCAATAGGTGCCCTCGCTTGTGCACGAAACAAGAAGCAGCAGTGACCAACCATATTACAGTAACTAGCACGACATCAAAAATAATGCAAGGCAACCATAGATATATGTCTTTGATTACCTCAGTAGGGCAAGTCGGAGCTGGGTGCACGTCCATCCACTTTCCAAAGTTTTGAGGCCCCCCAAACACGCTGTAGTCTATAGCATGCTTGGCCATCAGCTGGAAAAAACCAAAAAAATGGCAAGGATGTAAGAGAGAGAATGATGAACACTAACTAGCAGTTCATGCGTTGCAAAATACAAACAAAAAAAGAAGACGTGAATATAAGTTTCAGCACGAATGACAGAGTTGCCATGTGGAGTGAGACATGGATACCATACTCAGACAGCCACGACTAACAAAGGTAGTCATCTCTTGTTAACAACAGACGGTTGCCACACGACGATATGTTATGCCGCAAAAATTTGTAAGAATGCCGTGTAGAGAAAGAAACCAGAACTAACCTGCAGTTTTCCATATTTGGTATCAGTTATCCTGTCTGCAGCAAGCACAGCCTTGACATCATCGATAGTCCACACAGAAACAACAAATTTGTGCGTAGGCGGTGGGCCTCCTGTCCCAGTGAAATCCACGGTGAACAGATCAAGACAGTCGACGTACATGAGCTGATGTACATCAATTTTAAAAAGAAAGAAATATCAGTTGCGCTCATGGTATTTTACGAGAAAACAGGATAATATATATGTTCCTACGATCATCAAGTTGAAGTGCATGAAAAAGAGAGAAAGAACAAGTTGCCATCTGTATGTGCTAGTTGCCATCATAGTGTGATGGCAGTTGCCATATTGTCATGATGGCAGTTGTCATCATAGTATGATGGCAGTTGCCATATTGTCATTATGGCAGTTGCCATCTTGTTATGATCAGGTTGCCATGCATGAATAAAAGGTGTTAAAAAGAGTGTTCACAGAAAGGACTGGTAAAAAATACCATTAAATGTAGTCGACAACCCTTCTGGTACATCTTGCTTGAGAATGCATCATGCAGGAAGTCGGCAATGAACTTACACCAATTCATGTTCTTCACATCTTTCAGTTTCGCCTGCACCACACAAAATTTAGGACAACGAGTTGCCGCATCAGAAATCAAATGGAAAAAACATCAAAAAACACAGGCAGTGACTAGCTTGCACATGACATCGGAGCAAAAAAATTGAAGGAAAAATAATGTAGTAAAGATAGGTCATTCACCAGGATGGGGAAGCATTTGTTGCTTGGGCGAAGAGAAGTGGTCGGCGCGAAAACAGCTGAGATGAGGTACATGAGTAGTTTCATCTTAAAAACCTTGCCATGGGTTTTCATGGCCTGCAGCGAATCTGCCAGTACAGACGTGTTCGGCATGGATTCCAACCCAGGAAACAAAAGGGGAAACAACATTTCCTCGGTCTTGTTATTGACCTCATAGGGGACTTTGATTTGTCCACGGGGCACACCCAAAGTGCAGAACACGGATTCCTCGTTCAATGGCAGTCTTCCACGTCCTGGAATCACAAATTCCCTGGAGGCGGGGTCGTAAATTTCACCAAGCCAGTCACATACAGGGTTGACTAGATTCGTGCACCGGACATTCATCATAGCCTGCATACCCATCTCAGCAGCAACTCCCTTCTGATCATCGGTAAATCTTCAGTTAATGAAGTCAGTCGTTCCTGGGAGGCCCTGTTGCGAGTACGTTTCTTCTTCTGCAAAAAACAGACAAATGATCAGTTGTTGCCATGTTTTCACTGTCATGAAATTTTAGTTCATGACAGACGACTGCAAGCTCGAGGTGGCAACCAATAACATATGCAGGAGGAAGAGGGTGTGTGGACAGTTACCTCGTCGCCCTCTTTTCTCCGTCCAGTTGCCCGATTCCGCTATGGTGGATCCATGAAATAATCATCATCGTTTTGATGATCACCGCGAGCCATTCTGCTGAGGTAAGAACAGACCAAATTGTCATTGTGGAAATGAAAATGCAGGAAGTAAGCAGTTGCCACCTAACAGAATGTCTTTCCCGCATGGGCTCGAGTGAAAAATGTCAAATAGTGAATGCAAAAATATCACATGAACACGCACGCACCCCCCCCCCCTATGATTGTTGAAAACATAAATGTGGCAATTAAGCACATTGGTTACATTTGAAAAAAAATGTACAGATCGTAAATGCACTTAAAAACAAAAAAGTTGAAGTTGCCATGTTAGCACAAGGTAGTACGAAAAGAAAGTCACAAAATCCTCCACTACAAAAACCTAAGATGTGGCAGCTCACACCCTGTCCTCATACAACAAATGACTTGCCATGTGTTTCAATGGCAAAAATGTGCTAGGTTGAAATTGACATGTTAAAATGAAACACAGATATCACAAGTGTGTTCAGATATCACAAGCGATGAAAAACATCTAATGAACAACCTGAAAATTGCCACAGTGTGTTCAGATATCACAAGTCATCATGGCAGAAACACGAAAATTGCGTCTTCCGTACAATGAATTTGCCACATTATACTGACTGTAACATGGCAACAGACATGTTGTGTTCAGACAAAAACTTGCCACATGGAAAGCATATATATGGCATCTGACACAGTTGATGTGCAAATTAGTTGCCATGTTATGCAGCCAATTTGCCACATTATCCTGTCTACAACATGGCAACAACCACCATGTGTTCATAGTCTATTGCCACAAGAATATACTATCCAGGTGGCAACATGCATAGTTGATGTGCAGATTAGTTGCCATCCAGTGCAATTGGTTACTGAAACTACAGTGACTACCGATTTACTGCACTTTACCATTCCTACAGTGTGGCAACTATCACAATCAGTCAGGAAAAATTAGTTGCCACATGGAAAAAGCATGTTTGTGGCAACTATGACAGTCATTCAGGAAATTAGTTGCCGCATGGAAAAGAATGTTTGTGGCAACTATCACAATCATTCAAGAAATTAGTTGCCATACAGTCATGATAGTTACTCAAACCACCACGTTTGCCTTCATACTGCAGTTTTGAAAAACAACTAACTAGATCTAGGGTTCAATGGCAACTGTAATGACTTGAAATTCATCTCCAAAATTCTCCCCGAACTGATCGCATATACCAATTCGAAGCAATGCGCGACTATCAGACCGGAAAACAACGGCCCAATCCCAAGGCATAACTAGTGTGTGTCTCCGGACAGGCAGAACCACACTGGCGAGACCGCCACCGCGGCGGCGACGAAACTGCCCAGTGCCACCGAAAACGGCAAGCATAGGACTCCGCCGCCGGCGGCAACGCCAGCGCATCGCCAAATCGCCTGAATCTCTACGAATCTCGAGCGAAGCATCAAACACCGAGGGAAGGGGAGAAAAATACAGGCAAGGATTGTGAGAGTGGGAGCGAGCATTACCTTCAATCTGTAGGCGCTCCGGCGAGGCCGCTCCGGTCCGGCGAGCACCACCGACGGCCGCGAACTCCGTCAACTCTTCCGCCTCCGCCGTCGCCTTCTCCCCTCGTCTTCTCCTCCAATTATCTGAAATGCGAAGTGGGTTGTGCGAGTAACTGTGGGGATGACTAAATGGAACCATGAGGGGTAGGCGGGCGAAGTGCGCGATGTGTTTGACGTCAACCACGGTCGGTGCATGGCGTGCAGGCCCATAGCAGTTCCACCGCATGCCCCCGAGTGGCAACCGCTGACCACGGGGGGGGGGGGGGGGGGGGGGGGGGCAACCGACGTGCGGGCGAACTATGTCACACATCACACAGTCGCCTTGTCCTACGTGGCATAGAAAATCGGCCAGATCGTGTCAAGATTCGTGCATATAGTACTGAACGGTAATGGATGCGTGTGGTCGAGATGGTCAACGCCCACATGTGTGGGCGTTAACGTTTCCGTAAAAGTATACCAGTTCGTACTGGTTCCGGAATCAGGGTTCGTGAGGGACTCGTTCACGCACCAGGCCTATAAAAAGGACCACCCATCGCCTAGTTGCAGGCCGGATCATAACCATCCTCCGATCTGAAGCTCACGGCGGCGCAGATCAAGCCTCGCCGGAACATGTCGTCGACCACTGCACTACCTAACAAAGCCGTGGAAACGTGTTGCCGGCAAGAAAAATGCGCACGCATCGCCGGGACCGCCATCGACCCTAACTGGTAAGTGGAGTTCCCGTTCCCCTGGCCCGATCGATTGCAACAGATATAATATGTCATCTCTCATCTCGCCTGATGGCTGATGGGACTCGATCGTGCTATATACGCGGCTTGCAGGACGGATTGGGCGGACCTGATCGCCGGGCCGGCAGGCCTGATCGCCGAGCGTGTCCTCGCGGATGACGTTGCCGACTACCTCCGCTTCCGCGCGGTGTGCCGCACATGGCGGCGATGCACCGCGTCCCCGCACGCGCATGACAGCCTGGACCGCCGGTTCCACCCCCGGCGGTGGATCATGCTCGCACAGACCCTCGGCGCCATCCGGAAGCGCCGTGACTTTCTAAACATCTCGACCGGGGAGCGCATCCGGGTGAACCTGCCGGAGCTCCGCTACCAGTACGTGTTCAGGGCCACCTCTGATGGCGGCCTCATCGTGCTGTGCGACAAGCGCACCTACGTCGTCCGCCTCCTCAACCCGCTCACCCGGCAGCTGACCACCCTCCCGGCCGCGATCAGGCAGCAGTACACTGGGAGCACCCAAAGACGTAATGGCAAGTACACTCTATGTGGCGATTGTGCGTTGGTTGCCGGCCTCGCCGACGACTCAACCGTATTCCTCCACATGGACCCTTACTAGCTATTCACCGCCAAGCCCAGCGATAAGCAGTGGACGCGGTTGCACACCGGCCACATCATTACAACCTTGCCATTCGCGGGCTGCTTCTACTGCCTCACCGAGACAGCCCTCATGGGGGCGGACACGACCGCGTCCACAAACCCGCAGCTGGCAGTGGCGTCCGAACTGGGTGATATGGGTTCTGCGCGGTATGATCAAACCGTGAAATTAGTGGACAACGACGGGGAACTAGTTCTTGTGTGTCGGATCATGCGTGACAATAACAACACTTTCCGGAAAGGTTATGAGGTGTACCGGGTGGATCTGGAGGCAGGAATCACCCTACCGATGCAGCAAGGAATCGGTGGGCGCGCCTTGTTTGTCTGTGAGTGACCCTAGGGGCTGGGGCATGCTCTTTTGTTGTCCACCAGGCTATCCAATCATGTTCGTGCTGACACCGTCTACTCGTGCAACCGCCATGTCGATGGCCCACCGTGGATCGAGGCCTACCTTCTCCTTTATGGCGATACGCGGTTATGCAGTGCTACTAAGACTAGCCACAGTGGGAATAACTTTAGCAGTAACATCGAGTCCAACTCAGCAAATTTGCTTATGTGGCAATGAGTTAATGAGGAGAGAGGTAGTTGTAGTAACTTAACTAGTTACTGTAACATCACATGTCCCAATGCAATATGAGTCTATAACCTAATAAATAAATCTTTGCATGTTACTACCCACTATGAAGGTAGTAACATAGTGTAGGGATATGTGTATGTTACTAGTGTATGTTACTCTCCATTGTGGCTAGTCTAAAGCCTATCATCCCCCATCTGGCCACCCCATCCGAGGCGGCAATGGCGATGGCAGTGCCATTGAGCCCTGCCATCTCATATATGGACGCATCCGAGTCGACGTCCGTGATGCCCAGTCATGCAACGTCATTGAGTCTGTGTCGCACTACGTGTGCGGTATAAAGATCATCGCACATGAGCGGCGTCGGAGTGAAAGGTTGAAGCTGAGGCGCCAACTCTGATACTTGTGTGCGTTAGATTAGAGTAATATGGGTGGGCAAAGCCAGTAGCGAGGCTCAATTTCTCATGACTGATTCATTAGACGTACCAGTTTTGCTACTCTTGTGATTGATACGCGGTTTCTTGTGATCTATAAGGTGATTGATGTTTTATACTACAAAATCATTGTCAACACCACTTTACGTTTGTGGCTGGCCAGCAATTGTGCCTTCATTGGCTAATAAGGCAAGGAGAAGACGTATGTGATGCAAGGGCGGGTGTTGAAGGCGGCGAGATGCACAATTGATCGAGCTGTCTTAACGGATTGCGAGTTTTAGGTTGGTGTCTTTGAAGCTAGTTCTAAGCAATATAATATGTGGATATAAGAAAACATTCAGTGTCATTAGGTTTCTTTTGTAAAATTACTCTTTGTGAAGAGATATAAGAACATTAATTGGTGATCTAAACGCTCTTATATCTTTTTACAGAGGGAATACTTAACAATACTTGTAGCGAGAGCAGCCACGCGTGTGATGGCGGCGAGCGTTTCTCTCTCACACACACATACTATTACCCCTTTATTGCAGAACATGCGGCAATCCCGACATGCTAGCTTTCCTAGAGGTGCACCTTTAACCTTTATTTCCTATAAGAATATATGATTTTTTTTCAAAAGAGATTACCCCAGTCTCTACAACAAATGATGCACACAACCATATTATTAAACATAAATCAAGTTCAAGTCACGGAGTTCCAGAGATGGAAGAAAAAAAAGAAAAATAATACGACACACCCAGTCCAACTCAAGATTATACATAGCTCATCCACATAATCTACGAGTGGCGCACAGCCCAACTGGTTATAAACCCTGCACAATTGTTTCCAGCCGGTCGCACCTAGAGGCCATAAGCCCCTGCAGATCCACATGCTGCAGTGATGACCACATATGGATTAAAGTTGTCTTCCTGTAGATAACCTACAAGAAATTAGGTGTATATGATCATTCCGGTAATTCCATATTTTCCAAAGAATGTCACCCACATGGATTTCTTCAGCTTATGAGGAATACCATCTAACCAGTTTCGAAAGGAATTTGGAATACTCATTCACGGTGCTAAATTGTATGCAACATGAACTTTGTGCCAGATCAAGGTAGTAAATGGACATGGCAGAAATAAATGATGGATTATCTCCTTCTGATCACAAAAGAACATTTTTTGCTACCATGCCAATTATGTTTAGCAAGTTCATATTTTGTAAGAACTACATGCCTCTGCAAAAACCACATGGAAACGTTTAGCAAGGTTGTATTTTGGAATGGATTTTCATTTTCTAAATATGTTTTCTATGAAAAATAGGTCTATTGTCCATAAGATCCGCATAAATGGTCTTCATAGTGAATACACCATTAGTGGTTAACTTCCACCGGAACGATTGTGGCATCTAAGTTAGATTGGTCGACATCAACCTACAAACCAAATGGATCCACTTAGTTCGTAGTAAAGCCCTGCGAAATTGGATGTTCAAAGGGCTAGTTCCAAGAACAGAAGCCACTAAATCATATTTACTGAACACAATATTATACATGGTCGGGTATTATAGAGCTAATGGAGTGTCACACAACCAGTTATCTTCCCAAAACATCATTGATTGCCCGTCACCAACCTTAAAGGAAGCTATCTTAAAAAAGGATGATTTGACCTTCATCAAGCCCCTCCAAAATGGTGAATCAGTAGGCTTAGCATCTACTTGGAATAACGTTCTGGAGTTTAGGTATTTTTTATGCAAGAACTCTGCCAAACACCTTCCTCATTAAGTAGCTTATACAACCATTTGTAGAGTAAAGACTTGTTTTCAGTTTTGAGGTTTTCAATGCCCAACCCACCATGATCCTTAGGAGTACATAAAATGCCCCATTTAGCAAGTATGTATTGTTGCTTCTGCTCCTTGCATTGACAAAAGAACTCAGACTGATAAAAGTCTAGCCTTTTCATCACTCCTTTATAGTTATCTCAAAAAGGATAGCATGAACATCGGAAGACTAGTAAGGACATCGTTGATAGAGGTAAGTCAAAAGCTTACCCTTCCAGCTGCTGACTTTTTTTGCGAAGCGGTCTTCAATAATTTTTCCATTCCTTGTCGGTGAACTTATGGTGATGAATGTGAATCACGAGGTACTTAAACGAAAGGGATCCCACCTGTTGCCTGTACTGACTCTCCTCCTATTGGGCATTACCAAAACTGAAGAGCTCACTTTTGTGGAAATTAGTTTTGAAACTCGATAGTTGTTCGAAAAGACATAGGATCAACATCATATTAACTGCTTTTGGATGGTCATTTTCTAAACGCAAATGACTATGCCATCCGCATATTGGAGAATAGACATCAACCAGATGCGGAATAAGACCCCCCCCCCCAACTTGACCATCCTCCTTAGCCCTTGCTATGAGAATACTCAACATATCAGCCATAATATTAAATAAGATTGTTGACATAAGGCCACCTTGCCTCAGTCCCTTCTAGATTTGGAAATAATGACCGATGTCATCATTGACCTTAATCCCAACACTCCCACCCTGAACTTAAGAAGCTACTTGTTTCCTCCATTCAGCCACAAAACCTTTCATGCGGAGGGCTTGTTGAATAAAAGACCACTTCACCTTTCGTAGGCCTTTTTTTGAGAATCACCGGGGGGAGCTCCCCACCTGAATATATTGCTCAAAGGACTGTCGTGGCAGTGAGTACAGAATTACATAGGCAAGGTGCAACGTGCAGAGAGGTAGGAGCTCCACGAGAAGACGTCCTCCTTGTCTTGTGAATGCACAAGACGATGAGACCAGAGGTCCAGAGCAGAGAGAAGGTTCCTCAGGGTTATTACAGAGCTTTGATCTACTAGTCGAAAGACCATGTCATTACGTGCTTCCCAAATCATCCATAGTAAGGCCAAGAGGACCGAGGGCCATGTCGTGGTCGGGAGGTGAGGAGGAGTAATGACGTCCCATAAATCAGTGATTTCGCCAGATGGTGGCAGGAGCCCAAGCCGTTGCCAAATTCTGTTGGCAAGAGGACACGTGATGAAGAGGTGGTTGGAGTCTTCGGCTATCGTAGCACACCGAGGGCATATATCTGAATCGATTATATGCTTGCGTGCAAGGTTGGCTCTAGTGTTGAGCCAGTCTTTGAAGAGTAGCCAGGCGAATACTTTGAGCTTCCGAGGAACCTTGGCACTCCATATGAAGGGAGCCATGAGATCGTTATCTAGCCGAGCCATGAGTGCACTGTATGCATGCTTGGTGGAGAAGGCAATACCATGTCGTAGGAGCCGTTGGTCTTCCCCCGTCGATGGCATGACATCCTGCAAAATAGCCACAAGCGACACAAGCTCTTGTTCTGCCGTGAGGGAGAGGCGATTACAGAGGTTAGCTTGAATACCGAAGCGCAAAATGTTAGCCACTTTAACCAGCTCTAGGGTGGAGTGTGAAAAAAGGTGGGGGAAGGTGATGGCAAGGGGTTGAGAGACCAGCCACGTGTCTAGCCAAAAGTATGTATGTGAACCACTATTTGTGAGCACGAAGGATATATTTTGTAGAGTAGGGATTTGCTGTGAAATTGTGCGGCATAGAAAAGAGCTTTGCGGGGAAGAGGAGACTAGGGCGTTCGGGTGTTGAAGATCAAGCCACTCAAGCCATGGTGTTTGTGCAGTGGAGAGTGCTTTGGCTGCAAATTTCATAAGGAGACAGTTGTTTTGAACATGTAAGTTTTTGAGCCCTAGACCACCGAATTGTTTTGGTAAACAAACATTTTCCAAGCAATAAGACATCGAGCACCTGAACAAGCATCTTCTCCTGCCCAAAAAAAACCCTTCTGAGAGAGTCCAATGTTTTGATAGTTTTCTTTGGAATGCGAAAAATAGACATGAAATAGGTGAGGATTGAGTCCAGAACCGTAGAAATGAGTATGAGTCGATCACCTTTATCGAGAAGCTTGGCTCGCCAGCCGGTAAGTAGTTTCCTAGTTCGTTCTACCAGAGGGTTAAAAACATTGGTGAGAGGCTTGGTCGGGGCGAGAGGAAGACCGAGGTAAGTTTGCGGGAAGGAGGCGCATGAGCATCCCATGGCGTGGGCGATGGAAGCAGTCGCTGCTTCGTCTGTGTGTAGGGTGGCTAAGGTGGTTTTGGAGAAGTTGATGGCGAGGCCCGTAGCGTTCAGAGTCCACCTTAAAGATAACTCCATCTAGTTTAAGAATATTTGATTATGATGCTTAAAATGTAGGAAAAAATATACATTAAATACCTTTCTCTGAAAAATCTAATAATTTCGTTTCGTTTTTGTCTCAATAACCTTGTTATACCAGCTGTGTCAAGCTGCAAAGACACAAACCACACTAACTTTGATACTCGGGCGACGAAAACCCCTACAGCTTACTCATGTTAGAATATATACTCCCTCCATTCCATAATGAAGTACATATAGATTTTCTGAAAAGTCAAACTTTACATACTTTGATCAAGTTTATAGATAAAACTTTTAGTATCTAGACTATGAATATATATAATATGAAAACATGTCTTATAATGTATCTAATAATATGTATTTGGTAATCTAGATATATATATTTTTTCTATAAAATTAATTAAAATTTATAGAGTTTGATTTTTCAAAAAATCTATACGCACTGCATTATGGAGCGGAGGGAGTATTATATTCGACTGAAGTGAAGTGTGCTCCTCAATTCATCATGGAAACGTGGAAGAACATAGAGAGGTCATAAAGAAAAACGTTGGTCGATGAACGCATCAGGTTTTCGCTAAACTATATATGTGTGTTCCTGTAAAGGATGGAATATTTAATTATCTAATTAAGATGCGTTATGTTTATCCGATGATGAAAAGGAGCGAGTACGTCCGTAGAGAGCCGGACAGGGCCGTACGTAGCAGATGAGGTCGTACGTATCCATTCTACAAAGAAGGGCACGTGCACGTATATATAGGTCAGAACAGAACTTTGAGCGTGGGCGGTTCCCATGGATCCACGATAACTCAGCCTCGTTTTCCGTTTTGTGTGGCGGCAACAGGGTCTACGACGACGAGACGAGATGACAACGTCGTGCGGGCATGCAATGTGGTGGGCTGGGGTGGGGTGTCTGTCGGGGGAGACGACCGATGTGGAGTTGACCTTTGCTCATGAACTGGAATTGACGTGTGGCCAGCCACACCGGCAGCGATATGTAACCACAGGATGGATACGTATATACTCATGGGCCATGGACCATGGAGGAGATCGATCAAGGACCACAACGCGAGAAAAGGGAAGTTCAACCGTTTCGTGTCGGGCCACGGCACAGCAAGATCACTTGTTCTTAATTAGCTAGCCGATCCAGCAGTCAAATAAAAAAATAAAACAGAGACCTCCTGCCTCCAGCATTTCGTTGTCTCGTTTAACTCTTTGCCATAGGAATAGGATGCAAATTGTGTGCTTCTTCTCTTTTTTTTCTTTTTTTTTTTGCAAAAGTTCTTCTCATGCGGAATGTAACTCCGGAGTGTATCCCAAAAACACTTTAGAATGACTTTTCGATCAATATAAAGAGAGGCGAAAAAAATAAAGGAGGCCAAGGTTCCCTGTGGCGACCTCCCCATGTGACACGGACGGTGCCTCCATATTTTATCACAGGGCCACCTCCTCCTTGCTCCTCTTCCCCTTCTATCGCCAGCTCGAATCACTGGACAAAGCCCCGTGCAGCTCTTGATGGTGGCAGGGTCGTCTTCTTCCTCTCTCTCCTCCCCTCTCTCGTGTGTCTTCAACAAAAGCTAGATGTGACATCGCCGAGCGCTGATCCTCCACGGTTGTTGGTCTGCTCGCTGGCCTGGGGCGGGGTGGACGAGGTCAAGAGAGCCAAGAGATTACTTGACGTAAAGAGATGGTTGTGCATTGACGGCTGTCGCACACCATGGAGCTGCAAGGATCGTGAAAAAACTATGGCAACAACACTGGCGGAGCTTAGGCAAGGCCGAATGGGCCATGGCCCGCCCAGCTCTGGAGCGTTTCCACACATTATAGCAAGCCCATAGGTCATAGAATGCCAGGTAGTAGAAATCTTTTACAGCCTGGCCCATCCAGTCCGCCCAGGTTTTTTGTGCATGCTCCGCCACTGGGCAACAACACGTAAGTGATGTCGGTGGTGATGCTGCTCGAGCACCCGGTCTCGAGCTCTGGGGTAAGAGCTTAGGCCTGATCCAATTTGGTTATACCTGGCAATGACGATGTTTTTATGTCGTTAGCTTGTTCAAGGCATTGCTCAAATAAGTTCGTGTAGGTTCTTCAAGGCGACACCCTAGATTCTGATCTTGGGTGGTCGGATCCGGTGACGGAGGAGTTTGAGCCCCCTTCCTTTCTAAAGGCGTTGTTGTTGAACATCTCATTGTCCATGTGGTGTCATGAGATGATTGATGCGAATATGGTCATTGTTGTTGTCTGGCAATCATGGATCGAATCACCTTGGCATTTTCTTCTTTTTTTTCCCTTACGTATAGCTTTGGTCTTATTTTCTAACTTTGTTGTTTCCGATATGTTTTTTGTCTGCATGTGTTGGTGTTTGTTGATTGTATCTTAGCTATACAGAGGCGCGTGCCGGAGGTGGGGTCGGGTGTGTGTGCTCATCATGTTTATATCCTCTTGATCCTCAATTTTAAGCCAATAAAATAGTGTTAGGAACCAGGAGAAAAAACTATGGGACTGGCTATACGTAAGTTGGAAAAGATAGCGTTCGTCGTCCAATTAGAAACCATCGGCTACTGTTCTTTCTCCTTCCTCATGTCGTCAGCAGTGCTGCCTGCCTGCACTACCCATGACCGATGAAACCATCCTCTTCAAGTTGCACCTCTATGGATCAACTACCCCTGCAACCATCCCTATACCTCCCCCCCCCCCAAAAAAAATGTTCTTCTCTGACGATGCCAACCCTCTCTCCTGTTCAAACCATCAAATCTCTAACTCTCATGCGACATCGTCCTCGGCTTTGGGTCACTCTCGGCCTCAGGGCCACGCTTGGGAAATCGACTATGCAGATTGCAAATTCAGACAACCTACCAGTAGCAAACGCAAAAAGAAAGAAAAAAACACATCGTCGAAGCATGCTGCAACATTTTTTTGGACGACTGTCAGATCGATTTTAGTAAATTTCTCTTAAAAACTCTTTCTCACAGTGCACATGTGTTTGTGGAAAACTTAGTGATGAAAAATGCCTCTGCAACATGTTCTATGTCATAGAATATGGTTAGCAATTGTTTAGCACTCCTATGGAAGGTAGAACCATGACAATTGTTTATCTATTTTTGCTCACGAGTCACGAGCAATTGTTTAGCTATTTTTTTAACATGATTATTTAGCTATTTTTGTTGGGGTCTGGCCCTCCTAATGTGATTGAGCTAGCTGAACATTGTTGATTGTAATTCTCGGGTGGTTGAGTAATACAAGTGTTTTACCCCAAAAAAACATTTTTTTACGTCACGGTGAACACGGGCCCAGCTGTCTCTGGAATGAAAAATATGGAGCCAACAACTCCTTAATTCGAAAAAAAGGTAACGGGCCCAACTGTCATAAAGACTCAAAGTAGTGGCCCAACTCCTTAACGCGCACGAAGTCCATGTGTTTCTTCCCCCGGAACGTACGCCCATCATGCTCCATGTGCCCAACTCGATCGGAGATATATAGACAGAGCCAGCCTCCATGACTCTCTCCACACCCTGCAGCTCACATCATCCCGCTTGGTATTCGTGACTCGTGAGCAACTAATCCAAGAGAGAGCAATGGATGCCGGGGAGTTATCATGGGGCGCGCGGTGCGCGGGACTGATCTTCTTCAGCCTGTCCATCTTCTCGGTGGCGCTCGCCGCGGTGCTCCTGCTCGTCCGCCGGTGGCCCAACCCCTGGTGCGGCTGCCACGTGTGCCGGGCGTACCTCACGGGGTCATGGGCCAAGGACTTCACCAACCTTGCCGACTGGTACGCGCACCTGCTGCGCGAGTCGCCGACGGCCACCGTCCACGTCCACGTCCTCGGCTGCACCGTCACCGCCAACCCGGCCAACGTCGAGTACATGCTCAAGGCCCGCTTCGACAACTTCCCAAAGGGCAAGCGCTTCGCCGCGCTCCTCGGCGACCTCCTCGGCGCCGGCATCTTCAACGTCGACGGCGACGCCTGGCGCCACCAGCGCAAGATGGCCAGCCTCCAGCTCGGCAGCGTCACCGTGCGCTCCTACGCCTACAAGATCGTCGCACAGGAGGTGGAGGCCCGCCTCCTGCCTGTCCTGGCCGACGCCGCCGACAAGGGCAAGGTAGTCGACCTCCAGGACGTGTTCCGGCGGTTCGCCTTCGACACCGTCTGCAAGATCTCCTTCGGGCTCGACCCGGGATGCCTCGACCTCGACATGCGCATGTCGGACCTGGCGAACGCGTTCGACACCGCCTCGCGGCTCTGCGCCATGCGGGGCGCGGCGGCCTCGCCGTTGGTGTGGAAGATGAAGCGGATGCTCAACATTGGGTCCGAAAGGGAGCTCAAGAAGGCCATCAAGCTCGTCGACGACCTCGCGTCGGCCATGATTCTGCAGCGCCGGACTCTGGGTTTCGACAACACCCACGACCTTCTGTCCCGCTTCATGGCCTCGGACGTCGCCATGGACGACAAGTATCTCCGCGACATCGTGGTCAGCTTCCTCCTCGCCGGCCGGGACACGGTCGCCTCCGCGCTTACCATGCTCTTCCTCCACCTTCACAAGAACCCTCAAGTCGCGGCCGCCATTCGCGCCGAGGCCGGCGGCGACAAGCCGTCCACCTACGAGCACCTGATGAGCCTGCAGTATACCCACGCGGTGCTGTTCGAGAACATGCGGCTGTTCCCGCCGGTGCAGTTCGACTCCAAGTTCTGCACCGCCGCGGACGTGCTCCCGGACGGCACCTACGTGGAGGCCGAGTCACGCGTGATGTACCACCCGTACGCCATGGGACGCATGCCCAGCATCTGGGGCGCCGACTACGAGGCGTTCCGCCCCGACCGGTGGCTCACCGGACCCGGCGGTTCGTTCGCGCCGGCGAGCCTGTACAAGTACCCGGTGTTCCAGGCCGGCCTCCGCGTGTGCCTTGGCAAGGAGCTGGCCATAACTGAGATGAAGGCGGTCGGCGTGGCCGTGGTGAAGGCGTTCGACGTGGAGGTGGTCGGAGAGAACGGCCGTAGGGGCTGGGCGCCGACATTTGTGCCTGGGCTCACGGCGTCCATCAGCGGCGGCCTCCCAGTGAGGATCATCAAACGCACTTTGACTCCGAATTCATAATTCATATAATTAATTAGGAGAGTGGTTTATGGCATGGGTAGTACATGATTTTTTTTTAAGATATGGTCCTAATTGAATTTTTTAATACAGTACAGACGCAAGCGCTCATATACACGTGCATACACACACTCATATAAATGCACACACGTATATCCTACCCCTATGAGCATCTCCGAAAGACTAAGCCGGCATATCGATCATCTTGAAATTTACGAAGTCACCGTAGGCAACTCGTTGTCGACTGGAACGTCTTCTCTCACTGATTGCACATCGCCGGAAATTTTGAAATAAATCTAGAAATAAATACGAGCACCAGGGTTTGAACTCTGATGGGCTAGGATATCACAGTCTCTCTATCCATCCAACCACAGATTGGTTCACGGTCTTAATTAATATGAACAGTTAATTTGAAGTTATCTTTTTTTTGCATGTGAATTTAAAAGTTATCTAAATGGGACGCAGTGTATGTGAGCGCGAGCACACAGGAGGACGTTATCGGCCTTTTTCACTATTCTGACCCTTTAAACAAACTTTGTCATAAAATAAACTCGACGTGAAAGTATTTCACGATCTGACCCTTTTAGCAACGCCACAGCCCACGGCATTTCTGCCCAACATAGAAACGCCGAGGTAGCTAGCGTTTCTGATAAAAGAAGAAACGCCGAGCTAGCTAGCGTTACGGACCAGGTAAGAAACGCCGAAGGCGCTGGCGTTGCTGCCCATCATTGAAACACCAATGACCATGACGTTGCTGCCCTTTTTCATGTGCATGTAGAATGTGGATGAATATCCTAATTAATAAGGCTAATTAATTATGACCAAAGAGGGCAGCAACGCCATGGTTCCTTGACGTTTCTATGATGGCTAGAAACGTCAGCGCCTTCGGTGTTTCTTATCTGGTCCGCAACGCTAGCTAGCTCGGCGTTTTCTTTTTTGATCAGAAACGCTAGCTACATCGGCGTTTCTATGTTGGATAGAAATGCCGCGGGCTGTGGCGTTGCTAAAAGGATCAGATCGTGAAATACTTTCACGTCGAATTCATTTTGTGACAAAGTTAGTCCAAAGGGTTAGAATAGTGATTTCGGCCCACGTTATCTGTACTATCGAGCATAGCTTTGCGATTCATAGTATTGAATGCGCCTCACGGTCTCCAGAGCCACCTATAGGGAAATCGAGATACACATAGCCATACGGTCCTGACCGGTGGACCAGCTTTTACACAGACATTTGGACGCTGTCGAAACATAGTATCATTGTTTTTAAGAAAACAAGGGCTTCGCACCCCTATATAATTTTCATTAAAGAAAACCATAACATTAAGAGCTACAAGGACCAACTAGAAAGAACAGAAAACATTAAGAGCTACAAGGACCAACTAGAAAGAACAGAAAAAAGACACACGGCAATGAAGCTATTCCCGGCTCAGGCTAGGACAACCACAAGGCATTGACAGCGTTCAAACCTACACCAGCAAACTCAAGCCCGAACTCTAAGCATACCAAATTTATTAGATTTATTACATTCATCCAGGCTAAAGGCTTCAAATCCCAAAAGACAGGGCAAAAGAGAGCAAAGAAACAGGCATAAACAAGCAAGCCAGCCGCCCCCAAGGAAGAATTTTGTCATTTCAGCCGCACCACGTTTATTCTCCATCCTTGCGAGGCAGCATAAACCTCACTTGCTACCCGTTCTAGCAGTCTTGCCCCCAGCTCCAGCACCTTTTTTTGTTGCTCCTTTATCTGCAAAATAGACCGATCCACCATCCAATGTGTCATTAGTTTGATTAATGTCATAGGGTCAGAAATTATTTTCTTTTCAAAAATGACCCCGTCCCTAGCTTTCCACAAAGCCCAGCATACTGAGGCAACCCCAACTAATACCAATTTTCTATCATCTTTTTTGAAAGTGTCTAACCATGCCCCAAAACACTCTTGAACTGATGATGGTGTCTTTCTCAGTCCAAATGAGCATTTGATTAGACTCCATATTAGAGAGGCAGCCGAACATGTAAAAAATAAATGATCAACTGATTCATCTTTTCCATAGAACACACAACTTTTTTCCCCTTTCCATCCCCTTTTCAGTAGTGAATCTCTTGTGAGTATGCTTTTTTAATGACTAACCAGAGAAACACTTTAATTTTGGCTGGTACCTTGATTTTCCATAGAAATTTCTGTGGGAATCTAAGCTCATCAGCCACCAGCCTTCTATACATTGATTTAACTCTAAATTTTCCATCAGCACTAAGAGACCATATAGTTTTTTTCTTTTCCACCTTTCATTTCAATTTCCTCACATCTATTTTTTAGACTATTCCATAATCCTAAAGTTTCCCCATATAGAGTTCTTCTAAACCTAAACCCTTTCCAACCTTTTTGTATGACTTCAGCCACTATTATGTTGTGGTCAAAACATTAATCATAAATCCTAGGATAAGCTTCCTTAAGGCTTTTATCATCTACCCAAATATCTTCCCAAAATCTAGTATTTTCCCCATCTCCTAATTCTTTCTTAACAACCCTGTAAAAGGTCTCCTTGATCTTCATCAGGCTAGACCAATACTGAGAGTCTCCAGGTTTTTTGGAGACCCTGGACAAACATTTGTCTCCCCCATATTTTCTTTTAATAATATCTTGCCACAACCCCTCCTCTGTTTCCATTTTCCAGAACCACTTAGCTAACAGAGAAATATTCATCATTTCTAGATTGATAATCCCTAGGCCCCCCACCTCTTTGGGTAAACAACATGGTTCCCACTTGACTAAGTGATATTTCTTAATATCCTCATCCTCTTGCCACACTAGCCTAGCTCTGTAGAAGTCCACTTTTTAATAACTTCTTTAGGAATAGGGTAAAAGGACATCATAAAGAGAGGTATATTAGTGAGACAAACCTGCACAAGTGTAATTCTCCCTACAATAGATCCCAGTAATTTCCCTTGCCAGCACCCACATCTTTTTTCAATTTTTTTCAGTCACACAATTCCAATGAACATTCTTAAGTCTGGAATCAGAGACTGGCATTCCTAGATATTTTATAGTAATTACCGCCATTTTACATGTCAGTATCTCTTGATATAGACTTTGTTTCTCTTTAGCCTTCCCAAATAGCATCAGTTCACTTTTGTGGAAATTAATCTTCAGACCAGACAATTGTTCAAAGGCTCCCAATATAAACTCCAAATTCTGTACACTTTCCACATCATCGTTCATTAAGAAGATTGAGTCATCTGCATATTGTAGCATGTTCACTCCATTATTTTCCTCATCACCTAGGACTCCTTTAATCAAATCATTATTCATTAGTATGGCTGACGCATCAGCAACTAAATCAAATAATAAGGGAGACATATCATCTCCTTGCCTAAGTCCTTTATGACTTTTAAAGTAAGGTCCAATTTCATCATTTACTTTCACCCCAGCATGTCCCCCTCTCATAGTTTCCATAACCCAATCACACCATTTGTCAGGAAATCCTTTGGCTTTCAGCATCTGAATCACAAAAGGCCACTTGATTTTGTCAGATGCTTTTTCAAAATCTACTTTAAAAATCAGTGTGTCTTGCTTCTTGTTATGAAAAGTGTTCAAAGCTTCATGTAGGATCACCACCCCCTCCATAATATACCTCCCCTTATTGAATGTTGTTTGAGTTCTGGATATGACAGGGGACACACATAGTGTTAATCTGTTCATCAATACTTTTGTTATGATTTTGAAGCTAACATTTAACAGACATATTGGTCTAAATTTCTGAATCTGTTTAGCATCAGCAGATTTGGGTACTAATGTAATTATGCCATAGTTCAATCTAGCAATGTCAATTTTCCCTTTAGCAAACTCTTCTATTAGGGCTTTAAGATCCCACTTCACCAACTCCCAGAACTCCTGGTAAATATCAGCAAGAAATCCATCTGGTCCAGGGCTTTTATTTTTTTTCATTCCAAAAACCACCTTTTTATCTCTTCTAGGGAGAAGGGGCTCATCAGTTTTTCTCTCTCCTCATCACTGATTTTCTTTGTTTCCATGTCTCTCATCGAAATATATGCTTCTTCAGGATGTCCAAACATTTTTTTGTAGAAGTTAGTAATATACTCCATAAGTTTCTCATCTCCTTCTATCACCCCTTCTTCTTGTTCTAAGGATATAATTTTGTTTTTCCTCCTCCACCCATTCACCTTGGCATGATAATATCTGATGTTCCCATCTCCATCTGTAATTTCCTTATCTTTGTATCTTTGATTATTTTAATCTCCTCCTGCAGCATCACTCTTTTCAGTTGTGAAACATAGTATCATATATAGAGTAGTATAATAGATAATCTTATTTAGGGTCATGCATGATACGGTATCTACGTATGTTACTCTAATTCTTTTCTCTCTTCTTTAGTTCTCTGTCACATCAGCATGTTTGTTATTTTCGAGTGCATGATACCGGCTAAGATACCACCACTATGGCCGGCCTTAAGGCCAAGTCCGCAAATGAGGCAAGGTGGACCAGAAGAAGAGCACATCAGTGTTCTACCGGGATGGCTAAGTATCAGTCGACTAAGACTTAACCAAGTCTCAGTCTATGCAATGTTCGTGGGGTCTTACACTAAGATTCGTGCAAAAACTTTTTTAGTTCTTAGTTTTTCTTATTTCTTTTTTATATGTTATGTAATTTGACTTAGACTTGGTTAAATCTAAGTCGGTTGAGATCCATGTTTTAAACCCATCATCTGCACCATGACAAAGAGTTTAAAGAAAGTTACTTAACTCAAAATCGTTATTTTCTACTGAAAATGATCTAATAGTCACCCAAACATATTGCAGCCTCGCTTACTGGTACAGTCTCTTGTTTCTTTTGGTGGGGGTTGCTAAAACACTCAAATGTCAAAGGACATTCTATGTGTGTCTCCAAGGAGATATAGGGGATCTAATGATTGTGGCCATGACATGTATGTACTTTTTGTTACTTCTATTGTTTGTACTGTCATAACAGGTGATGAATAGAATGAAATTTCAAAAAAAGGAAAAAGATATTTAGCGATCCTACAAAAACCGAAAAATACAAAGTCCCGGTCGAAACATATATCTTCACTGCAACATCGACGCGGCGGAAAGGCAGGGGTTCTCTGTTTCCTTTTAGGTAGTACGTGGCAGTGCGAGTTCAGCTCCTCTAGGCTGGCTAGCTAGCTGAGAACAAGTGAACTCGCGCTGTGGTCCTTGGCCTCCTCCATTTTTCCATTGCATGGTTACATGTCGTCGCCGGTGCCGCTGGCTGGCCAGACGTTGCATCGGGCAATGTCAACTCCACATCGGTCGTCTCCCCCGATAGCTAAGGCATGTCACGTCGTCTCGGTCGTCGTAGACCCTCTCGCCGCCACACACACCCAAGGACGCTGAATTAGCAGCTAGCGACATGCATCCGTACGTAGTCCCATCAGCTTGATCATCCATCACTCTCAAAAGAATGAGGAAAATAACTGAGCACCCATCGTACGTGAATCCATGGGAACCACGACTCACTGCTCATGTGATCTATACGCGCACGTGCACTTCCTTCCTTTCACCATGCATGCTGGTTTTGAGAATGACATTGAGCTACTTAGAGCATCTCCAACAGCGCAAGATATAAGCGTCGTGCTGGAAAAATACAGTTTTTTACGCGTGCAGCTGCTCCGAGCGTTCCAACGGAGGCGCAAAAACCATGCACGCGGCATAAGTGGTTCAGCGCGCGGGGCAAAATGGCAACACACGCTGCTTCTTTCGTGCGCCCGCTTTCGCGCGCTGCACACTCGAGCGCCCGCGCCGCACCCTCTTCGACGCGCCGCTTTCGCCCCGCCCGGTGGCGAATTCGCCCGATGGACGGCCGCGCCGACATCCCCCTCACCCTTTCCTACACCAGCGACCCCTTCGCCGCCACCGCCGCCGCCGGCGGCGCAAACCCTAGCGCGGGGAGCTTTGGCTTCGCCTCCACCGGTGCTCCTCCAACCACCGGTCTCACCCGCGGCCTTTTCATGGCGTCACGGATGACCTGGTGGCGGGTGGCGTCGTGTCGGCACCCGCCGTGAAGCCACGTGCCCCCCCTCTCGAAGCTCCCAAATGCGGCGGTGGCGAAGGCGGCAAGGTGTCCGGGAAGAAGAACAAGGCGACAGACGGCTCCTCGGGGCAGCCGAAGAAGAGACTTGCAGGGCGTGCGATGGATGTGGCGGCGACGAAGATGAGGATGTGGCATGACTGTTGATGTGCCATTTGTTTGTGTGAACTTTTATGTCATGAACTTGGTTGGGTGATTTTAAACTTGGTTGGATGATGATGTGATGTGGCATGATTTTGAACTTTTATGTCATAAACTTGGTTGGGTGATTTTAAACTATGCTATGTTTTGTTTTGATATTTGAAATATCATCATATTGTCTTTAAAATGAACATATTGCAAGCGTCGGCTGCTCGCGCGCGCTGTAGTTTAACGCGTCTGCTGGAGCGGCGCGCGCGTGCAACTTTTTGCAGCGGTCACTGGAGTCAGCGCTCCGTGGCGCGCAAAAACTGGCTATTCCGGCGCTGTAAACGTTTTTTTTAGCGCGCCGCGCGGTTGCGAGCTTGTTGAAGATGCTCTTACTTAAGGTTGGACCTGACTTGTTGCCGTGGACCGAGCTGTGGGGCAGGAGAGTAGTATGGCGAATGCAACTGTGTCTGTCCATGGCAGCGGCAATTGCACAACCGGCACCTTCCGATTCGCATGTTTTGCCGAACCAAGTACTGGGTGGTCGGCTGCCCCCATAGCATCCTCCCTCTTTCTCTATTTGCAGTGGCGGGTGGTGTGTGTGGCTTTGCTGACCTTGCCGGCGACCAATACTGCTGGTTCATCCTCACCCGCCTTCGGGCCCGGCGGGACTAGGAACATCTCTACCAGCACCTCCTCCAGCTCCATCGTGGCAGTGGACTGCAAATTGGGTGGGAATTGGAGTGGGTTGCGGCGGTGATTGGAGCAGTGATAATGGGTAAAGGGCGGGTTTTCACGCATTGTGCAATGTTCCCAATGTGTGGGCTCTACCTAGCTTTTGTCTGGGCTGGGTGTGTCCGAATCCGACATAACGGCTGTCTGGACATCTGCAAATCTCTCCTAGGTTTGCTTTCGATTTGTGGGAATTTGGACAGTGAACCGATCCGCGGACGTTTGATCGACGGCTATGGAGGGCACAAAGTAACTGGACTGCACGGTCTGGACTTTTACGGCCGTTTGATGTATAGCATTGGAGATGCCCTCATAGTACATTCAGTCAAATTATTGTTGTCATAAACCAACATATTTCTGTAACTTTCCTATGTTATTTTACGTATGGACGATAAATCTGTAGGATAATCAGGAAGCGCCTCACACCCTGTAGGGTGCTTATCTCGTTAGCTACATATGCTAAAGATTACATCTGATGGTTAGAAAGATTGATACCCAAGGAAACTAGACATAACATGAAATGTAGTTTGTTTTTATCATCTAAACATATCGTAACACCCTCCCTAAATCACAATGCAGACACGTTGAGATTGCAACTGAATTCTTCAAAAGGCCGACAAGGAAGAGAATTGGTGAAACTAGCTGCCACTTGGTCATGTGAAGATATGAATCCTATTTTCTTACTCTGTGTGTGCTACTCTTTCTCAAACAAAATGAAATTTCAATGTGTTTTGCAGAAAGATAAATCGCCCCTATGTTTGCATAAAGGAGATGAAACATACATGTGCTTAGACCTTTCAAATTGGGGATTGATGAAAATGAGAAGGATCGGATAAGGGGGGCATCACACTATGACCAAGTGGCTGATGGTTTCACACCATCGCACAAATATCGCATTATGGTGTGCAAGAAGTCCTATGAGGAAGAACTGCTCATTTTTCAATTTGTAATCTTTATGAGGAAGAATATCTAAATCAAGTTGGTATTTTCCTTTCCTTGCCCTACTGAAAACCATGTCCTACATTAACTCAATCAAATCTTATCAAAATCATGTCCTACATTAACTCAGTGAAATTGAATCAAATATTACCAAAATCTCAACTAAATCAAAACTTTTCTTGTCTTCCCTTGCACATACCTAAATCAAATCAAATCTTACCAACACCTACTCTAAATGCAAATTTTCCGTGCTTTTCCCTTCACATACTCAAATCAATTAAAATCCTACCAAAATCTAAAATGTGGCGGGTGTAGATATATGTCGGACACGACTGGTGTTGAGCCATTAGAACATGTATATGCCCCTATTACAACACAGGTGTTGATCTTCTCTGTTTGCGCCGGAGAGGAATTGTTCGTATCCAGGTAGCAGTTTTGAACCTTGATGCTTTCAAGAGCAGCACAATTGATTCTCTCTCTTCAGACGTGGTGGTTCAAAGGAAAGGTTATGAGTTCCGGTACAGTCTTGAAAAGTCAGACTTCTGCGTTGATAGTGACTTTGTGCCTCGAGTTTGGGAGCATGGCGATGATTCAGGGGGCGACAAGGGGCATGACAGGGGGGACACAGTGAGGAACAATGATCCAAGCAAGAGGTCCAAACCCACTTCATCATACAACAACTCTTCGACGCCTTCTTCATCGGGTGGGGTGGTGCCCATGCAGATCGCCATTGCCGTCACACCTTCGAACTCTCATAGTGGCTTACCCGTCACGGATGCTTCACCGCCTATAAGGGGGGCTTCTCCGTCGGGGTCGGATTCTTCGTCTAGGGTTGCTTCTCCTTCGTCGTCGGCGCCCCGGTCTTCGACGCTGCCATCTTCGACTCCCAGGTCACCATCGCCTAACCACCACGTGGGGAATTGTGGGCGCTCTTCACCGGAGGGGACAACTCCAGCGTCGTCGTCATCACCGCCGTCTCCGGCGGTGCCCCGGTCCTCGACGCCGCCATCGTCGGCTCGCTTGTCGCCACCGCCTAACCCCCAGGAGGGGAGTCGTGGGCAACCCACGCCGGAGGGGACCTCTTCATTGCCGTCGTCATCATCGCCCACTCTGGCTTCTCCGACTCGACGTGGTGTCATCTTCTCTCCGTCCGTTCGAGCTGGCCAGGAGTCTGCCATAGCTGTACTTTATGCGTTATCATCCATTCCTCCGCCGCCAGGGGGGGTGCCGGCACCCGGACTTGAGGAGGCTGAGGAGAAACCCCTTCTTTCTTCTTCGTCGTCGTTGCAGCAGCCAACTATGCCTTGCGGAGTCGATATGATGGACTTCGAGGCGGATGTTACTCCTCCATCGCTGAGGGCAGCGGGCGTCATCATGTTGGGGCTGACGGATCTGCAGCCACCGACGAGGACTCTATGATGAAGGCCATGCGTAGGACTGCTGCTCGTAACCTCGACTTCGAAGGTACTCCCTCTCGCAAGTCTTTTATGTCTTTTGATAATTCCAAAGTATCTTCAAATATTACTAGACTTGGGGTGTCACTAGGACGTAATGAGAATGAGATAGATTTTTCGGTCAAGGCTTTAAAACAAGTGGAGTTCGACCGGCTTACAGTTGCTCCGAACTTGTCGAGCTTTGTCGACCCTCTCGTGTCAGATGAGGAGTCGGAGGATGCTGATGCCAATCATGAAGGCAAGCTTCTCTCTCATTTGGTTAAAGACACGACTGAAGTAGACCTTGAAGATACAGTACGCGACACTATGCTTTTTGAGCTTGTCGCGTCGGTGCGCAAGAATAAGTCTAACTCAGCAAAGAAAAGAGGGCGCTCTTCTAAAAAAGTAAAGAGCTCTAAACATAAAGTTGGTTCATCATGAGAGGCATATTCTGGAATAGCAGAGGTCTTGGCGACTTGGCTAAACACAAACACATTGCCGATTGTGTAAAGGACCATTCATTGGACTTTGTGGCTATCACTGAGTCGGGCAAACGTGATTTTCCAACACGTGATCTGGACCACTTTTCATGTGGTTTCGATTACGAATGGCACGTCTTACCACCGACCGGGAGGTCTGGGGGAATTTTGCTAGGTATCAACTCTACATACTTACAACTATTGTCCATGTCAAAGGGGGAGTATCATATCAAATTCCACCTTCGAAATAAGTCCGACAACTTCATTTGGAGTCTGGTAGCTGTATATGGCGCCACTCAAGAGGAATTTAAATCTGCATTTCTAAAAGAATTAGTCAACACCCGTCGAGACAATCCCCATCCCATGTTAATCGGGGGGGGGGGGGATTTTAATATCCTTCGATATCGGCAGGAAAAAAACAATGATCGGTTTGACACTAGGTGGCCCTTTCTCTTTAATGCTGCTATTGACAACATCTGAGGGAGATCACGATGTCTGGTCGTCAGTATACCTGGGCCAATAACCGATCGGTGCCAACCTTCCAAAAACTGGACCGGGTGCTAGTTACTACTGACTGGGAATATAAATATCCCCTAGCCTCGGTTCGGGCACTAGAAAGAATTGAGGCCTTATCAGATCATGCTCCGTTGCTAACCGATTTTGGAAAATCAATCCCAAGTTCTAACTGTCACCAGTTTAAATTTGAACTGGGATGGCTCACTAGAGAGGGATTTTATGAACTAGTTAAGAAGGTGTGGGCGCGCCAGCCTCGTGGTAACACACCCATTCAACGATGGAATAATCGAATCCGCGCCTTGCGTCGATTCCTCCGAGGATGGGCCAAACATACTGCGGGCATTTACAAAAAAGAAAAATTGTGTTTGTCTACTTTAATTGATTCCCTTGATAAAATAGCGGAGGTGAGGTCTCTGTCTGCTATTGAGATTGAGCAAAAAAGTAATCTTAACGAGCAGATTGCCCGCCTATTACGCGAGGAAGAGATTAAATGGTACCAACGTAGCAAAGCGGATTCGCTGGTGCAAGGTGATGATAACACGAAATACTTTCAAATGCTAGCTAATGGCAAGCATAGGAAGAAGCGTATATTCGCCCTTGATCAAGAGGAAGGTCGAATAGAGGGGGATGTACCACTTAGAAATTTTATCACTAAGTTCTACAAAGACCTTTTTGGGCCTTCACCTGAAACTAATTTCCAGCTAGACGAATCCGTTACTCATGATATTACTCGAGTTACTGAAGCGGAAAACGAATTCCTAACCTCTCCGTTTTCTGAGGAGGAAATTCGAATCGCGGTGTTTCAGATGGAACACAACAAGGTGCCGGGACCGGATGGCTTTCCCGCTGAGTTTTATCAATGCTTTTGGGACGTGATTAAGGCAGACTTGGTCCAGTTGTTTAACCAGCTGCATTCCGAGGACCTTGATATTTCCCGTTTAAATTTTGGGGAAATTGTCCTATTGCCTAAGATTAAGGAGGCTAGTCGTATTCAGCAATATAGACCGATTTGCCTTCTCAATGTAAGTTTTAAATTTTTTACGAAGGTAGCGACCAACCGGTTGAACAATGTAGCTGACCATGTCGTAAAACCCACTCAAACAAAATTTATGCAAGGACGCAACATATTAGATGGAGTGGTCGTCCTGCACGAAACTGTTCATGAACTGCACCGGAAAAAGATGAACGGTGTCATTCTTAAAATTGATTTTGAGAAAGCCTACGACAAAGTTAAGTGGCCCTTTTTGTTGCAAACCTTGCGCATGAAGGGGTTCTCACAAAAATGGTGTCGCTGGGTAGAGAGTTTTGTATCTGGAGGTAGTGTGGCCATAAAAGTTAACGATGACGTTGGCAACTATTTTCAGACAAGAAAGGGGCTTCGTCAAGGCGACCCCGCATCTCCTATCCTGTTTAACATTGTGGCTGACATGCTAGCTATCCTTGTTGAGCGGGCTAAGCTGGATGGTCAAATTAGTGGGGTCATTCCACACTTGGTAGAAGATGGTCTATCCATCCTACAATATGCGGATGACACGATACTTTTTATGGATCATGATTTAGATAAGGCAAGAAATCTTAAGCTGCTCTTATTTGCTTTTGAGGAACTTTCTGGTCTCAAAATTAATTTTCATAAGAGCGAACTTTTTTGCTTTGGCGAGGCTGCAGAATTAGCACCCGAGTATGCCGACATTTTTGGATGCCAGCTTGGGCAGTTTTCGATTCGGTATCTGGGTATCCCCATACACTATCGGCGTGTAACTATTGCTGAGTGGAGGCATGTGGAAGAGAAACTTGAGAAACGTTTAGCCAGTTGGAAGGCCAAACTCTTGTCGTATGGGGGGCGATTGATCTTGATCAATTCTGTCCTAAGCAACATGGTTTTATATATGTTGTCCTTCTTCCACCTGCCGAAAGGGGTACTACAGCGGCTCGATTACTTCAGATCCAGATATTTTTGGCAGAGTGATAACGAAACTAAGAAATATCGACTGGCTAGGCGGAGCATATTATGCAGACCTAGAAGTCAAGGGGGCCTGGGAATCCAAGACCTTGAGATTAAAAACATCGCTCTTCTCAGCAAGTGGGTTTATAAACTACTCATTGAGAATGGAATATGGAAGGAAATCATTCGCAACAAGTATGTGGGATCCAATGCCATTTCTCAAATTTATTGGAAACCTGGGGATTCACATTTTTGGAGTGGTGTCATGAAGGCCAAGGAATTCTTCTTCCAATTTGGGACCTTCTTGGTTAGGGACGGTTCTCAGGTTCGTTTCTGGGAAGATACCTGGCTAGGGAACAACTCACTAATGGTGCAATATCCGAGCTTGTATATGATTGTTAGACATAAATTTGTCACGATCAAACAAGTCTTAGGACAACAAAACCCCGATATTTCTTTTCATAGGGATCTTTTGGGAACTCGTCTGGCAGCATGGAATGAATTACTCACTCGCCTGGATGACATTCAACTGTCAGATGAGCCAGACACTTTTCGATGGAACTTGCATCAGAATGGCAAATTTTCGGTCAAATCCATGTATGATGCAATGGTACATTGTGATGCTCCAGTAGATAAAAATTCCTCTAAGAGTGAAGATTTTCCTCTGGTTTCAAAACAAAGGAGTCATTCTAACTAGAGATAATCTGGCACGACGAAACTGGCATGGGCCCAAGTCATGTGTCTTTTGTCAACATGACGAGTCTATCAAACACTTATTTTTTTAGTGCAAGTTCGCGCAGGCAGTTTGGGCCGTGGTCCAGGTAGCTTTGAATTTATACCCACCACGTACTGCACGGAATATGTTCGGCAACTGGTTGCGGGGTATTGATAAACAATTTTCTGCACATATTCTTGTGGGAGCGGCGGCCTTATGCTGGGCAATGTGGCTTACTAGGAATGATGTGATTTTTAACAACAAAAGTGTCTCATCTCCTATGCAGGTTATTCATGCTTATACACGATTGCTCCGTACGTGGTCTATCCTGCAGAAGCCGGAGGACAGGGACCTTTTTATGATGGCATCTACCTGGCTGGAGCGTACGGCCAGGGAGGTTTTCTACCCCCATGGATGGCGGTGTGATTTACGGATAGGATCTACCGCTCCTTAGGCTGGACAAGATTTATTGCTTGGCATTGTATCAAATTATTTTATTTTTAGAGTGCTCTGGACGTTTTGGCTGTGTGCATCTAGCTATGCAGAGATCGGGCTTTCTTTCAATATGATTGTATCACCTTAATATATCTATTCAATGAAAAGTCTTTTATCGAAAAAACAATACAGGGGCAATTAGCCAGTACTCTGCTAATAGCGCGGGAAGTGATAAAAAGTCCCTATAGATTGAATAATAGTTAGCCTACCTGTATGGTAACCTCGGCGCACTAGGAGTAGACCGACTGCGTAATCCGATGGAGACGACCACTGACACAAGCCCAACCGAAGAAGTGACGATGTGGCTGTCCTCGAGAGGCACGCTACGATGCCCTATGGCTTCGTCGACAACTTCCAGCTTTTGGAGCCCGAGCACGACCGACAATCAAGTCATCGATTCTTGCCGTGTATGATGCCATTTGCCCGCCTGTGACAGACTTGTGATTTGCAGCTAGCGTTGCAATCGCATGTCTCCGCCTCAAGTCACATTTGTTTATGTTAAACCGCCAGAAGCACATGCACGTCAGTCAAAAGATAAAATCCTACTGTATTTGGCACTTGTCAAGGCCATGCCCGCAAACGAGGCAAGTTGGGCCGACCCAGTTCAGGGGTCCACTGCGTTGTTGCAGTTTTATTTCCAGTGTGTGTTTTTTAACCCTTTTTGCTTTAATTTATTTTATACATTTAATTCTTATGCTTTTTCTCCTAGTTTTTAGACTCTTTTTTGCAGTTTACTGTTTACATGTATTATAATCATTTTTTAATATTTGGTGAACGTTTTTTAAATATGCACGGTATTTTTTAATACATGTTGAACTTTTCAAAATATATTATTTATAAGACATGATGAACACTTTTAAATTTACACTAACCTTATTTAAACACATACTCAACATTAATAGGTTTTCCAGTATTTAGCTTCGTAAATAAATCCTACAACCGTTTTTAAAACAACTAGGAAACTGAAGAGAAAAATACAAAAAATCGCTCAAGTGAGCTAGCCAGAGTGGGCCGGCCTGTTTGCACGTCGCTTTAGTATGGCCTCAACTAATTGACGCCACTGACTGTCATATTTATATCTGATCATGACATAGCCCCGGCGAGAGGTACCACGATTCATGTTACACCAAGGAACGCAGCTACAAGACCGAAATCACCACCACCGGGTTATGCTAAGATCCTTGCGGACGCTAGTGTAGCGCGATCTGGCTCGGATGGCTCGGTAGCAGCGGTGTGCGGAGATGTAGAAGGTCTATTCATGGGCAGTTCGGCCCTAGTTCTTCGTCGAATCTTTGAGGCTACCACGTTGGAAGCACTTGGCTATTGAGAGGCCATGTTGCTTGCTGAGGATTTGGAACTCCAAAATTTTGTTGTTGCATCAGATTCGAAGCAGATTATCAAGGATATATATGAAGGCACGAGTAGTGGCTATGGGAGTATTGTCAGGGAGATCAAGCAGCGAGCGTCCAGTTTTAACTGCAAATTTACTTTTGAAAGAAGAGTGGATAATACAGAAGCAGTTAGTCTAGCTAAGTTTTCAAATTCTTTGGATGAGGGGCGCCATGTTTGGTTCCACCCTCAAGATCCATATTGTATCCCACTTCATGTGATTTTATTAATTGACGCCACTGACTCTCAAGTAGGAGGTCTCTAGTCGAGACATCCTATATGACACTCTTTAGTGTCATAAAGTCCGGGCTATGCATCAACCCACCAAAAAAAACTCGAGGCTCTGCCACAGGCTCGAGCCTAATGGTCTAGCTCGTTCTGACGATGATGGGAGGTGCGCTTTGTTGAGTGGGTTTTTTCTTTGGGTTTACAGTTAGTTGTTTAAAGCTGGGTAAATTTTTCTGCGAGGTTCAATATTGAAAAATGTCCATGATGTAAATAAACATATTACTTACCATGTGCATAAAAATTGTTCATCATGTATTTTAAAAAATAGTACGCATTAAAAAAAATCAACAAAAAAGTTCAGTGTGTATTTAAAAGATGTTTACTCTGTATTAAACTTCTCACTTATACAAAAAAAAATGCTCACTCTATATTAAAATGTTGAATGTGTATTTAAAAAAGTTCAGTGTATATGATTCACCGTATGAGGGAGAAACATTAAATCTACAAAAAAATAGTAACACGAAAGGAAAAAAGCGCAAGTTACAGAAACCATAGAAAAACAAGAAGAAAATCAAACCTGAAAGAAATCATGATAAAGAAAAGGCAAACTAAACCTGGAGTAAAAAGATCAAGTAAGGAGAATAATAATAATAAATTGAAATATTAAATGGAAGAAAATAACAAAACTGTGCTCCATGTCGAGATGTGTTTTCAGAAAAATGTTCTCAATTAAGAAAACTGTTGAAAAAGTCAAAAAAATCGCATATTGTAGAAAAAAACTGGAAATTTTCAAAAAATAATAATCAAGTTTTGACATATTTTTCAGGAAATTTTCAAAAAAAATAATCATCAAATTTTATATACACGTTTAACTTTTTGAAATACATGATTAACATTTTTGGAAACCTTATATTTTTAAGAATAATTTTGTCCATAAACATTGTGTTTTTGGTATATATATAAAATATATTTTAAATACATGTTTAACAATTTTTAAATATAAGATTACCAGTTTTTAAATACGTGGTCAACATTTTTCAGTGAACATTTTTTCACACATAATGTTACATTTATTGTATATGTCAGGAACATTTTGATATACATGTTTAACAATTTTTAAATACAGAATCAACTTTTTTTGAATATAGATTTTTATGTGTACTTTAATTTAATGTTTGTTGTACATTTTTTTGCATACACAAGGAATATATTTTTATACACGTTTAACGTTTTTTAAATAGATGGTCAGCATTCTTTCGTACACATTGTATATTTTTGTATATACGACAAACATTTCTCTATAAACAATTGAAAAAAAAATTCAAATGCTTGATTAAAAAAATGAAAATGCTTAATTTACATTTTGAAACTGTTTTGTGTAATATTTATAAGTACGAACAAAAGTAAGAAAAATAAAGGAAAAATGAAAACAAAAAACATGAAGAAAAAAAATGAGGTTGTGACCTGTGGCCTCCTGCGCCTGGGCCGGTCCATCTCACACTAGCCTTCAGGCGAGGCTGCTAAAAGTGAGTCATATATGTGTTCCCTGACGAAGTTCTCAAAAAAAAGTGCCCCCTAACCCTGAGCAGCTACATTGTGCGGTATTGGGCCGCCCAATTGGAAGGCTCCGTGTTGTGAATCACTGTGTTCTCTTCTTGTACATGATTGCCGTTGAGGGTGTGTTTGATTGACGGGCTATCCCTCGAGTGATAGGAACACACGATGACATTTGTTGGTAACCAGAAAAAAGGAATTGAGAGAAGCAATTATTATTGCGTTATGTTTAAAATTTGTATGTTAAGGGAGTAACCTCATCTGCTTAATAAAAAAATACAGTTATAACACTTATCCACCATTTATCCCTCAAACCAACCGCTCTAATGGATATCCTCAACCACTTTTCATCCTTCGAACCAAACAAAATAGTGGCTACCTTCACCCCTTAACCAAACAAAAAAAGAGGCTATCTCTAGCCAGGTTGTTGGGGATACCCACAACCACCCTAAAATATCCCCCGAACCAAACACACCCTAAGCCCAACGCCTTTGTCGCGTTTTTGGACTTATGTTTCTGAAAAACTCACATCTTTTGATTGGGACATCATTTTATGAGTACTCATGGGAAAGCAGTTTTCCTTAATCCAACAATATCAGCAGTCAATTTGCCAATTGATTTTCTGCCGGTGCTCCTTCACAGTACTTGTTCTTCAGCCACTGTCCCTCCCTTCATTGTTCTCCCGGCGACCCTCTTCCCCAATTTTCATTGTCCTAACTTTTAAAATTTAAAACCTCATCATGGCTTCAGCACTTCAAATCTTGTAATAGTGCTCCCTTTGACCGATGCAATTGCACAACTGTAGTGATGCATGTTCATTTCAATTTTTTTCCTCTGCCGCTCAACGTCCTAGCATCCCATTGTTTGAATTGCACCGGGAATGTGGATTTTAGTAAGTGCACTAATTGTTGTAACTACTATTTCAAAATAACTACACTCATTTTGATGATTTCGTAGCATCGTACATGCATTATACTAATGTGTTGTGAAGTCCAAGTTTTGGCAAAGTTGACTTGTGGATTTCTTGTACTGTCCGGCTTAAAAATAATCCTACATATGTAGTACACATCTATCTCAAGCGTCAGAAATAAATGGAGCATGCATGTTCCTTAACTGTCATGCCAAATCTAAATTACCGCCGCATCAAAGCTATACAAGAAAAATGAATTCACACCCCGACCCTATATGACTAGGATAGACATAACAAAAAGAAACACACATTCTATGAAAATGCAGCAAAAAACAAAGTCGTTCATGACTAGATAATGCCTGAGGCAAGGAGTAAGGGAGCTGATCCGTAGACTATGTTGTAACCTATGTTGGATAAAAATATCATTGGCCGCCTACTCAAACCGCGTGCATAATGTCGTTAACTTCTGCCACTGTTCATGTCGCCAAATAATAGACAGCGAATCATACCTATTGTGTACATTGATAGATAACCTGTAGCGAGGAGAACTTTTTATCATTAAAAACCATATTATTTCTATATAGCCTTAGTGACTTGTAAGGTGAAATTTATATGGAAATATAACAACATCATAAAGAAATCAAGAATGGGAAGTATAGTCAATCGCTGGGTTAGCTTAGTTGTTGGTTGAGTTATACCTTACTATGCACAGTTGCAACTTCTAGAAATTAATTGGACTTCCGAACATGTAAATGTAACTAAAAACCCATATCAAACCCGAAGCTAGTGCATATATTACTGTGCATCGTTTTCAGAGCACAATAACATGGAAGTCCATCCTCAGGTTGCAAGTGGAATTGTACATGGGAGTCTCACCTTTAGCCCACTTAGGCCCTTTCCAGTGCTCCACCGTGGACGGGTGCTAATCATGCCACATAAGTAAAAAAATGACATGGCACAACATTTAAGAAGGGGAGAGAGTACTTTGGTGACCCCAGGAAGAACCAATGCCAAGCGCGAGAACCTAAGCAAACCACTTAAATGAAACAATTTTGCCAATGCACGAAAGACTTTAGGTGCTAACTCATTAAATAATTAAGCACCTATGCATTGGGGAGTTGAGTTGCTAAGATATTTAATGCACTTAGCACCTCATCTAAGCACCTTTGCATTGGAAGAGGTCTTAGTCCCAGTAGGTTTAGTGGGAATAACTGGACCTCCCATCAGAACATACACAAATTATGTGGGCACAAATGGGATCCCACGTAATCCACATCCACAGTGAGCTTAGTTACTCAATTAAGCTTGGAAAGAATTTCAATGTGTCGCCGTTGGATCTGGGCACCAAGTGGGGGGAAGAACACCTCGCTACACACATGCCAGCGAGACGGGGTGGAGTGCGCATACGGGGCAGCAGGGGGAACCTTGCACACCTGCTCCGGCCAGCAGCAGGACACGAGCACAACGCAGATCCGATCGAAGACGGGCGGGGCAGGGAGGATCCGCCGCGCGGGAGCACCACACCAGGGGGAGGGGACGGCTGCTGCTGGGCACGGGCCAGCGAGGCGGGGGTGGAGGCCGCGCGCGCCGTGCACGGGAGCGCCCGCTGCTGGGCACATGCCAGCAAGGTGGGGGTGGATGGCGCGTGCGCCGCGCGCACAAGAGCACGCTGCGGCGGCGGCCATTGCTCGTGCTACGGCCCCGCCCTCTTTTGGGGTTGTGTTAATAGGGCAAGGTGGGCTCCCAATGGGAATTATTATTTTCTCTATCTGATGGGAGCCCACTAACTTAATTTAAGTGGGATGGGCTATTTTTTTGAAACTTCGATCACTTTATTAAATCATATAACTGTTACATCGTCCACCAAGCCTTTTACAATAAATTCCGGCGGTTCCTCGACCCACAGTGAAGGTGACGGCCTTGCCAGCCTAGCTAGGTCGTGAGATACAGAATTTGCCTCTCTAGGGCAATGAGCAAATGTGATCGAAGTATATCCTATAACGAGGACCAAACAATCCGAATAAATCGCCGCTGCACCTAAAGCCGCGAAGCCTCCATTCTTCATGGTATTGATCACCTCGAGACAGTCCGAATCAACCACAAGCTTACATATCCCCAGTTGTTGCGCCAGTAGCAATCCATGTCGAAGTGCATAGGCTTCCACCGTCCCTGCATCTGCAACATGCTCCAGTTGTTCATTGGACGCCGCAACGAATCCACCCTTGTGATCCCGTAGGACAGCACCAACAGCTCCCTGGAGGGAGTGTGCCCTGAATGATGCATCTACATTTAACTTTACGAAGCCTTCAAGCGGCTTTGTCCAACCATTTTTTCTTGGTTCGACGCTTTTCTTCATGGCCTTAAGGTAATTAGCAGTTAGCGCCGCAATCGACAGCGCTGACCGAGCCGGGGCTTGCACCTCCTCGCCATGAACGTGTTGTCGTCGTTCCCACCATATATACCAAATTCCAACTAGGATGAGAGCTTGGGCAGGGGCATGCGATATCAGACTCACTCGTGGCGGAGCACATAAAATATAGTCCAATGCCACCGTTCCCGCCCTATCAGTCGCGCAAGCTTCATCAATGAAATTGTCTAGCTTCAGGCATCTCCAAATTTCAGTTGCTCTCGGGCAAGTAAACAGTGAGTGCATGATGTCCTCACATCCACCAGCGCACATAGGGCAACTATCGTCTGTGCCAATGTGCCGGTTCACCAGAACCCCACGACAAGGAATAAATCCATGTAGAACCCTCCAAGCATGGATCTTGATCTTCGCTGGGACTTGAGAACTCCACAGATTTTCCCAAACCAGATGTCGTTGTGACGGTTGTCCCTCTGTTCTCTCCTACCAGCGAGCAAATTGATGATCCCATTCAACGTAATAAGCTAATCTTACCGAAAAGATATTGTTCCTTGTAAATCTCTAAGCCACAAAGTCTTCCATCATACAATTCGGCCCAGTGGGATTGACAAGATCCGATGGGCATCAACCGGCCAGAACACATTATTTATCAGCTCATGGTCCCATAGGCCGGTGACAGGATCAATCAGCTCTGAAACCTTAGTCAGCAAAGTCGCACCTCTTGGTGTAATGATCCGTCCATCAGCACTAGTCTGAATCCACGGGTCAGACCAGATATTCACTTGTGATCCATCTCCTATGCGCCATATTGCTCTCTCCTGAACATGTTAATCCCAGCACAAATACTCTGCCACGTATACGAACTCCCACTCTTTAATTTAGCGTCTAATAACTTTCCATCCAGATAATATTTGGCCCTCAAGATCTGCGCACAAAGAGAGTCCGGGTTTTCCAACAACCTCCACACTTGTTTAGCAAGTAAGGCAAGGTTAAAGCTATGAAAATCCCTGAACCCCAGTCCTCCTCTATCCTTAGGTACACAGAGTTTCCACCATGCCGCCCAATGAATACGCTTGTGGTTGTCATCATCTCCCCACCAGTACTTTGCTATTGCGTCTGTCATTCCTTTGCAAATTTTTCTTCGGAATTTTGAACACAGACATCGCAAATACCGGCATAGCTTGAGCAACAGCCTTAATAAGCGTCTCTTTACCACCAGAGGAGAGCAATTTCTCCTTCCATCCAATGACCAATTGATTTATTCTATCAATCAGGTACTCAAAAGAATCACTCCTATCAACTCCTACCATTGCAAGTAGGCCATGGTATTTGTCATTAAGAGCTTCAGTGTCAATATTTAGTTGCTGGCATATGACAACCTTCTCCTGCACCGGAGTGTTTGCACTGAAAAAATTGCTAGACTTTGCATCACTAACCAAATGACCTGAGCTCGCACAATAGTCATCGAGTACCCTTCGAAGGCACGCCTCATTGGGACCATCCGCTTTCATTAAGATCAAAGAGTCGTCAGTGAAAAGCAAATGTGAAATTTGTGGTGCCTCCCTACATACCTTGACCCCAATAAGCGAGCCATCATTCTCCTCCGCATGGAGCATACTGGATAGCGCCTCCGCACATATCAAGAACAAATAAGGTGACAACGGGTCGCCTTGTCGAAGCCCGCGAGTAGGAGAGAAACCCTCCATACAGCAGGAGTTATATCTCACATTATATGACACCGAAGACACGCATTCCATAATCAAAGCGATCCACTGCTCCGCAAAACCAAGTCTCTGCATCACTCGCCTGAGAAAGCACCACTCAACTCGATCATATGCCTTGTGCATGTCGAGCTTAACTGCACATAGGCCTTACTTTCCTTTCTTCCTCTTAATTGTGTTAACACACTCATATGCTATTAATATGTTATATGTGATCAATCTCTCGGGGACGAAAGCACTATGCGTCGGGCTTATGACCTCCGGGAGAATCACCTTGAGCCGACTCGCGAGCATCTTGGAAATGATTTTGTACACTACGTTACATAAGCTAATCGGCCTGAACTGCGTGATGCTTGTTGGATTTTCCACTTTCGGTATCAACACTATGGTTGTACTGTTCCACCCTGATGAAGCTATGTACCTAGGGTAGGGTCATGGACCTGTCCTAACTATCCTACCCAAGGACATCTCTAGAAGAAATCACCTTTCAATCGACTTGAAGGTATTCCACTCGACAAACTCGAAGTCACTCGACCAAGAAGCGATCACTCGACCAAGATCCAACCACTCAACGGTCAGGAGACCTAAAGTCACCCACACGCTAACGGTCGGTCATTAAATAGCTTTTATGGTCATCATAGCACTTTATTACTAGCGCTACCAGTAACACCCTGCCTTAATGTATATTGAACCCTTCGTAACGTGGGCTGTCCGGGGTCCTGGCGCACTCTATATAAGCCACCCCCCTCCTCCGAGACAAGGGTTCGCACCTCTGTAACTCATACTCACATAATCCAGACGACGCCTCCGGGCTCCGAGACGTAGGGTTTTTACTTCTTCCGAGAAGGGCCTGAACTCGTAAACCTTGCGTCCTTACAACTTCTCCATAGCTAAGATCTCGCCTCTCCATAGTTACCCCCCTACATTACTGTCAGACTTAGAACCACGACAGTTGGCGCCCACTGTGGGGCGGGTGTTTTAGCGTTTTGTTGGAGGAGTTGCGATCTTTTCTGACCCGAATCATCATGCTTTTCGACGGAGTTTTGGTGGAGGGCCGCGAGATCCGTCTCGGCGCGCTCACGTTCATCGCCGACGACTCCGCCTGGCTTCAGGAGGCTCCGCTCGACGTGGACGCACTCCTTGTCCGTGGGGCAACACACTTTAGCGCGTGCGTCCGTGGAGTTCTCCTGCGGCAACCGTCGACCCCCTACCGGTCGGCTCCTGTGTTGTCCTCCCTCCCCGTTTCCCGCCGGTGCAAGCGCTTCGGTCGGTCGAGACTTCAGCGGTGGGTGAGACACGCGGTGGCCCGTCAGTCGGCCATCCCTCAAGTCGCGGCGATCGAGCCCGACGAATCCCTTTACGGCCTGTTCGACTGGCTCCGAAGAGACTGCATCCGAGTGCGACAACAGCGATCCGGCGGCAGAGGTTCTGATGGTCGACGGACCACCCAGTCCCCCCGGTTTTACCCGCACCGACGGAGGCGCGGGAGGAGGCGACCCGTCGCGTCCCCATGAGGAGTATCTTCCCGAGCCTCTCACGTCGCTGCAAAGAGAAGAACTTCGCCGCCGGAATGTGGATGCGCTGCACACTCCTATCGTTGGAGAAACCCCCGTGGCTCGCGCCTTGGAGGACACGCTCCTGGCAAACTTGGCCGAGCGCACTCGACCGGAGAACCTCCAGCGAGCACTCGACGAGCGGGCGCGACAACGGGTTCCCGAATCCAGTCGACGTTAGCTCTTCCCGCCCCCGCAGGTATATCGGACTCCGATTCAGAATTTAGCAGCTGCGGCCCGTATAGCGGAGTCGATTCAGCCTTCCCAGTCAGAGGCTGGCAGAGGCTTGCTGCAGATCAGAGCATTACTCCGGGCAGCAGGAGATCAGAATTCCGCTGTTTCTCAGTTGCGGAACAGAATTCACAGCAGATCCGTTGCTGCGGACACAGTCCAGTCGGCTCATAGCCCGAGATCGCCCCCGAGGCGTGAGGGACGTGGAGACCGGCGTGACCAGTATGGGAACCATGAGCAGTATGATCACCGAGTCGATCGTGATGGTCGACGTCAAGTGCCCACGCCTCCCCCGAGGAGCGGGTCATATGTGCCTCGCCAGCAGGATGATAGGCGCCCTCATAGTGGTGGGCGAAGGATTCCAGTCGACCCCAGAGGGCCAGGCTTTGACGCGGGATCCATCCTCGTCCAAGGTCTGGTCGACAGGAACAGGGCTCACCGAGAAGGCCACGACAGAGATGCGCCAGCCAGCAGCAAAGTACATGTTTCGGGGCCAGAGTGCTTTAGTAGAGCCATCGGGGCTGCTGTGATTCCTCCCAATTTCAGGTTGGCGACTGGAGTCAGTAAGTTCACTGGCGAGTCCAAGCCCGATACTTGGCTTGAGGACTGCCGAGTGGCCGTCCAGATTGGCAGCGGCAATGATGAAGTGGCCATGAAGCACCTGTCTCTCATGTTGGAGGGCTCGGCCAGAGCGTGGCTAAACCAGTTAGCACCTAGCAACATTTACACTTGGGAAGATCTCTCCCGAGTGTTCGTCACCACATTTGAAGGCACATGCAAGCGACCGACAGGACTGACGGAACTGCGGTCCTGTGTGCAAAAGCCGAATGGAACTTTGAGGGATTACATCCAGAGATGGATCATGTTACATCACTCGATGGAGAATGTGCCTGACCACCAAGCAGTTTGTGCCTTCAAGGAAGGCATCAAGTACAGAGAACTGAATTTGAAATTCGGTCAAACCGGAGATATGTCCCTGAATCGGATGATGGAGATTGCCACCAAGTACGTTAACGGCGAAGATGAGGATCGACTCAGGAGTGGCAAGTGATAACCCACAAGTATAGGGGATCGCAACAGTTTTCGAGGGTAGAGTATTCAACCCAAATTTGTTGATTCAACACAAGGGGAGCCAAAGAATATTCTCAAGTATTAGCAGCTGAGTTGTCAATTCAACCACACTGGAAACTTAGTATCTGCAGCAAAGTGTTTAGTAGCAAAGTAATATGATAGTGGTGATAACGGTAACAAAGTAAAGACAGCAAAAGTAATATTTTTGGTATTTTTGTAGTGATTGTAACAGTAGCTACGGAAAAGTAAATAAGCGTAAACCAGTATATGGAAAACTAGTAGGCACTGGATCAATGATGGATAATTATGCCGGATGTGGTTCATCATGTAACAGTCATAAACATAGGGTGACATAGAACTAGCTCCAGTTCATCAATATAATGTAGGCATGTATTCCGTAAATAGTCATACGTGCTTATGGAAAAGAACTTGCATGACATCTTTTGTCCTACCCTCCCGTGGCAGCGGGGTCCTATTAGAAACTAAGGGATATTAAGGCCTCCTTTTAATAGAGAACCGGAACAAAGCATTAACACATAGTGAATACATGAACTCCTCAAACTATCACTACTAGGAAAACGGTTTTTAACGATGGTATATGTGGTCGTTAAAAGTCGGATTGTGGTCGTTAAAGTTCATTAATGACCACAGTCTACTGGTCGTAGTAGGCTCCGTCGTTAAAAGTATAACGACCACATAGCTTTCGTGGTCGTTATTCTCGTAACGACGGGATGATGTGTTGTCGTAAATCCCAAGTCAATAACGACCACAATTATAGTATTAACGGCCATTTTTTTCGTCGCTAATAATGTTCGAATGGTGATCGCTAATTTTTCATGGTGATCAAAGCATCATACCACGTTATATACCGTTTCCGATCAACCACCTTAGAATCGCAAACGATCACATTATGCGACATCCAACATTTGAATTGACAAAAGCCTCTTTTATTAATAGACAAGAGAGAAATTGACAAAATTCCACCATACAATTCTACAATTAGTATACCATTTAAGAAATTTGGGTGAAAATCACTCTTTACATGACCACGGTACTACCTCATTTCTAATTGGAAAATGTGATAATATTTCTAAATCTTCAATCGAGAGGCACCATCCTTGTTTGAATGGATATAATTCTTCAGCAGCGATTACAATGCCTCCTCGTTCTTCTATATATTATAAGCTTGATCATCAGTCCTAAAAAATGTTGGGAAATTTCTGAAAGCCAGTCAATGTAAATAAGTTGGCACAAAGTATAATACCAGATAAAATCAGTGTACGAAAACAACTAACTTGAGCGTAATTAGAAGGCATCAATGGTTATAGGCATAGAGAGCATCAATATGAACTAATATGAATGATCGTAACAGAATTCAAATGCAAACATCCACAGCTCTTATTCAAATCAGACAATAGCACCTACTGTCGGGAGCAGCTGGAAACACAATATATAATGAAACAAGGAACCACCGTGGTGCCAAAAATGTTTTGTTTTGTTTTTTGTTTTTCTAAAGCTAATTAAAGTACACAAAGAGTATATGCTGGAAATACAGAACAATGAGCTAGTATTTTAGGATCAGAACTTGTAACCAAGTAGGTTAGCTTGTGTTAATCCTAGCTGCTACATATACGTATGTATATCCATTTGTAAACATTTAATAGTGAGAGGAAATAAACGAAAAGAACCAGGCTTGATACAAGCATGTGGCAATATGCCGTTTTGTGTGTGCACGTGTACTAGTACGTTTTCAGCCGTGAGGATCGATCAATGCAAAGATATATCAAGAGCTTTGTACGTGTGTGTTTCGTCAGGCTAGAATCAATTAACTTGATGCTAACTTTGTACTGCATTGCTTCAGCAGTCTGGGGCAGGAATCAAGCTGCTTGTTCTCTTATACCAACTCCTCTGCATATAAGTACATCCTATTGCCTACACCCGGCAATGTAAACTTAATCTTTCCATGGATCACCATACTATCTTATGTATCCTATAAACCAATTTGGGCATAGATGATACCTCGGGTATTGGCAGACGGTCTGCAGGAAACAAACACCATCTTCTCTGAAGATAAAGTTCAGATTGAACTTAATACATTTTTCGAGACCAGAAAAAACTGTGATTCTCAAATAGATTTTTCTGATGGTAGTATTCGAACCTGTAGAAACAAAAAGAACAAAATCAGCAACATCTTTGTTGGAACTGATTCAAGAGCAAACAGGCAAATGCGGAACCATCTTCTCTGAAGAAAACAACTTAAGCGATTTTTACCTTCCTAAAATACCTTAATTGGAGAAAGATCATAAAAGAAAAACATGTAAAGAAGAGCTTGTACTCACCGCTCTCCCTAATTCACATCTATCCATAAATCTGCAGCAAGGAACATCTTCAGGGTGGGGACTTCCTTCTTGCTGCGGCAACACATGCGCATCCTTCTCCCCGTGCACATCCTAGGGAAGACCACTCGTCCCCTCCACCCGCCGCCTCTCCATCCTCCTCACCTCAGCCCCTACACCATGCGGGAGGCCGGTCGAGGGTTAGCTATTACCTCTCCTGCTCTCCGATGGCCGTGGATGAGGGAGGACATGGATGTGTCGCATCTTGATGAGGCTGGATGGACGAGGCGCAACACGGAAGGTGGAGGTCATGCTCGCGGCGGCGGATCGGGTGGAAGAGGAAACGAGAGAGAGGCGGCGGGTCATGTGGGAGATGAAACGAGAGAAGGTAACGTTAGGAAGGAGAGATAATTAAAGGAGATTTTTAAGCCACGAGTAGTTCGGTGGCTGTTACGAGTATAGTATTTGGTAGCCTGATTTTATCGTGCGAGGTTTGCTTTAGTTCTTTTAACGACCAATAGTTTTTTCCATCATCGTTAATAATTGTTTCTCTAGTAGTGTATGGTCATCACCGGGAGTGGTCCCGATTATTGTCACTTCGGGGTTGCCGGATCATAACACATAGTAGGTGACTATAGACTTGCAAGATAGGATCTAGAACTCACATATATTCATGAAAACATAATAGGTTCAGATCTGAAATCATGGCACTCAGGCCCTAGTGACAAGCATTAAGCATAGCAAAGTCATAGCAACATCAATCTCAGAACATAGTGGATACAAGGGATCAAACCCTAACAAAACTAACTCGATTACATGATAAATCTCATCCAACCCATCACCGTCCAGCAAGCCTACAATGCAATTACTCACGCACGGCGGTGAGCATCATGAAATTGGTGATGGAGGATGCTTGATGATGACGACGGCAACGAATTCCCCTCTCCGGAGCCCCAAACGGACTCCAGATCAGCCCTCCCGAGAAAGATTAGGGCTTGGCGGCGGCTCCGTATCGTAAAACGTGATGAAACTTTTTCTCTGATTTTTTTCTCCTCGAAAGCCAATATATGGAGTTGGAGTTGGCGTCGGAGGGCCACCAGGGGGGCCACGAGGTAGGGGGGCGCGTCTAGGGGGGAGGGGCGCGCCCCCCACCCTCATGGACAGGGTGTGGGCCCCCTGGTCTTCATCTTTGGCGAGGATTTTTTTATTATTTATTCTAAGATATTCCGTGGAGTTTCAGGTTATTCCGAGAACTTTTGTTTTCTGCACATAAAACAACACCATGGCAATTCTGCTGAAAACAGCGTCAGTCCGGGTTAGTTCCATTCAAATCATACAAGTTAGAGTCCAAAACAAGGGCAAAAGTGTTTGGAAAAGTAGATACGACGGAGACGTATCAACTCCCCCAAGCTTAAACCCTTGCTTGTCCTCAAGCAATTCAGTTGACAAACTGAAAGAGAAAAAGAAAAACTTTTACAAACTCTGTTTGCTCTTGTTGTTGTAAACATGAAAAGCCAGCATTCAAGTTTCAGCAATTATTATGAACTAACCATACTCACAATAACACGTAGGTCTCACAATTACTCATATCAATAGCATAATCAGCTAGCGAGCCATAATAATAAAACTCGGATGACAACACTTTCTCAAAATAATCATAACATGATATAACAAAATGGTATCTCGCTAGCCCTTTCTGAGACCGCAAAACATAAATGCAGAGCACCTTTAAAGATCAAGGACTGACTAAACATTGTAATTCATGGTAAAAGAGATCCAGTCAAGTCATACCCAATATAAACCAATCATAATGAATGCAAACGACAGTGTGCTCTCCAGCGGGTGCTTTTTAATAAGAAGGGTGATGACTCAACATAAAAGTAAATAGATAGGCCCTTCGCAGAGGGAAGCAGGGATTTGTAGAGGTGCCAGAGCTCGATTTTTGAAATAGAGATAAATAATATTTTGAGCGGCATACTTTCACTGTCAACGTAACAACTATGAGATGGTTGTATCTTCCATACTACATGCATTATAGGCAGTTCCCAAACAGAATGGTAAAGGTTTATACTCCCCCTCCTCCACAAGCATCAATCCATGGCTTGCTCGAAACAACGAGTGCCTCCAACATTCAACGGGTCCCAGGGGGAGTTTTGTTTAATTATTTTGATTTGCTTTGATCTTTTTGGATCATGGGACTGGGCATCCCGGTTACCGGCCCTTTCTCGTGAATGAGGAGCGGAGTCCACTCCTCTTGAGAATAACCCACCTAGCATGGAAGATATAGGCAGCCATAGTTGCACATGAGCTGCTCGAGCATACAAAACAGAATTTCATTGGAAGGTTTGGAGTTTGGCACATACAAATTTACTTGGAACGGCAGGTAGATACCGCATATAGGAAGGTATAGTGGACTCATATGGAACAACTTTGGGGTTTAAGGAGTTTGGATGCACAAGCAGTATTCCCGCTTAGTACAGGTGAAGGCTAGCAAAAGACTGGGAAGCGACCAACTGAGAGAGCGACAACAGTCGTAAACATGCATTAAAATTAATTCACACCGAATATAAGCATGAGTAGGATATAATCCACCATGAACATAAATATCATGAAGGCTATGTTGATTTGATTCAACTACATGCGTGAACATGTGCCAAGTCGAGTCACTCAATTCATTTAAAGGAGGATACCATCCTATCATACCACATCATAATCATCTCAATAGCATGTTGGCACGCAAGGTTAACCATTATAACTCATAGCTAATCAAGCATGGCACAAGCAACTATAATCTCTAAATGTCATTGCAAATATGTTTACTTCATAATAGCTGAATCAGGAACGATGAATCATCATATTTACAAAAACAAGAGAGGTCGAGTTCATACCAGCTTTTCTCATCCCAATGAGTCCATCATATATCATCATTATTGCCTTTCACTTGCACGACCGAACGGTGTGTATAATAATAAGAGTGCACGTGCATTGGACTAAGCTGGAATCTGCAAGCATTCAACTCAAGAGAGAAGACAAGTAATATGGGCTCTAAGTTAAATAAACAATCATGCATATAAGAGCCACTAAGCATTTTCAATATAGTCTTCTCGACCCCCAAAGAAAGGAAAAGAAAAATAAAAACTATTTACACGGGAAAGCTCCCAACAAGCAAAAGAAGGACGGGAAATATTTTTGGGTTTTCTTTTTAATTCTACTACAAGCATGGAAAGTAGACTAACACTAATTTTTTTTGTTTTTCTTAAGGTTTATTAAACACACAAGAAGAAAGCAGGAAAAAGGAAAATAAACTAGCATGGATATTACAGTGAAAGAGTATGAGCACCGACATCTAGCAATGAGTGTGAACATGAATGTAATGTCGGTGGGAAATACGTACTCCCCCAAGCTTAGGCTTTTGGCCTAAGTTGGTCTATTGCCAGGGATAACCTGGCTGATATCCGTAGGTGAAGCTGGGGTCGTACTGCGATGCAGCGGCTACCGCCTGCTGAGCAGCAGCACGGCGTCGGGCTGCTTCCACTCCCCTCTCGTACTCATCTGCCTCCTCTCTGGTAATAATATATCTTCCTCTCGCCTGAAAATCAAAGAAGGTAGGAGCAGGAAGAGCAACACGGACCACACGCCGTCTGTCAAAGATTAGTCGATACTGGTAAGGTGGTCCAGTCCTCTCAATGAACTGGTGGGAAAACATAGGATCAAGATCTAAATAAGAAGTGGGCAACTCCACATCACCCTCACGAATGTCTACATCAAGAAAATTAGCTAAGCGGGTTGCATAAATTCCTCCAAAGAAATCTCCGTTACGTCTATTAAGATGCAACCTACGAGCTACAATGGCTCCCATATGATAAGCTTGGTCCCCTAACACAGCACTTCTGAGAATGCTGAGATTAGGGGCACACATGTGACATGCTTCATCCTTAGCAGTTATACATCTACCAATGAAGAGAGCAAAATAATGTATAGCAGGAAAGTGAATGCTCCCTATAGTGGCCTGTGCTATATCTCTAGATTCCCCCACAGTTATTCTAGCAAGAAAATCTCTATATTCAGATTTAGGGGGATCCCTGATACTACCCCAAGATGGAAGTTTGCATGCACGAGTGAAATCCTCTAAGTCCATGGTATAAGACTTGTCATAAAGGTCAAACATGACTGAAGGAGAATTACGCGAAGATGAATAATCAAACCTCCCCACAAATGAACTTGTGAGATAACGATACTGGGGGCATTTATCAGCTTCAAAGTCCTCAAGACCGGCATTACGCACATATGCGTAAAATTCTTCTTTAATTCCCACTTGATTCATAAAATTTTCCGAAGGCCATTCACAGGGCCTCACGAGAGCGTCTCTTGGTGGTTCCTCGTCACCATCACGCATTGCAAGTCTGGGACCTTGCTTCCTTGAAGAACCACCTTGGAACATCCTCCTAAGCATATTGTTTTCTCTGAAAATAATTCTGAAAATTTTAGTAACTTCAAACAAAAGTGAACCAACTTCAATAAGATTAATAGCAACTACTCATACAAGTGCCTAGAGCATATATCAAGCATTAGAACTACTTGGAACCATATATATTTGACATGCAAGCTCAAGAACATGGTCACCTATGCAGCACAAATTTGCAATGAATAAAGCACTAGAACAAAAACTAATTGGACCAATGGAGGAGTCACATACCAAGGAACAATCTCCCCAAGCAGTTTTGCGAGAGGTGCTTTGAGCAAGGAGATCAAAAATCGCAGCAAAACTTGCTGGAACACGAGCTTGAGTTGGTTTTTCGGGTTTGTGCGAGACAGAGGAAGAAGATGGGTGCAGGAATAAGTGGAGGAGGGCCACCGTGGGCCCACGAGGCAGGGGGCGCGCCCAGGGGGGTAGGGCGCGCCCTCCACCCTCGTGACCAGGTGGCAGCTCCCCCCCGCGGTAATTTTTGCACTAAAAATCCTTAAATATTCCCGAAAAAATCATATTAAATTGGCATGGCATTCTGAGGACTTTTATTTTCGGGATATTTTTATATTGCACGGATAAGTCAGGAAACAGACAGAAAAATACTATTTTACTTTATTTCTACTAAAGAACAGAAAATATAAAGAGGGTACAGAAGGTTGTGCTTCTAGTTTCATCCATCTCATGCTCATCAAAAAGAATCCACTAACAAGGTTGATCAAGTCTTGTTAACAAACTCATTCCGATAATCATGGAACCGGAGAAATTTCGAATAACACTATGTTACCTCAACGGGGATATGGACATCCCCAACAATAAGTATATCATATTTCTTTTTGACAGTAGGAAGAGGAAATTCAAAACCTCCAAATATAATCGATGGAATTTTTCCAATAGAGTTGATACTATAAACTTGAGGTTGTTTCCTCGGAAAGTGCACCGTATGCTCATTACCATTAACATGAAAAGTGACATTGCCTTTGTTGCAATCAATAACAGCCCCTGCAGTATTAAGGAAAGGTCTTCCAAGAATAATAGACATACTATCATCCTCGGGAATATCAAGAATAACAAAGTCCGTTAAAATAGTAACGTTTGCAACCACAACAGGCACATCCTCACAAATACCGACAGGTATAGCAGTTGATTTATCAGCCATTTGCAAAGATATTTCAGTAGGTGTCAACTTATTCAAGTCAAGTCTACGATATAAAGAGAGAGGCATAACATTAACACCGGCTCCAAGATCACATAAAGCAGTTTTAACATAATTTCTTTTAATGGAGCATGGTATAGTAGGTACTCCTGGATCTCCAAGTTTCTTTGGTATTCCACCCTTAAAAGTGTAATTAGCAAGCATGGTGGAAATTTCAGCCTCCGGTATCTTTCTTTTATTAGTAATGATATCCTTCATATACTTAGCATAAGGATTTGTTTTGAGCACATCAGTCAATCGCATACGCAAAAAGATAGGTCTAATCATTTCATCAAAGCGCTCAAAATTCTCATCATCCTTTTTCTTGGATGGTTTCGGAGGAAAAGGCATGGGTTTCTGAACCCATGGTTCTCTTTCTTTACCATGTTTCCTAGCAGCGAGGTCTCTTTTATCATAACATTCATTCTTTGATTGTGGGTTATCAAGATTAATAGCAGGTTCAACTTCTACATCATTATCATTACTAGGTTGAGCATCATCATGAACATCATCATTAACATTTCACTAGGTTCATGTTCATTACCAGATTGTGTTTCAGCATCAGACATAGAGATATCATTTGGATTATCAGGTGGTTCAGCAATAGGTTCACTAGAAGTTTGCACAGTTCTATCATTTTTCTTTTTCTTCCTTTTAGAAGAACTAGGTGCATCAATATTATTTCTTTGAGAATCTTGCTCGATTCTCTTAGGGTGGCCTTCAGGATACAAAGGTTCCTGAGTCATTCTACCAGTTCTAGTAGCCACTCTAACAGCATAATCATTTTTCTTACTATTCATTTCATCAAGCATTTCTTTCTGAGCTTTAAGTACTTGTTCTACTTGAGTGGTAACCATAGAAGCATGTTTGCTAACAAGTTTAAGTTCACCTCTAATATTATCCATATAATCACTCAAGCGTTTAATCATAAAGGTATTCTGCTTTAATTGTCTACCAAAATAAGCATTAAAGTCATCTTGCTTAAACATAAAGTCATCAAACTCATCCAAGCACTGACTAGCAATTTTAGTAGGAGGGACTTCAACTTTATCATATCTATAGAGAGAATTTACCTTTACTACCTGTGTCGGGATATCGGGAGGTTCTTCAGTAAATAAGTAATTGAGATCATATACTTCTTCAACAGGCGGTAAATTAAGACCATGTATTTCTTCAATAGGAGGTAAATTCTTAACATCTTCAGCTTTAATACCTTTTTCTTTCATAGATTTCTTTGCCTCTTGCATATCTTCGGGACTGAGAAATAGAACACCTCTCTTCTTCGGAGTTGGTTTAGGAATAGGCTCAGTAATTGGCTCAGGAGCTGGCTCAGGAGTTGGCTCGGGAGGTGGCTCAGGAGGTGCCCAATTATTTTCATTTGCCAACATATTATTCAATAAAATTTCAGCGTCATCCGGTGTTCTTTCCCTGAAAAGAGAACCAGCACAACTATCCAGGTAATCTCTGGAAGCATCAGTTAGTCCATTATAAAAGATATCAAATATTTCAGGTTTCTTAAGAGGATGATCAGGCAAAGCATTAAGTAACTTGAGAAGCCTCCCCCAAGCTTGTGGGAGACTCTCTTCTTCAATTTGCACAAAATTGTATATTTCCCTCAAAGCAGCTTGTTTCTTATGAGCAGGGAAATATTTAGCAGAGAAGTAATAAATCATATCCTGGGGACTTTGCACACAGGCAGGATCAAGAGAATTAAACCATTTCTTAGCATCACCCTTTAATGAGAACGGAAATATTTTGAGTATATAAAAGTGGCGCGATCTCAGATTATTAGTAAACAGGGCAGCTATTTCATCTAACTTACGAAGATGTGCCACAACAGTTTCAGATTCATAGCCATAAAAAGGATCAGATTCAACCAAAGTAATTATATCTGGATCAACAGTAATATCATAATAATCCTGATCAGGAACACAGATAGGTGAAGTAGCAAAAGCAGGGTCGGGTCTCATCCTACCTCTAAAAGATTCCTTACTCCACTTAATTAGTAACCTCTTACGTTCAGGTTTATCCGGACAAGCAAGAATAGCTTCATAAGATTCATTATTAAAAAGATAACCCTCAGGAATAACAGGCATAGGTTCATCATCACTAACATCATCGTGTTCAGGTTCACTAAATTCTCTTTCTCTAGACTTAGAAATTTGCTCATCTAGAAATTCACCAAGTGGCACAGTAGTATCAAGCATAGAAGTAGTTTCATCATAAGTATCATGCATAGCAGAAGTGGCATCATCAATAACATGCGACATATCAGAATTCATAGCAGTAGTAGGTTTAGGTGTCGCTAGCTTACTCATAACAGAAGGTGAATCAAGTGCAGAGCTAGATGGCAGTTCCTTACCTCCCCTCGTAGTTGAGGGATAAATTTTTGTCTTAGCGTCTTTCAAGTTCTTCATAGTGTCCAGCAGATATAAATCCCAAGTGACTCAAAGAATAGAGCTATGCTCCCCGGCAACGGCGCCAGAAAAAGGTCTTGATAACCCACAAGTATAGGGGATCGCAACAGTTTTCGAGGGTAGAGTATTCAACCCAAATTTGTTGATTCGACACAAGGGGAGCCAAAGAATATTCTCAAGTATTAGCAGCTGAGTTGTCAATTCAACCACACCTGGAAACTTAGTATCTGCAGCAAAGTGTTTAGTAGCAAAGTAATATGATAGTGGTGATAACGGTAACAAAGTAAAGACAACAAAAGTAATATTTTTGGTATTTTTGTAGTGATTGTAACAGTAGCTACGGAAAAGTAAATAACCGTAAACCAGTATATGGAAAACTCGTAGGCACCGGATCAATGATGGATAATTATGCCGGATGTGGTTCATCATGTAACAGTCATAAACATAGGGTGACACAGAACTAGCTCCAGTTCATCAATATAATGTAGGCATGTATTCTGTAAATAGTCATACATGCTTATGGAAAAGAACTTGCATGGCATCTTTTGTCCTACCCTCCCGTGGCAGCGGGGTCCTATTGGAAACTAAGGGATATTAAGGCCTCCTTTTAATAGAGAACCGGAACAAAGCATTAACACATAGTGAATACATGAACTCCTCAAACTATGATCATCACCGGGAGTGGTCCCGATTATTGTCACTTCGGGGTTGCCGGATCATAACAAATAGTAGGTGACTATAGACTTGCAAGATAGGATCTGGAACTCACATATATTCATGAAAACATAATAGGTTCAGATCTGAAATCATGGAACTCGGGCCCTAGTGACAAGCATTAAGCATAGCAAAGTCATAGCAACATCAATCTCAGAACATAGTGGATACTAGGGATCAAACCCTAACAAAACTAACTCGATTACATGATAAATCTCATCCAACCCATCACCGTCCAGCAAGCCTACGATGCAATTACTCATGCACGGTGGTGAGCATCATAAAATTGGTGATGGAGGATGCTTGATGATGACGACGGCGACGAATTCCCCTCTCCGGAGCCCCGAACGGACTCCAGATCAGTCCTCCCGAGAGAGATTAGGGCTTGGCGGCGGCTCCGTATCGTAAAACGCGATGAAACTTTTTCTCTGATTTTTTTCTCCTCGAAAGCCAATATATGGAGTTGGAGTTGGCGTCGGAGGGCCACCAGGGGGCCCACGAGGTAGGAGGGTGCACCCAGGGGGAGGGGCGCGCCCCCACCCTCGTGGACAGGGTGTGGGCCCCCTGGTCTTCATCTTTGGCGAGGCTTTTTTTATTATTTATTCTAAGATATTCCGTGGAGTTTCAGGTCATTCCGAGAACTTTTCTTTTCTGCACATAAAACAACACCATGGCAATTCTGCTGAAAATAGCGTCAGTCCGGGTTAGTTCCATTCAAATCATACAAGTTAGAGTCCAAAACAAGGGCAAAAGTGTTTGGAAAAGTAGATACGACGGAGACGTATCATCAAGCTCAAGTCAGTCGCCCAAGAAACCGGAGGCAATTCCAGTCGGAAACAGAAGCGGAAAGCTGAGCCAGCGGCTCCTGGGGAAGCCTTAGCTTTGGCCCAAGGAAAGTCTAAAGGGAAACCTAAAGGGCCTTGGAACCCCAAAAAGGTTAAAGACGAGGAGGGAAATGATGTGTTGGACTTACCGTGTCTTGTCCACACGAAGAAAGATGAAGAGGGTAATTTTATTTACCCGAAACATACCACTCGGCAGTGTCGACTCTTGATCCAGCAGTTCCAGGGCAAGCAGCCCAAGGGTAAGGAAAAGGAGTCAGACAAGGTCGAAGACAAAGAGGACAGTGATGACGGATACCCTCAAGTCAATTCCACCCTGATGAGTTTTGCTGATGTTGAGAGCAAAAGTCGACTGAAAGTCATTAACCGAGAGGTGAATATGGTCGCTCCGGCGACACCTAGTTACCTGAAATGGTCTCAGACTGCCATAACATTCGACCAGTCCGACCACCCAACGCACATCGCCACCCCTGGGAGGCAAGCTTTGGTGGTCGACCCAGTTGTTGAAGGCACTCGACCGACCAAAGTCCTGATGGATGGTGGCAGTGGTTTGAACATATTATACGCTGAGACGTTCAAAGGATGGGCATTCCGATGTCCAGACTCAGTGCCAGCAACATGAGTTTCCATGGAGTCATTCCTGGGAAGAAGGCTGAATCACTCGGCCAGATTGCTCTTGATGTGGTTTTCGGTGATTCCAAGAATTACCGCAAAGAAAAATTGACATTTGAAGTTGTAGACTTCCAGAGTGCGTATCATGCTATTTTGGGCAGGCCGGCTTATGCACGCTTCATGGCCCGACCATGTTACGTGTATCTCAAATTGAAGATGCCTGGCCCCAAAGGTGTGATCACCATTACAGGCAATCGGAAGAGGGCGGAAGAATGTTTTCAGAAGGGTTCGAAGATCAATGACGCACAGATGGCAGTGGTGGAGTTGCAGGAATACCAGAAGACTGCAGACCCGAGTGATCTGTTGTGAGCCAAGAAGCCCGCTACAGAGTCAGCTTTCCAGTCGACTGGCGACACGAAGATAGCTCACATCCACCCGACCGACCCCAGCGCCGCCCCGACTCATATCTCGACAACACTTGACTCCAAATAGGAAGAAGTGCTCATCCAGTTCCTCCGTGAGAACTAGGACATCTTCGCATGGAAGCCTTCTGACATGCCAGGTGTTCCCAGGGAGCTGGCTGAGCATCGCCTGAAAGTCGACTCAAAAGTAAAACCTGTCAAGGAACATCTTCGACGGTCCACCGTCCAAAAGAGAAAAGCTATTGGCGATGAGGTGGCTCGGCTCTTAGCAGCGGAGTTCATCCGAGAAATCTACCACTCCGAGTGGCTCGCCAACGTTGTCATGGTCCCCAAGAAGGACAAGTCACGTCGCATGTGCATTGACTTTAAACATATCAATCAGGCCTGCCTGACAGATCATTTTCCTCTCCCCCGCATCGACCAGATAGTCGACTCGACTGTGGGATGTGAGCGACTGTCTTTCTTAGACGCCTATTCCGGGTACCATCAAATCCGTCTGTATGGACCTATCGAGATCAAGACAACTTTCATCACTCCATTCGGGTGCTTCTGTTATGTTACCATGTTGTTCGGCCTCAAGAATGCCGGAGCCACATTCATGAGGATGATTCAGAAGTGTTTACTCACTCAAATTAGTCGGAACATGGAAGCATACATGGATGATATTGTGGTCAAGTCACGGAAGGGTTCCGACCTGCTGACTGACCTTGCTGAAACCTTTGCCAACCTCAGGAGGTATGATATCAAGCTTAATCCATCAAAGTGTACATTCGGAGTCCCTGGCGGAAAGTTACTCGGCTTTCTCATTTCCGAACGGGGAATCGACGCCAATCCAGAAAAAGTTGGCACTATACTCCGAATGAAAAGCCCTGTGCGAGTGCACGACGTCCAGAAGCTTACTGGTTGTTTGGCCGCCCTAAGTCGATTCATATCTCGTCTCGGTGAAAAGACATTACCTCTTTACCGATTGATGAAGAAGTCCGACAAGTTCGAGTGGACTCCCGAAGCTGATGCAGCGTTTGCAGAGCTCAAAGCTCTGCTCTCCACCCAGCCGGTGCTTGCTGCCCCAATCAGCAAAGAGCCTTTGCTGCTTTACATTGCAGCCACAGGACAAGTCGTCAGTACGGTACTTACGGTCGAGCGGGAAGAAGAAGGGAAAACCTTCAAAGTTCAGCACCTAGTATATTATATTTCTGAAGTCTTGACCCCATCGAAGCAAAGATATCCTCACTATCAGAAGCTTGTATATGGGATTTATATGACCACCAAGAAAGTTGCTCGCTACATCTCTGATCATTCCATTACAGTCATGAGCGACGCTCCATTATCAGAGATCCTGCATAACATGGATGCAACTGGTCGAGTGGCAAAATGGGCGATTGAACTCCTTCCCCTTGATATCAAGTTTGAGGCAAAGAAAGCTATCAAGTCCCAAGCAATCGCAGATTTCGTCGCCGAGTGGATTGAACAGCAGCTGCCGACTCAGATTCACTCGGAGCATTGGACTATGTTTTTCGACGGCTCCAAGATGCTGAGTGGTTCCGATGCCGGAGTGGTGTTGGTCTCCCCCAGAGGAGATAAACTCAGATATGTTCTTCAAATCCATTTTGATTCCTCCAATAACGAGGCAGAATATGAAGCACTTTTATATGGGTTGCGCATGGCCATCTCACTTGGCGTCCGTCGCCTCATGGTCTATGGCGACTCAGATTTGGTGGTTAATTAGGTGATGAAGGAGTGGGATGTCAGAAGTCCAGCCATGACTGGTTATTGCAATGCAGTGAGAAAGCTGGAGAAGAAATTCGAGGGGTTAGAGCTTCATCACATACCCCGACTGAAAAATCAAGCAGCTGATGATTTGGCAAAAATAGGTTCCAAAAGAGAAGCCATTCCCAGCAATGTGTTTTTGGAACACATCCACACACCATCAGTCCAGGAGGATCCCTTCACGGAAGAGGCCCCGCAACCAAAAAGCGCCACGGATCCTACTAAAGTTGAAGTTCCAGCTGTGGTCGATCTGATAATGGAAGTGCTGGTTATCACTCCCGTCTGGACAGAACCGTACATCGCGTACATCCTAAGGAAAGAACTCCCAGAAGACGAGGAAGAGGCTCGATAGATCGTCCGTCGATCCAAGGCCTTTACAGTCATAAAGGGACAGTTATATAGGGAAAGCGCGACTGGGGTCGGCCAGAAGTGTATCACACCAGAAGAAGGTCAGATGATCCTTAATGATATCCACTCGAGGACCTGTGGTCATCATGCGTCCTCTTGGACCATTGTGGCTAAAGCATACCGAGTGGGGTTCTACTAGCCAAGGGCCAATGAGATGGCTAAAGAGATAGTCGACAAATGTGAAGGGTGTCAGTATTACTCCAATATGCCGCACAAGCACGCGTCAGCCCTGAAAACCATTCCACTCGTCTGGCCCTTCGCTGTTTGAGGGCTGGACATGGTTGGGCCACTGAGAACAGGCAGGAGCGGCTTCACTCATGTGCTGGTAGCAGTCGACAAGTTCACCAAATGGATTGAAGCCAAGCCTATCAAGAATCTCGATGCTTGCACCGCTATCAGTTTCATCAGAGAGTTGATATTCAGTTATGGAGTTCCGCACAGTATCATCACAAACAATGGGTCAAACTTCGATTCCGACAAGTTCAGGGCCTTTTGCGCCTCTTAGGGCACTCGGGCCGACTATGCTTCGGTCGCTCACCCCCAGTCGAATGGACAAGCAGAAAGGGCAAATGGCCTAATTTTCAAAGGACCGAAACCCCGATTGATGCGCGATCTCAAGCACGCAGTAGGTGCATGGGTCGACGAGCTCCCATCAGTCCTTTGGGTATTGAGGACAACCCCGAATCGATCGACCGGAATAACCCCATTCTTTCTAGTCTACGGAGCCGAGGCAGTCTTACCGAGTGACCTGCTTCACAACGCTCCCAGAGTTGAGCTCTACTCCGAAGATGAAGCAGAACAAGCCTGGCAGGACGTAGTCGACCTCCTAGAAGAAGAAAGAGAAATGACCCTAATCCGATCGACCATCTATCAGCAAGACTTGCGTCGATTCCATGCCAGAAGCGTGAAGAGCCGAGCCTTCTAAGAAGGAGACTTAGTTGTTCGAGTGGATCAGCAGAAACCACACAAGCTTGCTCCTACTTGGGAAGGCCCCTTCATAGTCACTAGAGTCCTCCACAATGGAGCATACCACCTCTACAATGTCGATCGCCAGATTGATGAGCCACGAGCCTGGAATGCGGAGCTACTCCGCCCCTTTTATACTTGAATTCTCACTCGGATGACATGTAATAAGAAAAACTCCTATAATTTATTTATCAAAGACAAGAGCATTATAATTTTCCCAGTGATTATTATTGTTTTTGTTTGTGTAAGAAATCCCCAAGTGGGTGGCTTAGCTGCGAATCCGCTTCGCCTAAGTTTGTAAAAACAGTTTCCTACCGAGTGGCGAGCTAGCCTCCCACTCGGGGGCTTAGCTGCGAATCCGTTTCGCCTAAGTTTGAAAAATCCTACCGAGTGGAGAGCAATCCTCCCACTCGGGGGCTTAGCTGCGAATCCGTTTCGCCTAAGTTTGAAAAATCCTACCGAGTGGAGAGCAATCCTCCCACTCGGGGGCTTAGCTGCAGTCCAGTACTCGCCTATGTCCTCCCACTCGGGGGCTTAGCTGCAGTCCAATACTCGCCTAAGTTCTCCCACTTAGAGACTTAGCTGCAGTCAGGCACTCGCCTAAGTTTGAAAAATCCTACCGAGTGGAGAGCAACCCTCCCACTCGGGGGCTTAGCTGCAGTCCAGTACTCGCCTAAGTTCTCCCACTTAGAGACTTAGCTGCAGTCAGGCACTCTCCTAAGTTTGAAAAATCCTACCGAGTGGAGAGCAACCCTCCCACTCGGGGGCTTAGCTGCAGTCCAGTACTCGCCTAAGTTCTCCCACTTAGAGACTTAGCTGCAGTCAGGCACTCGCCTAAGTTTGAAAAATCCTACAGAGTGGAAAGCAACCCTCCCACTCGGGGGCTTAGATGCAGTCCAGTACTCGCCTAAGTTCTCCCACTTAGAGACTTAGCTGTAGTCAGGCACTCGCCTAAGTTTGAAAAATCCTACCGAGTGGAGAGCAACCCTCCCACTCGGGGGCTTAGCTGCAGTCCAGTACTCGCCTAAGTTCTCCCACTTAGAGACTTAGCTGCAGTCAGGCACTCGCCTAAGTTTGAAAAATCCTACCGAGTGGAGAGCAACCCTCTCATTCGGGGGCTTAGCTGCAGTCCAGTACTCGCCTAAGTTCTCCCACTTAGAGACTTAGCTGCAGTCAGGCACTCGCCTAAGTTTGAAAATCCTACCGAGTGGAGAGCAACCCTCCCACTCGGGGGCTTAGCTGCAGTCCAGTACTCGCCTAAGTTCTCCCACTTAGAGACTTAGCTGCAATCAGGCACTCGCCTAAGTTTGAAAAAATCCTACCGAGTGGAGAGCGATCCTCTCACTCGGGGGCTTAGCTGCAGTCCAATACTCGCCTAAGTTCTCCCAAACACATCTCAATCCTCAAGGACGACGAGGGGCAGGTCGACTGCCACCTTCTCCTAGAGAGCTTCAACACAAATACAATGCGCGATTCATCCCGCTCCACAGTAACAAAGTACGGGTCGACTGCCACCTTCTCCTGGAGAGCTTCGCCACAAATGCAATGTGCGCTCCGTCCCACTCTGCAGTAACAGGGTGTGGGTCGACCGCCACCTTCTCCTGGAGAGCTTCGCCACAAATACAATGTGCGCTCCGTCCCACTCTGCAGTAACAGGGTGTGGGTCAACCGCCACCTTCTCCTGGAGAGCTTCGCCACAAATACAATGTGCGCTCCGTCCCACTCTTCAGTAACATGGTGTGGGTCGACCGCCGCCCGCCCCTGGGGAGCTTCGCCACAAATACAAGACATGGGTCGACTGCTTCCCCCCTCCTTCGGAGCTGCGCTGCGAATACAGAAAGTTGTCTCGAATAAAGATTGGGTTCACTCAGCAGGAGATTCATAAAGATATTCAACGATAAACCAAGTTCAGATAAATTCTAAAGGTTTCGGATCACAGATCGAAGTACTCAGGCACGCAGCCCGAAAAATTGTAACGGTTACAAAAACCACTCGGCATTCCGAGGCAAATTTAAGGTAGGACATAAGAGTTTGTTCACTCCGCGGGAGGAGGGCTGGCAGGCTTGACGAACTCATCCAGGTCGACGCCATCGGCAATCCGAGTGGCGGCAGCTATGAAGGTTTCCATAAAAGTTCGAAAGTCGTGCTTCTGGGTGTTTGCGACCTTGATTGCGGCCAGCTTGTCTTGTCGCACCTCCTTGCAGTGGACACGAACCAAGGACAAAGCCACGTCAGTGCGACAACGAGCAGAAGACTTCTTCCACTCCTGCACTCGGTCCGGGATTCCGTTAAGTCGAGTCATCAGAGACTCAAGATCGTTTTGGAGCGTAGCCTCTGGCCAAAGTGACGGGTCGATCCGTGACATGGTGACCTTCAGTTGCGCCAAGTAGTCCACGGCACCGTCAATGCGAGATTCCAGTCGGAGCAGATTCATGGCAGTTTCATCTTTCACGGGAGAGTTGATTGGATACAGACCTGGTTCGATCCGCCCAGTCTCCTCTTCAAAGTTCTGGAAAAACTCTGCATTCACGATCCAAGGATAAGTCAATTTTCATACACTGAGTCGACACAAAAAAAACCAGTCGAAACTAAATGTGCACCTTCAAGCTTGATATGCAACTTCTTGGCAAGGCTCCTCAGGTAGCTCTCCAGATCGTCCCTCCTACGAGCGACGCCTTCCATCTTTTCGTTCAGGTTGAGGTTCTCCTTCTTCCAATGTGTGCACTCCCTGTTGGCTTCATTCAGAGCAGTCTTCAGCCTGGTATTCTCTTCTTCCAACTGGCCGACTGAAGCCAGCTTCTATTCGGCCAGAGCGGTCCTGTCGTCAGCCTCCTTCTGGGCAGCAGACAAATCCTGATCCTTTTTCGCCAAAGCTTCTCTCAGTTTTTCTGCAAAGAAATGATGATTGATTCAGAAATAGCAGAAGGGTGCTCGAGCCTAAAACTGACCAGTCGACAGACTTGTCTTACCAGCGGCGCCATCTCTGACTGTCTGCAGTTCTGTCCTGGCCAGCTCCAAGTCAAGTTTCAGTTGAATCTGCTGACTTTCCAAATCAGCGAAGCGAGCTCCAAGATCACAAGATTTCTGAAATCAAAAAACGACGAAGACATTAAGTACTAAGACTACGGTCGACTGCCCGCAGTCCACCATAGTCTCGGGGACTACACCCAGTGGGTGCACTTTGCGTGCCCCCACCGGTTCTGATCCCACTCGACGGGCCCGCCGGAGTCGAGCGGAAGAAACAAACTACCAGTTTGGTTTTACTCGACAAAATACAAAGACTACAGTCGACTGCCAGCAGTCCACCGTAGTCTCGGGGACTACACCCAGTGGGTGCACTCAGCGTGCCCCCACTAGTCCAAAAAATTCAATCGACACACCCAGTGGGTGTACAGATGAAAAGATTTTCGGAAAGAATCTTCAGATAGCATATCCTAACAGAACAAGCGGCGACCAACTAACCTGAACATTGCTCTAGAGAGCCGAGCTGGCATCATAGGCGGCTTGGCTAGCGTCCCGCACCGTCTTCATCTTCTCCATCATAATGCCCGCCTGGCGTATGGCTTCCCTAGAAGCATTCACCTTGTCCTCCGGGACATGATGGGTTGCAAAAAGTGAAGGCGGGTCGACAGGGGCTCGAGCAGTCGACGAAGAAGGCAAGGCACTCGACAGTGGCTCGGTGAAGGTAACAGAACCCCGATTGACGTTGCCAGTGTCCTGAACGACTAGCTCCGCCCTCGGTGTCGACTCACTTACAGGAGCTCGCCTATTCTTCCTCGTCAAAGGCCTCTCGAACTCTTCATCATCATCAGGGAGGTCGATAATGTTGGGAGATGCGCAAAGTTCAATTGCCAAAATCACGTCACCCAATGAGGCACATTGCAGTTGAATTGACCGAATAAAGATAGTATGGCAGAAATCATACCCGGATTAGAAGTGACCGCATCCTCCATCACCTCATCATCATCCCTGTAAGCCGAGGTCCCGGAAGTGGCAGCGCTGAAAATTCCAAAGTTCGTCCAGTTAAAACAAGAAAAACAAACAACACGGAGCGTCGAGTGAATACAAAGAGAGACACTCACGCGGAGGCAACGGGGATATCAATCTTGATCTTCGGCAACGCCTTCCGAGTCCTCGGTTCTGCAACTTTGGGGTGCTTTGGCGCCTTCTCAGTCGGGGTTGGTGAAGAGATCCGAGGACGCTTCGAAGACTGACCAACTTGGATCGCCTCTCCCTGCGAGGGGGCGACTCGACTTCTTCTCCATCACTTGAGTCGTCGCTTCCTCCACCCCCTTCACCATCGGAAGTCCACTCGCCACTGTCGCCGCCACTCGCCTCGCCTTCCAGTACTTGCTCTTGCTCCCCGTTGGGCATTGAATACATTTCAATAATGGCCTGAAAGGAAGCAGGGAGAGCAAAGTCAGTCGACGCAACATAGGCAGCTACGCGAGTGAATTCAGATTACAAGCAAACACTCAGAATCAGACCTGCTCTGGTGCGTGGGACTGGTCGAATGGAGCGACTCTCCTGGCTCCCCTGGGATTGTCCTTATTCCCGGTAATGCCAGACAGCCACTTCTCCAATGTGTCGTCGTCGACCTCCTCCGGGTGGATCCGAGTGGAGTCTTCAAGACCCGAATACATCCACATCAGATGGTCTCGGGCTTGGAGAGGCTGGATGCGCCGCTGAAGGAAGACCTCCAAGAGATCCATATCAGTGACCCCATCACGAATAAGCTGGACCACTCGGTCGACCAACACCTTCACGTGCGCCTTCTCCTCCGGAAGCACCTTCAAAAGGGAGGGTTTTTCCACTCGGTCCATGGTAAAGGGAGGGAGGCCAGTCGATTGCCCTGGCGTCGACTGGTCTTTATAGTAAAACCAGGTCGACTGCCATCCGCGAACTGAGTCGGGAAGAATCATGGCCGGGAAGGAGCTTTTCCCCCTCATCTGGATGCCAAGACCCCCACATATCTAGATCACTTGGGTCCTCTCGTCACTCGGATTAGCCTTTTTCACTGTCTGGGAGCGACAAGTGAAAATATGTTTGAAGAGACCCCAGTGAGGCCGACAACCCAGGAAGTTCTCACACAAAGAAATGAAAGCGGCAAGATAAATAATTGAGTTGGGGGTAAAATGATGGAGTTGTGCCCCAAAGAAGTTCAGAAACCCTCGGAAGAAGGGGTGAGGGGGCAAGGAAAATCCGCGGTCGACGTGGGTGGCAAGAAGGACACGCTCACCCTCCCGAGGCTGCGGCTCAGATTCCTTCCCCGGAAGCCGCACCGAGTCGTAGGGGATCAGCCCCCCTTCGGCCAAGTCGTCGAGGTCTTCTTGGGAGATCCTCGAGTGGATCCAGTCGCCCTGGATCCAGCCCCTCAGCAGGCCGGACCGCGAGGAAGATCCGCCCCGGCTGGTCGCCTTCCCCTTCGACCTCGCTGTCGCCTTCTTTGCCCGCTGCAGAGCCGCTGTCTTCTCCTTCCCCATTGTTGCCGGCGAGACGCGTACGGTGCGGTGGCGCTGGGGCGAGAGCGAGCGCAGTGGAGGGGCGTGAGGAAGAGAAGGGGAAATGAGATGCACTATTCGGGAGACTCTGGTCCAACGCCTTATATGAGGCCGCTTCCGAGTGGCTGACGGGTAGGCCCAGGTGACTCTGTCAAATCCCGTAACGATCGCGCGCGCGGTACGTGGCGAAAAAGGCGGCATGGGGATCGAGGCATCTCCGCTCTATCCCATCCGATTACTGCAGCCTTCCCCGTCCCGCGCGCTTCCCAAAATTCGGATCCCACGAAATCTGCGGGCAGCAAACAAACTTGTCAGACTAAAAGATCTCCTCCGCACCGTCGCTCGGAGCCTTACAGGTAAAGTAACTCACTCGACGAAGAATTAAGAATGGATCAAGGCGACTGAAAAGGAAGTTGCTGTCATCACTCGGGTCCATTGATCCGGAGCAAGATATGCTCACGGCATGAAAAACTAGTCGGAGAGGTCCTCAACTCCTTCCCCACTCAAACCTCGATCCATTCGGGGGCTAATGATGAAGCTATGTACCTAGGGTAGGGTCATGGACCTGTCCTAACTGCCCTACCCAAGAACATCTCTAGAAGAAATCGCCTTTCAATCGACTTGAAGGTGTTCCACTTGATAGACTCGAAGTCACTCAACCAAGAAGCGATCACTCGACCAAGATCCAACCACTCGATGGCCAGGAGACCTAAAGTCACCCCGCACGCTAACGATCGGTCATTAAGTAGCTTTTATGGTCATCATAGCACTTTATTACTAGCGTTACTAGTAAGGCCCAGCCTTAATGTACATTGAACCCTTCGTAACGTGGGCTGGCCGGGTCCTGGCGCACTCTGTATAAGCCACCCCCTCCTCCGAGACAAGGGTTCGCACCTCTGTAACTCATACTCACATAATCCAGTCGACCGCCTCCGGGCTCCGAGACGTAGGGTTTTTACTTCTTCCGAGAAGGGCCTGAACTCGTAAACCTTGTGTCCTTACAACTTCTCCATAGCTAAGATCTCGCCTCTCCATACTTACCCCCCTACATTACTGTCAGACTTAGAACCACGACACACCCCTTAGGGATTACTCTTGAGTTTATAGCCTCTAACACCTCCGTCACAAGATCATCCTTTAACATACTCCAGAATCTCTTATAGAATGCAGCGTGCAATCCATCCGGTCCTGGTGCTTTAAAGTCACCTATACTGAAAACCGCATGACGTACATCCTCAGTGAATGGAGCCAGCAAGGCCTCATTCATTTGTGTTGACACCCTTGGGATTACCTTCTGAATGACAGCTTCATTAGGGGCATGAACCTGAGATGAAAACAAAGTTGTAAAATAATTCTTAATGATGTCGTCCATCTCCTGTTGCCCTTCCTGCATTACCCCATTCTCATCCTTTAAACCCTTGATCGTATTTATCTTCTTCCTCGCAGAAGCATACAGATGAAAATAGTTTGTGTTGCGGTCGCCTTGCTTCATCCAGTTAGCTCTACCTCTCTGCACCCATTCAATCTCTTCTTGCTCCATCAAGTTTTCAATGAGTATAAGTATTTCTTTTTGTCTATCAATCGCTGCATCCGTTGTTGGACCTCTTCTCAAATTCTCTAGCTCCTTTTTCAGCTTCGCCAATCTCTTCTGCGGCCTTTTAAGTGTCTCACTAGTAGAAAAAGGGTCAAATGTGAAGCACACTAGTGCCGGTTTGAATTTGAGCCGCCACTAATGTGACCATTAGTGCCGGTTCCAACGGCTAGGCGGGCGGGCATCATTAGTACCGCTTCGTGGGCAACCTTTAGTACCGGTTCATGCCACGAACCGGTACTAATGAGGCCAGTGCGGCTGTGGTCAGGCTGGGACCCCCACGAAGACCTTTAGTACCGGTTCATGGCATGAACCGGTACTAGAGTTTCTTAGTAAGCTGATTTTTAGTCCCACCTCGCCAAGAGAGAGGTAGTATGAGCGTTTTATAAGCCGCGAGTGCAGAGATAATGACGAAGAGGTGCAATGCTCACCTGCACGTTGATTAGCTTCAAGCCTTTCGGAATAGCATAGATTGCACTAAGCTATGTGCAGTGCAGTCTACACTATTCTGAAAGGCTTGAAGCAAATTAACCAGCATTGCACCTCTTTTTTATTTTAATAACTTATGTGAACTCCGGACTTCTTTTGTGTTCAGTATGCAGCATTCAAAGCGACGTCATCAATTTCCAACATGTTCTGACATCATTTGTTGTTTTTCAGTCATTTACCTAATTGTTTAAAGAGCTAAATGACCGTGAAATTGAAAATTACTACAAAATGAACTGTGAAAATGTTGAAACTTGGCATGGTATCATCATTTCACCCGCATAGCATGTGCGAAAGAGTAGAGAGGGTCACGGCAAAAACTGGACGCACTTCGTGTACAAACTGGACAATCTCTTTCCGAGTATCAGGGTTTCGGACGAGAACTCATCTGTTACACGGGCACTTCAATGTTTTTTAAACTTATTGGAACTCCAGACTTCTTTTGTGTTCAGTATGCAGCATTCAAAGCGACGTCATCAATTTCCAACATGTTCTGACATCATTTGTTGTTTTTGAGTCATTACCTAATTGTTTAGAGAGCTAAATGACCGTGAAATTGAAAATCACTACAAAATTAACTGTGAAAATGTTGAAACTTGGCATGGTATCATCATTTCACCCGCATAGCATGTGCGAAAGAGTAGAGAGGGTCACGTCAAAAACTGGACGCACTTCGTGTACAAACTGGACAATCTCTTTCGGAGTATCAGGGTTCCGGACGAGAACTCATTTGTTACACGGGCACTTCAATGTTTTTTAAACTTATTTGAACTCCGAACTTCTTTTGTGTTCAGTATGCAGCATTCAAAGCAACGTCATTAATTTCCAACATGTTCTGACATCATTTGTTGTTTTTCAGTCATTTACCTAATTGTTTAGAGAGCTAAATGACCGTGAAATTGAAAATCACTACAAAATTAACTGTGAAAATGTTGAAACTTGGCATGGTATCATCATTTCACCCGCATAGCATGTGCGAAAGAGTAGAGAGGGTCACGGCAAAAACTGGACGCAGTTCGTGTACAAACTGGACAATCTCTTTCGGAGTATCACGGTTTCGGACAAGAACTCATCTGTTACACGGGCACTTCAATATTTTTTAAACTTATTTGAACTCCGGACTTCTTTTGTGTTCAGTATGCAGCATTCAAAGCGACGTCATCAATTTCCAACATGTTTTGACATCATTTGCTGTTTTTCAGTCATTTACCGAATTGTTTAGAGAGCTAAATGACCGTGAAATTGAAAATCACTACAAAATAAACTGTGAAAATGTTAAAATTTGGCATGGTATCATCATTTCATCCGCACAGCATGTGCGAAAGAGTAGAGAGGGTCACAAAGAAACTAAATACAGAAAAAAAACTACTCAAAAATAAATAGAAGAAAATAAATAAAGTAGAAAAGAAAAAATTATATAAAAAAATTACTCAAAAATAAATGGAAGAAATGAAATAGTGCAGAAAAGAAAAAAACTATATAAAAAAATTACTCAAAAATAAATAGAAGAAAATAAATAATGCTGAAAAGAGAAAACTATATAAAAAATTTGTTGGGGCGCTACCAAGTGGGCCTGCCAGACCAGAAGCCTGCCAGACCAGAAGCCAGCAAATGTAGGCCAAGAAGGGCCAGCAGGCTCACAGGGTAGCGCGCCATAGTTAGGCCCAGAAGCCTGCTATATAGAGAAGTTCGAAGGAGCAGCCGCGGCTGGGTTTATAAACCAGTGCGGCTGCCCTTCGCTCGGCGAGGTAAGACTAAACATTGTGCACCGCCGGTGGCAGCGCACAACCATTAGTACCGGTACTATCCAACCGGTACTAATGAGTGGGCCTTTAGTACCGGTTCGTCGCACGAACCGGTACTAAAGGGGCCGTTTCCCGCCCCTTGGCCTGGCGAAAATTGGCCTTTAGTACCGGTTGGTGGCTCCAACCGGTACTAAAGGCCCCTCCTATATATATGGCACTTACGAAAAATTCAGTTTTATCGACCACCACTTCTTCTCGATCCAACTTCTTCGCGCGACATCGCCGCCGTCGCCGCGCCATCGCCCATCGCAGGCCCCGCTGCCCTCGCCGCCCCCGCCGCCCGTCGTCGCCGTCACCGCCGTCGCCCCCGCTACCCGTCGTCGCCGTCACCGTCGTCGTTGCTGCCGCCCGTCGCCGCCGCCCCGTACTACGTCGCCGTCTCGTTCGCACCGTTGCTCCCGGCCCGCCGCTCGTCGTCGCACCGTCCCCGTCGCATCGCCATCTCGCGCCGCCGCCCGTACGCCGCCACCCCCCGCTCGTACACACACACACACACACACATTGTTTTTACTTATTTTCTATTTTCTGTTGTTTAGATTAATTTTAGATAAATTACGTAGATAAGAATGTTAGAATGTTAATGTTAGATGAATTATATGGAAAAGATGTTAAATATTAATGTCAATTTTAGAGGAATTAGCTAGATATTAATTAGTTATATATATGAGATTTGAACTAGTTGAATTAATATAACTAGTTTATTTTTAGTATGAAAATTAATAGAACAAGTTTATTTTTAGTAAAAAAATTTAGGTATATGAGATTATTTGAACTAGTTGAATTAATATAACTAGTTTATTTTTAGTAAATTCTTAGTTGAACTAGCTAGTTGAATTAGTACTAGTTTATTTTTAGTAAGAAAATTTAGGTATATGAGATTTGATGATCTAATTAAAATATTACTATATATAGCTACTTTATATATTTTAGTAAGAAAATTAATAGAACTAGTTTATTTTTAGTAAATTCTTAGTTGAATTAGTTGAATTAATAGAACTAGTTATTTTTAGCAAGAAAATTTAGGTATATGAGATTTGATGATCTAATCAAAATATTACTATATAGAACTACCTACTTTATTTTAGTAAGAACATATGTTTCACCTATATATGAACATATGTTAGATATTAATGTCAAATGTTAGATGAATTAGATATAAATTATATGTTAGATATATATTTAATTTAGTTATATGAGATTAGTAAGAACATATGTTTCACCTATATATGAACTAGTTAGTTGAATTAGTTGAGCTACTTTATTTAGGTATATTTTTCGTGAGTGCTTAGTTGAATTAGTTGAATTAATTAGTTGAATTAATTAGTTGAACTAGTTGAATTAACAGAATTAGTTGAATTAATAGAACTAATAAATGTTTAATGTTTCACCTATGAACGTAGGAATGTCGTCTGACGACGAACATGGTTTCATTATGTGTGAATACTGCGAAGACCAGCGCGGCCTGTGCGGCAGAAATTTTCTAGTTGATGATAGACGCTTCAACATCAAGCTGGATGAGAACTTTGAAGTGGATACAGTAAGTCATAACGACAAGTCTTTTTTTCGTAATTAAGCATGACTTATGCTTCATTTGCTTCAACTTTTAATTTTAGTTTTTCACTATTCTACTAGCATATCCTCTGCCATGCAAGAATTTTTGTCTTGGATAAGATAGGTTTCAGTCCTAACGAAACTATGGAGGTAAAAAGAGTTTACTTGAAGACCGCGCATGGTTATACCTTCAACGTCAAATTATACAATGCAGACACATATACCTATTGTGAATGCAAAACTTGGCAAACACTATGCAAGGCTTATGCATTTGAGCCTAATATGGTTATCACCTTTGATATTCATCCAGAAGATGATATTGAAGTTAATAGAGACATCTGGGTCGATGTGCAGACGCCTCCAGTTCTACCATTATGTGAGTTTCTCAACCATATTTATGTCTTCCATATGAGATTATTTGAACCAGTTGAATTAATAGATCTCAATTTATATTGACAGCTTATTTCCAATCAAGCAAACATGTCCGGTGTTTGGTAGACAGGACCGTCCACTGTCCCGGGGCTAAAGTAAACTGCGAGGAGACAAGTCATTATGTTTCATGACTTGAGGATCTTGATGCTGTCAAGACAAATTATTTTCCTGCACTTAAAAATGGTAGTACTCAAAACGTGCGACCAATAGTGTTCGTACTGAACTACGGTCACATATATTTAGGAAAGATGGTAAGATTTCTACTATTTCTCCTTAGTGCATCTTTTGCATACATTATTTTTTTAAGCTAAACTTCATTGCTAAGTATGTTACTATACGATGTTCTTCAACAGGGACTCCCGATGAATGTTGTGCCTGATTGGATCGAGACTAAATGTACCATGAATATTGTTAGCTTACGGCCAAGATATCCTACAATGCACTTTAGTGCATTCAGGATTTCTAATAGCGATGAATGCTTAATAGTAAAAGACTGGAGCAAAATTGTGAACGATCGCAGAGAAGTACTAGGGGGCAGCAATCAGAAGCGCAACCCACGATTAGGAGACAAGTTCATCTACATGCTCCAATATGATGAATCAGGAAAGCTATACATGTTCTATGCTATTTTACCTGAGATAGAGCAGCATGAGTGATTAATTAGCTAGTTCATGCTCTTAGTACTTGTCCTCTCATGTCCGTGTTCTTCGTCCTGAACTTAATCTCAAAGAGTGATTTTCTTTTGTGGTGTTATGAACGCTTATAATATCATTACCATGTTGAACTCGATGATATCTTTGCTTCTGGTACAAGTGAATGTTTCTTCTTTAAGCTAGTGTTGGTGATGATATATATGATGCAAGAGTTTTTATATTAATATGATGATGATGATGATGATGATGATGAGTTATTATATCATTTATATGAAAGAAACCGCAGATTAGTTTCAACTGGATGGATTCTAGCTAAGTGATCAAGTATATGCCATATCCATATTACCTTGATCACTTAATTAGGTGATTAAGTATATATAATATGGATATGACATATACTTGATGACTTAGCTAGGATCCACATGCATCCAGTCAAACTAATCTGTGATACATTCACCTAATGATTTAACAACTCATTATAATGTAAAACAATCACTAAATTAAATTGAAAACACAAAATTAAAGTAAAAATAAAAAATAAAACCAAAACACACCCAAACAGTTAGTACCGGTTGGTGTTACCAACCGGTAATAATGTCCTACGCGCCCACGGAGCTGGCTCGTGCCACGTGATTGCCCTTTAGCACCGGTTCGTGCTGAACCGGTACTAAGGGGGGGGGGCTTTAGTGCCCACACTTTAGTGCCGGTTACCGAACCGGCACTAAAGGGCCTTACGAACCGGTGCTATTGCTCGGTTCTGCACTAGTGTCTCTTTGTCCCATTTATGCAGTTCCACATGAACTGAATCAACTTTTTGTTTGAACGGACCGAGGCCTAACAACGACGCCTTCATCCAGGCCGTTCGGACCACCTCCTCGACTGTTTCCTCCTTAAGCCATCTTCCCTCAAATCTCCTCATTGAGCTAGGAGACCGGTTGGCCTGTGCATATTGGTCAGTATCAATCACCAACGACCGATGGTTAGATTTAGTCATCTCCCCGTTAATGACCCCCGCATGAGGGAAAAGTTGACTCCATCTTGAGTTAAAAATTGCTCGATCAAGCCTTTCCTTGATCGGTCCTCTGCTCCACGTATAAACGTCCCCCATCGCTCCCATATCCTCCAGCTCACAATCAGAAAGAGCGTCTCTGAATGCTTGCATGGATCGTTGCTCTCTAGCTGCTCCACCTTCCTTCTCATGCATAAATAGTATCTCATTAAAATCTCCAAATGCTATCCATGGTTCATCTCTCAGTTGGTGCAGTGCACGCAAGTACTCCCATGATTTATGTTTATTTTCTTTTGCCGGCTCACCATAGAAGCCTGTACACCTCCATTTTCTCCCGTCATCTATTGTTACATCAATGAAGTCTGCAGTTACCCCATGTTTTGTGACAGACACTCCGTTTCTCCACATCATCAGTAAGCCTCCCGCCCTACCACCACTCGGGTTAACCAGCCTCTCCTGGCACCCTAGCTTTCTCATCAACCGTTCGGCCCTTGCGTCAGACAGATGAGTTTTCGATAGAAATAACACATCTGGTTTGTAGCACTTCTGAACATCCAGGAGTGCTCTACCTGCCCGGGACTGACGCGTCCCGCGGCAGTTCCACCCTAGGAGAATCATTGGGCGTGGCGGTCCTCCTCCTGGGAGGCCGCCAATGTTGCCAAGTTCATGTCCATACTATCATCTGCTTTGCGCCGTTTCGAATCTTGTGATGTACTGTCTTGCTCTTCCCCCCGTCCTCCGTCTCAGTTCCTCTTCCAGAAATTATTCCATCTTCTCCTTTGCCCTGTGTCAGGGCCAGCTGGTTCCCCTTCCCCTTCTCTGTGAATTCGAGCCTTCTCTTGAGGGCACTCGAAGTTTGCGAGTGATCGTCCGTATATTTCAAAGGACTACTCTCCGAGCTGCTCAAATCATCCTTCTCCTTCCTCCCTCCACTAGGTTCTGGGCCTGCCGCAAAACCACCCCTACCACCTCCTCCCATTCTACTACCCCCTCCTCTGCCATTTAAGCCAGCCTGCCAGCTCTGATCCTCCCTTCTGAACTCAGGCGCAATCAAGGTTATAGGATAGATAATGGCCGACTCCTCATGCACCCCATTACCATGTTCTTTTGCCACATGACCCACAAAGCCACAAACTCCACAAAACCATGACATATTTTCATACTCAAACGGAAAATACACCTTCTTCATCCTCAGAGTTAGACTAGCACATCTTGTAAGGTGTTTGCGTACATCCAATGTTATGCGTACTTTGATGCCCCCGCCCTGGCCCTTCATGGTTCGTTCATCAACTCTTTCCACAGTACCTGCCTTCATTGCCAACTGACGAGCAATATTCGCACTCCTCATCTTCTCCTTCAGTCCCATCACCCTCACCCACACCTGGTACTATTCAGCTCCACTTCGCCTGGTTTGGACCATCCATCATATGGAGCAAGCAACACCAGGCAGTTTCGGAAGATCCAAGGCCCGTCCTGCATGACTCTTTCCCAATCCGCCAAGCAAGCAATCTGTACAGAGAACAAGTTATCTTCCGTGGCTCTGAATTCTACTTCCTGCACAAGATTCCACGCTGATCTCATTGTTCCATAGAAGGCCCCGTGACTGAATTTTCTTGATGTGTGCACCCGGGCTAGCGCCATGAATTCTGCATCCTTCTCTAGCTCCTCCAAGTCTTCCTCTAGTACCACATCTTCTTCCTCTTCTTCCCTGAGATTCAGGTACCTCAACTTCTCATCTAGTGATTCCTCCCGGTCTGATCTACTCCCTTCAGCTACCTCCGCCGCCTCCACCTCCGCTTCCACTTCCAATCCCCCCGCCATCGTGTCTTTGCCGCCGCCAACTCTCGAGGTAGATGAGTTTACCCTCGACATCGCCCCTCGCCTCCCTAGGGTTTGGTTCCTCCCCTAGATGATCTCCTACTGTATTGCCAGATGCCTCGCCTGGGATCAGGATCGCCTGAGAGTCCGATCCGAAATCAGGTAGAGGAACGTGATCTCCTCGGTCGCCGCCACGGAGAGAGAGAAACCCTAGAAGGGTACGAGACGTATTTTCCTTTGCTACCCTAAGTGGGATGGGCTATTTAGTCCCACTTGATCCCACCTCCACCTACAGCCTGAGTCCATCCACTCATGACATAGTAACATCAGCCACAAGGAAAGACCGACATTTTTATAGAGAGCTTAAGAACTTATTATGTACCGCGCGTACCCAAAAAGACCATGGAAGAAAGACCTAGAATTTTAGTTAAATCGGTTGCTAACAAGGAGGCAACAGCTGGTCCGACCCGGTCCTACGTCAAATCAATCGTAGTTGGGATCAAGAGTTCGGTCTCGAGCCCATGTGATGAATCTGAAGCCACAAATCCTTCGCAATCCAATGGTGGCCTTCTTCTTGGCCGATCGATTTGCGATGTCATGCTCGTCAACATGGAAACAACGGAGGACATGGTCGGCCTGTCACAGGGAGTTTCCTGGACGCAGAGGAGCCCAATCTGGATGCATCGTGTCAGCTTGGACAAGAGCTCGGGCTCAGACTCGGAGAGTGGCACCATTGTTGTGTCCAGAAGTTCTGCGATCATGTTCATCTCCCACAATCCCCAGGCCTGCAATAGGAGATTCGCGAACTACCGTAAGATTATATGTAGATAATCTTTTATAACATGTTTATGCTTGATGCTTCATCTCAAGAAGAAAAGGAATTATGTGTATCGACCAATTATAAGGTGCAGATGCATTTGTGAGATAGTAGCACTTACATGCGAAAGGAGGCCTTGCATGCCACCGTTCCTTCGCCCACTGAGTGTCTCCAAGAGAATAACTCCGAAACTATAGACGTCACACTTAAGTGTCATGTTCCCTTGCCGCGCATACTCCGGTGCTGCATACCCCCTTCAAGAAACTCAATAATATCAGGATATATGTATTGAGTTGATTCCACTCAATTTGAATGGAGAAACAAAGATCCTATTGGGGATGCTTGCATTTTTTTACTTACGGTGAAACTACAATTGTTTGATCAGGCCCGATCTGATCCACAGCGAACAACTTGGCAGTTCCAAAGTCTGCGATTTTAGGCTTCCATTCATCATCTAGCAGAATGTTGCCTGGCTTGAGATCCCTATGGATAACATTGTCACCGGATCCTCCGTGTAGGTATGCAATGCCATGCGCAATCCCTTGGATTAATTCCAGTCTCCATGCCCAGTTCAGTGAGGCGCGAAGGTTAACATTGCCTGTCAATGTCAAATATGCATTCATTAGATACAAACATATGAGAGAAAACTTGAGGAGCTTCCCCACCATATATATGGTGGTCCTGTTGGTATTCCTACATGAGAAAGTAGCAACTTGAGAAAACACTTTTGTTCCAGCAAGTAGCGAGTACCGAAAATGTGGACGTTTAGGCTCTTGTTCTGCATGTATTCGTAGATGAGTATCCGCTCCTTGCCTTCGTTGCAGTAGGCAAGGAGACGGACAAGACTACCGTGCCGGAGCCCAGCCATCACCTCCACTTCTCTTGCAAAATCTTTCTTGCCTTTTGTGGTGAGCACCGACTGCTTAAGCCTCTTGACAGCAATTGTTCTTCCTTCAGGCAGCTGCCCCTAATGATTTTGGAGTTTTAGATGTCAGAAATGAATTTGTCAACGGATACTTTTCTATATGGAAATGCCACAACAAACGAAAGAATCATCTGTTTCTTGGAGAGTACAAAACAGACACACCCACACATCATAGCATACACCATCTCATAACCAAAGACATATCTTCGATAGAAAATGACGAACCTTGTAAACGATGCTAAATCCACCCTGGCCGATCATATTGCTTTCTGAGAAATTTCCAGTGACATCCTTTATAATAGCTAGACTAACTAAGGGAACGGCCATGGCATGGCTCTGAGGAATAGCACCTGGCAAGAGCTTATATACATTACAACATTGCATGTAATTAACCATGCATTTCCTTATTTCTGCTTCATGCAAAATAATAGTAAAATTGAGCCACTAGAGCAGAATTTACCTATGATTGTGTGCTTCCTTCTCCACCAAATCGCAAAGACGACCAGTAGAATAATAACAATGGAAGCTAAAGGTATGGCAACGAGTAGAACAGGAAACTTTTTATGGTCATCTGTTATCGTAGCAAAAGAGAAAGATCAGAATGCAACTGAGCACTTATACAGACTTAGAATCCATTACAAATGAAATTTCAAATTGGAATTAATATAGTTATTATTTCAACAATATTTTATGTTGTGGCATCCGAGTGAGCTTACACATAATAAAATACGGCAAATTATATGGGCATGACTAGAAGTAAAAGAGAAACAAAATTTAAAAGCAGATAATATATATTTGTCAAATTTTCTATTTGTTAGGCAGGTGAAAATAAAAATTTGTAATTCTTTTTTTTGTGATTTTTTTTGTAATTCAACTCTCACAACAATCTTATCAGACTTCCGGATGTGTACAGTACACTGCAATAAATGATCGTGATTCGTGAATGAGTATTTATAATTAAGTCGATCAGTTGAGTGGGTATTTCAAAATCAAAACAATGATTTTTTTGTCAACTTATTTAAAGAAAATTGTTTGTCCAATACTTCTATGAGGATTGCAAAGTATTCTCTAAGTATTTTAAGAATACTACAGTTTTTTTAGATACCATGGTTTTATTTACTACTACCTGTTTGGCTAACGCCAAGAACTGTGTTATTAAAACTAAAGTATTTACAAAACTGTAGTAATTTCTCTGCATAATAAAAAGAGCCCTAGACCTCTTTTTTTGACAGAGCAAGCCAAAGAAACGAGTCGATCGCTAGATATTCTCAACAAACTCATCTGGCTATCAAGCCGCCGCTCGATCCCCTGTCCTGCGTGTTCCCTAATGCGAATGAGATAGCTAGGCTAGATACGTGGATCATAGAAAGGATCCGAAGCAATCCATAGCTATCCTTTAGAGATCAGCCAAGGTCCGGAGAGGCGATCTCATCTCTCTTAACGAGTACTACTAATCACCGCTAAAAGCAATTGCTAGCTACTAGCTACTAATGGATGCACGATCAACAGTTAGCTAGTAAATTTCACAGCATTACGAGGTGTAACTAAACAGGTCCTCTGCATTGTGAATAATTTAAAAACTTTGTTATATTAAAACCATGGTATTTTGTACATGCATGCTAAATTACTGTCGTTTTTGATACTTTGGTTTTTTTAGTACTTTGCTATCAAACAGAGCCTAAATCTAGTCAGTTAACTTTTTGTCAAAGACAATGAAAAAAATGCACGGCGAGTGTAGAGATTCTGTACATACCAAGTTCTGATTTTGACAACCTCAGGTAGAGATTCTGCCCCATGTCAACGAGACGAAGATCAACGATGGCATCCGTCCACATGACGCAGCCGGAACCATCGCCGCCTCCTCTGATGTCGGCGGCGGCATAGGCCAAGCACGAGCAGTTGGCGAAGCACCTCGCCCTGCACTCCTCCAGCGTGACGCCCATGTCCACCGACGCGTTCTGCGTGTCAGGAAGCTTCACCCCCCGCACCACCGCGAAGCCGTCCGTCGTAGTGCCGCCGGCACAGTCCAGCGCTGCGTGTCTTCTGCAGGTGGTACCCTTCACCTCCTGCGCCGGCGGGGTCGTGGCGGGAGGGCTGCTGAAGCTGAAGCCCTCGACGCAGCCGCAGAACCCCGACGATGCCGCCTCGGGGTCGCAGAGGCCGAACGGCCCGCATCTCCCATACTCGTCGCACGGGTCCCTCGGCCCCTGGAATATGCGAGTCCACGCCCAGCTGCTCGCGTCCCACTCCCACCGCTCCGCCTTGCCGGTGTGGTTCACCACGACGCGGGTCAGCGGCGCGCCGGGCGCGGCGGTGTACCCGTAGGTGGTCTCCCACGGGCTCGTCGTCGCCCGCAGAGGGTACTTGCCCGCGTACGCCGACACCTCCGGGACGCCGTTGAAGTAGAGCCCGTTCCACGGGCCCGTGCGGTACGTCTTGACGTTGCCTCGCCACACGACGAGCTCCGGTAACCCCTCGGTTTCCAGCGTGCGGCGGTAGTCCCCCGGAGCCGGGTCGTCGGCCGAGCGCCACGACGTGAGCTGCCACTCGGCTCCGGTCCAGCGGTTCTTGCCCAGCTTCATGTCAGGTAGCAAGGTGTCCGACGGATGGTCGAACGACTGCCACAGGGAGGCGTCGCTGCTGCCATTGTGTACGACCAGGTTGCCGGGCACGAGAAGCTGCGCCACCACCGCAGAAGCGCCGCCGGAGAAGTCTGAAGACCAGACCGTCCGGCGGGAGCCATCTAACAGAACGAGGCTGCCGAGGTCGTTGAGCACCAGCATGCCGGACTTGTCGACCAGAGGTTGGTCGCGGTTGGCAACCCAGCAGACGGCCGTGCCGTTGGACACGGAGAACCATATGCCGAGGTACCTCTTGGTGGACGCCCCGGGAGAGAAGAACCCGAGGGTGAAGGAGCCCCCTGCTGAGACGAGCGTGTCGCCGTCGGTGAGGTTCTGGCCCTTCTCGAGCTTGTCACCAACACCGGCGGCGGCGAAGGTGTGGATCGAAAGGAGGTAGAAGCAGATCAAGAGCAACCGCAGTAGACTGGTCGCCCTCATGCTGCCGGACGCCTCTTGGAGAATGCAATGGATACATGCATGTACTCAAGTTATTAGCTGTTAAATACGAGTAGTATGGTATACTCTGCATGTACTGATAGAGATTGAAATAACTTCTTTTTTCGACGAAACTTGTCAAGATCAGGACAGGAGCACTGTAACTGTATTCTATTTTTGAATTAAGAAGAGAAACTTCTCATCTTCCCATCTCAAACCAGTAAAATAGGAACGATTCCGCGTCGCGCCTTCGCCATCAAGAGTAGCCAAAAATTTCCAGGAAGTTGCGATCTCTCTTGATTTTCTTCAATTGTAGATGCAAGGTGATGTTAAGGGCATATTCAAATCACATATGTCCGCAGATCGATGGGGACCAATCCTCAAAAACCGATGCTGGCGCTGGTCATCCAGTCGTAGCTGTAAGCATCCGCCTCTTTTTTTAAAGCTCGCAAACACTAAATAACCGCATATCAAATCCTTGTCGGGTGAATCAATGTAGTGCTTGTATATGTACTGCATATCCAAATCCATTTCTTCAAAGAAAAAGGGATAAAAATTAGCACGGGGATTTCACCAAACACTTGTCGGGCGTGATGAGTACCATAGAGGCGGATGGTACCTGTGCGGAGGAAGAGAAGGAGAGGTGTGGACCGACAATGGAGCTGAAAGCGGTGTGGGAGCTTGGGTGTAGTGGTGGAGGTCGCGGAGCTCTGGGAAGGGTTTGGCAGGCGGCCTGAGCGGCCTGAAAGGTGGTGCGGCGGTGTCGGCAAGATAGAAAACAAATGTAGAGAAAGAGGAAAGAACAGAGACACCAGGTCCCGAAGGGGTTTTGGGTGGGCCGACGTGTCAGAGTCCTACATGGTTGTTGTTTGTGTTGGAAATATGAGCAAATTACTACGAGATTTAATCCGAATAAACAGAAGATAAATCATGACCACAGCAGCAGAGATTAAACTAATCATGCGAACTAGCATAGCAGATGAACATATCACATCTAGGGCACATACTAGAAGCATGAATTCTACCACGATCTCGAACATGAAGGATAGAATCACATACGGTGCAGCGGGTGCAGCACCGCCGGCGTTGACGTTGTCGCCCATGTCGTCGAGGACGAGATTGCCGAGGTCGGGGAAGAAGTCATCGTTCGTGAAGTCGTCGCTGCCAGCAGTCGTGCGAGTGCGCTCCCCAAAAACCTGATCGCCCCTCTCCCGTACAGGATCACGAGAGGCGGGGTTCCGGAGGCCTGCTGTCCCTTCTCGCGGTGCACGCCGGAAGGAGGGATGGAGAAGACTTGCTTGGCGGTGCAATGATCTGGAACGGTGGTGAGAAACCATACGAAGCGGCGGCGGCTAGGGTAGACGTCTGCCTGACTATATAGTGCGGGCCGGGTAGGTCGTGGGAGTAAACCCCACGTCCGAGTCGTCACGATCCAAAAGAATCGGAAACGGTTCAGTAGTTAACGCGTCCGTTAATTATTAATTAATGACTCATTAATTTTCCCATGCAGCAAAAATATAGACAACGTGCATAGCTCTGTCCTCGGCTCGGCTCAATCCCGCAACCTGCGGCGCGGCGCGGCGCGTCATGACGAGGCGAGGCGTGGCGAGCGAGGAGGAGGAGCCCGCGTGTAGGTCTCCTCTTCTCATGCTCATACAAGTGGTAGAAGATCTCACCTTATAAAGAGGTGCAACTCTCTCTTAACTTCTGAGGTGGGACTAAACTTTAGCCTCACTCACTCCACTCACATGTGTGCATGAATGGGCCAAGAGAATTTTAGAATTTTAGTTGGGCTTTGGGCCAAAGGCCTACTAGCAAAATTCCAACAATCCCCCACAAAGTCTCATTGGCACATCTCATCATTTAGTTCCAAAACATTGTTTTATATATCGGTGCTTAGTGGAGACTGTGAAGTTGAACTTCCACTTAGAAATTTATGCTACACTAGATCACAACTTGAATAGTGGACTATGCCTTGAACTACAAGTTTTCTGTGAAACTAGTTTCACACAAATTCTTGACCGATACTGGGCTGCCGCAAGGCTTCCCCGCGGGTGGAGCGTATACGCCATACTCCAGGGCCTTTCATGAATTTATTAGAGAACACCCAATTCTCACAGACTGCGACGTTAACAGTCAAATTCATATAGGTGTGTTCCTCAGAAGATGTTCTGCAGGACAACATCTCTGCTTACCCAAATAAGCCACTTGGAACACATTAAGATAAGTATCAACCTGCCATGCAGATCAGGAGAGTATTGCATCTTCACGGAGTGGGATGATTAATATAGGGATACTCTCCTCCCAGCTGACCAACAGCTTGTCTCCCACTTATACTTCACGGGATCTTCGATCACATAGAGTGGTTTACCACTATGGACAACTCATGTGGTGGGTCTCAAACCCATCTCCATCGATGCATTATCTATCACATTACGTGATAGACCCTTTGTGAAGGGATCTGCCAAGTTTTTCGACGTTTGGATATAATCCAACGTAATAACTCCGGAGTTCCTCAATTTTCTGACAGATTTTAGTCTCCTCTTCACATGCCTTGAGGACTTCATATTGTCCTTAAAACTGTTTATCTTGACGATCACAGTTTGATTATCACAGTTCATCAGGATAGCGGGTATTCGTTTTCAACCATAGGTAAGTCCATCAAGAGTTCACGAAGCCACTCTGCTTCAACAGTGGCAGTGTCTAATGCTGTGAGTTCTGCTTTCATAGTTGACCTCGTTAAGATGGTCTGCTTGCAAGACTTCCAGGAAACAGCGCCACCAGCAAGTGTAAAAACATAACCACTTGTGGCCTTAATCTCATCAGCATCAGATATCCAGTTTGAGTCACTATAACCTTCCAGTACCCTTGGATACCCGGTGTAGTGAATCCCATAGCTCGCGGTGCCTTTCAAATAGCGCATAACTCTCTCAAGCGCATGCCAATGATCATCTCCCGGTTTTGACACAAACCGACTCAGCTTGCTCACAGCAAAAGAGATGTCAGGCCTCGTGGCACTCGCCAAATACATAAGCGAGCCAATAATCTGAGAATACCTCAGTTGATCTCTAGCAATCCGTCGATTCTTTCGATGCAACACACTAGCATCATATGGAGTTGGAGAAGGCATGCAGCCGCTATACCCAAAACGACTCAAGACCTTTTCCACATAATGAGACTGAAGCAGTGTGATCCCACCATTCTCATCTCTCAACAGCTTGATGTTTAAGATAACGTCAGCTACTCCTAGATCCTTCATCTCAAAACAGCGAGATAAGAAATCCTTAACCTCCTTGATTAAATCAAGTTTGGTTCCAAAGATCAATATGTCGTCGACATACAGACAAAGAATAACTCCTTTGCCCCCACCATAGCGATAGTACACGCACTTGTCACCATCGTTTACCACAAAGCCAGCAGTAGTTAATGTTCTTTCGAACTTCTCATGCCACTCCTTAGGAGCTTGTTTAAGGCCATATAAAGACTTTAATAACTTGCACACCTTTCCTTCTTGACCAGGTACTACAAAACCATCTGGCTGATCCATGTAAATTTCCTCCTTCAACTCTCCATTGAGGAAAGTCGTCTTAACATCCATTTGATGAACGAGAAGACCATGTGAGGCAGCCAGTGATAGTAGCACCCGAATTGTGGTCAGTCTAGCCACGGGTGAGTAAGTATCAAAGAAGTCTTCACCTTCTTTCTAGGTATAACCCTTGGCCACAAGCCATGCCTTGTACTTTTCAATCGTACCATCAGGTCTAAGCTTCTTCTTGAACACCCACTTACATCCTACAGGTTTGCACCCATAAGGACGGTCAGTGATCTCCCAGGTACCGTTAGCTAAGATGGAATCCATCTCGCTACGTACAGCTTCCTTCCAGTAGTCAGCATCAGGAGATGCATAGGCTTCTGAAATAGTCCTGGGTGTGTCATCCACGAGGTACACAATGAAATCATCACCAAAAGACTTTGCAGTCCTCTGTCTCTTACTCCTCATAGGAGTTCCATTGTTACCCTCATCGCAATGGTGGGTTCAGGAATTACAGTGAATTCCTCACTAGATGGAGTAGGTATCTCCTGATTTGATGAACTCGACATATCCGTCATAGGAAATATGTCCTCAAAGAAAGTTGCATCATTTGATTCCATAATCGTACCAACATGCATATCGGATACCTCAGATTTTATTATCAAAAATATATAGCCGATGCTATGAAAAGCATAGCCCAGAAGAACACAATCCACGGTTTTTGGTCCAAGCTTGCGCTTCTTGGGAATTGGTATATTGACTTTCGCCTAACAACCCCAAGTACGTAGGTAAGAGAGTTTCAACCTTTTCCTTTCCCATTCCTCAAATGGAGTCATGGTCTTATGCTTTGTGGGAACTCGGTTTAGGACATGACATGTAGTCATTAGCGCCTCCCCCACCATTCCTTGGATAGACCCGAAGTGTCTAACATGGTGTTAACCATATCGGTTAGAGTTCGGTTCTTTCTTTCGGATACCCCATTTGACTGGGGTGAGTAGGGAGGCGTCCTCTCATGGATTATACCATGTTCCGTACAAAACAGATCAAATTCATTGGAAAAATACTCTCCACCACGATCGGACCTAAGCCGTTTAATTTTTCGATCAAGTTGGTTCTCTGCCTCAGCTTTATAGTTTTTAAAGAAAGTCAAAGCCTCATCTTTTGATTTCAGAAGATACACATAACAATATCTAGTGGAGTCATCAATCAACGTCATGAAGTATCTCTTTCCACCTTTTGTCAACACGCCATTCATCTCACAAAGATCAGAATGTATAAGCTCAAGTGGCGCCAAGTCTCTTGCCTCTGCAGTCTTATGGGACTTGCGAGGTTGCTTAGCTTGCACACATACTTGGCACTTGGAGCCTTTGACAGTAGAGATTTTCGGAATTAAATTCATATTGGCTAACCGCGTCATGCAACCAAAGTTAATATGACAGAGTCGTGAATGCCAAATATCAGACTCATTATTGTGGCAAACATTATTAATAACTTTAGTGCAAATATCTGACAAAGATAGGCGGAACAAGCCTCCGCACTCATAGCCTTTTCCAACAAATTGTCCACACTTAGAAATTACAACTTTATTGGATTCGAAAACCAACTTAAAACCATCTCGACATAAACGGGAACCGCTAACGAGATATTTATTGATGGACGACACATGATGAACGTTCTTCAGACGCACAGTCTTCCCCGAAGTAAACTTCAGATCGACCGTACCAACACCTCGAACAATGGTATGTGACCCGTTCCCCATCAGCACGGGTGAAGTCCCTGTTGCCTGGTAAGAAGAAAACATGGAGGCGTCAGCACAAACATGTACATTGGCACCGGTGTCAATTAACCAATTAGGGGATTGAAATACTGAAAGGATGGTAGGAAAAATAACGTATCCTGATTCCTTCATATCAGTATCACCAATGACAACATTAGCGGACTTGCCGCTCTTCTCATGTTCGCGCTCCTCAAAGCGGTTAGGACACGATCATCACGTGGTGTCTCAGCACGAAGAACTTTCGCAACGGTGCATACTCAGGGAGAACACTTCTTGATAATTTAGTGATAGATCATCTTATAATGCTACCGTCAATCAAAGCAAGATAAGATGCATAAAAGATAAACATCACATGCAATCATTATAAGTGATATGATATGGCCATCATCATCTTGTGCATTTGATCTCCATCTTCGAAGCACCGTCATGATCACCATCGTCTCGTCGTGACACCTTGATCTCCATCGTAGCATCGGTGTCGTCTCGCGAATCTTATGCTTCCACGACTATCGCTACCGCTTAGTGATAAAGTAAAGCATTACAGCGCGATTGCATTGCATACAATAAAGCGACAACCATATGGCTCCTGCCAGTTGCCGATAACTCGGTTACAAAACATGATCATCTCATACAATAAAATTTAGCATCATGTCTTGACCATATCACATCACAACATGCCCTGCAAAAACAAGTTAGACGTCCTCTACTTTGTTGTTGCATGTTTTACGTGGCTGCTACGGGCTTAAGCAAGAACCAATCTTACCTACGCATCAAAACCACAACGATAGTTTGTCAAGTTGGTGCTGTTTTAACCTTCGCAAGGACCGGGCGTAGCCACACTTGGTTCAACTAAAGTTGGAGAAACTGTCACCCGCAAGCCACCTATGTGCAGAGCACGTCGGGAGAACCGGTCTCGCGTAAGCGTACACGTAATGTCGGTCCGGGCTGCTTCGTCCAACAATACCGCCGAACCAAAGTATGACATGCTGGTAAGCAGTATGACTTATATCGCCCACAACTCACGTGTGTTCTACTCGTGCATATAACATCAACATATAAAACCTAGGCTCGGATGCCACTGTTGGGTTTCGTAGTAATTTCAAAAAAATTCCTACGCTCACACAAGATCATGGTGATGCATAGCAACGAGAGGGGAGAGTATGATCTACGTACCCTTGTAGATCGACAACGGAAGAGTTTGGTTGATGTAGTCGTACGTCTCCACGGCCCGACCGATCAAGCACCGAAACTACGGCACCTCCGAGTTCTAGCACACGTTCAGCTCGATGACGATCCCCGGACTCCGATCCAGCAAAGTGTCGGGGAAGAGTTCCGTCAGCACGATGGCGTGGTGAAGATCTTGATGTACTACCGTCGCAGGGCTTCGCCTAAGCACCTCTACAATATTATCAAGGACTATGGTGGAAGGGGGCACCGCACACGGCTAAGAGTATGATCACGTGGATCAACTTGTGTCTCTAGGGGTGCCCCTGCCTCCGTATATAAAGGTTCAAGGGAGGGGGCCGGCCAGCCAAGGTGTGGCGCGCCAGGAGGAGTCCTACTCCCTCTGGGAGTAGGACTCCCCCCTTTCCTAGTTGGAATAGGATTCGTGGGGTGGGAAAAGAGAGAGAGAGAAGGAGGGGGGCGCCGGCCCCCTCTCTCCTTGTCCTATTCGGACTAGGGGTGAGGGGCACGCGGCCCAGCCCTGGCTGCCTCTTCTCTTCTTCCACTAAGGCCCACTAAGGCCCATATACCTCCCGGGGGGTTCCGGTAACCTCCCGGTACTCCGGTAAAATCCCGATTTCACCCGGAACACTTCCGATATCCAAACATAGGCTTCCAATATATCAATCTTTATGTCTCGACCATTTCGAAACTCCTCGTCATGTCCGTGATCACATCCGGGACTCCGAACAACCTTCGGTACATCAAAATGCATAAACTCATAATATAACTGTCATCGTAACCTTAAGCGTGCGGACCCTACGGGTTCGAGAACAATGTAGACATGACCGAGACTCGTCTCCTGTCAATAACCAATAGCGGAACCTGGATGCTCATATTGGCTCCTACATATTCTACGAAGATCTTTTATCGGTCAGACCGCATAACAACATACGTTGTTCCCTTTGTCATCGGTATGTTACTTGCCCGAGATTCGATCGTCGGTATCCTATACCTAGTTCAATCTCGTTACCAGCAAGTCTCTTTACTCGTTCTGTAATACATCATCCCGCAACTAACTCATTAGTTGCAATGCTTGCAAGGCTTAAGTGATGTGCATTACCGAGAGGGCCCAGAGATACCTCTCCGACAATCGGAGTGACAAATCCTAATCTCGAAATACGCCAACCCAACATGTACCTTTGGAGACACCTATAGAGCTCCTTCATAATCACCCAGTTACGTTGTGACGTTTGGTAGCACACAAAGTGTTGCATAATCTCACAGTCATAGGAACATGTATAAGTCATGAAGAAAGCAATAGAAACATACTAAACGATCGGGTGCTAAGCTAATGGAATGGGTCATGTCAATCAGATCATTCAACTAATGATGTGATCCTGTTAATCAAATGACAACTCTTTGTCCATGGTTAGGAAACATAAGCATCTTTGATTAACAAGCTAGTCTAGTAGAGGCATACTAGTGACACTCTGTTTGTCTATGTATTCACACATGTATTATGTTTCCGGTTAATACAATTCTAGCATGAATAATAAACTTTTATCATGATATAAGGAAATAAATATAAACTTTATTATTGCCTCTAGGGCATATTTCCTTCACAAACTTGGCCTCGAGCGCAGCCCACATGTCCTTGCCGTTGTCAAATGACATATACGAATCCACAATGGAGTCATCAAGAACACTCAGAAGAGCGCCTTTAAAGAGGGTATCGATCTTCTCAAAAGCTTCCAGCTGTGCTGGATTAAGATCGCCCTCAGGCTTGCCCTTGGTGGCATCATACCAGCCCATGGTCTGAAACCAATAGACTGCTCTCATGCGCCACCTCTTATATTGCGCCCCCTTAAAGGCAGGTGGCTTCAGATGCGCAGCAAAACCACTCGGAGTAAATTGCCTAATCAGGTTTTTGGATTGTTGGAAATATGAGAAAATTACTACGAGATTTAACCCGAATAAACACAAGATAAATCATGACCACAGCAGCAGAGATTAAACTAATCATGCGAACTAGCATAGTAGATAAACATATCACATCTAGGGCACATACTAGAAGCATGAATTCTACCACGATCTCGAACATGAAGGATAGAATCACATACGGTGCAGCGGGTGCAGCACCGCCGGCATTGACGTTGTCACCCATGTTGTCGAGGACTAGGTTGCCGAGGTCGGGGAAGAAGTCGTCATTCGCGAAGTCGTCGCTGCCAGCAGTCGCGCGAGTGCGCTCCCCAAAAACCTGATCGCCCCTCTCCCGTACAGGATCACGAGAGGCGGGGTTCCGGAGGCCTGCTGTCCCTTCTCGCGGTGCACGCCGGAAGGACGGATGGAGAAGACTTGCTTGGCGGCGCAATGATCTGGAACGGTGGTGAGAAACCATACGAAGCGGCGGCGGCTAGGGTAGACGTCTGCCTGACTATATAGTGTGGGCCGGGTAGGTCGTGGGAGTAAACCCCACGTCTGAGTTGTCACGATCCAAAAGAATCGGAAACGGTTCAGTAATTAACGCATCCGTTAATTATTAATTAATGACTCATTAATTTTCCAATGGAGGAAAAATATAGACAATGTGCATAGCTCTGTCCTCGGCTCCGCTCAATCCCGCAACCCACGGCGCGGCGCGGCGCGTCGTGACGAGGCGAGGCGTGGCGTGGCGAGGCGAGCGAGGAGGAGGAGCGCGCGTGTAGGTCTCCTCTTTTCATGCTCATACAAGTGGTAGAAGAGCTCACCTTATAAAGAGGTGCAACTCTCTCTCAACTTCCGAGGTGGGACTAAACTTTAGCCTCACTCACTCCACTCACATGTGTGCATGAATGGGCCAAGAGAATTTCAGAATTTTAGTTGGGCTTTGGGCCAAAGGCCTAGTAGCAAAATTCCAACAATCCCCCACAAACTCTCATTGGCACATCTCATCATTTAGTTCCAAAACATTGTTTTATATATCGGTGCTTAGTGGAGACTGTGAAGTTGAACTTCCACTTAGAAATTTATGCTACACTAGATCACAACTTGAATAGTGGACTATGCCTTGAAGTACAAGTTTTCTGTGAAACTAGTTTCACACAAATTCTTGACCGATACTGGGCTGCCGCAAGGCTTCCCCGCGGGTGGAGCGTATACGTCATACTCCAGGGCCTTTCATGAATTTATTAGAGAACACCCAATTCTCACAGACTGCGACGTTAACAGTCAAATTCGTATAGGTGTGTTCCTCAGAAGATGTTCTACAGGACAACATCTCTGCTTACACGAATAAGCCACTTGGAACACATTAAGATAAGTATCAACCTGCCATGCAGATCAGGAGAGTATTGCATCTTCACGGAGTGGGATAATTAATATAGGGATACTCTCCTCCCAGCTGACCAACAGCTTGTCTCCCACTTCTACTTCACGGGATCTCCGATCACATAGAGTGGTTTAACACTATGGACAACTCATGTGGTGGGTCTCAAACCCATCTCCATCGATGCATTATCTATCACATTACGTGATAGACCCTTTGTGAAGGGATCTGCCAAGTTTTTCGACGTTTGGATATAATCCAACGTAATAACTCCGGAGTTCCTCAATTTTCTAAAAGATTTTAGTCTCCTCTTCACATGCCTTGAGGACTTCATATTGTCCTTAAAACTGTTTATCTTGACGATCACAGTTTGATTATCACAGTTCATCAGGATAGGGGGTATTCGTTTTTCGACCATAGGTAAGTCCATCAAGAGTTCACGAGGCCACTCTGCTTCAATAGTGGCAGTGTCTAATGCTGTGAGTTCTGCTTCCATAGTTGACCTCGTTAAGATGGTCTGCTTGCAAGACTTCCAGGAAACAGCGCCACCAGCAAGTGTAAAAACATAACCACTTGTGGCCTTAATCTCATCAGCATCAGATATCCAGTTTGAGTCACTATAACCTTCCAGTACCCTTGGATACCCGGTGTAGTGAATCCCATAGCTCGCGGTGCCTTTCAAATAGCGCATAACTCTCTCAAGCACATGCCAATGATCATCTCCCGGTTTTGACACAAATCGACTCAGCTTGCTCATAGCAAAAGAGATGTCAGGCCTCGTGGCACTCGCCAAATACATAAGCGAGCCAATAATCTGAGAATACCTCAGTTGATCTCTAGCAATCTGTCGATTCTTTCGAAGCAACACACTTGCATCATATGGAGTTGGAGAAGGCGTGCAGTCGCTATACCCAAAACGACTCAAGACCTTTTCCACATAATGAGACTGAAGCAGTGTGATCCCACCATTCTCATCTCTCAACAGCTTGATGTTTAAGATAACATCAGCTACTCCTAGATCCTTCATCTCAAAACAGCGAGATAAGAAATCCTTAACCTCCTTGATTAAATCAAGTTTGGTTCCAAAGATCAATATGTCATCGACATACAGACAAAGAATAACTCCTTCGCCCCCACCATAGCGATAGTACACGCACTTGTCACCATCATTTACTACAAAGCCGACAGCAGTTAATGTTCTTTCGAACTTCTCATGCCACTCCTTAGGAGCTTGTTTAAGGCCATATAAAGACTTTAATAACATGCACACCTTTCCTTCTTGACCAGGTACTACAAAACCATCTGGCTGATCCATGTAAATTTCCTCCTTCAACTCTCCATTGAGGAAAGCCGTCTTAACGTCCATTTTATGAACGAGAAGACCATGTGAGGCAGCCAGTGATAGTAGCACCCGAATTATGGTCAGTCTAGCCATGGGTGAGTAAGTATCAAAGAAGTCTTCACCTTCTTTCTGGGTATAACCCTTGGCCACAAGCCGTACCTTGTACTTTTCAATTGTACCATCAGGTCTAAGCTTCTTCTTGAACACCCACTTACATCCTACAGGTTTGCACCCATAAGGACGGTCAGTGATCTCCCAGGTACCGTTAGCTAAGATGGAATCCATCTCGCTACGTACAGCTTCCTTCCAGTAGTCAGCATCAGGAGATGCATAGGCTTCTGAAATAGTCCTGGGTGTGTCATCCATGAGGTACACAATGAAATCATCACCAAAAGACTTTGCAGTCCTCTGTCTCTTACTCCTCATAGGAGTTCCATTGTTACCCTCAACAGGATACTCAACGTGTTCCATCGCAATGGTGGGTTCAGGAATTACAGTGAATTCCTCACTAGATGGAGTAGGTATCTCCTGATTTGATGAACTCGACATATCCTTCATAGGAAATATGTCCTCAATGAAAGTTGCATCATTTGATTCCATAATCGTACCAACATACATGTCGGATACCTCAGATTTTATTATCAAAAATCTATAGCTGATGCTATGAAAAGCATAGCCCAGAAGAACACAATCCACGGTTTTTGGTCCAAGCTTGCGCTTCTTGGGAATTGGTATATTGACTTTCGCCAAACAACCCCAAGACGTAGGTAAGAGAGTTTCAACCTTTTCCTTTCCCATTCCTCAAATGGAGTCATGGTCTTATGCTTTGTGGGAACTCGGTTTAGGACATGACACGCAGTCATTAGCGCCTCCCCCCACCATTCCTTGGATAGACCCGAAGTGTCTAACATGGTGTTAACCATATCAGTTAGAGTTCGGTTCTTTCTTTCGGCTACCCCATTTGACATGGGTGAGTAGGGAGGCGTCCTCTCATGGATTATACCATGTTCTGCACAAAACAGATCAAATTCATTGGAAAAATACTCTCCACCACGATCGGACCTAAGCCGTTTAATTTTTCGATCAAGTTGGTTCTCTGCCTCAGCTTTATAGTTTCTAAAGGAAGTCAAAGCCTCATCTTTTGATTTCAGAAGATACACATAACAATATCTAGTGGAGTCATCAATCAACGTCATGAAGTATCTCTTTCCACCTTTTGTCAACACGCCATTCATCTCACAAAGATCAGAATGTATAAGCTCAAGTGGCGCCAAGTCTCTTGCCTCTGCAGTCTTATGGGATTTGCGAGGTTGCTTAGCTTGCACACATACTTGGCACTTGGAGCCTTTGACAGTAGAGATTTTCGAAATTAAATTCATATTGGCTAACCGCGTCATGCAACCAAAGTTAATATGACAATGCCAAATATCAGACTCATTATTGTGGCAAACATTATTAATAACTTTAGTGCAAATATCTGACAAAGATAGGTGGAACAAGCCTCCGCACTCATAGCCTTTTCCAACAAATTGTCCACACTTAGAAATTACAACTTGATTGGATTCGAAAACCAACTTAAAACCATCTCGACATAAACGGGAACCACTAACGAGATTTTTATTGATGGACGGCACATGATGAACGTTCTTCAGACGCACAGTCTTCCCCGAAGTAAACTTCAGATCGACCGTACCAACACCTCGAACGATGGTATGTGACCCGTTCCCCATCAGCACGGGTGAAGTCCCTGTTGCCTGGTAAGAAGAAAACATGGAGGCGTCAGCACAAACATGTACATTGGCACCGGTGTCAATTAACCAATCAGGGGATTGAAATACTGAAAGGATGGTAGGAAAAATACCATACACTGATTCCTTCATATCAGTATCACCGATGACAACATTAGCGGACTTGCCGCTCTTCTCATGTTCGCGCTCCTCAAAGCGGTTAGGACACTTTGGAGCCAAGTGATTAGGATCACCGCAGACATGGCAAAGTCCCTTCCCCTTCTTATGAGAATTCTTCTTGAAGTTGGTAGAATGTGATGGCTTGTTCTTTGTATCAAACTTGCCTTTGCCCTGAGTTTTGTTCTTATTGTTTTTGAACTTGTTGGGCTGGGAGTTCTTCTTTTGTACCATGTGGGCACTAGAACCTCCCTCAGCAACTCGAGCATGTCTGTCCTTTGCTCTTGCCTTCTCTTCAACATCAAGAGTAACAGTGAGCTCCGCAACGAAAAACTGTTGGGTTTCGTAGTAATTTCAAAAAAATTCCTACGCACACGCAAGATCATGTGATGCATAGCAACGAGAGGGGAGAGTGCTGTCTACGTACCCACGCAGACCGACTGCGGAAGCGTTGACACAACATAGAGGAAGTAGTCGTACGTCTTCATGATCCAACCGATCAAGCACCGAAACTACGGCACCTCCGAGTTCGAGCACACGTTCAGCTCGATGACGATCCCCGGACTCCGATCCAGCAAAGTGTCGGGGAAGAGTTCCGTCAGCACGACGGCGTGGTGATGATCTTGATGTACTACAGCAGCAGGGCTTCGCCTAAACTCCGCTACAGTATTATCGAGGACTATGGTGGCTGGGGGCGCCGCACACGGCTAAGGAATAGATCACGTGGATCAACTTGTGTGTTCTAGGGTGCCTCTGCCTCAGTATATAAAGGACTAGAGGGGGGAGGCTGGCCAGCCAAGGTGTGGCGCGCCAGGAGAGTCCTACTCCCTCTAGGAGTAGGATTCCCCCCCCCCCCCCAATCCTAGTTGGAATAGGATTCGCGGAGGGGGAAAAGAGAGAGAGGGGGCCGGCCACCTCTCCTAGTCCTAATAGGACTAGGGGAAGGGGAAGGCGTGCAGCCCATGTAGGGCTGCCTCTTCTCTTTTCCACTAAGGCCCATTTAGCTCCCGGGGGGTTCCGGTAACCTTCCCGGTACTCCGGTAAAATCCCGATTTCACCCGGAACACTTCCGATATCCAAACATAGGCTTCCAATATATCAATCTTTACATCTCGACCATTTCAAGACTCCTCGTCATATCCGTGATCACATCCGGGACTTCGAACAACCTTAGGTACATCAAAATGCATAAACTCATAATATAACTATCATCGTAACCTTAAGCGTGCGGACCCTACGGGTTCGAGAACAATGTAGACATGACCGAGACATGTCTCCGGTCAATAACCAATAGCGGGACCTAGATGCCCATATTGGCTCCTACATATTCTACAAAGATCTTTATCGGTCAGACCGCATAACAACATACGTTGTTCCCTTTGTCATCGGTATGTTACTTGCCCGAGATTCGATCGTCGGTATCCAATACCTAGTTCAATCTCGTTACCGGCAAGTATCTTTACTCATTCTGTAATATATCATCCCGCAACTAACTCATTAGTTGCAATGCTTGCAAGGCTTATGTGATGTGCATTACCGAGAGGGCCCAGAGATACCTCTCCGACAATCGGAGTGACAAAACCTAATCTCGAAATATGCCAACCCAACATGTACCTTTGGAGACACCTGTAGTACTCCTTTATAATCACCCAGTTACGTTGTGACGTTTGGTAGTACCCAAAGTGTTCCTCCGATAAACGGGAGTTGCATAATCTCATAGTTATAGGAACATGTATAAGTCATGAAGAAAGCAATAGCAACATACTAAACGATCGGGTGCTAAGCTAATGGAATGGGTCATGTCAATCAGATCATTCTCTTAATGATGTGATCCCGTTAATCAAATAACAACTCATTGTTCATGGTTAGGAAACATAACCGTCTTTGATTAACGAGCTAGTCAAGTAGAGGCATACTAGTGACACTTTGTTTGTCTATGTATTCACACATGTATTATGTTTCCGGTTAATACAATTCTAGCATGAATAATAAACCTTTTATCACGATTATAAGGAAATAAATAATAACTTTATTATTGCCTCTAGGGCATATTTCCTTCAGTCTCCCACTTGCACTTGAGTCAATAATCTAGATTACACCGTAATGATTCTAACACCCATGGAGCCTTGGTGCTGATCATGTTTTGCTCGTGGTAGAGGCTTAGTCAACGGGTCTGCAACATTCAGATCCGTATGTATCTTGCAAATCTCTATGTCTCCCACCTGGACTAGATCCTGGATGGAATTGAAGCGTCTCTTGATGTGCTTGGTTCTCTTGTGAAATCTGGATTCCTTTGCCAAGGCAATTGCACCAGTATTGTCACAAAAGATTTTCATTGGACCCGATGCACTAGGTATGACACCTAGATCGGATATGAACTTCTTCATCCAGACTCCTTCGTTTGCTGCTTCCGAAGCAGCTATGTACTCCGCTTCACATGTAGATCCCGCTACGACGCTTTGTTTAGAACTGCACCAACTGACAGCTCCACCATTTAATGTAAACACGTATCCGGTTTGCGATTTAGAATCGTCCGGATCAGTGTCAAAGCTTGCATCAACGTAACCATTTACGACGAGCTCTTTGTCACCACCATATACGAGAAACATATCCTTAGTCCTTTTCAGGAATTTCAGGATGTTCTTGACCACTGTCCAGTGATCCACTCCTGGATTACTTTGGTACCTCCCTGCTAGACTTATAGCAAGGCACACATCAGGTCTGGTACACAGCATTGCATACATGATAGATCCTCTTGCTGATGCATAGGGAACGTCTTTCATATTCTCTCTATCTTCTGCAGTGGTCGGGCATTGAGTCTTACTCAATTTCACACCTTGTAACACAGGCAAGAATCCTTTCTTTGCTTGATCCATTTTGAACTTCTTCAAAATCTTGTCAAGGTATGTGCTTTGTGAAAGTCCAATTAAGCGTTTTGATCTATCTCTATAGATCTTTATGCCTAATATGTAAGCAGCTTCACCGAGGTCTTTCATTGAAAAACTCTTATTCAAGTATCCCTTTATGCTATCCAGAAATTCTATATCATTTCCAATTAGTAATATGTCATCCACATATAATATCAGAAATGCTACAGAGCTCCCACTCACTTTCTTGTAAATACAGGCTTCACCGAAAGTCTGTATAAAACCAAATGCTTTGATCACACTATAAAAGTGTTTATTCCAACTCCGAGAGGCTTGCACCAGTCCATAAATGGATCGCTGGAGCTTGCACACTTTGTTAGCTCCCTTTTGATCGACAAAACCTTCTGGTTGCATCATATACAACTCTTCCAGAAATCCATTCAGGAATGCAATTTTGACATCCATTTGCCAAATTTCATAATCATAAAATGCGGCAATTGCTAACATGATTCGGACAGACTTAAGCATCGCTACGGGTGAGAAGGTCTCATCGTAGTCAACCCCTTGAACTTGCCGAAAACCTTTTGCGACAAGTCGAGCTTTGTAGACAGTAATATTACCGTCAGCATCAGTCTTCTTCTTGAAGATCCATTTATTCTCAATTGCTTGCCGATCATCGGGCAAGTCAACCAAAGTCCATACTTTGTTCTCATACATGGATCCCATCTCAGATTTCATGGCTTCAAGCCATTTTGCGGAATTTGGGCTCACCATCGCTTCTTCATAGTTCGTAGGTTCATCATGATCTAGTAGCATGATTTCCAGAACAGGATTACCGTACCACTCTAGCGCAGATCTCACTCTGGTTGATCTACGAGGTTCAGTAGTATCTTGTTCTGAAGTTTCATGATCATTATCATTAGCTTCCTCACTAACTGGTGTAGGTGTCATAGAAACAGTTTTCTGTGATGTACTACTTTCCAATAAGGGAGCAGGTACAGTTACCTCGTCAAGTTCTACTTTCCTCCCACTAACTTCTTTCGAGAGAAACTCCTTCTCTAGAAAGTTTCTGAATTTAGCAACAAAAGTCTTGCCTTCGGATCTGTGTTAGAAGGTGTATCCAATAGTTTCCTTTGGATATCCTATGAAGACACATTTCTCCGATTTGGGTTCGAGCTTATCAGGTTGAAGCTTTTTTACATAAGCATCGCAGCCCCAAACTTTCAGAAACGACAACTTTGGTTTCTTGCCAAACCATAGTTCATAAGGCGTCGTCTCAACGGATTTTGATGGTGCCCTATTTAACGTGAATGCGGCCGTCTCTAGAGTGTATCCCCAAAACGATAGCGGTAAATCAGTAAGAGACATCATAGATCGCACCATATCTAGTAAAGTACGATTACGACGTTCGGACACACCATTACGCTGTGGTGTTCTGGGTGGCGTGAGTTGCGAAACTATTCCATAATTTTTCAAATGTACACCAAACTCGTAACTCAAATATTCTCCTCCACGATCAGATCGTAGAAACTTTATTTTCTTGTTACGATGATTTTCAACTTCACTCTGAAATTCCTTGAACTTTTGAAATGTTTCAGACTTATGTTTCATTAAGTAGATATACCCATAGCTGCTTAAATCATCTGTGAAGGTGAGAAAATAACGATATCCGCCACGAGCCTCAATATTCATCGGACCACATACATCTGTATGTATGATTTCCAACAAATCTGTTGCTCTCTCCATAGTACCGGAGAACGGTGTTTGGGTCATCTTGCCCATGAGGCACGGTTCGCAAGTACCAAGTGATTCATAATCAAGTGGTTCCAAAAGTCCATCAGAATGGAGTTTCTTCATGCGATTTACACCGATATGACCTAAACGGCAGTGCCACAAATAAGTTGCACTCTCATTATCAACTCTGCATCTTTTGGCTTCAACATTATGAATATGTGTGTTACTACTATCGAGATTCAACAAGAATAGACCACTCTTCAAGGGTGCATGACCATAAAAGATATTACTCATATAAATAGAACAACCATTATTCTCCGATTTAAATGAATAATCGTCTCGCATCAAACAAGATCTTGATATAATGTTCATGCTTAACGCTGGCACCAAATAACAATTATTTAGGTCTAATACTAATCCCGAAGGTAGATGTAGAGGTAGCGTGCCGACTGCGATCCCATCGACTTTGGAACCGTTTCCCACGTGCATCGTCACCTCGTCCTTAACCAATCTTCGCTTGATCCGTAGTCCCTGTTTCGAGTTGCAAATATTAGCAACAGAACCAGTATCAAATACCCAGGTGCTACTGCGAGCATTAGTAAGGTACACATCAATAACATGTATATCATATATACCTTTATTCACCTTGCCATCCTTCTTATTTGCCAAATACTTGGGGCAGTTCCGCTTCCAGTGACCAGTCTGCTTGCAATAGAAGCACTCAGTTTCAGGCTTAGGTCCAGGTTTGGGTTTCTTCTCTTGAGTAGCAACTTGCTTGCCGTTCTTTTTGAAGTTCTCCTTCTTCTTCCCTTTGCCCTTTTTCTTGAAACTAGTGGTCTTGTTAACCATCAACACTTGATGCTCCTTCTTGATTTCTACCTCCGCAGCTTTCAGCATTGCGAAGAGCTCGGGAATAGTCTTGTTCATCCCTTGCATATTATAGTTCATCACGAAGCTCTTGTAGCTTGGTGGCAGTGATTGAAGAATTCTGTCAATGACGCAATCATCTGGAAGATTAACTCCCAATTGAATCAAGTGATTATTATACCCAGACATTTTGAGTATATGCTCACTGACAGAACTGTTCTCCTCCATCTTGCACCTATAGAACTTATTGGAGACTTCATATCTCTCAATCTGGGCATTTGCTTGAAATATTAACTTCAACTCCTGGAACATCTTATATGCTCCATGACGTTCAAAATGTCGCTGAAGTCCCGATTCTAAGCCGTAAAGCATGGCACACTGAACTATCGAGTAGTCATCAGCTTTGCTCTGCCAGACGTTCATAACATCCGGCGTTGCTCCTGCAGTAGGCCTGGCACCCAACCGTGCTTCCAGGACGTAATTCTTCTGTGCATCAATGAGGATAATCCTCAAGTTACGGACCCAGTGTGTGTAATTGCTACCATCATCTTTCAACTTTTCTTTCTCAAGGAACGCATTAAAATTCAATGAAACAACAGCACGAGCCACCTATCTACAATCAAACATAAACAAGCAAGATACTAATCAGGTACTAAGTTTCATGATAAATTTAAGTTCAGTTAATCAAATTAATTAAAGAACTCCCACTTAGATAGACATCCCTCTAATCCTCTAAGTTATTATGTGATCCAAATCAACTAAACCATAACCGATCATCACGTGAGATGGAGTAGTTTTCAATGGTGAACATCGTTATGTTGATCATATCTACCATATGATTCACGCTCGACCTTTCGGTCTCGGTGTTCCGAGGCCATATCTGTATATGCTTGGCTCATCAAGTATAACCTGAGTATTCCGCGTGCGCAACTGTTTTGCACCCGTTGTATTTGAACGTAGAACCTAGCACACCCGATCATCACGTGGTGTCTCAGCACGAAGAACTTTCGCAACGGTGCATACTCAGGGAGAACACTTCTTGATAATTTAGTGAGAGATCATCTTATAATGCTACCGTCAATCAAAGCAAGATAAGATGCATAAAAGGATAAACATCACATGCAATCAATATAAGTGATATGATATGGCCATTATCATCTTGTGCTTGTGATCTCCATCTCCGAAGCACCGTCGTGATCACCATCGTCACCGGCGTGACACCTTGATCTCCATCGTAGCATCGTTGTCGTCTCGCCAAGTTTGTGCTTCCACGACTATCACTACCGCTTAGTAATAAAGTAAAGCATTACATCGCGATTTCATTGCATACAATAAAACGACAACCATAAGGCTCCTGCCAGTTGCCGATAACTCGGTTACAAAACATGATCAACTCATACAATAAAATTCAGCATCATGTCTTGACCATATCACATCACAACATGCCCTGCAAAAACAAGTTAGACGTCCTCTACTTTGTTGTTGCAAGTTTTACGTGGCTGCTACGGGCTTAAGCAAGAACCAATCTCACCTACGCATCAAAACCACAACGATATTTGTCAAATAGACTCCGTTTTAACCTTCGCAAGGACCGGGCATAGCCATACTTGTTTCAACAAAAGTTGGAGAGACAGTCGCTCGCAAGCCACCTATGTGCAAAGCACGTCGGGGGAACCGGTCTCGCGTAAGCGTACGCGTAATGTTGGTCCAGGTCGTCTCGTCCAACAATGCCGCCGAACCAAAGTATGACATGCTGGTAGGCAGTATGACTTATATCGCCCACAACTCACTTGTGTTCTACTCGTGCATATAACATCAACATAAATAACCTAGGCTCTGATACCACTGTTGGGTTTCGTAGTAATTTCAAAAAAATTCCTACGCACAGGCAAGATCATGTGATGCATAGCAACGAGAGGGGAGAGTGCTGTCTACGTACCCACGCAGACCGACTGTGGAAGCGTTGACACAACATAGAGGAAGTAGTCGTACGTCTTCACGATCCAACCGATCAAGCACCGAAACTACGGCACCTCCGAGTTCGAGCACACGTTCAGCTCGATGACGATCCCCGGACTCCGATCCAGCAAAGTGTCGGGGAAGAGTTCTGTCAGCACGACGGCGTGGTGACGATCTTGATGTACTACAGCAGCAGGGCTTCGCCTAAACTCCGCTACAGTATTATCGAGGACTATGGTAGCTGGGGGCGCCGCACACGGCTAAGGAATAGATCACGTGGATTAACTTGTGTGTTCTAGGGTGCCTCTACCTCAGTATATAAAGGACTAGAGGGGGGAGGTTGGCCGGCCAAGGTGTGGCGCGCCAGGAGAGTCCTACTCCCTCTGGGAGTAGGACCCCCCCCCCCAATCCTAGTTGGAATAGGATTCGCGGAGGGGGAAAAGAGAGAGAGGGGGCCGGCCACCTCTCCTAGTCCTAATAGGACTAGGGGAAGGGGGAGGCGCGCAGCCCATGTAGGTCTGCCTCTTCTCTTTTCCACTAAGGCCCATCATGGCCCATTTAGCTCCCGGGGGGTTCCGGTAACCTTCCCGGTACTCCGGTAAAATCCCGATTTCACCCGGAACACTTCTGATATCCAAACATAGGCTTCCAATATATCAATCTTTACGTCTCGACCATTTCGAGACTCCTCTTCATATCCGTGATCACATCCGGGACTCCAAACAACCTTCGGTACATCAAAATGCATAAACTCATAATATAACTATCATCGTAACCTTAAGCGTGCGGACCCTACGGGTTCGAGAACAATGTAGACATGACCGAGACATGTCTCCGGTCAATAACCAATAGCGGGACCTGGATGCCCATATTGGCTCCTACATATCCTACGAAGATCTTTATCGGTCAGACCGCATAACAACATACGTTGTTCCCTTTGTCATCGGTATGTTACTTGCCCGAGATTCGATCGTCGGTATCCAATACCTAGTTCAATCTCATTACCGGCAAGTCTCTTTACTCGTTCTGTAATATATCATCCCGCAACTAACTCATTAGTTGCAATGCTTGCAAGGCTTATGTGATGTGCATTACCGAGAGGGCCCAGAGATACCTCTCCGACAATCGGAGTGACAAAACCTAATCTCGAAATACGCCAACCCAACATGTACCTTTGGAGACACCTGTAGTACTCCTTTATAATCACCCATTTACGTTGTGACATTTGGTAGTACCCAAAGTGTTCCTCCGGTAAACGGGAGTAGCATAATCTCATAGTTATAGGAATATGTAAAAGTCATGAAGAAAGCAATAGCAACATACTAAACGATCGGGTGCTAAGCTAATGGAATGGGTCATGTCAATCAGATCATTCTCTTAATGATGTGATCCCGTTAATCAAATAACAACTCATTGTTCATGGTTAGGAAACATAACCATCTTTGATTCACGAGCTAGTCAAGTAGAGGCATGCTAGTGACACTTTGTTTGTCTATGCATTCACACATGTATTATGTTTCCGGTTAATACAATTCTAGCATGAATAATAAACTTTTTATCATGATTATAAGGAAATAAATAATATTTTTATTATTGCCTCTAGGGCATATTTCCTTCAAAAACTCCTGTCTCTTGTGTTTCAGGGAAGTAGCAAAATTGTTCCACGAAGGTGGAAGCTTGGCAATGATGCCTCCGGCAACAAATTTGTCCGGCAACACACACTTGAAGTACACAAGTTCTTTTGCGAGCGACTGTATCTCATGAGCCTGCTGTACAACAGGGCGCTCATCAGTCATCTTGTAGTCATAGAATTGCTCCATGACGTACAACTCGCTGCCGGCGTCCGAGGCACCAAATTTGGCCTCGAGCGCAGCCCACATGTCCTTGCCATTGTCAAACGACATATACGAATCCACAATGGAGTCATCAAGAACACTCAGAAGAGCGCCTTTAAAGAGGGTATCGATCTTCTCAAAAGCTTCCAGCTGTGCTGGATTAAGATCGCCCTCGGGCTTGCCCTTGGTGGCATCATAGCAGCCCATGGTCTGAAACCGGTAGACTGCTCTCGTGCGCCACCTCTTATATTGCGCCCCCTTAAAGGCAGGCGGCTTCAGATGCGCAGCAAAACCACTCGGAGTAAATTGCCTATAATCAGGTTTTTGGATTGTTGGAAATATGAGCAAATTACTACGAGATTTAATCCGAATAAACAGAAGATAAATCATGACCATAGCAGCAGAGATTAAACTAATCATGCGAACTAGCATAGCAGATAAACATATCACATCTAGGGCACATACTAGAAGCATGAATTCTACCATGATCTCGAACTTGAAGGATAGAATCACATACGGTGCAGCGGGTGCAGCACCGCCGGCATTGACGTTGTCGCCCATGTCATCGAGGACGAGGTTGCCGAGGTCGGGGAAAAAGTCGTCGTTCGCGAAGTCGTCGCTGCCAGCAGTCGCGCGAGTGCGCTCCCCAAAAACCTGATCGCCCCTCTCCCGTACAGGATCACGAGAGGCGGGGTTCTGGAGGCCTGCTGTCCCTTCTCGCGGTGCACACCGGAAGGAGGGATGGAGAAGACTTGCTTGGCGGCGCAATGATTTGGAACGGTGGTGAGAAACCATACGAAGCGGCGGCGGCTAGGGTAGACGTCTACCTGACTATATAGTGCGGGCCGGGTAGGTCGTGGGAGTAAACCCCACGTCTGAGTCGTCACGATCCAAAAGAATCGGAAATGGTTCAGTAATTAACGCATCCGTTAATTATTAATTAATGACTCATTAATTTTCCCATGCAGCAAAAATATAGACAACATGCATAGCTCTTTCCTCGGCTCGGCTCAATCCCGCAACCCGCGGCGCGGCGCGGAACGTCGTGACGAGGCGAAGCATGGCGTGGCGAGGCGAGCGAGGAGGAGGAGCGCGCGTGTAGGTCTCCTCTTCTCATGCTCATACAAGTGGTAGAAGAGCTCACCTTATAAAGAGGTGCAACTCTCTCTCAACTTCCGGGGTGGGACTAAACTTCAGCCTCACTCACTCCACTCACATGTGTGCATGAATGGGCCAAGAGAATTTCAGAATTTTAGTTGGGCTTGGGGCCAAAGTGAAGGAAATATGCCCTAGAGGCAATAATAAACTTATTATTTATTTCCTTATATCATGATAAAAGTTTATTATTCATGCTAGAATTGTATTAACCGGAAACATAATACATGTGTGAATACATAGACAAACAAAGTGTCACTAGTATGCCTCTACTTGACTAGCTTGTTAATCAAAGATGGTTATGTTTCCTAACCATGAACAATGAGTTGTTATTTGATTAACGGGATCACATCATTAAGAGAATGATCTGATTGACATGACCCATTCCATTAGCTTAGCACCCGATCATTTAGTATGTTGCTATTGCTTTCTTCATGACTTATACATGTTCCTATAACTATGAGATTATGCAACTCCCGTTTACCGGAGGAACACTTTGGGCACTACCAAACGTCACAACGTAACTGGGTGATTATAAACGAGTACTACAGGTGTCTCCAAAGGTACATGTTGGGTTGGCGTATTTCGAGATTAGGTTTTGTCACTCCGATTGTCGGAGAGGTATCTCTGGGCCCTCTCGGTAATGCACATCACATAAGCCTTGCAAGCATTGCAACTAATGAGTTAGTTGCGGGATGATATATTACAGAACGAGTAAAGAGACTTGCCGGTAACGAGATTGAACTAGGTATTGGATACCGACGATCGAATCACGGGCAAGTAACATACCGATGACAAAGGGAACAACGTATGTTGTTATGCGGTCTGACCGATAAAGATCTTCGTAGAATATGTAGGAGCCAATATGGGCATCCAGGTCCCGCTATTGGTTATTGACCGGAGACATGTCTCGGTCATGTCTACATTGTTCTCGAACCCGTAGGGTCCGCACGCTTAAGGTTACGATGACAGTTATATTATGAGTTTATGCATTTTGATGTACCGAAGGTTGTTCGGAGTCCCGGATGTGATCACGGATATGACGAGGAGTCTCGAAATGGTCGAGACGTAAAGATTGATATATTGGAAGCCTATGTTTGGATATCGGAAGTGTTCCGGGCGAAATCGGGATTTTACCGGAGTACCGGGAAGGTTACCGGAACCCCCCGGGAGCTAAATGGGCCATGATGGGCCTTAGTGGAAAAGATAAGAGGCATCCCTACATGGGCTGCGCGCCTCCCCCTTCCCCTAGTCCTATTAGGACTAGGAGAGGTGGCCGGCCCCCTCTCTCTCTTTTCCCCCTCCACGAATCCTATTCCAACTAGGATTGGGGGGGGGGGATCCTACTCCCAGAGGGAGTAGGACTCCTCCTGGCGCGCCTCTCCTAGGCCGGCCGCACCCCCCCCCCCCTTGAGCCTTTATATACGGAGGCAGGGGCACCCCAGAGGAACACAAGTTGATCCACGTGATCATATTCTTAGCCGTGTGCGGTGCCCCCTTCCACCATAGTCCTCGATAATATTGTAGCGGTGTTTAGGCGAAGCCCTTCTACAGTAGTACATCAAGATCGTCACCACGTCGTCATGCTGACGGAACTCTTCCTCGACACTTTGCTGGATCGGAGTCCGTGGATCGTCATCGAGCTGAACGTGTGCTAGAACTCGGAGGTGCCGTAGTTTCGGTGCTTGATCGGTCGGGCCGTGGAGACGTACGACTACATCAACCAAACGCTTCCGTTGTCGATCTACAAGGTACGTAGGTTATACTCTCCCCTCTCGTTGCTATGCATCACCATGATCTTGCGTGAGCGTAGGAATTTTTTTGAAATTACTACGAAACCCAACAGTGGTATCAGAGCCTAGGTTTTATATGTTGATGTTATATGCACGAGTAGAACACAAGTGGGTTGTGGGCGATATAAGTCATACTGCTTACCAGCATGTCATACTTTGGTTCGGCGGTATTGTTGGACGAAGTGGCCCGGACTGACATTACGTGTACGCTTACGCGAGACTGGTTCTCCCGACGTGCTTTGCACATAGGTGGCTTGCGGGTGACAGTTTCTCCAACTTTAGTTGAACTGAGTGTGGCTACGCCCGGTCCTTGCGAAGGTTAAAACAGCACCAACTTGACAAACTATCGTTGTGGTTTTTGATGCGTAGGTAAGATTGGTTCTTGCTTAAGCCCGTAGCAGCCACGTAAAACATGCAACAACAAAGTAGAGTACGTCTAACTTGTTTTTGCAGGGCATGTTGTGATGTGATATGGTCAAGACATGATGCTAAATTTTATTGTATGAGTGCTTCGGAGATGGAGATCACAAGCACAAGATGATGATGGCCATATCATATCACTTTTATTGATTGCATGTGATGTTTATCTTTTATGCATCTTATCTTGCCTTGATTGACGGTAGCATTATAAGATGATCTCTCACTAAATTATCAAGAAGTGTTCTCCCTGAGTATGCACCGTTGCGAAAGTTCTTTGTGCTGAGACACCACGTGATGATCGGGTGTGATAGGCTCTACGTTCAAATACAACGGGTGCAAAACAGTTGCACACGCGGAATACTCAGGTTATACTTGACGAGCCAAGCATATACAGATATGGCCTCGGAACACGGAGACCGAAAGGTCGAGCGTGAATCATATAGTAGATATGATCAACATAGTGATGTTCACCAATGAAACTACTCCATCTCACGTGATGATCGGACATGGTTTAGTTGATTTGGATCACGTAATCACTTAGAGGATTAGAGGGATATCTATCTAAGTGGGAGTTCTTTAAGTAATATGATTAATTGAACCTAAATTTATCATGAACTTAGTACCTGATAGTATCTTGCTTGTTTATGTATGATTGTAGATAAATGGCCCGTGATGTTGTTCCGTTGAATTTTAATGCGTTCCTTGAGAAAGCAATGTTGAAAGATGTTAGTAGCAATGATGCGGATTGGATCCGTGATCTGAGGTTTATCCTCATTGCTGCACAGAAGAATTATATCCTTGATGCACCGCTAGGTGACGGACCTATTGCAGGAGCAGATGCAGACGTTATGAACGTTTGGCTAGCTCAATATGATGACTACTTGATAGTTTAGTGCACCATGCTTAATGGCTTAGAATCGGGACTTCAAAGACGTTTTGAACGTCATGGAGCATATGAGATGTTCCAGGAGTTGAAGTTAATATTTCAAGCAAATAACCGAGTTGAGAGATATGAAGTCTCCAACAAGTTCTATAGCTAAAAGATGGAGGAGAATCGCTCAACTAGTGAGCATGTGCTCAGATTGTCTGGGTACTACAATCGCTTGAATCAAGTGGGAGTTAATCTTCCAGATAAGATAGTGATTGACAGAATTCTCTAGTCACCATCACCAAGTTAGTAGAACTTCGTGATGAACTATGATATGCAAGGGATGATGGAAATGACTCCCAAGCTTTTCATGATGATGAAATCGACGAAGGTAGAAATCAAGAAAGAGCATCAAGTGTTGATGGCTGACAAGATCACTAGTTTCAAAAAAAGGGCAGAGGGAAGAAGGGGAACTTCAAGAAGAACAACAAGCAAGTTGCTACTCAACTGAAGAAGCCCAAGTCTGGTCCTAAGCCTGAGACTAAGTGCTTCTACTACACAGGGACTGGTCACTGGAAGCGGAACTACCCCAAGTGATTGGCGGATAAGAAGGATGGCAAAGTGAACATAAGTATATTTGATATACATGTTATTGATGTGTATTTTACTAGTGTTTATAGCAACCCCTAAGTATTTGATACTAGTTTAGTTGCTAAGATTAGTAACTCGAAACAGGAGTTGCAGAATAAACAGAGACTAGTTAAGGGTGAAGTGACAATGTGTGTTGGAAGTGGTTCCAAGATTGATATGATCATCATCGCACACTCCCTATACTTTCGGGATTAGTGTTGAACCTCAATAAGTGTTATTTGGTGTTTGCGTTGAGCATGAATATGATTTGATCATGTTTATTGTAATACGGTTATTCATTTAAGTAAGAGAATAAATTGTTGTTCTGTTTACATGAATAAAACCTTATATGGTTACACACCCAATGTAAATAGTTCGTTGGATCTCGATCGTAGTGATACACATATTCATAATATTGAAACCAAAAGATGCAAAGTTAATAATGATAGTGCAACTTATTTGTGGCACTGCCGTTTAGGTCATATTGGTGTAAAGCGCATGAAGAAACTCCATGCTGATGGGCTTTTGGAATCACTTGATTATGAATCACTTGATGCTTGCGAACCGTGCCTCATGGGCAAGATGACTAAAACGCCATTCTCCGGTACTATGGAGAGAGCAACAGATTTGTTGGAAATCATACATACAGATGTATGTGGTCCGATGAATATTGAGGCTCGTGGCAGATATCGTTATTTTCTCACCTTCACAGATGACTTAAGCAGATATGGGTATATCTACTTAATGAAACATAAGTCTGAAACGTTTGAAAAGTTCAAAGAATTTCAGAGTGAAGTTGAAAATCATCGTAATAAGAAAATAAAGTTTCTACGATCTGATCGTGGAGGAGAATATTTGAGTTACGAGTTTGGTATACATTTGAAACAATGTGGAATATTTCGCAACTCACGCCACCCGGAACACCACAGCGTAATGGTGTGTCCGAACGTCGTAATCGTACTTTACTAGATATGGTGCGATCTATGATGTCTCTTGCTGATTTACCGCTATCGTTTTGGGGTTATGCTTCGGAGACGGCCGCATTCACGTTAAATAGGGCATCATCAAAATCCGTTGAGACGACGCCTTATGAACTATGGTTTGGCAAGAAACCAAAGTTGTCGTTTCTGAAAGTTTGGGGCTGCGATGCTTATGTGAAAAAGCTTCAACCTGATAAGCTCGAACCCAAATCGGAGAAATGTGTCTTCATAGGATATCCAAAGGAGTCTATTGGATACACCTTCTATCACAGATCCGAAGGCAAGACTTTTGTTGCTAAGTTCGGAAACTTTCTAGAGAAGGAGTTTCTCTCGAAAGAAGTGAGTGGGAGGAAAGTAGAACTTGACGAGGTAACTGTACCTGCTCCCTTATTGGAAAGTAGTGCATCACAGAAAACTGTTTCTATGACACCTACACCAATTAGTGAGGAAGCTAATGATAATGATCATGAAACTTCAGAACAAGATACTACTGAACCTCGTAGATCAACCAGAGTAAGATCCACACCAGAGTGGTACGGTAATCCTGTTCTGGAAGTCATGCTACTAGATCATGATGAACCTACGAACTATGAAGAAGCGATGGTGAGCCCAGATTCCGCAAAATGGCTTGAAGCCATGAAATCTGAGATGGGATCCATGTATGAGAACAAAGTATGGACTTTGGTTGACTTGCCCAATGATCGGCAAGCAATTGGGAATAAATGGATCTTGAAGAAGAAGACTGACACCGACGGTAATATTACTGTCTACAAAGCTAGACTTGTGGCAAAAGGGTTTCGGTAAGTTCAAGGGATTGACTACGATGAGACCTTCTCACCCGTAGCGATGCTTAAGTCTGTCCGAATCATGTTAGCAATTGCCGCATTTTATGATTATGAAATTTTGCAGATGGATGTCAAAACTGCATTCCTGAATGGATTTCTGGAAGAAGAGTTGTATATGATGCAACCAGAAGGTTTTGTCGATCCAAAGGGAGCTAATAAAGTGTGCAAGCTCCAGCGATCCATTTATGGACTGGTGCAAGCCTCTCAGAGTTGGAATAAACGCTTTGATAGTGTGATCAAAGCATTTGGTTTTATGCAGACTTTTGGAGAAGCCTATATTTACAAGAAAGTGAATGGGAGCTCTGTAGCATTTCTGATATTATATGTGGATGACATATTACTGATTGGAAATGATATAGAATTTCTGGATAGCATAAAGGGATACTTGAATAAGAGTTTTTCAATGAAAGACCTCGGTGAAGCTGCTTACATATTAGGCATAAAGATCTATAGAGATAGATCGAGATGTTTAATTGGACTTTCACAAAGCACATACCTTGACAAGATTTTGAAGAAGTTCAAAATGGATCAAGCAAAGAAAGGGTTCTTGCCTGTGTTACAAGGTGTGAAGTTGAGTCGGACTCAATGCCCGACCACTGCAGAAGATAGAGAGAAGATGAAAGATGTTCCCTATGCTTCAGCCATAGGCTCTATCATGTATGCAATGCTGTGTACCAGACCTAATGTGTGCCTTGCTATAAGTCTAGCAGGGAGGTACCAAAGTAATCCATGAGTGGATCACTGGACAGCGGTCAAGAACATCCTGAAGTACCTGAAAAGGACTAAGGATATGTTTCTCGTATATGGAGGTGACAAAGAGCTCATCGTAAACGGTTACGTTGATGCAAGCTTTGACACTGATCCGGACGATTCTAAATCGCATACCGGATACGTGTTTACATTAAACGGTGGAGCTGTCAGTTGGTGCAGTTCTAAACAAAGCGTCGTGGCAGGATCTACGTGTGAAGCGGAATACATAGCTGCTTCGGAAGCAGCAAATGAAGGAGTCTGGATGAAGGAGTTCATATCCGATCTAGGTGTCATACCTAGTGCATCGGGTCCAATGAAAATCTTTTGTGACAATACTGGTGCAATTGCCTTGGCAAAGGAATCTAGATTTCACAAGAGAACCAAGCACATCAAGAGACGCTTCAATTCCATCCGGGATCTAGTCCAGGCGGAAGACATAGAGATTTGCAAGATACATACGGATCTGAATGTTGCAGACCCGTTGACTAAGCCTCTTCCATGAGAAAAACATGATCAGCACCAAGGCTCCATGGGTGTTAGAATCATTACTGTGTAATCTAGATTATTGACTCTAGTGCAAGTGGGAGACTGAAGGAAATATGCCCTAGAGGCAGTAATAAAGTTATTATTTATTTCCTTATATCATGATAAAAGTTTATTATTCATGCTAGAATTGTATTAACCGGAAACATAATACATGTGTGAATACATAGACAAACAGAGTGTCACTAGTATGCCTCTACTAGACTAGCTTGCTGATCAAAGATGGTTATGTTTCCTAACCATGGACAAAGAGTTATTATTTGATTAACGGGATCACATCATTAGTTGAATGATCTGATTGACATGACCCATTCCATTAGCTTAGCACCCGATCGTTTAGTATGTTGCTATTGCTTTCTTCATGACTTATACATGTTCCTCTGACTATGAGATTATGCAACTCCCATTTGCCAGAGGAACACTTTGTGTGCTACCAAACGTCACAACGTAACTGGGTGATTATAAAGGAGCTCTACAGGTGTCTCCAAAGGTACATGTTGGGTTGGCGTATTTCGAGATTAGGATTTGTCACTCCGATTGTCGTAGAGGTATCTCTAGGCCCTCTCAGTAATGCACATCACTTAAGCCTTGCAAGCATTGCAGCAAATGAGTTAGTTGCGGGATGATGTATTACAGAACGAGTAAAGAGACTTGCCGATGACGAGATTGAACTAGGTATGGGATACCGACGATCGAATCTCGGGCAAGTAACATACCGATGAGAAAGGGAACAACATATATTGTTATGCGGTCTGACCGATAAAAGATCTTCGTAGAATATGTAGGAGCCAATATGAGCATCCAGGTTCCGCTATTGGTTACTGACCGGAGACGTGTCTCGGTCATGTCTATATTGTTCTCGAACCCGTAGGGTCCGCACGCTTAAGGTTACAATGACAGTTACATTATGAGTTTATGCATTTTGATGTACCGAAGGTTGTTCGGAGTCCCGGATGTGATCACGGACATGACGAGGAGTCTCGAAATGGTCGAGACATAAAGATTGATATATTGGAAGCCTATGTTTGGATATCGGAAGTGTTCCGAGTGAAATCGGGATTTTACCGGAGTACCGGGTGGTTACCGGAACCCCCCGGGAGCTATATGGGCCTATGTGGGCCTTAGTGGAAAAGAGAAGGGGCAGCCCAAGATGGGTCATGCGCCCCTCCCCTCCCTTGGTCCGAATAGGACAAGGAGAGGGGGCCGGCCCCCCTCTCTCTTTTCCCCCCTCCGCGAATCCTATTCCAACTAGGATTGGGGGGGGGGGGAATGCTACTCCCAGAGGGAGTAGGACTCCTCCTGGCGCGCCTCTCCTAGGCCGGCCGCACCCCCAACTTGAGCCTTTATATACGCAGGCATGGGCACCCCAGAGGAACACAAGTTGATCCACGTGATCATATTCTTAGCCGTGTGCGGTGCCCCCTTCCACCATAGTCCTCGATAATATTGTAGCGGTGTTTAGGCGAAGCCCTGCTGCAGTAGTACATCAAGATCGTCACCACGCCGTCGTGCTGACGGAACTCTTCCCCGACACTTTGCTGGATCGGAGTCCGGGGATCGTCATCGAGCTGAACGTGTGCTAGAACTCGGAGGTGTCGTAGTTTCGGTGCTTGATCGGTCGGGCCGTGGAGACGTACGACTACATCAACCAAACGCTTCCGTTGTCGATCTACAAGGTATGTAGGTTATACTCTCCCCTCTTGTTGCTATGCATCACCATGATCTTGCGTGAGCGTAGGAATTTTTTTGAAATTACTACGAAACCCAACACAAAGGCCTACTAGCAAAATTCCAACAATCCCCCACAAAGTCTCATTGGCACATCTCATCATTTAGTTCCAAAACATTGTTTTATATATCGGTGCTTAGTGGAGACTGTGAAGTTGAACTTCCACTTAGAAATTTATGCTACACTAGATCACAACTTGAATAGTGGACTATGCCTTGAACTACAAGTTTTCTGTGAAACTAGTTTCACACAAATTCTTGACCGATACTGGGCTGCCGCAAGGCTTCCCCGCGGGTGGAGCGTATACGTCATACTCCAGGGCCTTTCATGAATTTATTAGAGAACACCCAATTCTCACAGACTGCGACGTTAACAGTCAAATTCATATAGGTGTGTTCCTCAGAAGATGTTCTGCAGGACAACATCTCTGCTTACCCGAATAAGCCACTTGGAACACATTAAGATAAGTATCAACCTGCCATGCAGATCAGGAGAGTATTGCATCTTCACGGAGTGGGATAATTAATATAGGGATACTCTCCTCCCAGCTGACCAACAGCTTGTCTCCCACTTCTACTTCACGGGATCTCCGATCACATAGAGTGGTTTACCACTATGGACAACTCATGTGGTGGGTCTCAAACCCATCTCCATCGATGCATTATATATCACATTACATGATAGACCCTTTGTGAAGGGATCTGCCAAGTTTTTCGATGTTTGGATATAATCCAACGTAATAACTCCGGAGTTCCTCAATTTTTTGACAGATTTTAGTCTCCTCTTCACATGCCTTGAGGACTTCATATTGTCCTTAAAACTGTTTATCTTGACGATCACAGTTTGATTATCATAGTTCATCAGGGGGTATTCGTTTTTCAACCATAGGTAAGTCCATCAAGAGTTCACGAAGCCACTCTGCTTCAACAGTGGCAGTGTCTAATGCTGTGAGTTCTGCTTTCATAGTTGACCTCGTTAAGATGGTCTGCTTGCAAGACTTCCAGGAAACAGCGCCACCAGCAAGTGTAAAAACATAACCACTTGTGGCCTTAATCTCATCAGCATCAGATATCCAGTTTGAGTCACTATAACCTTCCAGTACCCTTGGATACCCGGTGTAGTGAATCCCATAACTCGCGGTGCCTTTCAAATAGCGCATAACTCTCTCAAGCGCATGCCAATGATCATCTCCCGGTTTTGACACAAACCGACTCAGCTTGCTCACAGCAAAAGAGATGTCAGGCCTCGTGGCACTCGCCAAATACATAAGCGAGCCAATAATCTGAGAATACCTCGGTTGATCTCTAGCAATCCGTCGATTCTTTCGAAGCAACACACTAGCATCATATGGAGTTGGAGAAGTCGTGCAGTCGCTATACCCAAAACGACTCAAGACCTTTTCCACATAATGAGACTGAAGCAGTGTGATCCCACCATTCTCATCTCTCAACAGCTTGATGTTTAAGATAACATCAGCTACTCCTAGATCCTTCATCTCAAAACAGCGAGATAAGAAATCCTTAACCTCCTTGATTAAATCAAGTTTGGTTCCAAAGATCAATATGTCGTCGACATACAGACAAAGAATAACTCCTTCGCCCCCACCATAGCGATAGTACACGCACTTGTCACCATCGTTTACTACAAAGCCGGCAGCAGTTAATGTTCTTTCGAACTTCTCATGCCACTCCTTAGGAGCTTGTTTATATATAAAGACTTTAATAACTTGCACACCTTTCCTTCTTGACCAGGTACTACAAAACCATCTGGCTGATCCATGTAAATTTCCTCCTTCAACTCTCCATTGAGGAAAGCCGTCTTAACGTCCATTTGATGAACGAGAAGACCATGTGAGGCAGCTAGTGATAGTAGCACCCAAATTGTGGTCAGTCTAGCCACGGGTGAGTAAGTATCAAAGAAGTCTTCACCTTCTTTCTGGGTATAACCCTTGGCCACAAGCCGTGCCTTATACTTTTCAATTGTACCATCAGGTCTAAGCTTCTTATTGAACACCCACTTACATCCTACAGGTTTGCACCCATAAGGACAGTCAGTGATCTCCCAGGTACCGTTAGCTAAGATGGAATCCATCTCGCTACGTACAGCTTCCTTCCAGTAGTCAGCATCAGGAGATGCATAGGCTTCTGAAATAGTCCTGGGTGTGTCATCCATGAGGTACACAATGAAATCATCACCAAAAGACTTTGTAGTCCTCTGTCTCTTACTCCTCATAGGAGTTCCATTGTTACCCTCAACAGGATACTCAACGTGTTCCATCGCAATGGTGGGTTCAGGAATTACAGTGAATTCCTCACTAGATGGAGTAGGTATCTCCTGATTTGATGAACTCGACATATCCTTCATAGGAAATATGTCCTCAATGAAAGTTGCATCATTTGATTCCATAATCGTACCAACATGCATGTCGGATACCTCAGATTTTATTATCAAAAATCTGTAGCCGATGCTATGAAAAGCATAGCCCAGAAGAACACAATCCACTGTTTTTGGTGCAAGCTTGCGCTTCTTGGGAATTGGTATATTGACTTTCGCCAAACAACCCCAAGTATGTAGGTAAGAGAGTTTCAACCTTTTCCTTTCCCATTCCTCAAATGGAGTCATGGTCTTATGCTTTGTGGGAACTCGGTTTAGGACATGACACGAAGTCATTAGCGCCTCCCCCCACCATTCCTTGGATAGACCCGAAGTGTCTAACATGGTGTTAACCATATCAGTTAGAGTTCGGTTCTTTCTTTCGGCTACCCCATTTGACTGGGGTGAGTAGGGAGGCGTCCTCTCATGGATTATACCATGTTCCGCACAAAACAGATCAAATTCATTGGAAAAATACTCTCCACCACGATCAGACCTAAGCCGTTTAATTTTTCGATCAAGTTGGTTCTCTGCCTCAGCTTTATAGTTTTTAAAGAAAGTCAAAGCCTCATCTTTTGATTTCAGAAGATACACATAACAATATCTAGTGGAGTCATCAATCAACGTCATGAAGTATCTCTTTCCACCTTTTGTCAACACGCCATTCATCTCACAAAGATCAGAATGTATAAGCTCAAGTGGCGCCAAGTCTCTTGCCTCTGCAGTCTTATGGGACTTGCGAGGTTGCTTAGCTTGCACACATACTTGGCACTTGGAGCCTTTGACAGTAGAGATTTTCGGAATTAAATTCATATTGGCTAACCGCGTCATGCAACCAAAGTTAATATGACAGAGTCGTGAATGCCAAATATCAGACTCATTATTGTGGCAAACATTATTAATAACTTTAGTGCAAATATCTGACAAAGATAGGCGGAATAAGCCTCAGCACTCATAGCCTTTTCCAACAAATTGTCCACACTTAGAAATTACAACTTTATTGGAGTCGAAAACCAACTTAAAACCATCTCGACATAAACGGGAACCGCTAACGAGATTTTTATTGATGGACGGCACATGATGAATGTTCTTCAGATGCACAGTCTTCCCCGAAGTAAACTTCAGATCGACCGTACCAACACCTCGAACGATGGTATGTGACCCGTTCCCCATCAGCACGGGTGAAGTCCCTGTTTCCTGGTAAGAAGAAAACATGGAGGCGTCAGCACAAACATGTACATTGGCACCGGTGTCAATTAACCAATCAGGGGATTGAAATACTGAAAGGATGGTAGGAAAAATACCGTACCCTGATTCCTTCATATCAGTATCACCGATGACAACATTAGCGGACTTGCCGCTCTTCTCATGTTCGCGCTCCTCAAAGCGGTTAGGACACTTCGGAGCCAAGTGATTAGGATCACCGCAGACATGGCAAAGTCCCTTCCCCTTCTTATGAGAATTCTTCTTGAAGTTGGTAGAATGTGATGGCTTGTTCTTTGTATTAAACTTGCCTTTGCCCTGAGTTTTGTTCTTATTGTTTTTGAACTTGTTGGGCTGGGAGTTCTTCTTCTGTACTATGTGGACACTAGAACCTTCCTCAGCAACTCGAGCACGTGTGTCGTTTGCTCTCGCCTTCTCTTCAACATCAAGAGTACCAATGAGGTCCGCAACGGAAAACTCCTGTCTCTTGTGTTTTAGGGAAGTAGCAAAATTGTTCCACGAAGGTGGAAGCTTGGCAATGATGCCTCCGGCAACAAATTTGTCCGGCAACACACACTTGAAGTACTCAAGTTCTTTTGCGAGCGACTGTATCTCATGAGCCTGTTGTACAACAAGGCTCTCATCAGTCATCTTGTAGTCATAGAATTGCTTCATGACGTACAACTCGCTGCCGGCGTCCGAGGCACCAAACTTGGCCTCGAGCGCAGCCCACATGTCCTTGCCGTTGTTAAACGACATATACGAATCCACAATGGAGTCATCAAGAACACTCAGAAGAGCGCCTTTAAAGAGGGTATCGATCTTCTCAAAAGCTTCCAGCTGTGCTGGATTAAGATCGCCCTCAGGCTTGCCCTTGGTGGCATCATAGCAGCCCATGGTCTGAAACCAGTAGACTGCTCTCGTGCGCCACCTCTTATATTGCGCCCCCTTAAAGGCAGGCGGCTTCAGATGCGCAGCAAAACCACTCGGAGTAAATTGCCTATAATCAGGTTTTTGGATTGTTGGAAATATGAGCAAATTACTACGAGATTTAATCAGAATAAACAGAAGATAAATCATGACCACAGCAGCAGAGATTAAAGTAATCATGCGAACTAGCATAGCAGATAAACATATCACATCTAGGGCACATACTAGAAGCATGAATTCTACCACGATCTCGAACATGAAGGATAGAATCACATACGGTGCAGCGGGTGCAGCACCGCCGGCGTTGACGTTGTCGCCCATGTCGTCGAGGACGAGGTTGTCGAGGTCGGGGAAGAAGTCGTCGTTCGCGAAGTCGTCGCTGCCAGCAGTCGCGCGAGTGCGCTCCCCAAAAACCTGATCGCCCCTCTCCCGTACAGGATCACGAGAGGCGGGGTTCCGGAGGCCTGCTGTCCCTTCTTGCGGTGCACGCCGGAAGGAGGGATGGAGAAGACTTGCTTGGCGGCGCAATGATCTGGAACGGTGGTGAGAAACCATACGAAGTGGCGGCATAGCTCTGTCCTCGGCTCGGCTCAATCCCGCAACCCGCGGCGCGGGGCGAGCGAGGAGGAGGAGGGCGCGTGTAGGTCTCCTCTTCTCATGCTCATACAAGTGGTAGAAGAGCTCACCTTATAAAGAGGTGCAACTCTCTCTCAACTTCCGGGGTGGGACTAAACTTTAGCCTCACTCACTCCACTCACATGTGTGCATGAATGGGCCAAGAGAATTTCAGAATTTTAGTTGGGCTTTGGGCCAAAGAACTACTAGCAAAATTCCAACAGTTTGGTCTTCGGCAAGCCCCCTAGTTTGCTTTCGATTTGCGGAAAAAGAAGCTCTGGACCGGCCACCAAACCGTTACAGAATCGCGTTGGATGGAAAAACACGTCTGAATCACATGGTCCGAACGGTTGTAGACGGTTTGAGGGTTCGCTGTGAAGTTGCCCTTATGGTTTAGCCTGCGGTTGACCTTTCAAAAAGGAAAGAAAAAAAGAGAGCAATCCATTCATAGAGTTAAAAAAATTAGATCGGTTCTCCTTTGAACAATATCAATAGTCATTAGACTGGACTAAGGCGACCACCGTGGCCGGCGCATGTGATGTGTCTATTATTTTAGTAAAATGCAGAGCATGTCATCAATCCCAGCGTGATGCCAAGCATGTTGGCAGACGTCATTTTTCAACGTCACGCATGACCGAAACTGCTCTCGATCAAATCATGTAGGAGATTGGTCGGTCATCCAGTAATCTCAAACCAGTTTAAGTACACTTGGGAGAGTCCTTTGTCATTCTTGAAAAAGAACAAGCCTTTTGTCCTTGGACCATGCGTAGCGGCCGGCTAATTTTGGCAAAGATCGACCGAGCCGGGTGTCTTTGGATATTTTCCATGGAGCCGACAGATCATCATAGCACATATCATGTTGCAGTTATCCATTGCTACATGGACCATGATGTGGTCACGTTCAGCTTAGCTTGCATGGTGTTGCAAGGGACCTTGGTCACCTACTGCAACATGGATCATGTTATGATCACCTCCAACTTGCATAATGTTGAAAAACACGAGAGCCTTTGGTCATCCCTTGCAACATGGATCATGTTGCGGTCACCTATTGCAAGATGCATCATGTTGCGGTAATCTTCAGTTTGCATGACGTTGCAAAACACGTGGGCCTCTGCAATGATAGTGTTGCGGTCTTAGCTGTCAATGCACCCCATGAAGATTCAATGGACGCCTGCAGCAGCTGATTCCTCTCGCAACAATGCTTCTCGCGCGGAGGAAAGGCTAAGGATTGGGAAGGGAAACAGAGAAGAGGAGGATGCTCTGGGTCATAGCCGGAGGGAACGAAGAGAGGAGAAGACCAACTGCACTGAAGAATTGAGAGAAGAAAAAACAGAGGTCGGATAAGGTGGGTCGAGCGAAAGAAAGGATAAGGATAGACGAGGAAGAGAGGGGCGCATCTGCACAGGCCCACGGGGACACGCATTGCATGGACCTCGCCGCCGAATCGCCTGAGCGACCAATCGGGTGATTGTCAGAGTATCCCTTTGTCCTTTGGTGTTAGCTTCCCTTCAGGACATTTTCTACGTGGTGTTCCACGCTGCACTTTATTTCTTTATTTTTCTTGTCAGTGTCATCACTTGGCTCTAAGCTAAAATTGCACTATGTATCTTTTGCCGCTTTCTTCTCCTTTTTATGTAACTTGTCGGTCTTGTAATTCTTGTTGGTTGCTGAATTTTTTTAAGTTGCCTATTGATGAATTTCTTAATTCAGAGTGGGCTCGACTAAAGCCTTTGTTAATAACCACAATAATTTATTTACTTTAGAAACATAGTACATACACTTAACACTACTTAACACGCACACTCACTCTTATAAACCCACCTACGCCCATCTTAGTCTTATGAATACCTTCGAGAGACTGAGCTGACGGTCTTGAGATTTATAAAATTGTCACAAACATCTTATAGTTGACGTGCACGACATACCACGAAATGAATGTTACCGAAAAGCGTACGATAAATCGTAGAAAATGTGTACACCCACGGCAAGTCTACGTAGTACTTTTTTTTTCACAAGGAACCTGATAAAGATTCAAAATAACTAACCTAAAAAAAAGATTGAAAATAACTTCTTCTTCTTTGTCGTCATCAGACGAAAGTCAGCAAGAGGGCAGGAGCACCGCACTCATATTGGAAGAACAGAAAATAGAAACCACTCCATTTCGCTGCCAGGAGTAGCCAAATTTCCAGGAAGTTGCAGTGTCAGTTGATTTCTTTCGATTGTACATGTACGGAGCAACCATAGAGTTAAGAAGTGAGCTCAAACGAGTGGTCCTAATTGGAAGAACAAGACAAGTGGTTCGACACTCATTGACTGGACCAAGTCGACCGCCGCATGCGTTATTGCTGAAAAATGCCAAGCAAAGCAAGCATCTGTTGTTATCGCCGTTGGGATTCAAGCATGTCGGCGACGTGATTATAAACGTGACATGTAACTGAAACTACTCTCGATCAAGTCTTGTGGGAGAGGTTGATTGGTAATCGATCAAGTGGACTTGGAAGAGTCCTTGTCAATCTAATTGGGCACATGTATAATTTTGTTCTGATTTTTATTGCCACACCGGTTGAATCTTCTTCGCGATAGTAACGAATCTTTCTTGATAGACTACTCATGGTTCTGGTATTTTTATGGAGGTTGTTGCAACCTGCAGCATTTGGATCACAACGAAAAACAGAAGCTCTTAGGGAGTTGACCCAAGTTTTGGTCGTTGGAAAATTAGTGCACTACCATCTCTTGTTCATGGCTATGGTTGGATTTTTGTATGTACTAGTTTTATATTTGTGTTTTTGTGTATTTCTTATAGTTAGCTTTGAGAAGTTGTCGGCCATCAGGTAGACACCAAAATCAGGACTAACTATTGGGCAGTCCATTGAGAAAACATGAAGTCTCTTTCCATGGAAGCTGTGTTCTTTTTATTAGACCCTTGGACAAACTAGCTAGGAGATGATCTCGGCTTGTCTACCTAGTTCAATTCCCTTGGGCAGTGTTGGAAATATGAGCAATTTACCAAATAATTTTACTAACAGAAATATTAGATAAAGCATGACTAATATAGCCGCGATAAAGCAAGTCATGTAACTTGACGGAGGAAAAGTAAATAGCATTTGCATATATGAACTTGAACTAAACACATCTAGGACAGACACTAGATCATGTTGCATATATGGAGTAGAACCTAACACATGTAGGGCAAGTACTAGTACGAGGAACTGTGGCAGGACATCTGACAGAAAGAAGAAGAACACATAGGGGATAGCAGCAGAAGAAGCACTAGACTTGGGGTCGACATCCTCTCCAGCCATGTCGTTGCTGAGGTAGTCGACGTCGGGGAAGAAGTCGTTGTCGGGGAAGTAGTCGTCGGAGTCCGTGATGAAGAAGCCAGTAGTCGCGCAGAGCGCTCCCCAAAAACCTTATCACCCTTCTCCCGTACAGGACTCAAAAAGTGCGGTCTCGGAGGCCTACTGTCCCGACGTGCGGTGCACGCCGCAAGCCGGGATGAGGAAGACAGCAGCAGCTCAGAGATGGAACCGATGACGAGGAAAGGAGTAGTTCTGGTGTGTCTCTTTGGGAGGAGCGACCTCCCTTTTATAGGCGCAAGAGAAGGAGGCGAGAGGGCAGCGATGGGAGGCGAAACGAAGAGACGGAGGCGAAACGAACAGCCAGCAGCCGAAGGGCTGCACCGTTCGCATTCGAACTCCACTTTCGCAAAAATCTTTTCAGCTTCCGTGTGACTTTTCGTATACCCGTAGTGCGTGGCAAAAATTTAGATATCAGCTCGGCTCATTCCCACAACCCGCGGCGCGACGGGCGGCAGAGGAGCGCACATGAATATCCCTCTTGTTCTCATGCTCGTACAAGTGGGGAAAGAACCTCCCTTATAAGAAGGTCCAACTCCCACTAAACTAGCAATGTGGGACTAAACTTTATAGTATCCCCTGCCTTGCACAAATGGGCTAAGTGAGCCTCTAGGATTTATTAGAAATTTCTGAAATAGTTATTGGCTGTCCAAAATAGACTAAATTCCAGCAGGCAGTGTACAAAGATACAATCCTTTTTTCGTCTTGTTCTTCCTTTTTGGTGATGAACAAGTTATTTTGCTAATTATTCACCACGTTTGCAATTGATCTGCCGCCTAGAATTTTTTCAAGTGTTGACGGTAACATCAGCCGAGCTCGAGACAGTGACGTCGTTGCGAGGGCTAACCAGGACGTTCTCGAAGATGAGGATAGACGACTCACTACGGTGTCGCTGCCGAAGGAGAAGAGAGGGAGAAGGGGTGGGGCATTGAGAGAAAGAAGATGTACGCGTCCTAAGCTGGTGGAGGAAGAAAAGTCTGCATCCACTGGAATTTCATTCGGATGAATCCAACTAGCTTTTCTTTTTACAGGATCCAGTAAGCATGGGTTGATTCCATTGAAACTCAAAAATAAAGGGCGATGCTAGGCGCCGGTGCGCCGGTTGGACGTTTCGGCCGGTCGCACTCTAGCCATCAGATCGGCCCGTCCCGAGCCATTGGATCCTTATTCAACCAAGTCGTCGTCTTCCTCTCGCGAGCGCCTAACGTGCGTCCTCTTCCTCTCGTGAACCCCATCTCGCCGGCCGCTCGCGTCCCCCCTTGTCGCCGCTCCTCCCTCGCATGCCCTCCTCGTCCCTGGTCGCCGTCCTCGTCGGCCGTCTTTCCCGGCCGCCCTAGTCGCTGGTCGCCCCAGTCCCAGTCGTCGGCGACCATCCTCTTCACCGGCTTCGCCCCATGCAATAGCCCATCCCGGCGGTTGTAGCGCCCCCGCGATGATGATGACGCCGTTTTGCTGCAACTGTAGTAGATTTTTGCTACCACCTGCGATTGAATTTGCTACAACCGGTTTCAGCAAAAAAATCGCCGTGGGGGTGTAGTCTGCCATGGCTGGTTGCAGCTCCGGCGTGGCCGGGTCCGGCGAGGTAGGCAGAGCTCCGATGCATGCGAGGTAGGCGTCGCTGTGGTAGCACCCCGTCGCCCCCAGTTGTAGCATCTCCCGTGGTCACCGCCCCTCAGTCGCCGGCGAGATGGGATGGTCACCGCGCAGAGCCATGGCAGCTTCGAGCGGGGAGGGGAGGCGTGGTGTTGCGACCGGGGGGGGGGCGGGGGGGGGGGAAGGGGTGGGGAGGAGGGGGCAGAAGAAGAGGGCGGCGCGCGCCCCGGCGAGCTGTGCGAGATGTGGAGGAGGTGCGATGAAGGAGACATGAGAAAGAAGGAGACCGGTCCAATGTTCCGCCGGTACCCCGGCCCCAAACGTTTCCCAAAAATAAATAAATAAGGTGACTGTTTAATAGGCGGTCCCGTTATGTATGGGTAGCTAAGGCGGGTCCTATTCTTTTTTCTTTTTTGCGGGGAAGGCGGATCTGATTGGGAGCTCCTATCGGGCGCTTCAGGCGCCCGAACCTCTCCCTGGAGCTTGCTACGGCGCCCAGTTGGGCCGGCCCACGAATCGCGCTCAGCAGCAAACACAAAAGCTCGCGAAAAAATTCAGAAAAAGACATCTCCAGGTCTCAAACACACAACCATCCAGTTTAGCTACGAGTCCGCTAGCCACTCGATCTATCGTGTAGGTAGTGATTAGTAACAACGGCAAAGGCATAATAAATAATGTCGCTGCGCAATTCTATTTCATAGATTTTTTTGGAAAATGATTGTGACATTGAAATAGTTCATGGATTTTGAAAATTGTTCTTCATTTTGTAGGAAAATTACACAAACCTGAAAAAGTTCATTGGTTTTCAAAAAAGGTTCATCAAGTTTCAAAAAACTTATTGGTTTTGAAAAAAGTTCATCAAAATCAAAAAACAAATTAATGCATTTTCATTTAATGTTCATCAAACTTGAAAAATGGTTCAGCGAATTTGAAAAAAAGTTCATCAAATTTGAAAAATGTTCATCGTAATTTTAAAAAAGTTAATAAATTTTCAAGAAAACTTCATCAAATTTGAAAGAAGTTCATCGAATTTGGAAAAAAGTTCATCGGATATGAAAAAAGTTCATCGGATTTGAAAAAGTTCATCGAATTTGAAAAAAGTTCATCGGATTTGAAAAAAGTTCATCAAATTTGAAAAAAATTCATCGAATTTGGAAAAGAGTTCATTGAATTTGAAAAAAGTTTATCGGATTTGGAAAAAGGTCATTGGATTTGAAAAGTTCATCAAATTTGAAAAATGTAATCGAAATTAAAAAAAGTTAGTAATTTTTCAAGAAAAGTTCATCGAATTTGAAAAAAGTTCATCGGATTTGAAAAAAGTTCATCAAATTTGAAAAGAGTTCATCGAATTTGGAAAAGAGTTCATCAAATTTGAAAAAAGTTTATCGGGTTTGGAAAAAGGTCATCGGATTTCAAAAAAGTTCATAGAAATTGGAAAAAGAGTTCATAGAATTTGAAAAGTTCATCGAATTTGAAAAAAATTCATCAAATTTGAAAAAATTTCATTGATTTTTAAGAAAAAAATCACGGATTTCAAGCAAAAACGTCAAATTAGGAAGAATAAAAAAAGGGAAAACAAAAACAAAAACGAAAAAAGGAAAAAAAGGAAAAAAGGAAAAGAGGAAAGAATGGAATGAAAATAGAGGGAAAAGATTGTAGTTTACATATAAGCAAGTTGGTGTGATGGTTGGCCATGCTTTGCTCGACAGGGATGTCGCTGGTTCGATTCTCTCCCAGGACATCCTTTTTTATTTCTTAGGAAAAAGAAGATGGGCCGGCCCAACGGGGTGAAATGGGTGTGCGCCGTGTACCAGTAAGCCTAAAACGGGCGCTACAGGCGCCGTTTAGGAAATGCCGACCGATTCCCTGTGTTGGTCGGGGAATAGCGAACCAACGCCCACCCCCTGTGTGCCTCGTGCTTTGTATGGGTCGGCCTATTCTAGGGTTCTCCCCACCTGTTTTCTTGCTTTGTTTATTCTTATGATTATTTTGTCTTTTCGTTTTCTCTTTTGCATTTATTGCCTTTGTATTGTATTTTTTCTGTTTCAAATTCACAAAAACAAAATGATAATAAATAACTTAATAAAATCATGAAAAAATTAATTCATGATTTTTTTCCAAATTCGTGAACACACTTGTGAATATTTTCCAAATTCTGGAATTTTTTTAGAAAGTTGTGAAATTTTTTACAAAGCCACAGAATTGTTTTTAAGTCATAATGTTTTTACAGAAGATGATTTTTTTAAATTCATGAACATTTTTTGGAATTCCTGGAAATTTTCAAAACTTGGGAAGATCTTTTCTTAAAGTAGTGAATATTTTTTGAACCTCATGAATTTTTTTCCAATTAGGGAACATTTTTGAATGAACTTTACATTTTTTGAACTCACAAACATTTTCTTGAAGTAAGGTACCTTTTTGAAATTCTGTACCTTTTTGAATTCGTGAACATTTGTTTATTTCGCATTTTTTAAATTAATTAATTTTTTTATTTTGAGAACATTTTTGTTAAAGTTTTTTGAAATTCAATTTGATTTTTTTGAATATTGTTTGCATTACAGAATTTTTTTCCAATATTCGCAAAAATCCGGGAATATTTGTAATTTTTGAAATATATTCTTAAATTTAAATATATATTTTTCAAATTCTTAAACCTTGTTTGAATTTTAGATCTTTTTTTGAAATCCCTGACATTGTTTTTGTAAAATAAAAAACAAGAAAAAAGAGAAAATAGGGGTGCCCTGCCCCGCACATGGGCTGGGCCAAACGTTAGCATTATGGTAGCGCGGGTGGGGAACAGCTCGCTTTCGACTTCTCTGGTCGCTGAATAGGAGCTCTTGGTACTGTGACGCCCCCGATTCAATTATACACTAATCATACACGCAAACATGTACGATCAAAATCAGGGACTCACAGAAAGATATCACAACACAACTCTACAAATAAAATAAGTTATACAAGCATCATATTACAAGCCAGGGGCCTCGAAGGCTCGAATACAAGAGCTCGATCATAGACGAGTCAGCGGAAGCAACAATATCTGAGTACAGACATAAGTTAAACAAGTTTGCCTTAAGAAGGCTAGCATAAATTGGGATACCGATCGAAAGGGGCGCAGGCCTCCTGCCTGGGATCCTCCTAAACTACTCCTGGTCGTCGTCAGCGGGCTGCACGTAGTAGTAGGCACCTCCCGAGTAGTAGTAGTCGTCATCGACAGTGGCGTCTGGCTCTTGGGCTCCATCGTCTGGTCGCAGCAATCGGGTATAGAAAGGGGGATAGAGGGAGCAAAGCAACTGTGAGTACTCATCCAAAGTACTTGCAAGCAAGGGGCTACACTACATATGTATGCATTGGTATCAAATGAAAAAGGGGGTATCATAAGTGGACTGAACTGCAGAATGCCGGAATAAAAGGGGAATAGCTAGTCCTATCAAAGACTACGCTTCTGGTAACCTCCATCTTGCAGCAGGAGAAGAGAGTAAATGGTAAGTTCACCAAGTATCATCGCATAGCATAATCCTAACCGATGATCCTCCCTTCGTCGCCCTGTGAGAGAGCGATCACCGGTTGTATCTAGCACTTGGAAGGGTGTGTTTTATTAAGTATCCGTTTCTAGTTGTCATAAGGTCAAGGTACAACTCTGGGTCGTCCTTTTACTGAGGGACACGACTATTCGAATAGATTAACTTCCCTGCAGGGGTGCACCACATTTCCCAACACGCTCGATCCCCTTTGTCCGGACACACTTTTTTGGGTCATGCCCGGCCTCGGAAGATCAACACGCCGCAGCCCTACCTAGGCACAACAAAGAGGTCAGCATGCCGGTCTAAATCCTATGGCGTAGGGGTCCGGGCCCATCGCCCATTGCACACCTGCACGTTGCGTACGCGGTCGGTGAGCAGACCTAGCAACCTCCATTACAAAGGAAGTTGCGTTACGCGGTCCAACCCAGTGCGCGCCGCTCAGTCGCTGACGTCATGAAGGCTTCGGCTGATACCACGACGTCGAGTGCCCATAATTGTCCCCGCATAGATGGTTAGTGCGTATAGGCCAGTAGCAAGACTCAGATCAAATACCAAGATCTCGTTAAGCGTGTTATTTTGAAATAACCACGGACGCCAACCAAGGCCAGGCCCACCTCTATCCTAGGTGGTCTCAACCTGCCCTGCCGCTCCGCCTCAAGGTAACAGTCGGGGGCCATCAGGAACTCAGGCCAACCACTACCTGGATGGAGCCACCTGCCCCTTCAGCCCCCATCTCCAAACAGTATCAACGGTAATCTAACAGTGTAAAGTATGTAGTATATGCCCGTGATCACCTCCCGAAGTGATCACGGCGCAGTAGTATAGCATGGCAGACGGACAAGAATGTAGGGCCACTGATGATAAACTAGCATCCTATACTGAGCATTAGGATTGCAGGTAAAGGTAACAACAGTAGTAGCAAGGACAGGCTATGCATCAGGGTAGGATTAACGGAAAACAGTAACATGCTACACTACTCTAATGCAAGCAGTAGAGAGAAGAGTAGGCGATATCTGGTGATCAAGGGGGGGCTTGCCTGGTTGCTCTGGCAAGAGAGAGGGGTCATCAACACTGAAGTCGTACTAGGTAGCAGCGACATCGGTCACGGTGTCTAGCGAGAGAAGAGGGGGAGGAAACAATAAATATTAAGCAAACAGATGCATAGAGAAGCATGACAATGACAAGTAGCGGTGCTAGGGGTGCCCTAACGCGATAAGAGGTGGTACCAGTGAAGGAGGGAAACATCCGGGAAAATGTCCCCGGTGTTTCGCGTTTTCGGACAGATGAACTGGAGAGGGAAAGTTGCGTGTTCGCTATGCTAGGGATGCGTGGCGGACGAACGGGCTGCGTATCCGAGTTCGCCTCGTCGTTCTGAGCAACTTTCATGTACAAAGTTTTTTCATCCGAGCTACGGTTTATTTTATATTAATTTTAAAAGATTTAAAAATGATTTTCTAATTTCTAGATTTAATTTAATTCGAAATTAAATTTGTATTTAGATGCTATGGGTACACAGGAAGTGTACCCAGAGTGTGTCTATGGGGCTGACAGGTGGGGCCCTGGTCAAATGTCCAGTCAGCGTTTGAGTGGACTGTTGACTGGTTAAAAGGGCCCATGGGACCCGCATGGCATTGATACATGTTTTACTAAACAACATTTGATTAACTAATCTGGTTGATTAGGTTATTAAGCAGGTTATTTAAGTTAACTAATTAACTTACTAACTAATTAATTAGCAATTATTATTTAATTAATCCTTTTTTTTCGTTTTTTCCGGGTGTGGGCCCCATCTGTCATAGGCACAGGGGGCCAATGGGTGTGGGCGTAGCGGGTGGGGGCGCCAGCCAGCCAGGGCGCTCGCCCAGGCCATCCACGACGTAGTGGGCGCCGGTGGTCACCGCAGCAATCTGCAGCAGCCGCAGGGGAAGGGGAGCAGCAGCATGGCAGCGCCGGCGCGGGGCGCAGCGGTGCTGGGCAGCAGCGGTGAAGGTAGTGGCGAGGTCGGACGGGCGCGGCCCCGGCGGAGCGACGCGGCAGGATGCGGCGGCACGGACGCTGCCATGGAGTGCAGACGCAGCAACAGCGCAGCGAGGCTGTGCGGGCGGCACCGGTGCGGGTCAAGTCAGCAAGGCTGACAGCGAGGCACGGGCGCCAAGGCGCGGGCCCGGGCGCGCTGGCCGCGGCGGTGGCCGGGACCAGCAGGGGAGGCGAGCGG